>NC_092340.1:282633750-283846875 GCF_046630445.1 Rutidosis leptorrhynchoides | reverse complement strand
TTAAAATTTTAGCCCAAGTACCCGATTGTCCAACAACAGAGAGTGTTCTGCTGTTACCGATCCCACCCGAAGGCCCGTATATGCTAATGATTATTTTGGCCCATAAGGAGGAACCCTACTTATGAAGCCGCTACAACCACTTGCATAATAAGGCAAGATTTTACACTTTAATGACACAAAATTTAGGCCACCGTCACAAGATGGGAGGAGAAGTTTCTTCCATTTTATCCACGATATTTTTTTCCCCAACCCGGTAACCCCCCAAAAGAACTCTCTTCTCACACGCTCTAATTCTTTTATCACACAAGGCGGGGCAAGGAATATCGAAAAGTAGTACAATGGAAGACTCGAAAGGACCGATTTGATGAGTTTAACACGGCAACCGAAAGAAATCGATCGTGCCTTCCAATCTGACAATCTAGATTTAACTTTATCCAACACGACTTTCCAATCACTTAGCTTTCTCATTTTTAAACCAATTGGGAGTCCGAGGTAATGAAAGGGAAAACTCCCAATGTTACATCCAAAATCATTCGAAAAAGCAACAATTTCGTTATTTTCTACACCAATCCCGTAAATGCAACTTTTCCTCATGTTGACTTTAAGGCCCGAAGTCGTTTCCAAACATTTAAGAAGGATCATGAGACTTCTAATGTTATCATAACTCCATTCGCCAAAAAAGATCGTATCATCCGCGTATTGGAGATGTGAAACAACAATTTTATCATTACTAACTTCAATCCCCTTAAAGAGATTGTTTTCTATCGCCACTTTCGTAAGAATGTTAATACCTTCTACCGCGAGAATAAAAAGGAAAGGAGACAATGGGTCGCCTTGCCTTACCCCTCTCCCCATTTCAAATTCGTTGGTAGGCGACCCATTCACCAAGATTGAGATTGAGGCCGATTTAAGACAAGCGATTATTCATTTGCACCATTTTCCCCGAAGCCCATACTCTTCATGACTTCTAAAAGAAACTCCCAATTCAAAGAGTCAAACTCCTTTTGAAAGTCTACTTTAAAAATAAGGCCTTTTATACGATTTCGTTTGATAAAATCTATGGTTTCATTAGCAATGAGGACTCCGTCTAGGATGAACCGCCCTTTTAAAAACGCACTTTGCTCAACTCCAATGACACTTGGAATGACCCTACGAAGTCTATTCGAGAGTACCTTGGAAATAATTTTGTAGAAGCTTCCGATGAGACTTATAGGGCGATAATCGTTTAACCCGATAGGGTCTTTAGATTTCGGGATGAGCGTAATAAATAAAGCGTTGCACCCTTTCGAAATTTCTCCCCTTTCCCAAAACCAATGAATTGCCGACATAAGGTCATCTTTTATGGTTTCCCAACATCTTTTGAAAAAGCGAATATTAAAGCCGTCCGGTCCCGGCACTTTGTTATTTGCACATGCTTTTAAGGACTCCTAAATTTCATTTTCAGAAAAGTGACTTTTCAAATCCGTCTTTTGACTTTCTGAGATAACATGATAGTGTAGATTTCGCATGGAAGGCCTATTATTGGGAGTAATATTAAAAATGTGACGATAATGATTGTAAATTGCTTCTTTGATATCACTGACATTTTCGTTCCAAGCACCATTTATTACTAACCCTCGGATGTTGTTCTTATTATACCATCGACGAATAACGTTATGAAAATAATTGGAGTTCTCATCGCCTTCGAGAATCCACTTAATTCTTGCTTTTTGTCTAAGCATATTTGCTTTTGCCCTTTCTTTACATAACCACGTTTTCCTTGTTTCCATCCACAAAATTCTTTCTTCATCCCTTAATTGTCTCGACTCTGTCATAATTTCCCATTCGTTAACTTTCGATTTTAGTTCTGCAATTTCTTAATCTAGGCTGTCGAAGGTCGATTTGTTCCAGGATTTTAAGGCGTCTTTTATTCTTTTAAGTTTATTCCGAAATACACAATCCATTCTACTACCTTGAATCTCTTGACTCCACACGTTTTTAATCAATTGAACCGCCTCTTCATTGTCTAACCATTCATCAAAAAAGCGAAAGGGCTTCGGCCGAAGTCAATGACTTTATCTCTAAGTGCGATAGGACAGTGGTCCGAGAATTTCCTTTCAAGCACTATAGCTGATAAATCGTGCGAAAGATTTAAAAAGTTCTCTGACGCAAGGAATCTATCTAATTTGCTTAGCTTAAACCCATTATCGCAAACACATGTAAACTTTCTTCCTGCTAACGGGATTTCGACCAACCCATTATTTGTGATGAAATTGTTGAACCTACTTGCACGATTAGGACATAAATTACTATTAAATCTTTCACCTTCGTCTCTAACTTCATTGAAATCCCCACATTATAACCAAGTCGAGTCAATGATTCGCAATATGTTTTCAAGAGAATCCCACATTCGTACCTTGCCCGCATCATCATGAGGACCGTACACGTTTATAATTATCGATTCATATTGCGAATGAATCCATTTTCCTTTTATTGCAATGAAGAATTCATCACAAAATGTGGAATCAACCATAAAGGCATTAGGGTCCCAAATTAACATTATACCACCTGAGAAACCTATTGCCTCCTTCTGCTCAGATGCCAAATCATAAATACTCCAAATGATCACAATCATCTTGATATTGGTTCGAAGATTCTTTTAACGTTTTGCAGATCGAATAATTTCAAACCCCAAAATCTTTGGTTCAAGCTCCGCGAGTCTAGTATTAAGTGTTAAATGTTAGGAATTTATGGACCCAACAACGATCACCAATCGAAAAATTGTGATCCCACAAATGACAAACGGACAGAATAAATGCAAGAAAAGTAAAAGACACAAGAATTTACGTGGTTATATGCAATCGGTATGATTGTTTTAGTCCACGGGCAACTAGAGAGCTTTTTTATTGATTTTTCGTACATGGGTTTACAGAATACAATGGGTATATTTATAGTGCTAATCAAAATTAGGAAACAAATCAAATAACTTGCTGGCCACGAACACAGTTGCGTTTCGCGACAACCCATTGCGTTCCGCGACAAACTGCATCCACACGCGACAAACTTGATCAAAATGCGATAGCCATCGAGTCCAGATTACTGCCTCATTTGTCGCGTTCCAGCTTCATGTGTCGCGTTCCAAACTGTCGCGTATCGCGACAAACCACACCCGAACGCGACCTGGTACCTGTTTCTTCGTTTTGATCTTCTTTGCACATCCAACAATCTCCCACTCAAAGGAGAGCAAAACCCAGAAATCTCGTTAACCCCAAAAACTAACCATTTCAACTAAGAACGTCGAACCACCTTTCATACCGCCAATCAAACATGGGACACACAAACTCAACATCGCTGGAAGAGCAAACTTTCAATACAAGGTCTTCAACACTACTTGTCAAAATCAAAACCAATAACCCTTAGAGCTCTCTAGTTGCCGTCTTCTTTCATCAAGTAACAAGAAGACCAGTTGAAGCTATGCAAAGCTTCAACTTTCCAATCGTAACCACCTTAGTACACATATCAGCAGGATTCTCCGTACCAGGAATTTTCTTAACAACTAAAGTACCATCTTCAATAAGTTCGCGAATTTTATGATACCTTAGTTTTATGTGTTTCGTACGACCATGAAACACCAGGTTCTTCACAAAATGAATAGCACTTTGATTATCACAGTGCAAGACATAATCTTGTTGAACTCGTCCCAACTCAAACATAAAATTCTTCAGCCATACAAGTTCTTTGCATGCTTCTGCTGCTGCCATATACTCAGCCTCCGTTGTTGACAGCGCAAGACAACTTTGAAGTTTGGACATCCAACTAACCGCCGTCTTACCAACCGTGAAAACATACCCCGTAGTGCTTCTACCCGAATAGTCACAACCACCCAAATCAGCATCAACGTACCTTCTCAAAATGGAATCACCTTTAGTGAATTGCAACCCCATTTTAGAAGTGCCTTTTAAGTAGCGCAAAAGCCACTTTATACCTTCCCAATGCTCTTTACCTGGATTCAACATAAACCGACTCACAACTCCTACTGCATAAGCTATGTTGGGTCTTGAACAAATCATTTCATACATAATACTACCCACTGCCGACGTATAAGGAATTTGAGCCATCTCATCTTTGTCTACTTCCGTTGTAGGTGCTTGACTTTTCATTAACTTTAAGGTACCGCCTAAAGGCACAGATCTTGCCTTTGAATCACCCATGTTGAACCGCTCTAACACTTTCTCGATATACTTGGTTTGAGACAAAGTTAAAGTACCTTCAACCCGATTCCTTTCAATACTCATTCCGAGTATCCGTTTAGCAGCCCCTAAGTCTTTCATCTCGAACGCGTGAGACAACTTTCTCTTCAACCTGTTGATCTCTGACGTATCCGATCCTGCAATCAACATGTCATCAACATAAAGTAACAATATAACATAGGAGGACTTGAATTTCTTCAAGTAACAACAATGATCCGACTCGCTTCTTGTAAAGCCACTCCTTGTCATAAATTCATCAAACTTCAAGTACCATTGTCGTGGTGCTTGTTTTAACCCATACAGACCTTTCTTTAAGTTGCAAACCCATCTCTCTTTACCAACTACCTCGAAGCCCTTTGGTTGCACCATATAAATCTCCTCTTTAAGATCCCCATGTAAAAATGCGGTCTTTACATCCAACTGTTCTAGATGTAAGTCATCAGCAGCAACAATACTCAAAACTAAGCGAATAGTAGTCATCTTCACAACCAGAGAAAAGATCTCATTATAATCAACTCCTTCTCTTTGTTGAAACCCCTTAACTACCAACCGAGCTTTGTACCGCTTTTTCCCGTTTAACTCATCTTTGACCAGAAAGACCCATTTACTGTGCAACGCCTTTTTCGTTGGAGGTAATTTCACTAAAGACCATGTCTTATTCTTGATAAGTGACCAAATCTCTTCTTTCATAGCAAGCTCCCACTGTATGGATTCTTTAGATTGTCTTGGTTCAAAATAACTCTCGGGTTCACCATTTTTAGTATAGAGCAAATAGTTTGCTGATGGAGTAAACCTAATAGTAGGTTTGGGCGTTCTACTAGAGCGTCTTAATGGTGGAGTAATGGGTGATGGTGATAGAGTTAAGTCACCGTCATCCCCACCAATAGAGCTCTCATCATTTTCGGAGCTAGCACCACTCTCCGAATCATCTCCATCACTTTGATCCTCACCGTCAATTGGCAAATCAATAGTTCCCGAACTCCCACTAGAACCTGTATTCACATCAATAAACTTATCAAGCATAACCGAACTATGATTAGAATTAACCGTTACCTTGGTGCCATACAACGAGCTTTCATCAAAAGTAACATCTCTACTACGAATCACCTTCTTCGCCTCATTGTCCCAACACCTATAACCCATGTCATCCAACCCATACCTGATAAAAGTACACTTTCTTGATTTAGCTTCAAGCTTGTCTTTGTCAATATCTTTGGTTTTCACATACACATTACAACCGAAAACCCTTAAGTGAGCCAAACTCACCTTTTTACCGGTCCACTCTTCCTCTGGAATTCGAAACTCTAACGGTGTTGAGGGTCCCCTGTTAATCAAATAAGCTGCCGTATTCACAGCGTCTTCCCAAAACATCTTGGGTAGACCCGCATGTAACCGTATACTCCTAGCCAGCTCATTGAGCGTTCGGTTCATGCGTTCGGCAACCCCATTGTGCTGTGGTGTTTCTGGAACAGTTTTCAACATACGAATACCATGTTCCGCACAATAGTCTTTAAATTCTTTACTACTGTATTCTCCTCCATTGTCATATTTCAAGCACTTAACTTTCAAGTTAGTCTCATTTTCAACAGCAACTCACCACACTTTAAAAGTAGAAAACACATCAGATTTAACTTTGAGAAAGTAAACCCATACCTTTCTTGTGGAGTCATCAATGAAGGTGACATAGTAGCGGGAACCACCATGCGACTCAACCGTTGTAGGTCCATAGACATCTGAATGAACAAGTTCAAGCTTCTCCTTCTTTGGCGCAATTCCCGATTTCCCGAATGATACCTTCTTTTGCTTCCCTATAGTACATGGCTCACAAAACCCGATATCCACCTTCTTTAAACCCGAAATCTTCCCATTAGAAACTAGCAACTTCATCCCCTTCTCACTCATATGTCCTAATCTTCGGTGCCATAGAGTAGAATCGGCCCCTACATTACTCGTCACATTAACCTCATCATCATCGAATACCTCAACCATGTATAAAGTTCCCCTTTTATGTCCCGATGCCACGACTTGACCATCCTTTAGAACACGCCATTTGCGATCACCGAAGGTAGTATGATTACCTTCTTCATCCAATTGACCTATAGAGATAAGCTTCCTTTTCAAATTCGGAATATACCTCACATCTTTCAAAGTCCAATTGGAACCATTGGATGTCTTCAATGTCACATCTCCAATGCCTCTTATGTCTAAGCATTTGTCTTCCGCCAATCTCACCTTCCCCCGATACGCCTTAAAATTCTTCATCATCTCCTTACTAGGATTCGCATGGAATGATGCGCCCGAATCCATGATCCAAGCTTCAACCGAATTTTCAACACAACACACCAAAGCATCATCCGTATCCTCGGAAGTGAAGTTCACCCTAGCTTTATCCACCTTTGGATTCTTACATTGAGTGCTAAAGTGGCCCTTTTGATTGCAATTCCAACAAACCGCAGATTCTCGGTCCTTAGAATTATACCTCTTTTAAATTTCTTACCCTTCTTCGTACCCTTATCGTTCTTCCTGCCCCTGTCGGTATTTAAGAGCGACCCCGATGATTCCCCGAAATTCCTCCTACGAGTTTCTTCCCCTAGAATCAAATCCTTGATCCCCTCAAGCTTGAGCTTAGTGGTTCCTGTAGAACTACTAACTGCAGTAACTGTACCCGACCAACTTTCAGGCAAAGACGAAAGCAAAATCAGTGCCTGAAGTTCATCATTAAACACAATCTCCACCGAGGCTAATCTTGTAATGAGATTGTTAAAATCATTGATATGATCTGTAGCACACGCACCTTCTTTCATCTTTTGGTTGAACAATTGACGCATGAGAAAAAACTTATTAGCGGCGTTAGATTTTTCATACATGTTTGTAAGTGCCTTTAAGCACCCAAACGTAGTCTTCTCGTAATAACGTTATATGCAACATTTTTTGCAAGAGACATCCTAACCGCCCCTAAAGCTTGGCGATCTAGGAGATCCCAATCTTCTTGTTTAACACTACCAGGCTTCTTCTCTTCAAGTGGTAAGTGTAATTTTTTCTGGTACAAATAGTCTTCTATTTGCATCTTCCAGAAACCAAAATCTTTCCCATCGAACCGATCAATCCTAAACTTTCCTTCGTCCGCCATCGCGCCCAATACGAACCTTGTGCTCTAGATACCAGTTGTTAGGAATTTATGGACCCAACAACGATCACCAATCGAAAAATTGTGATCCCACAAACGACAAACGGACAGAATAAATGCAAGAAAAGTAAAAGACACAAGAATTTACGTGGTTATATGCAATCGGTATGATTACTTTAGTCCACGGGCAACTAGAGAGCTTTTTTATTGATTTTTCTTACATGGGTTTACAGAATACAATGGGTATATTTATAGTGCTAATCAAAATTAGGAAACAAATCAAATAACTTGCTGGCCACGAACACAGTCGCGTTTCGCGACAACCCATCGCGTTCCGCGACATACTGCATCCACACGCGACAAACTTGATCAAAACGCGATAGCCATCGAGTCCAGAATCTGCCTCATTTGTCGCGTTCCAGCTTCATGTGTCGCGTTCCAAACTGTCGCGTATCGCGACAAACCACACCCGAACGCTACCTGGTACCCGTTTCTTCGTTTTGATCTTCTTTTCACATCCAACATTAAACACAGTTTTGATATTTAGTATTATACTGTATACTACACATAGTAACATATATTATATTCGTATATAAATTTTGAGCTCTTCAAGTCTTATCGAGAACAAATTTATTCCTTGAACTTGTGGTATCCTGCTGGTTAGAGCCACAAGTCCAAGTATAGCTTTTACCAGACACTATAATCTACAATTCCTTGCAATTTATGAAGCATTTTAAGGTAAAACAAAACTAACTATATAGAATAGAAACAATACATTTTTTTTTTTGATAGGCAATGATGAATATTATTAATAAACCACAGAAGATACAAAGGTGTCCAAACAGTTACAATGGGTCACCCTTCACGAATTACATCTGAGAACTACACACTAAATTTGATATTAATTACATACACACGAGTTACTCCTAGACATGCTGAGATAGCATGTAATCGAGCAGACTGATGAAGTTTCATTTGGCGCACAGGTAGACACTTGGGTTATCGAGCCATGTATGCCAATCTAGATGAATCCCTTTTATTCGACGAGAGATCCAATCAAAGCTGATAATTTGGATCTCGTTTACAACTATAGGACTGCACCATACCTTG
The DNA here is from genome assembly GCF_046630445.1 of Rutidosis leptorrhynchoides. NCBI lineage: Eukaryota > Viridiplantae > Streptophyta > Magnoliopsida > Asterales > Asteraceae > Rutidosis > Rutidosis leptorrhynchoides. The sequence continues at coordinate 283,838,409 of NC_092340.1, read as the reverse complement.
TTTCTAAAGATTTTATTGTTTCGATTTTTCCACACCATGTACCCGCACGTCCAAGTCACCGCCTGCCAGATTTTTGAACCGATAACCGTTGTTGTAGCATTTGTGTTGCCCCCAAAGGATTCGGCAAGGCTGAGGTTTGTGTATGGACCTACTCCCCACCATTTATATACCCGCGTCCAGATCTCAAAAGCTAAATTGCAAAAAATCAAGGAATGCTCTATTGTCTCCACATCGTTGTCACACATGGGGCATCTAACCGAGTGTAGGTCAACGCCCCGTTTATCTAGCTCAACTAGAGTCGGCAAACGTTTATGTAAAACCCTCCAAATAAATATTTCTACCTTCTTTGGAATCAAGTTATTTCGAAGTGTTTCGCAGCCGCCTCTACCCTCAACAAGGAATTTTTCTTCGATTATTTGTTGTAACTTTTTTGTAGTGAACCTCCCATTTGAGCTTAAATTCCATCTCCATTCGTCGAAGTCTTTACCTGAGCGTTGATACGAGTTCAGCATGCTAATTAACACCTGCAGTTCATCGCTAGCTCTCCCGAGAATGTTCCTGTTCCAGTCCCACGTTAATTCACAAGTACCGTTTACCCATCGAACTCAGTCTGCCACCTTTACTTCTTGATTTGCCTCTGAGCGAAAAAGTCTGTTGAACTTCTTCTTTAACGGGGCCGCGTCTAACCATATATCTGACCATAATTTTGTTGAGGATCCGTCTCCAATTAATCGTTGGAATGAGCTTGAGAAATGTACTCCAATATTGTCGACCATTTTACCTGCATTTAAGATGTTAGCCCAAGTACGTGAGAGACCTGTAACAGAAGGTAACCTTCTGTTATCGAGGCCTCCCGAAGGCCCGTATATGCTATAAATGGTCTTGGCCCATAAGGATGAACGCTCCGTATGAAGCCGCCACTACCATTTACATAATAGGGCTACATTTTTGCATTTAAGTGAGCCAAAATTCAAACCGCCATCCGAATAAGGTAGGATAGTTTTTTCCCACTTTATCCAAGATATTTTCTTTCCCGACCCGGAACCCCCCCAAAAAAACTCTCTTCTCACACGCTCAAGTTCATTTATCACACAAGACGGGGCTAGGAATAACGAGAAGAAATACAATGGAAGACTCGAGAGGACCGACTTGATGAGAGTAACACTACCACCGAAAGAAATCGAACGTGCTTTCCATTCAGACAATCTACTCTTAAACTTATCAATAACCACTCTCCAATCACTTATTTTTTTTCATACTTACACCTATTGGAAGCCCGAGGTAAGTGAATGGGAAGGTGCCCATGCTACAACCAAACTCATTAGATAATGCGGCTATTTCATTATTTTCGACCCCTATACCGAACATGCTGCTTTTGTTCAAGTTAACTTTGAGACCCGATGTTAGCTCAAAGCATTTGAGCAAGATCATTAGACTTCTAATGTTATCATGACTCCACTCGCCGAAAAAAATTGTGTCGTCCGCATATTGAAGGTGAGAAATCATCACTTTATCATTTCCTACTTCAATGCCCTTAAAGAGTTTCTTTTCCACCGCCGTTTTTGCAAGGATATTTAATCCTTCAACCGCAATGATAAACAAGAAGGGGGATAGTGGATCCCCTTGCCTAACACCTCGCCCCATCGTGAATTCGTTTGTGGGGGATCCGTTGACTAGAATAGAGATGGATGCCGAACTAAGGCATGCTAGTATCCATTTACACCATTTCTCCCCGAAACCCATACTATTCATCACCTCCATCAAAAAATCCCAATTAAGTGAATCGAAAGCTTTTTCGAAGTCGACTTTGAAAATTAACCCTTTTTTACGTCCTCGTTTGATAAAATCCACCGTTTCATTTGCGATGAGGACTCCGTCAAGAATATACCGGCCCTTCAAAAATGCACTTTGCTCAACTCCTACAATATTAGGTGCTACCCTACGAAGTCTATTTGAGAGGACTTTCGAAATTATCTTGTAGAAACTCCCAATAAGGCTAATGGGGCGATAATCATTCAACCCGAGTGGATCTTTTGATTTCGGGATCAAGGTGATAAATGACGCGTTGCACCCTTTCGAAATTTCACCTTTTTCCCAAAACCAATGAAGCTACAAGATTAAAACTTATGTATGTTTCAAACACAAGTCAAAAATATGAATTTCGAGTCATGAGTTATATGCTCGTAAGATATTGTTTCATACATTCATAAGTCTCAGTTTGTTATAGCTAAAAAAACAATCAACGTTCTTGCAATTCGGATATCGTTTTGCGTTTGTTGTGTTTATATATAATTGTATTTGTATTTGATCTTAAATCAAAATTAAATTTCGGATATTCTGATAATCCGATATCCGAATCCGAAATTTCGGATATCCGAAATTTCGGATTCGAATATCGGATGGCCAAATCCACGATCCGAAATTCGGATATCCGAATTTTCGGATATCCAGTTTTGAACAACCCTAGTATGTAGGATAGTTACAACACCCGGCAACAAAAGCAAGTATTGTGGACTTATATGTTCCAACAATAACTATAACTAGTTGTTATATGTTTATTAAATAATCTGAAAATTTTAGTAAATCAATATAAAATAGTCTAATGGCAGAGGTTTCACAATAGATTTCAAGTTCAAACCTCACTAACGACTAGCGTGTTCATTAAATGATGTCACCTAAAAAATCAACAAACCCAAAATGATTTAAATGAAATGGGTTGGCTAATAAGGTTGAGTTCTAAGATAAAAATTAGTATTCAACTACCAAAAAAACGAATAATACGATTTAAATTATATGTACTATGTATTATATCTTTGTTTGATATATTCTTGTTTGAACACGTCTTTATTAATTCACTTTGTTTATAAATTATTATGAAGTTTTTTTACATTTCATAGTTGAGATGTATCATGTATATCAACTTAACAAGATCACTACATTTTTTTATCTATGAGTTTTAATTTGGTTTAATCAAAACCGGTCTATGTAAATCGTTTCTTATTTGGTTGGATTGGCTGTGTTTTGGAAAATTTGATTCTATTATCGATGCTAAAAAATATTTATGAAAACGAATAAAATCACATAAATCGTAAACCGACCGAACGTACACCTTCATTGTTAACAAATCGAGCTTTTAACGAGCTATTCGTGTTCAAGCTCGTTTATTTCGAATTCAAGCTTTAACTTGAACTCGATACGAGTTCGGACAAAAACTATTATTATTAATTTCATGAGCCAAATATAAAAAAGTCAATATTCGACTTGATTAGCTTAAAAACTCGTTTAATAGTTAAAAGAGTTAGTCGAGCATATATGATTCGAATAGTTCAGATGATCATTTGTGTTCAAACGGGTTGAGCTACACGAGCACTAGCATTAAATTTTTATTATACATTTATACTTCACATGTCTCATTATAAGTGTCATGTTTTGAATTTTGAAAGTCTTTCATTTTCAACTTTAACTTTAATTCTTTTAGTATGTATTATCTAATATTTGATAAAAGTAATACTCCCCTCATCTCATTGAAAACACATAAAACCTAATCCATTCATATAATATAATTCTCATCAAATACTCCACCCGTCTCAATTTAATAGACTTATTTTTTTTTAGGATGTTCCAATTTAAAGTAGGTTTGTAACTTCTTCTTACAAATTTCGTTCCTTAACTCTAGATATTTATAACTAATCTCGTGATAATTTGCCTAATCTATAAGCTAATTACGAGAATTAATAATACGAGAATATTTAATTAGATAATTGTGGAAGTGTGTCAAAATTAGGGATTTAATGGGGGAATATATAGGAATAGAAGTTACAAATCTGGCCCCTCAAAACCTAGGATGTGTTTGGGGGTCGCTTTTCCGTGATGTTGGCAAGCCTCGGTCTGAAAACAACAATAAAAATCGATTCTTGGAAAAAAGTCCCTGGGTTTTCAGTGGTTGCTATCAGAATCGACACCTACAGGCGTTGGTTTTTCCTTTTTCCCCTAGATCCGACGTGTGTAGTCTCGGTTTCATGCAGCATCTCGGTTCTGACACTCGATTCTGACACCCTTGGGGCCCAAACCGGGAGGTTTTCGAGCCTCGGTTCTGACACCTTTGCATGGTGTCGATTTCGGTATGCATGGTGTTAGTACCGGTCGGTTTCCACTCCACGGATCTGGGTACCATTTTTTGGGTGCCGGATCCGATGCTTGTTTTGGGTACATTTCTCGATCGTTTACTGTTTTGGTTCTAATTTCTTCATTATAACTCCGTTTTCTTCGATTCTTGAGCCATTGTACTCGCTTTTATGATATTTACAAAATAATTCAAGAAAAGGGAATTTTGGGGCTTTTTATTTGATAAAGTATTTTAAATGGGAAGTATAACTCGGTTAAAAACGTGACCTTTAGCTCGTTATCGGAAGGCTTAAGTGGCGAGCTAAGTGAGGCCTAAGTGGCGAGCTAAGTGAGGCCTAACTGGCGGGCTAAGTGAGGCCTATGCGGCGAGCTAAGTGCGGAAATAAACTTGCGCAAGGTAGTGGGTCAAACAGAACCCAAAATCCCAGCACCACGAGCTAGGTACGTGTAAGGGTAATTGTGGTAATTGTGTGCTTGTTGATATTATATATATGTTTCTACTAATATGTACTCATTAAGCGTTAGCTTACTTGTCTTTTTAAATATTTTTATAGATACAGGCACAGGAAAGGGAAAAGATAAGCTTGAAAGATAGCTTACAACTCGGAAGATTGTTTTTGGATGTGGGATTATTATCTAGACGTTTTTGTTATATGCATTTGGGTCGGATTGATATATCCCGATAAACATGCTCTTGATATGTGTTGACATTTTTGTATAATGGGACATGTTTACCACTTTGATTTTGGGTCTAAGTTGCTGAAGGAAAACTTAAGTTTGATGTATGTAAGTCCGTTTTATGTTAAATGATGAATATGGAGTGTTGTATGTCTTGTTAGTAACATGTGTCGAAATGGGTTGCCTGAACTTGGTCGAAATGAGTATTAAAGTGTAAAAAAAAAAGTAAGCTGCAAGTGGGATGCGCCGCATTTGTATGATGCACCGCATTTGTAAGATGTGTTGCAACCGTCACTGTCGGCTTCATTTTTGGCACTGTCATAATGGTAGGATGAGTTGCATCAGGTTTAGACACGTCACATCCAACCTGATACGCCTCATCTGCTATAAAAAAATATTAGTTCTCGATTATGAGTCAAGGTCATTTCATGATTGGTTCAAGATCTACCGATATCATCCAACTTCAAGCTCCGACTCACCATCAAATTAAGCTAACCCAGACACATTTTCCAGTCTGGCGTCGTCAGCTATTTTCAACTCTCATCGTATACGATTACTCTAGTATATCTGTGTCACCATCATCGCACCATCAAAGGTAGCTGATAACAAACCAAATCTTGTCCATTACACATGGTATCGGCGGGATCAAGTGATTATTAATGCTATGTTGCACAGCTGCTGCGCAAATATCTATACACATATAACTTCAGTTTCTACATCCAAGGAAGCCTGTGATTGCATCATTATCCTTTATGCTAACAAATCTCGCACGCGTATAATATCCATCAAACAAGGATTAACAATTGATTGAGAATTCGATTGAAGACAAAAGGGTATCGACCTACTTGTAAGAGATGCAAAGTTTAGCAGACAAACTCAATCTCACCTACAGTCTCATTGATGAAGATGATTTGGTGCTTTATTTTCTTCATCACCTGAACAATAACTTTAGGGAGATTTGTGCGTGATGGAATTCATATATCTCATTGATCTCAACATCAAACAATTACAAACTATATATAGATATAACGAGAGCAATCTAAAAGACAAACAATAAATATTGAGGTATCCAAAAGTCTCATAACATCCCCTGGAAGTTGGAGCGGGAGAGGATCACACAGTTAAACTGGATCATTTTTTCATTGTTGCATGAGTAGCAAGACTGATAATCGCTTATAAAAATGCATATTGTTTCGACTTTCTCCTTTTCCGTAACCAAAGGCGGAAGATAGTGAAGACAAAAGAGGGCAAAGGCCCTCCTAATATTTTGTGTCAATAGTGTAAATATTGTGATAGTTGGGGTTTAGTTTACTGATTTTGTTCACATGGCCCTCCTAGTCGTAAGACTCTGACTTCAATTTCTTTAGATTGTTATGGTTTTGTTTTTCTTTTAGTTAGTAACAAATGATAATTTAATAGCAATGTATTTACTTACTTAAAGGCAAAGGCCCCAAATTTATTTTATTTCCTAGAATCTATTCTTTGCAACGATTCTATTGAATCTAATTTGAGTTTTGCAACTTAAATACATCATTTCTTTTGAAATTATTTACGTTTCAGGTATTTAGATGTTCATGAATAATCCAACAAATGATTAATTTACGTTTTCAGTTAATTTGATTACTTAACTACTCGTCCAATTTTTAGTGATCATATTTGAGTTTACATTTGTGTCTACTTTCTAAAATGTTTACAAAATATTTTTTTTTTTGAATAGCTTTTAATTATAAAAAAACTAGCAAGAAGCTAGAGGAACATTACAAAGAAGATAACGGGTTTTGCAACCAACAATTCCAATTAAGATTGACTTTCTTATAACGAACCGAAAGCCAATCAAAAGAGGATAGAACAATCGAATCAATAATGTGACATTTTCTAAGCTTTGAAGGTTCAAAAATGGTACCATTTCTATACCGCCAGATAGTCCACAAGGTAGCATAGCATATTGCTTCAGTGACTATAATTCTCTTTGGGTCCTGGTTAGAAGACATTAACCATTGCCATAGGTCTTCAAAATTTTGCCAACGAGGAAGGTTAAGATCGATCCATGAAGCTATGCTTGTGAAGTTCAATATATATATATATATATATATATATATATATATATATATATATATATATATATATATATATATATATATATATATATATATATATATATATATATGCTTTCATGAACACGTAAAACATCAAAGAATTTTGGCCCTTTCAATGTATACTTTCAAGTTCCGCCACTGTCAGTAACAACCTCGTGGCATGCATTGCCTATTCTTTTTCCTTACCCGTAACCTCGTCGTGGCTTGCTTTTGCCTAAGGATTTGGCAGTACTTTGATACACAATAGTGTTACAATAATAGTTTTCTTCAACGAACAAAAAAGAGTTTTGATATAGATTCTCTTATTTTTATTCGGGGTTTGGAACCTAGTCAAGCTAGGCGGCTCATCATGACGTCGATTATTCTTATTCTTTAAAGTAAGAAAAAAAAAAAAAGGTAGAGAAACACAACCATGCAAGTAAGAAACAATAAGGTGATTGCTATTGAGAGATGGTTCAACCTGGATCTTATTGTTTTGATACCATGTTAACTTTCATTATTTTCCTTGATAACAAATAATACAACCAATATATGGATAACAAAATGGGCAACCCAAGAGCCAAACAATAATTAATGGGGCATGCCAAACATCTCAAAACTTCCGTTAACATCCCCCATAGTTGGAGCGGGAGATGAGTGAACGGTTCAACTAGAACGAAGTTCCTTAAAGATTAAACGGATAGAACTTAGAATAAATTTTTTTTATATATCACTTATTTGATGCGCGATATAGAATGTTATTCGCGGATTCAGTTGCATATTGTTTCGACTTTCTCCTTTCCGTAACGAGGTTGTGACTTGCATTGTCTAAGGATTGAGAATTTTTCTCCTTTTCCGTAACATCGTCATGGCTCGTTTTACCAAAGGATTAAGAAGTACTTTGATAAACAACTTTGTCAACGATAACAATATCTTCAACGCTGCAAAAAAAGAAGATTAACAAATTTTTCGGGGTTTGGAACCAAGTCAAGCTAGGCGGCTCATCCACACGCCGATTATTTAATCACAAAAGAGATAAAGAGATGAATGCAGAAAATGAAAGCAGTAAGTTGATGGTTGAATTTTGATGGTGGTTATGGATGGTTGAATGTGGTTAGCGGTTCAACCAGGATCATACCGGTATAATACCATATTAGAATCCATATTTTCATTTGATTTGATAATAAATAATACAACTAATATATAGATAACAAAATGGGCAACCCAAGAGCCAAACAATAATTAATGGGGCATGTCAAACGTCCCAAAACTTCCGTTAACAGTGTGGCTTTTGTGCTCATAAAAATCCAATTACTTTTGTTGAGTTCCATGATAAACTTATTGACTTTGAAACACAGCAAAAGATTACAAAACAGTGGCACCTCCGATTATAGCTACTGTAAATTATACTCAACGCTCCAACAACAAAACTCGTAGCCAAATAACAGTAGCACCTTTCGCGTTCTTCAACAATCTGGTGGATACAATCGGTCACACAATTCTCACCCTCAATGGCAAACTTGGAATTTTACATTCAATAAGGATGCTTATTGCAATTTTTGTAAGGATCGTATAGCCCAAACACAATGTCCTGCAATATAAGCCCAAGAGTCAATCCTTTTCTAAAACCAATTGGTGATAGATGAACTTTTCCTTAGACTTATATACATACATTTGTTTTGTCCCATGACCGATGTGGGACTTTGGTTTGCACCCTTACAAACCTTCCCTCAAACCTAAGTCCATCTAAGCCTTTCCTCCAACGATAGTCCGGATCCAACCTTTACCACCGCCAACTCGGAACTCTCAACCTGGAAGAAGGAACAGGGAGATTTCGATACAAGGATTCCAGGATCAACTCATCGTGCCAGGGTCCCCTCGAACGATAGTTGGGTCCACTCATCGCTGCTTACAACCGAGGGTGCGCCACGTCGCTGCACGCGCTCAGGGGTGCGCCCACTGCGCTGTCCACCACATCGGGGCTATAGCCTAGCTCTGATACCATTTGTAAGGATCGTATAGCCCAAACACAATGTCCTGCAATATAAGTTCAAGAGTCCATCCTTTTCTAAAACCAATTGGTGATAGAGGGACTTTACCTTAGACTTATATACATACATTTGTTTTGTCCCATGACCGATGTGATACTTTGGTTTGGACCCTTACAATTTTTGCAATCGAGAAGGCCACCATACAAAGGAGTGCAGGTAAATCACTTACAAAGTTTTTAAAGGAGAATGAAGTATCTCCTCCTATTAATGTGATCACTACTGAACCAAGTTCACAATCAAATTGGATATTCGACATTGGTGCGTCTCATGATGTTATTGGTGACAAGAGTAACTTGCGCTTTTTTTTTTCTTTCTAATTATGGCGGCCATGAGAAAATTATACATGGAGACGGTTATGGTTTAAATATATCTCATCTTAAGCATACTCATCTTAATTCTAAATTTCGCCGTTTCTATTTAAATAATATCTTGTTGGTTCCTTCGTGCAAATGCGACGTAAATTTCGTTTCTCGCTTTGCCAAAACTAAAAAATTATCCTTGAAATTTTTTCCCTATTATTTTTTGGTGAACGATCTGAGCACGGGGGCATCTCTTTTTCGCGGAGAAAATCATAGTCACATCTACTACCTCAAGCCAACTTCAAATAAACCTCAACTCAACACTATCACGGTCAATAATCCGGACATTTGGCACTCACGTCATCGTCATCCCGAATTTTATCTTTCATTGTTACGTCTAGTGGGTTAAAGTGTGATTCTAGTTCATCTTATTGTAATTCATGTCTTTGAAATAAAAGTACTAAGTTACCATTCAATGAATCAACTCTTACTAGCAAACAATCATTGCAACTTGTATACACCAATGTTTGAGGTCACAGTTTTCGCTACTATGTAACCTTTGTAGATCACTATTCTAAATACATATGGATCTACTCTATGAAACAAAAATCTGTTGTTGCAAAGATTTTTGCTCAATTCAAACAATTAGAGGAAAAATTCTTTCAACTACCCTTAATACTCTGATATGGAGGAGATTATTTTGCTCTGGCATCTTATCTTGTAACTAATGGCATCTTGCACTTTACGACTCCACACACTCCTGAACATAATGGAATGGTTGAGCGTAGACACCGTAACTTTACTCTCTACGCTCTTCCTCTACAATTTATTAATACGCTATTATTATAGATTTATCAATTTAAATAGTAAATTGATCATCACCCGTAAATTACAAATTCTTGAAATAAAAGTTTATTTGACCGATTACTATAGACGCAGTTAATTTCTTATTTCATAATTTATATAAGAGTTATAATAATATTTCATTTCATATGGGTAGTTATAAATTCAACAAAATTTAAGAGAGATCTACTCACATTATGTATTACTTGTTTGTACAGTATAATATGTTCATGTACGAAATGTGTGGATTTATCTAAAATGTTGTTGAATTTATCACCACCCACTTCCACTTCATATATATGAAAGAAGATAAGAATAACTTTTATTCTCTTACATATTATTATTATTATTATTATTATTATTATTATTATTATTATTATTATTATTATTATTATTATTATTATTATTATTATTATATAGGGAGTATATTAAATATTGAATAAAGGTATAAAACACGAAAATTCTTATTTTTTCTTATATAAACAACAAAATAGATTCCAAATACTTGCTTTTTAAATTCTACGGAGTAATATCATTCACTTAATTTGTACACCTATAATCACTGTTCTAAAAAAATCCGATTACTCTCAGATTAATCTTATATTACGGAGTACCATTTTTATGAGCAGTCCGTTCCAATTTTTCAAATGCGTTTAATTAATCGATCAACATCGATTGATGGGTCAAAATCGAATTTGATAATCAAAGTCAGTCAAAGTCACAACTGGTCAATATTTTAACATGAATTTAAACTAGATTTTTTGAGTTTTTGATAAAAGGGATTATATATCGAGAGACTACCAAAGTTTACTGTTTTGTGTTTAATTTTGTAGGTTACCCGTATTTGAAAAAAATTTTGTAGGCCACTCAAGTTTATCTTTTTGTATTTGTAGGCCACCCATATTTAAAATCGATTTTGTAGGCCATCCAAATTCGTGTGCTGTTACATATACACCAAATCCGAATAAAAACTCTTTGAAAAAATATATAAAACGCAAATAATTGTGTTTTTTTGGTAACAATTAATCGTTATATACATAATATTAATTAAGAAAAGCTTGATTATTAATGTTAATCTTTACATTTTTCTAATGAGATTTTAGTTTGATTTAATACTTATAGAACAACATACGAACTTTAATGACCTATAAAATCACTTTTCAGATATGAATGACATATAAATAAAAAGATATAAACTTGTATAACCTACAAAATCATTTTCAAATATGAGTGACCTATAAACACAAAACAGTTAACTTTGGTAGTCTCTCGATATATAATCTCTTGATAACATGAACAATTTTAGACAATTATATTAAAGTTCATGTATGTGTTTATGATTTTCTTTTATATTTACACATAAAGCTTTTGAAATTTAATATTTATATGTATAAATTACAATTCGATTAATCCCCGAATCACCGATTACTCCTTTCCAATATCCTAAGCGATTCCCTCTAATAGCGAATTTTGCAACCTTTTTCTATAATTAATAATGGCAATGGATCATATATAGATCGGGTGATGTCATATATGATCATATACATAGCATTGTATATGTATATTTTATTCTCTAAAAACCAAGAGCAGAATTACGCGAACTATAATACAAAGGTATGGAATATCCGCTGAAAATAATTACAGTGGTTATGTTGCCGCCTTAATAAAAGACTGCGGTTTAATCCGCTAAGTTTCCGCGGATAGTTAAGAAATCCGCAGACTGCGGATATGTCGAATACTGTAAATAGAGAGCATGACCTCTCATTTGTAAGTTGTTGATTCTCTGCCATTTGCCCAAGCCTTTGTGATTTTCACTTGTGACCTTGCCCAAGGGATTTCTACATTACGCTAAGGTGAATTATGCTAATTAACAATCAAGACCGGGTCGGGGTGGTTGATCACTTGATTGTAAAAGTGAAAGACGATCGTCAGGACCCAAAATAATCATCAAACATCCCATCCTCCATCTTATTATTGCACTCGATCCTCAATCAAGTAATAACTTGATACTGGATCGATCAATTGGCGCCATCCGTGGGACGCGTTTTACGAATTAAACTTGAAATTTTTTATTTTGTGCTGACAAACAATCAATTGCTTGTTTTAATTTAAATCGTGTATTGTTTCGATGATTTACAGGAAGTCGCTGAAACGTTTTAGTTGATTTGATCGTTGAAAATGGTAGCTAACACGAAACAAACAGGAAGTTCTGTCAATGATGATGCGTTAGTTAATGGTTTGCAAAATGCTTTGTCAAGTAGTACGCAGGCAAACGATAACACTATCGCAGGCAGTTCAGGGAAAGAATTGCTAGTTAAAGGCCTAGTGGCAATCCTGTTAACGCTGATTCGTAACTAAAGGTTGCTGCTGGAAAAATGGTCGCGCGCAGAAATTTGCAGCAACATCGCGAAGAAACCATCGCTGATGGCAAGCGATTAAAGATTTTGGCTGAAAAAGCAGACAAAGTACTTGGTACTACTATTGAGCAAGCTAGAAAAGATTGTCGTGAATCTCGCGTACCGCGAACTTACTTATGGCCGCTGAATGATTCTGGATCACAGGTTGATCGCTTAGTCATTGATCATCGCGATAGTAATAGCGATGGTGCGGATGAACGTGTTATTCTAAATTCTGTTTATAATTCGAAGAGTGCGAAAATGCCAAGAGAAGAAAATGAGTCTTCTGATGATTCGGACAATACAGAGGAATTTGTAAAAATTTCACAAGTTAAACGAAGGCGACCACCAACACCTTTCCCTCGGCATGAGGATGTGGGTGAAGCATCTGATGATATTCGCAGAGAAAATGCTCAACATTTTTTAGCGGATGCTTTTAGAAGCATTGCGCCTAAGTCAATGCAACATAAGTTTACACAACCGAATTTTTTACAAGATATGATCGCCAAGTTTTGCGCGGACAATATTGATACTCGCACAAAAAAGGCGACTGAAATTACCACTGCTGCAGACAAGTTTGTCCAGCATATTTCTGATTATCCAATTGTTACACCGCCTATTGTGCCAGCGACATTGGGAGTTTATTCAGGGTTAACTGATCCCTTGGATTTTTTGCAGCGATTTGAAGGGGTGGTAAGCACCTATAATTGGGATGAACCGGTTGCATGTAGAGTGTTTCCTATGGTTTTACAAGGGTCCGCAAGGGAGTGGTTTCACAGCCTGCAAGCTCGCAGTATTCTTGGCTTCATTGATCTTCGCGATAAATTTTTATTGCAGTTTCAGAATCTTTTGCCGCAGAAAAAGACACATATAGAATGTCATGATATTAAACAAGGCAGCAAAGAAACCTTGAGTGCATTATTAATGCGGTACATTTACGAGTGCCAAAAGATACCAAGTTTAAATGAAGATAAAAAAATCTCTGGTTTTTTGCATGCTATTAATCCACAGCGGCATCCGACACTTGTGCGAAGATTGGGAAAGGATGTCCCGCCGACTTTCGCTAAAGTGCAACAAAAGACATACGACTATCTTCAAGGTGGAGAGGATATCACTATCACCCCTGCGTGTGGGTGGGGTAAAGATAAAAGTTGGCGAGATGACAATGATTCTTTTCGTGATGGCAGTAGCGATAATTACCGCGGTCCTGGATACCCGCGACGAAATGGCGGTGGTGGTTATCCGCGAAATGATAGATATCAAGTCCACAATGATAACCATGGATATGGTCGTGGAAATCGCTATTCCACGCGCAAATGGAACAACGAGTCTTTCAATATCATTCAGATGCTAACAAAAATGCCTAAGGAAATTCTGTTGCAAGAAAGAGTTGCTAAGTCTTTTCCTGATCCGCAACCTTTAGGGGAAAATAGTAGGCGGGATAAATCCAAGTTTTGTATTTTCCACGACGATTACGGTCATGATACCAATCGTTGTAGAGACTTGGCGGAGCTGATCGCAGAAGCATATGAGCAAGGCAAGTTAGAGCATTTAATTGCGCAAGGTGCGGTAACCACTGTGAATGTGATTATCTTGCCGGCGGAATCCAATGCTCCGCAAGTACCAAACGCTGCTGATCGCAAAGCTCCCGCAGTAAAGAATCTTGGGGTAAAAATGGTCAGTAAGAAAGAAAATCAACGCGGAATTCAGGTCATTAATGTGGTAGAAGTGCAAGGCGAAATTTCAGTATTTCAAATATCTGAACAAATTGCAAGTTGGCAATGTCCTGCTATTACTTTCACTCCTACAAACTTGAATGCGGATTTGGATAAACCAGTGGTGGTTTCATGCCGCGTTGCGAATATTGGTATTGTGATTATGAAAGTTCACGTTGACACTGGTAGCAGTGTAGACATAATGTATGAGCAATGTTTCAGCAAGTTGCTTGCAAACATTAATGCATTGATGAAACCTACTGCGGTTTCGCTCGCTGGATTTTCAGGAGAATCAACTTGGCCTATTGGCCAGTTAGAATTACATATTGAGCTAGTTGATGATCGCGATGAAACGCTAAGGAACAAAGCTTTGTTGAATCTTTATATAATGCGAAATCAGTCACGATTCAATATGATTCTTGGGCGAACTGCTTTACGCATGTTTGGTGCAATCCCTTCTACAATACATGGCATGGTTAAATTCTCTGCTAATAAGGGAATAGGCACGCTAACTTCTGCAGAAATAGAGCCATTTTTGTGCCATGAATACGGTGATCGAAAGTAGAGGAGTTGAGGAGCATTCAGTCAATTATGAATGATGCGAATATGTGTAATAGAAAGTTTGTGGTAGAATGCTTAGTCAAATATGATCAATGATTGATATGCTATTTTCTGCAATTTGTATTGTGAAAAAAATAATGAATAAAGCAAAATTAGTTTCAGTGTTTGTGATTGTTTCTATACAAAGCAAAAACACTGCGTGTGGCCACACGTAGTGCTTATTATGCAGAATATAATTGCTTGATTTTCTTAACATTGAATTAATGTTTGTATAAGTATATTTAAAACTCTGCGGATACTTTTAACAAAATACATGGTTTTCGCTAAACATGGCATGTTTAAAATTATGGTAATGCGAATATATATTATGAAATAATGCGTTAAAAACCAAGTGATGAAATTGCCCACTTGTGTTATACAGTAAATGTTGCGAAAGGATAAAATTTCCCAAGTATTTGATCTTGCCAATACTTAGATGCTTCGCAATGCTAAAATTTCCTAAGGATCGATTTATCGGACTTAGAAGATTCATAATGAATAAAAGATTGTTTCGCATAAGTACGTGTTTGTTATGTGCACAATATCGAATGTGGGAAATGCAAAGGGCAAGTCTGAATTATGGATACATGATAAAGTAAAGTGATATATAAATACGATAAGTTGCAACTGCGAAATGAAAATATGTTAATAATAATTATAAGCGACGAAAGAGCGCGAAATGTTACAAAAGCGTAATTTATGATTGCGAAGTAAATATTTACAATCTAACTAAGATAACTTAAAGCTCCAACGCTTTAATATCTGCAAAAGTAACGCCCTCGCGTTGACTTAGCTCTTCCAATGCTGGTATGGTGATTTTCTCTGCCTCTTTCTTTGCTCTAGATAACGCCTCTCGGGCATCGTCCGTGGAACATATTTCATCCGCCATATCTGAAGGAAGCGGTTTAGACAGATCACCAAGCTCGCACAGAAGATCATACCATTCGCAGCGAGTGGTGAGTTTAGCTGCCTGGACATATGTCCCAAACTTCTCGGTGACTGGTTTACAATCCATCACTTTGTCGCCGAATTCCGACAAATACTTGACAAGATGAGCAAATTCATTCTCAGCATTTTCCGCTCTCTTTTTGAGCTTTGCGTTTTCATCCGCAGCTTTTTTAAGCTAAGCCTCGAGTTTCTGCGCTTTCCTTTGTTGCACATTGGAAATTTTAACCTGCTTCTCATATTCATCGGATATTTCGCTGAAGCGTTCAACGTTGTCGATAGCTAGGCAAATTGCGTTGTAGCAATTATGAAGTCGCTATCTCTCGGCTTGAGGAAAAGTAAGTTTGCGGTATTCATCTTGTGTGTTTTTGGGGATGAATTTGCAGAGTATGTGGTACAAACGATTGGCTCGTTCTGCTTCCGTGGCTTCATTCGCATCTTCTTCTTCTTCTTCTTCTTCTTCTTCTTCTTCTTCTTCTTCTTCTTCTTCTTCTTCTTCTTCTTCTTCTTCTTCTTCTTCTTCTTCTTCTTCTTCTTCTTCCTCCTCTTGATTAGATGTTTCATTGTCAGAGGGGAGAGTTAAGTCTACATTGTTAGGCTCTTCAAGAATATCCTCGGGGATATTCCCAGTATTATTGTAGAGCGGTGTAGCCTCACCTATTGGGTTTGCAAGTACAATTAAAAAGAGATAAGCAAGTACAATAACATAGTGCGAATATGGTAAATGTGCGATATAAAAACAATGCGAATTGAAAATCGCTTACTCGTTTCTCGTTCAACTATTGTGCGCGTGCATCTTTTGCGAGGGGTGGAGGCACTCTCTGATGCTTTTCGCTTACCGCGATCATCACCACCAGAAATGGTAAGCGTATTGATGATTGGCTCATTAATAGGAATAATCTCGTCATCGCCATTTTTTAAACGACGAGCAGGTCTAATCCTGCTAATATCTGCTGACCTCATAACTAGGTCAAGCTCAATCACTGCAGAAACCAAAACGCATAAGGTTATAAAAAATGAGGGAAACGTTTGTTACGTATTAATTTAATGTGAAAAGTTTAAGCGATATACCATTATTCACTTGGTCAATCAAGAGAGCATTGCAGTCGCTCCAGGGCGACTGGATTGAAACCCTACCAATGTACAACGGTACATTTAAGTATGCACGTAGGATTAGCCCTGCACCCTTGATCCTTTTTAGGATGTCTCGTTCAAGGTCGTCTGGAGTAATTTTGTCGTTTAGGGTGGCATCGAAATCTGTAGAGCACTTTCTTGGTATGTTGTTATCAACATGTGCGGTGTCGTTGATAAAAAAGAATGAACTGCGCCAATTGCCAATAGAGTCCTTGGGTGAAGTCGTCACGCCAAGTTTACTGCGGAATGAGAACCATCCCGCATCGTGTGGCACTAGGCTATTGCAAGAGCGAAATACATTAAGCAGTGGTTGCATGTCGATAGAATTGCAATACATCTCAAACAACACGATTTTATTAACCGCATTGGGATGCAGCTGAGCAATAGCAATTTTGTAATATTCGCAGACGCTGTAAAAAAATTGAGTAAGTGGAAGGCGTAGATTGCCTTGGGAAATGGTGGACTTATAGATGGTGATCATTCCCTTAGGGGGAGCGTTAGCTCTGTCCTCCGCTGATGGTGCGGTAGGAACAAACTGAGCAAGTAGGATACCATTGCTGAAGAGTTTAGAGTTTTGCTTCCGTCATGTATGACACAAAGCCTCCAGGAGTATTAGCAGAAGATGAAGATGCCATTTGTGGTAAAATAACTAAATCAGCTGTTGAATTTGAAGGTTTAGAAGGTTGAATTGGTTAATTGCAAATACACGAGTACGAATTGGAGAATTTGATTGAATAAGCAATTAAGGGAGAAAAGCGTAAAGTTTTTAATGCTAGTTCTCCAGCTATTTATAATTGAAATCAAGGCGAGGAAATCGAAAGAGTAATGGTTACTTTTAAAAGGTTAAAATTACCGCAACGTGTACACGGTAATTTTCTAGCCGTTACAGCATTTCTGATTTGACAGTTTTGCGATAGTTACCGTTGTAATTATGTGTTGAGCTTAATAAAATCAACGGTAATAATTCAGTGGTAAAAATTATTAAAATTCACTTGCGAATACATTTTAAGGAAGCACGGTTTTATTTTTAGAGTTTATCATGATACATCTGCTTTGCGAGATGTATCATAATAAACTGGGGGGGACTTGATCATATACATAGCATTGTATATGTATATTTTATTCGCTAAAAGCCAAGAGCAGAATTATGTGAACTATAATACAAAGATATGGAATATCCGTTAAAAATAAGTACATCGGTTATGTTGCCGCCTTAATAAAAGACTGTGGTTTAATCCGCTAAGTTTCCGCGGATAGTTAAGAAATCCGCAGACCGCGGATATGCCGAATACTATAAATAGAGAGCATGGCCTCTCATTTGTAGGTTGTTGATTCTCTGCCATTTGCCCAAGCCTTTGTGATTTTCACTTGTGACCTTGCCCAAGGGATTTCTACATTGCGCTAAGGTGAATTATGCTAATTGACAATCAAAACCGGGTCGGGGTGGTTGATCACTTGATTGTAAAAGTGAAAGACGATCATATGGGCCCAAAATAATCATCAAACATCCCATCCTCCATCTTATTATTGCACTCGATCCTCAATCAAGTAATAACTTGATACTGGATCGATCAATATCCGCATTCATATCCATTAAAAAAATTAATTCATATTCATATCCATGTCTATTTAATTTCATTTTCATCTATCTGTATCCGTGGATTAAGCGGGTTAATGAATATTATTCATATCCATAAATATATTTACAAAACTACATATGTTTTAACTAGTGTTACGTGTAATCTTTAAGAATATTATTAATTATTCCCAAATGTTTTGAGCTACATTTGATTGTTACCGAGTATTTTAGTTTATAAAGAATTTGTTATATTGTTTCGAGTAAATTTTAGCTTATCTAGATTGATGTATTTTGATTTGCTTAAAGTCGATGATACAGAGAAGCAAAAACTTAAATATCATTATATATTTAAGATACATAAATTTATTTGTATTTAAAATTTTAAATACTTCTATCATCATAATCCATATCTCCGATAACAATTTAATGGTTAAACTTTAAAGGGTACATAAGAATATGTAAATGTATACGCGTATATTTTAATACATGCATATATATATATATATATATATATATATATATATATATATATATATATATATATATCCATAACTGTCATTCATATTCATATTCGATAGATCCATGGATGATAAACTGTCATTCATATTCGATCTATGAATTTTTAACATCATCCATATTAATATCCATAACCGTTATTCATCAATATATATCATCCATATCCATTTAAATGGATCAAATCGTTTCCTAGTTGTGTGGGACGCCGTCCAAACAGGTGGGACGCCGTCCCAATGTAAAGGACTGGACGCCGTCCTGAAATTTGGACGCCGTCCAGAATAACTGGCGGGACAGCTGTTTGTTTTTAGATATTTAAAAGGGGTATTTTGGTAATTTCACAAGGAGGACTACTTAAAGGTCCCAAGATCAGTTTGGTGAGCCTCATTACTCCATTTTTCAACTACTCTTTCACTTCCACTTCAAGTTTAGAGAGAGAGGAGGTTTTTAGAGTGAGAAAGCTAAATCTAAGGAGGTAGAAGCTTGTTTCGGGTTAAAGCTCGAGTGTTAATGTTGTTCATCTAGTCTCTAGCTACATTTTGATTGTTGCAGTAAGTCTTAACCTTGATTTCCTTGTTTTAATTGTTTAAGGGTTAGGGTTTGGGATAGAGATGAACATAAAACCCATTTGTTAGTGATTTGGGGGTTTTGGGTAAGTTTGGGTCATGAATACTCAAAGATGACTAACCTAGGGTTTTGAAATGTTAAATTGTGTTTATGGGTCTTAAATTTTAGTAAATCACTAGCACACTTGGTGTTTAAAGTGAGTGGGTGTATTTGGGTATGATAATGACCCCAAATGAGTGTGTTAACCTTGAAATAGGTCAAATGAGTCTTTGATGACCTAGGTGGGTTAATTGGTGCGAAAGTGTGATAACCTTGTGTTAAAAGGTGTATTAATACCATAATCGAATTGTTAGTAAGGGTTTGACGAAATCCCGACCTAGTGTTAGAATGAATTGTGCAAATGGGTCATGTTTGCACTATGGGCTAAATGGCACCTGTATGGCGAATAAGTTGGTTGACCAACTTGGATGAATGTTTGATGTATGTACTTAATGTATTGGGTACTTTGCTTTGAAGCGTACGGAAGTGTTTAAATCATCGCCGACGTCTAAGGTGAGTGGAATAATTATGCGTGTACGTATATTGAAATGTCCCGTTCTTATTGATTAAAAACGTTCCATATTAATTGATTTCGTTGCGAGGTTTTGACCTCTATATGAGACGTTTTTCAAAGACTGCATTCATTTTTAAAACAAACCATAACCTTTATTTCATAAATAAAGGTTTAAAAAGCTTTACGTAGATTATCAAATAATGATAATCTAAAATATCCTGTTTACACACGACCATTACATAATGGTTTACAATACAAATATGTTACATCGAAATCAGTTTGTTGAATGCAGTTTTTACACAATATCATACAAACATGGACTCCAAATCTTGTCCTTATTTTAGTATGCAACAGCGGAAGCTCTTAATATTCACCTGAGAATAAACATGCTTTAAACGTCAACAAAAATGTTGGTGAGTTATAGGTTTAACCTATATATATCAAATCGTAACAATAGACCACAAGATTTCATATTTCAATACACATCCCATACATAGAGATAAAAATCATTCATATGGTGAACACCTGGTAACCGACAATAACAAGATGCATATATAAGAATATCCCCATCATTCCGGGACACCCTTCGGATATGATATAAATTTCGAAGTACTAAAGCATCCGATACTTTGGATGGGGTTTGTTAGGCCCAATAGATCTATCTTTAGGATTCGCGTCAATTAGGGTGTCTGTTCCCTAATTCTTAGATTACCAGACTTAATAAAAAGGGGCATATTCGATTTCGATAATTCAACCATAGAATGTAGTTTCACGTACTTGTGTCTATTTTGTAAATCATTTATAAAACCTGCATGTATTCTCATCCCAAAAATATTAGATTTAAAAAGTGGGACTATAACTCACTTTCACAGATTTTTACTTCGTCGGGAAGTAAGACTTGGCCACTGGTTGATTCACGAACCTATAACAATATATACATATATATCAAAGTATGTTCAAAATATATTTACAACACTTTTAATATATTTTGATGTTTTAAGTTTATTAAGTCAGCTGTCCTCGTTAGTAACCTACAACTAGTTGTCCACAGTTAGATGTACAGAAATAAATCGATAAATATTATCTTGAATCAATCCACGACCCAGTGTATACGTATCTCAGTATTGATCACAACTCAAACTATATATATTTTGGAATCAACCTCAACCCTGTATAGCTAACTCCAACATTCACATATAGAGTGTCTATGGTTGTTCCGAAATATATATAGATGTGTCGACATGATAGGTCGAAACATTGTATACGTGTCTATGGTATCTCAAGATTACATAATATACAATACAAGTTGATTAAGTTATGGTTGGAATAGATTTGTTACCAATTTTCACGTAGCTAAAACGAGAAAAATTATCCAATCTTGTTTTACCCATAACTTCTTCATTTTAAATCCGTTTTGAGTGAATCAAATTGCTATGGTTTCATATTGAACTCTATTTTATGAATCTAAACAGAAAAGTATAGGTTTATAGTCGGAAAAATAAGTTACAAGTCATTTTTGTAAAGGTAGTCATTTCAGTCGAAAGAACGACGTCTAGATGACCATTTTAGAAAACATACTTCCACTTTGAGTTTAATCATAATTTTTGGATATAGTTTCATGTTCATAATAAAAATCATTTTCTCAGAATAACAACTTTAAAATCAAAGTTTATCATAGTTTTTAATTAACTAACCCAAAACAGCCCGCGGTGTTACTACGACGGCGTAAATCCGGTTTTACGGTGTTTTTCGTGTTTCCAGGTTTTAAATCATTAAGTTAGCATATCATATAGATATAGAACATGTGTGTAGTTAATTTTAAAAGTCAAGTTAGAAGGATTAACTTTTGTTTGCGAACAAGTTTAGAATTAACTAAACTATGTTCTAGTGATTACGAGTTTAAACCTTCGAATAAGATAGCTTTATATGTATGAATCGAATGATGTTATGAACATCATTACTACCTTAAGTTCCTTGGATAAACCTACTGGAAAAGAGAAAAATGGATCTAGCTTCAACGGATCCTTGGATGGCTCGAAGTTCTTGAAGCAGAATCATGACACGAAAACAAGTTCAAGTAAGATCATCACTTGAAATAAGATTGTTATAGTTATAGAAATTGAACCAAAGTTTGAATATGATTATTACCTTGTATTAGAATGATAACCTACTGTAAGAAACAAAGATTTCTTGAGGTTGGATGATCACCTTACAAGATTGGAAGTGAGCTAGCAAACTTGAAAGTATTCTTGATTTTATGTAACTAGAACTTGTAAAATATATGAAGAACACTTAGAACTTGAAGATAGAACTTGAGAGAGATCAATTAGATGAAGAAAATTGAAGAATGAAAGTGTTTGTAGGTGTTTTTGGTCGTTGGTGTATGGATTAGATATAAAGGATATGTAATTTTGTTTTCATGTAAATAAGTAATGAATGATTACTCATATTTTTGTAATTTTATGAGATATTTCATGCTAGTTGCCAAATGATGGTTCCCACATGTGTTAGGTGACTCACATGGGCTTCTAAGAGCTGATCATTGGAGTGTATATACCAATAGTACATACATCTAAAAGCTGTGTATTGTACGAGTACGAATACGGGTGCATACGAGTAGAATTGTTGATGAAACTGAACGAGGATGTAATTGTAAGCATTTTTGTTAAGTAGAAGTATTTTGATAAGTGTCTTGAAGTCTTTCAAAAGTGTATGAATACATATTAAAACACTACATGTATATACATTTTAACTGAGTCGTTAAGTCATCGTTAGTCGTTACATGTAAATGTTGTTTTGAAACCTTTAGGTTAATGATCTTGTTGAATGTTGTTAACCCATTGTTTATTATAACAAATGAGATGTTAAATTGTTATATTATCATGATATTATGATATATAATATATCTCAGTATGATGTATATACAGTTAAATATCGTTACAACGATAATCGTTACATATATGTCTCGTTTCGAAATCATTAAGTTAGTAGTCTTATTTTTACATATGTATTTCATTGTTAATACACTTAATAATATATTTACTTATCATTTAACATAATTAACCAAGTGTATCAATATCTTAATATGATTCATATGTACCTAGTAAGACGTTGTTATAACGATAATCGTTATATATATCGTTTTCGAGTTTCTTAAATTAATAGTCTCATTTTTATGTATATAACTCATTGTTAAAATACCTAATGAGATACATACTTATAATAAAAACATTTTAACTATATATATAACCATATATATGTCATCGTATAGTTTTTACAAGTTTTAACGTTCGTGAATCACCGGTCAACTTGGGTGGTCAATTGTCTATATGAAACATATTTCAATTAATCAAGTCTTAACAAGTTTGATTGCTTAACATGTTGGAAACATTTAATCATGTAAATATCAATCTCAATTAATATATATAAACATGGAAAAGTTCGGGTCACTACAGTACCTACCCGTTAAATAAATTTCGTCCCGAAATTTTAGGCTGTTGAAGGTGTTG
Source organism: Rutidosis leptorrhynchoides (assembly GCF_046630445.1). Taxonomy (NCBI): domain Eukaryota; kingdom Viridiplantae; phylum Streptophyta; class Magnoliopsida; order Asterales; family Asteraceae; genus Rutidosis; species Rutidosis leptorrhynchoides. The sequence continues at coordinate 283,814,827 of NC_092340.1, read as the reverse complement.
ACGAATCTTCTGGAAATAGATGCGGGTATTTCTTCTTCATCTGATCTTCACGCTCCCAGGTGAACTCGGGTCCTCTACGAGCATTCCATCGAACCTTAACAATTGGTATCTTGTTTTGCTTAAGTCTTTTAACCTCACGATCCATTATTTCGACGGGTTCTTCGATGAATTGAAGTTTTTCGTTGATTTGGATTTCATCTAACGGAATAGTGAGATCTTCTTTAGCAAAACATTTCTTCAAATTCGAGACATGGAAAGTGTTATGTACAGCCGCGAGTGGTAGGTAACTCAAGTCGGTAAGCTACTGGTCCGACACGATCAATAATCTTGAATGGTCCAATATACCTTGGATTTAATTTCCCTCGTTTACCAAATCGAACAACGCCTTTCCAAGGTGCAACTTTAAGCATGACCATCTCTCCAATTTCAAATTCTATATCTTTTCTTTTAATGTCAGCGTAGCTCTTTTGTCGACTTTGGGCGGTTTTCAACCGTTGTTGAATTTGGATGATCTTCTCGGTAGTTTCTTGTATAATCTCCGGACCCGTAATCTGTCTATCCCCCACTTCACTCCAACAAATCGGAGACCTGCACTTTCTACCATAAAGTGCTTCAAACGGCGCCATCTCAATGCTTGAATGGTAGCTGTTGTTGTAGGAAAATTCTGCTAATGGTAGATGTCGATCCCAACTGTTTCCGAAATCAATAACACATGCTCGTAGCATGTCTTCAAGCGTTTGTATCGTCCTTTCGCTCTGCCCATCAGTTTGTGGATGATAGGCAGTACTCATGTCTAGACGAGTTCCTAATGCTTGCTGTAATGTCTGCCAGAATCTTGAAATAAATCTGCCATCCCTATCAGAGATAATAGAGATTGGTATTCCATGTCTGGAGACGACTTCCTTCAAATACAGTCGTGCTAACTTCTCCATCTTGTCATCTTCTCTTATTGGTAGGAAGTGTGCTGATTTGGTGAGACGATCAACTATTACCCAAATAGTATCAAAACCACTTGCAGTCCTTGGCAATTTAGTGATGAAATCCATGGTAATGTTTTCCCATTTCCATTCCGGGATTTCGGGTTGTTGAAGTAGACCTGATGGTTTCTGATGCTCAGCTTTGACCTTAGAACACGTCAAACATTCTCCTACGTATTTAGCAACATCGGCTTTCATACCCGGCCACCAAAAATGTTTCTTGAGATCCTTGTACATCTTCCCCGTTCCAGGATGTATTGAGTATCTGGTTTTATGAGCTTCTCTAAGTACCATTTCTCTCATATCTCCAAATTTTGGTACCCAAATCCTTTCAGCCCTATACCGGGTTCCGTCTTCCCGAATATTAAGATGCTTCTCCGATCCTTTGGGTATTTCATCCTTTAAATTTCCCTCTTTTAAAACTCCTTGTTGCGCCTCCTTTATTTGAGTAGTAATGTTATTATGAATCATTATATTCATAGATTTTACTCGAATGGGTTCTCTGTCCTTCCTGCTCAAGGCATCGGCTACCACATTTGCCTTCCCCGGGTGGTAACGAATCTCAAAGTCGTAATCATTCAATAATTCAATCCACCTACGCTGCCTCATATTCAGTTGTTTCTGGTTAAATATGTGTTGAAGACTTTTGTGGTCGGTATATATAATACTTTTGACCCCATATAAGTAGTGCCTCCAAGTCTTTAATGCAAAAACAACCGCGCCTAATTCCAAATCATGCGTCGTATAATTTTGTTCGTGAATCTTCAATTGTCTAGACGCATAAGCAATCACCTTCGTTCGTTGCATTAATACACAACCGAGACCTTGCTTTGATGCGTCACAATAAATCACAAAATCATCATTCCCTTCAGGCAATGACAATATAGGTGCCGTAGTTAGCTTTTTCTTCAATAACTGAAACGCTTTCTCTTGTTCATCATTCCATTCAAATTTCTTCCCTTTATGCGTTAATGCAGTCAAGGGTTTTGCTATTCTGGAAAAGTCTTGGATGAACCTTCTGTAGTAACCAGCTAGTCCTAAAAACTGGCGTATGTGTTTCGGAGTTTTCGGGGTTTCCCACTTTTCAACAGTTTCTATCTTTGCCGGATCCACCTTAATACCTTCTTTGTTCACTATGTGGCCGAGGAATTGAACTTCTTCCAACCAAAATGCACACTTTGAAAACTTAGCGTACAATTCTTCCTTCCTCAATACTTCTAACACCTTTCTCAAATGTTCACCGTGTTCTTGGTCATTCTTTGAGTAAATAAGTATGTCATCAATGAAAACAATGACAAACTTGTCAAGGTATGGTCCACACACTCGGTTCATAAGGTCCATGAACACAGCTGGTGCATTAGTTAAACCAAACGGCATGACCATAAACTCGTAATGACCGTAACGTGTTCTGAAAGCAGTCTTTGGAATATCATCTTCTTTCACCCGCATTTGATGATACCCGGAACGTAAGTCAATCTTTGAATAAACAGACGAGCATTGTAGTTGATCAAATAAGTCATCGATTCTCGGTAGTGGGTAGCGGTTCTTGATGGTAAGTTTGTTCAACTCTCGGTAGTCGATACACAACCTGAATGTACCATCTTTCTTCTTGACAAACAAAACAGGAGCTCCCCATGGTGATGTGCTTGGTCGAATGAAACCACGCTCTAAAAGTTCTTGTAATTGGCTTTGCAGTTCTTTCATCTCGCTGGGTGCGAGTCTGTAAGGAGCACGAGCTATTGGTGCAGCTCCTGGTACAAGATCTATTTGAAATTCAACGGATCGATGTGGGGGTAATCCCGGTAATTCTTTCGGAAATACATCGGGAAATTCTTTTACAATGGGAACATCATTGATGCTCTTTTCTTCAGTTTGTACTTTCTCGACGTGTGCTAGAACAACATAGCAACCTTTTCTTATTAGTTTTTGTGCCTTCAAATTACTAATAAGATGTAGCTTCGTGTTGCCCTTTTCTCCGTACACCATTAAGGGTTTTCCTTTTTCTCGTATAATGCGAATTGCATTTTTGTAACAAACGATCTCTGCTTTCACTTCTTTCAACCAGCCCATACCGATTATCACATCAAAACTCCCTAACTCTACTGGTATCAAATCAATCTTAAATGTTTCGCTAACCAGTTTAATTTCTCGATTCCGACATATATTATCTGCTGAAATTAATTTACCATTTGCTAATTCGAGTAAAAATTTACTATCCAAAGGCGTCAATGGACAACTTAATTTAGCACAAAAATCTCTACTCATATAGCTTCTATCCGCACCCGAATCAAATAAAACGTAAGCAGATTTATTGTCAATAAGAAACGTACCTGTAACAAGCTCCGGGTCTTCCTGTGCCTCTACCGCATTAATATTGAAAACTCTTCCACGGCCTTGTCCATTCGTGTTCTCCTGGTTCGGGCAATTTCTAATAATGTGGCCTGGTTTTCCACATTTATAACAAACTACATTGGCATAACTTGCTCCGACACTACTTGCTCCGCCATTACTCGTTCCGACACCATTTGTTCCTTTCGTTCTATTAACCCCTGGTCCGTAGACCTCACACTTCGCCGCGCTATGACCATTTCTTTTACACTTGTTGCAAAATTTGGTGCAGAACCCCGAGTGATTCTTTTCACACCTTTGGCATAGCTGCTTCTGATTGTTGTTGTTGTTGTTGCGGTTATTATTGTTGTTGGGATGATTGTTGTAGTTGTTGTTGTTGTTGTTGTTATTGTTGTTGTTGTTGTTGTTGGGCCGTTTGTTGTAGTTGCGATTGATGTTGCGATTGTTGGGATAATTGTTGCGATTATTGTTGTAATTGCTGTTGTTGTTGTATTGGTGATTCTTATCACCGTTTTCCTCCCACTTTCTTTTGACTTGCTTCACATTGGCCTCTTCAGCAGTCTGTTCTTTAATTCTTTCTTCAATCTGGTTCACTAGTTTGTGAGCCATTCTACATGCCTGTTGTATGGAGGCGGGCTCGTGTGAACTTATATCTTCTTGGATTCTTTCCGGTAATCCTTTCACAAACGCGTCGATCTTCTCTTCCTCATCTTCGAATGCTCCCGGACACAATAGGCACAATTCTGTGAATCGTCTTTCGTACGTGGTAATATCAAATCCTTGGGTTCGTAACCCTCTAAGTTCTGTCTTGAGCTTATTGACCTCGGTTCTGGGACGGTACTTCTCGTTCATCAAGTGCTTGAATGCTGACCACGGTAGTGCGTACGCATCATCTTGTCCCACTTGCTCTAGATAGGTATTCCACCATGTTAACGCAGAACCTGTGAAGGTATGCGTAGCGTACTTCACTTTGTCCTCTTCAGTACACTTACTTATGGCAAACACCGATTCGACCTTCTCGGTCCACCGTTTCAATCCGATCGGTCCTTCGGTTCCATTAAATTCCAAAGGTTTGCAGGCAGTGAATTCTTTGTAGGTGCATCCTACACGATTTCCTGTACTGCTAGATCCAAGGTTATTGTTGGTATGTAGCGCAGCCTGCACTGCGGCTATGCTTGAAGCTAGAAAAGTACGGAATTCCTCTTCATTCATATTCACGGTGTGTCGAGTAGTCGGTGCCATTTCCTTCAAAATAGTCAAATGGAACAAGTTAATCATACAGAATATTAAGAGTAGTTAATAGTATTTCGTAGCATAATATGAACTCATTTATAAAAGCTTTTTCTTCATATTAGCGTTTTATAAGTTTAAATTCGGGTAGTACCTACCCGTTAAGTTCATACTTAGTAGCTAATATACAATTCAACTACTACAATTCTATATGAAAAACTGATTATAATAATATTTCGCGTTCAAACTTTTACACAATATTTTACAAACTTACAATACCGCTTATTTTACATATAGCATGAAATATAGCACACAATAACTTTGATACAAGATAGTTGTGAAGACAATTCTAGCTAGTACACAAGTCGTTCAGCAAAGACAATAAAGACACGTAATTCATACGTCCAGAAACAAGTCATGCATTCTGGTTTTACTAGGACTACTTCCCATCCTTGGTCTTGTGCAACATAACCGTTATGGCCGTTGATAAGACAGCGTGTTGTAACGTCATCAAAGGGACGAGGGTTACGTAATGTCCAACAGTCCCGTAATAATCTAAAAACCTCATTTCTTACCCCAATTACCGACTCCGTCACTTGTGGAAACGTTTTGTTTAATAGTTGTAGCCCGATGTTCTTGTTCTCACTTTGGTGAGAAGCGAACATTACTAATCCGTAAGCATAACATGCTTCTTTATGTTGCATGTTAGCCGCTTTTTCTAAATCACGAAGTCCAATATTCGAATATATTGAGTCAAAATAATTTCTTAACCCGTTGCGTAAAATAGCATTTGGGTTCCCCGCAATATATGCGTCAAAGTAAACACATCGTAACTTATGGGTTTCCCAATGTGATATCCCCCATCTTTCAAACGAAAGTCTCTTATAAACCAAGACATTCTTGGAACGTTCTTCGAATGTCTTACAAACTGATCTCGCCTTAAATAGTTGTGCCGAAGAATTCTGGCCGACTCTAGACAAGATTTCATCAATCATGTCTCCAGGTAGGTCTCTTAAAATATTGGGTTGTCTATCCATTTTGTGTTTTTAAACTGTAAAATAGACAAGAGTTAGATTCATAAAAAAATACTTATTAATACAAGCAATTTTTACATATATCATAAAGCATAAGAACACTATATTACATATATTACACCACACGAATACAACTATCTTATTCCGACTCGCTCGTTTCTTCTTCTTCGGTTTTGGTTCGTTTTGCCAAGTTTCTAGGGATATATGATGTTCCCCTAAAACGAGCCGTCGTTGTCCACATTGGTTTAGAAAAACCTGGTGGTTTAGAGGTTCCCGGGTCATTGTTACAACTTAAGGACTTCGGGGGTTGACGATACATATAAAGTTCATCGGGGTTGGAATTAGATTTCTCTATTTTTATGCCCTTTCCCTTATTATTTTCTTTTGCCTTTTTAAATTCAGTTGGGGTAATTTCTATAACATCATCGGAATTCTCGTCGGAATCCGATTCATCAGAGAATTGGTAATCCTCCCAATATTTTGCTTCCTTGGCGGAAACACCATTGACCATAATTAACTTTGGTCGGTTGGTTGAGGATTTTCTTTTACTTAACCATTTTATTATTTCCCCCACCGGTTCTATTTCTTTATCCGGTTCCGATTCTTCTTCCGGTTCCGATTCTTCTTCCGGTTCCGACTCTTCTTCCGGTTCCTCTTCGGGAACTTGTGAATCAGTCCACAAATCATTCTAATTTACATTTGACTCTTCATTATTATTAGGTGAGTCAATGGGACTTGTTCTAGAGGTAGACATCTATCACATAATATCAAACACGTTAAGAGATTAATATATCACATAATATTCATATGTTAAAAATATATAGTTTCCAACAAAAATGTTAAGCAATCATTTTTAAATAAAACACGGTCGAAGTCCAGACTCACTAATGCATCCTAACAAACTCGATAAGACACACTAATGCAAATTTTCTGGTTCTCTAAGACCAACGCTCGGATACCAACTGAAATGTCCCGTTCTTATTGATTAAAAACGTTCCATATTAATTGATTTCGTTGCGAGGTTTTGACCTCTATATGAGACGTTTTTCAAAGACTGCATTCATTTTTAAAACAAACCATAACCTTTATTTCATAAATAAAGGTTTAAAAAGCTTTACGTAGATTATCAAATAATGATAATCTAAAATATCCTGTTTACACACGACCATTACATAATGGTTTACAATACAAATATGTTACATCGAAATCAGTTTCTTGAATGCAGTTTTTACACAATATCATACAAACATGGACTCCAAATCTTGTCCTTATTTTAGTATGCAACAGCGGAAGCTCTTAATATTCACCTGAGAATAAACATGCTTTAAACGTCAACAAAAATGTTGGTGAGTTATAGGTTTAACCTATATATATCAAATCGTAACAATAGACCACAAGATTTCATATTTCAATACACATCCCATACATAGAGATAAAAATCATTCATATGGTGAACACCTGGTAACCGACAATAACAAGATGCATATATAAGAATATCCCCATCATTCCGGGACACCCTTCGGATATGATATAAATTTCGAAGTACTAAAGCATCCGATACTTTGGATGGGGTTTGTTAGGCCCAATAGATCTATCTTTAGGATTCGCGTCAATTAGGGTGTCTGTTCCCTAATTCTTAGATTACCAGACTTAATAAAAAGGGGCATATTCGATTTCGATAATTCAACCATAGAATGTAGTTTCACGTACTTGTGTCTATTTTGTAAATCATTTATAAAACCTGCATGTATTCTCATCCCAAAAATATTAGATTTAAAAAGTGGGACTATAACTCACTTTCACAGATTTTTACTTCGTCGGGAAGTAAGACTTGGCCACTGGTTGATTCACGAACCTATAACAATATATACATATATATCAAAGTATGTTCAAAATATATTTACAACACTTTTAATATATTTTGATGTTTTAAGTTTATTAAGTCAGCTGTCCTCGTTAGTAACCTACAACTAGTTGTCCACAGTTAGATGTACAGAAATAAATCGATAAATATTATCTTGAATCAATCCACGACCCAGTGTATACGTATCTCAGTATTGATCACAACTCAAACTATATATATTTTGGAATCAACCTCAACCCTGTATAGCTAACTCCAACATTCACATATAGAGTGTCTATGGTTGTTCCGAAATATATATAGATGTGTCGACATGATAGGTCGAAACATTGTATACGTGTCTATGGTATCTCAAGATTACATAATATACAATACAAGTTGATTAAGTTATGGTTGGAATAGATTTGTTACCAATTTTCACGTAGCTAAAACGAGAAAAATTATCCAATCTTGTTTTACCCATAACTTCTTCATTTTAAATCCGTTTTGAGTGAATCAAATTGCTATGGTTTCATATTGAACTCTATTTTATGAATCTAAACAGAAAAGTATAGGTTTATAGTCGGAAAAATAAGTTACAAGTCGTTTTTGTAAAGGTAGTCATTTCAGTCGAAAGAACGACGTCTAAATGACCATTTTAGAAAACATACTTCCACTTTGAGTTTAATCATAATTTTTGGATATAGTTTCATGTTCATAATAAAAATCATTTTCTCAGAATAACAACTTTAAAATCAAAGTTTATCATAGTTTTTAATTAACTAACCCAAAACAGCCCGCGGTGTTACTACGACGGCGTAAATCCGGTTTTACGGTGTTTTTCGTGTTTCCAGGTTTTAAATCATTAAGTTAGCATATCATATAGATATAGAACATGTGTGTAGTTAATTTTAAAAGTCAAGTTAGAAGGATTAACTTTTGTTTGCGAACAAGTTTAGAATTAACTAAACTATGTTCTAGTGATTACGAGTTTAAACCTTCGAATAAGATAGCTTTATATGTATGAATCGAATGATGTTATGAACATCATTACTACCTTAAGTTCCTTGGATAAACCTACTGGAAAAGAGAAAAATGGATCTAGCTTCAACGGATCCTTGGATGGCTCGAAGTTCTTGAAGAAGAATCATGACACGAAAACAAGTTCAAGTAAGATCATCACTTGAAATAAGATTGTTATAGTTATAGAAATTGAACCAAAGTTTGAATATGATTATTACCTTGTATTAGAATGATAACCTACTGTAAGAAACAAAGATTTCTTGAGGTTGGATGATCACCTTACAAGATTGGAAGTGAGCTAGCAAACTTGAAAGTATTCTTGATTTTATGTAACTAGAACTTGTAAAATATATGAAGAACACTTAGAACTTGAAGATAGAACTTGAGAGAGATCAATTAGATGAAGAAAATTGAAGAATTAAAGTGTTTGTAGGTGTTTTTGGTCGTTGGTGTATGGATTAGATATAAAGGATATGTAATTTTGTTTTCATGTAAATAAGTCATGAATGATTACTCATATTTTTGTAATTTTATGAGATATTTCATGCTAGTTGCCAAATGATGGTTCCCACATGTGTTAGGTGACTCACATGGGCTTCTAAGAGCTGATCATTGGAGTGTATATACCAATAGTACATACATCTAAAAGCTGTGTATTGTACGAGTACGAATACGGGTGCATACGAGTAGAATTGTTGATGAAACTGAACGAGGATGTAATTGTAAGCATTTTTGTTAAGTAGAAGTATTTTGATAAGTGTCTTGAAGTCTTTCAAAAGTGTATGAATACATATTAAAACACTACATGTATATACATTTTAACTGAGTCGTTAAGTCATCGTTAGTCGTTACATGTAAATGTTGTTTTGAAACCTTTAGGTTAATGATCTTGTTGAATGTTGTTAACCCATTGTTTATTATAACAAATGAGATGTTAAATTGTTATATTATCATGATATTATGATATATAATATATCTCAGTATGATGTATATACAGTTAAATATCGTTACAACGATAATCGTTACATATATGTCTCGTTTCGAAATCATTAAGTTAGTAGTCTTATTTTTACATATGTATTTCATTGTTAATACACTTAATAATATATTTACTTATCATTTAACATAATTAACTAAGTGTATCAATATGTTAATATGATTCATATGTACCTAGTAAGACGTTGTTATAACGATAATCGTTATATATATCGTTTTCGAGTTTCTTAAATTAATAGTCTCATTTTTATGTATATAACTCATTGTTAAAATACCTAATGAGATACATACTTATAATAAAAACATTTTAACTATATATATAACCATATATATGTCATCGTATAGTTTTTACAAGTTTTAACGTTCGTGAATCACCGGTCAACTTGGGTGGTCAATTGTCTATATGAAACATATTTCAATTAATCAAGTCTTAACAAGTTTGATTGCTTAACATGTTGGAAACATTTAATCATGTAAATATCAATCTCAATTAATATATATAAACATGGAAAAGTTCGGGTCACTACATATATAATGTATTTATTTGTGTAGCGTGGAATGTGGGATAGTCGCGGTGTTTAAGACACCACATTCTACGTAACGAGTGGAATTTTCACGGTTTTCAAGACACCAGATTGACATGTGGAATTGTCGCGGTATTCAAGACACCACATTGTCATGGGAGTGGAATTGTCGCGGTGTTCAAGAAACCACTCATTTGGTTTGATTGACATGTGGTATTGTCGCGGTGTTTAAGACACTACATGGTCATGGGAGTGGAATTGCCGCGGTGTTCAAGGCACCACTCATTGTTGTGATTGACATGTGGAATCGTCGCGGTATTCAAGACGCCACATTGTCATGGGGGTGAGTTAGTCGCGGTGTTTAAGACATCACCTGGGGGATTAGTGATTACGCGGTGATTAAGTGACACTAATGGATGTTATGAACTCCGACGGTCTTCTATGAGCACTGTTCCCTTGTACGATTGGTTAACCATGGTTGAGTGAATTTTGTATTAGCATATTTAATTGTGAACTATATGCTTTTGATGTCGCTAGCTTATTATGAATTGCGGTCATTGGTTTATGCATAATGTTTGCATAGTTGTCGAATTGCTAGCTTGTATGCGGTATTGTGTAAGTGATTGCAAGTAAGTAGGTTATATATGTATATGTATAATTATTGCATTCACTAAGCTTTAGCTTACCCTCTCGTTGTTTACCTTTTTAGTATAATTATTGCATTCACTTTTCGTTGGCCATGGTTGAGGTGTGATAAGTAGTAAGTGCTATCCGCGGTGATACACTTTTCGTTGGTTACTTGTTGTTGTGCGGAGTGCGTTTTCCGTTAGGAATCGCTCTTGTTTGGCCATATGCGAGGAGAGGTAAGTGTTATCCGTAAGGATGCGCTTTTCGTCGGCCTCTTGTTGCGTAGTGGTAAGTGGTTAACGTTTGATCTACCGCTTTTCGTAGGCCACATACGCTTGAGAATATGGGGCAAGTGGTATCCAATCGTGAGGATTCACTTTTCGTCGTCTCCATTGTATTGTTTGTTGGCCATGTTATCGATGTGTTGTTACTTTAGCGATGTACATGAAAAGGGTACGCTAAAGGGATTGCTAACTTGGTACGAGATTTGGAATGTTAACATGTTTATGTCATGCGGTCGAGGCATGACTTCGTTCCGGTTTAGGAATGAAGCGAGACTTAGTGCTCGGTTGGGTAGATTTGGTAAATTAAGGATGATGATTTAAATTGGAAAGGTAACTTTGTGTAAAGTCGCCTAAGGGAATTGTGTGAATCTTCGGATTTGTGGAAATTGTTAAGGACATTGAATTTGGACGGATGTCGGAGGACCATGAATTGTGGGTCCTGTTTGTTTGAATGGCAAGGATCACGAGGGCGTGATCGATTTTAAGTGGGGGAGAGTTGTAAGACACAAATATTTATTGTACATAATGTATTTATGGTGTACGATGCATGTATGAAGGGTACGTGTTGCTTGCTCGAACGTCGAACGAAACTAGATGTTGTCTGAAGTGACAAGGGGTGTACGTATCTTTTCAACCCCAAATAAAGTTTGTGTTGATGTTTCAAAGCCTTACCATTGGAAAGGAAATCTTATTACGTTTCCAACGATATTTGATTCATCGAAAATGGAGTTACGGTCGAAAAGTTATGGCCAAAACAAGTTGCTGAAACCTGTTTTGGGCTCGACCACAAAAATTCCAGTTGTTTGGAGCGGCGCTCCACCTTTCAGCGCGGCGCGCCGATTGCCCCTGAAGCATTTTTCAGCCTTTTTAAAAGGTTCAAATGAGGGGTACTTTGGTCTTTTCATTTAGGGTCGGTTTAGGGTCACCAAAATTGATCTGAAACTCCATTGGAGCTCATTTCTCACCCACACAAACACTCTCATCCATATCTAGAGAGAGAGGAAGAGTTCTAGAGTGAGAAAGCTTGAATTGGAGAAGAAGGGGTTGGATTCTCACCAAAGCTCGGGTTTTAAAGTTGTTCATCTCGCTCCTAGCTATGTTTTGGTAGTATTGGTAAGTTCTAACTTCGAATTTCATTTGTTAGATTTGATATTCAAGTTAGGGTTTGAGATTGTTAGTTGTAAAACCCATTTGGTTGATGAAGAGGGTTTATGGAAACTTGCTATTTTGATATTTGGCGGGTTTTGGGTTGGTTAATGATTTAACCATGTTTAAGACTTGTAAATGGTGTATAATCACTAGTGTTAGTGATTATTGGTGTTTTAGAAACCATTAGGGTTCTTATGGTTGACTAATTTTGACTGGAGTCAAAATTAGGGTTTGTTGATGATTATGACTCAATTGCCGATTTAATAAGGTTTATAAACTTAAAATGAATTAAGTTGAAGCATAGAACCGAGTTAAATATGTTTTGGTGTCAAAACTTGCTAATGGCGTGATATTGGCTTCTTTTGGGTCAAATTAGGGTTTAAGTGTCATTTTGGGCAAGATAGGTGTTTAACACCTATGATTGGGTTTGATTGGCATATTAGGACCATTGTCACTTGTGTTAGTGATTATTGGTTAGTTTGGGTGCGGTTTGTGCTTGAAAGTGCAAATGGGTCGAAATTGCACTTATTGGTGTTTTGGGCATAAGCTAGAGTGTTTAGCTTATTTGTTTGTGAATTACTTAGGTAATTTACATTTGGACGATTAGGAGCTCAAGCGGGATTGCTTTTCAAGTAATCAAGGTGAGTGGAATATTTATACGCTTATGTATAGAATATGGTTGCTTGTGTGCGATGTGGTAAGTGACATCCGTTAGGATTCACTTTTCGTGGACCACGATTGAGATGGGAAAATATAGTGAGTGATATCCATGTGGATAGCTCTTCATTGGCTATATTCGTTTTGTGTTTGTGGCGAGTGATAAACGTATGACCTATCACTCTTTATCGGCCACGCGTGTATATATGGTGTTTGGAATGTGGTGAGTTATATCCGAAAGGAATGACTCTTTGTCGACCACGATTGGAGGTGAGCATGTGACGAGTGATTAACGTTTGAACTATCACTATTCGTCGATCACATGTGTGTGTTTGGGCATGTAGCGAGTGATTAACGTTTGACCTATCACTCTTCGTCGGCTACATGTGTATGTTTAGATATGTGGTGAGTGATTAATGTTTAACCTATCGCTCTTCGTCAGCCACATATGTGTGTTGGGGTAAGTGGTGAGTGGTATCCGTTTGGGGATCCGCTCTTCGTTGGCCACTTATCGTGGGATGGAAGCGGTTTCGCTTTTCGTAGGCCATCCTTGTGATTGAGGTAAGTGTTAACGTTTCGGTTGCACTTTTCGTCGTCCTCATGGTGCGTAGTGGTGAGTAGTTAACGATTTTGACCTACTACTCTTCGTCGGCCACGTACGCGTGCGATGGGTGGTGAGTAGTTAACGATTTTGACCTACTACTCTTCGTCGGCCACCATCGAGTCGAATGTCGACATTGGGTATATTGGGATGTGTAATTTTATTAGCATTGTACGTATTTGTATTTGGCATATATTATTGTTGAGATCTCTATGCTAATGATGTTGACTTGTTGTACGTATGATTATTCATTTATTCGATATTGCGGTTTGCTAATGTTATTGTGTTGTTTTGTAGGTGTATGCAAGTAATTGGATTATGTATGTATGCGTATAAGTATTGCATTCACTAAGCATTAGCTTACCCTCTCGTTGTTTACATTTTTAGGTTCGGAGGCGGACGTGGCAAGGGTATGCTCGGGATTTAGATGATTTCCCTTTTTGGTTACTTGCTTGGATTACTTGTGGATTTGGCCTAGGATTTAGGTAGTTTATCCCTAAACATCATGTTCGTAGTTTGTTTGGAAAGTAAACTAATGTGGTCAAAACTCAAACTTTTGTATTAAACTCGTAAAACGGCCAAAGTGGGCCTCGCTTTGTAAAACTTATTTTATGTTTGAATTGTGTTAGTTTTACATGTTTGAATATGTTGTTAAAAGCGTATTGTCTAATTATGTCGGGAAGTGACCGATCTTTTTTGCATTTCATGACTTTTGGGACAGACCAATTTGGCACACCGCGCGGCCATATGGCGCGCCGCGCCATATGCTGTCCCAGCAATTTTTTTTTATTTTGAGATTTTAACGCGGGTCGTTCGTGGTTTGGTTTGGGTTGTTACAAGTGGTATCAGAGCATGGTCTAAGGGATTTAGGCGACTTGAGATAGGTGCCTAGACTTAGACTTTATTGTGTGTACGCTTTATGCGGGACTTGTAGGACTTTTGGTCTAATCGGGAATTGTTAGTGCTTTGATTTATATGAACTAAGATTGTGCTAATTGATTTGTGTTGTGTTTAGCAATCATCAAGCGAGATGGACGTTGTACTAGCGAGTTAATGCGACGTGTTCGCGTAACAATGATTAGCTACCATTATTACGGGTTCAAATCGTGTCAAACGAGCGATGTACGATGATTGTTGAGCAAGATGGGGTAGTGTGGTGTATATGTATATACCTATGTGTTATGTCCTTTCGTTTCGTTGCTTAATTACTTCGTTTTATAGAATGAAGATGAGAAATGGACATGACACCAATGATGGAAGTACGAGTGAGGACGTTGAGTTCACGGCCAAAGTTGAGGCCATCTTTAAACGTCAAAAAGCGGAGTTTCTCGAAGATGTTAAGAAGATGTTCCTAGATACGATTGACGAGCAACTAGTCAATGTGGTAAAGGAGCAAGTTAAGGCCGTTCTTCAAGAGGATAATGTGAGGAGACGGGACTTATTCTTTAAGAATTTCAAGGATTCTCAACCTCCCACATTTGAAGGTGAACGGGACCCACTTAAGAGTGCCCGTTGGATCTCCGATATGGAGGGGGCTTTTCGTACGTGTGAATTCCCTCTCGATAAAAAGACGAGATATGGTTGTAGCATGTTAAGAGGTGATGCTAAATTGTGGTAGGACGCAAAGATCCGACTTTATGGCGAAGAACAATGCATGGAGTTCACCTGGGATGAATTCAAGAAAGAGTTTTTCGACGAATACCGAACTTCGGCCGATCTTACAAGGCTTAAGGACGAGTTACGTTCCTTGAGGCAAGGGTCGATGGATTTGAACACTCTCAAATCTGTTTTTGTCAAAGACCCAATTTTGCCCGGAGTATGTCGGTAATGATAAAATGTTGAAGGAAGACTTCTATCGAATCTTGAACGATGGTTATCAAGAGAAGATTAGCGTAAACGTGGTGAAAACTTTTGACGAGTTGTTTGACATGGCGAAGGGTTTTGAGGCGCTTGTCCTTAGGAAAAGTGTTCCAGATGTTAGTAAGCGGAAGTCCGAGACTACGATGCATTCGAACAAGAAAAGTAAGAGCACTTCCGAGGGTGGCAGAAGTGTGAAGAAGAGTGGCACCGGTGGTTTTGTGCCCACGTGTTATAATTGTGGGGAATGAGGTCATTTGTCGCGTGAATGTACGTATGCGAAGTCTAACAAGGTTACTTGTTTTAATTGTCGAAAGGAGGGACACCGAAAGTCGGCGTGCCCGGATCTAGTTGGTAATGCATGAGAACCTGACGACGGTGTTCAGGTAGTCTTCGACTATCTAATTGAAACGTACTTATGGTGTTGTTTAATGCATTTTGTGTTAGTGCGTAGTGTAATGAGGGGTAGCGTTCCTTGTGGAATTACCCTATGTTGATGGTCTGGTTGTAGGGCGAAGGGCGTAAGACTTGGTGCAACCAAGCATTCCTTGATATTTGGGAAATGTTTATACCAAGCTATATGGGTGGGTTTTGGTGTTCGGATGTTAGAGCGTGCTCGCTCTCGCGTTGAAGTGGATGAACCGTATGGTTCGTCGAGTGGGTGAAACCCTTGAGATCAAGTGTTTTGAGTCTCGATGTATGATTTGTGAAGGAGTCTACATGACGCGATGTTAGGTGCCTCTCATACCTACAAGCGTAGTGTTCAACTCTGATGGTGATGCGGTTACAATGTACTTAGGGTACCGGAGAAACCCTTAGGTACATGAGTGACCAAGTGGAATTTGACAAGCCATAGCAATTGGATGATTGCGAGAGTAAAGTTGTGTAACTTGTGGTAAACTCTTTGTTCGAAGTGTTTAAGGATTGATTGAAATCCTTCGTGTGCTCAAGATTAGAGCAAGATATGGTGATGGGTCGTGTGAACCCAATTGTTGGTAAAGTCTACCTTTGGTAGCATTGTACGAGTTGTGGATATGGAACGTAGTTCCAAGTGGGGGAGTTATACTCCCGCACGTGGGGACCTTAGGGTGAGAAGTCGGATAATACTTATGGTAGATCCGAAACTTGTGTTGGAACCCAGTTTTGGTCGATTTGCGGTAGAGTACAATTTCGGTTAAAATTGTACTTATGATTTTGGACTTAAAATTATCACCGAGGTGGTAAAGTGGGAAATCTCGTTGAGAGATAATGGACGTGTTTGACGAGCAAGGAAATCCCTCGGTTAAGGGATGTGCGTGTTGAATTCTCTTCTAGAGAATTATTGTTTTGCGCCTATGAGCGATATAGGTGGTTCTTGCTCGATTGTGATGGCGATATTCGCGCGTGCGGATATTTTGTGTACGGAAATTCCTGGATGTGTGGAATGATTCTAAGTATGCGCATATACTTAATTTGTTTGTATGTATTGTGGCAAGTGCTATCCAATTGTGAGGATTCACTTTTCGTTGGCCACGGTTGAGGTGTGATAAGTAGTAAGTGCTATCCGCGGTGATACACTTTTCGTCGGTTACTTGTTGTTGTGCGGAGTGCGTTTTCCGTTAGGAATCGCTCTTGTTTGGCCATATGCGAGGAGAGGTAAGTGTGATCCGTAAGGATGCGCTTTTCGTCGGCCTCTTGTTGCGTAGTGGTAAGTGGTTAACGTTTGATCTACCGCTTTTCGTCGGCCACGTACGCTTGAGAATATGGGGCAAGTGGTATCCAATCGTGAGGATTCACTTTTCGTCGGCTCCATTGTATTGTTTGTTGGCCATGTTATCGATGTGTTGTTACTTTAGCGATGTACATGAAAAGGGTACGCTAAAGGGATTGCTAACTTGGTACGAGATTTGGAATGTTAACTTGTTTATGTCATGCGGTCGAGGCATGACTTCATTCCGGTTTAGGAATGAAGCGAGACTTAGTGCTCGGTTTGGTAGATTTGGTAAATCAAGGATGATGATTTAAATCGGAAAGGTAACTTTGTGTAAAGTCGCCTAAGGGAATTGTGTGAATATTCGGATTTGTGGAAATTGTTGAGGACATCGATTTGGACGGATGTCGGAGGACCATGAATTGTGGGTCCTGTTTGTTTGAATGGAAAGGATCACGGGGGCGTGATCGATTTTAAATGGGGGAGAGTTGTAAGACCCAAATATTTATTGTACATAACGTATTTATGGTGTACGATGCATGTATGAAGGGTACGTGTTGCTTGCTCGAACGCCGAAGGAAACTAGACGTTGTCTGAAGTGACAAGGTGTGTACGTATCTTTTCAACCCCAAATAAAGTTTGTGTTGATGTTTCAAAGCCTTACCATTGGAAAGGAAATCTTATTACGTTTCCAACGATATTTGATTCATCGAAAATGGAGTTACGGTCGAAAATTTATGGCCAAAACAAGTTGCTGAAACCTGTTTTGGGCTCGACCACAAATTCCAGTTGTTTGGAGCGGCGCTCCACCTTTCGGCGCGGCGCCGATTGCTCCTGAAGCATTTTTCAGCCTTTTTAAAAGGTTCAAATGAGGGGTACTTTGGTCTTTTCATTTAGGGTCGGTTTAGGGTCACCAAAACTGATCTAGAACTCCATTGGAGCTCATTTCTCACCCACACAAACACTCTCATCCATATCTAGAGTGAGAGGAAGAGTTTTAGAGTGAGAAAGCTTGAATTGGAGAAGAAGGAGTTGGATTCTCACCAAAGCTCGGGTTTTAAAGTTGTTCATCTCGCTCCTTGCTATGTTTTGGCAGTATTGGTAAGTTCTAACTTCGAATTTCATTTGTTAGATTTGATATTCAAGTTAGGGTTTGAGATTGTTAGTTGTAAAACTCATTTGGTTGATGAAGAGGGTTTATGGAAACTTGCTATTTTGATATTTGGCGGGTTTTGGGTTGGTTAATGATTTAACCATGTTTAAGACTTGTAAATGGTGTATAATCACTAGTGTTAGTGATTATTGGTGTTTTGGAAACCATTAGGGTTCTTATGGTTGACTAATTTTGACTGGAGTCAAAATTAGGGTTTGTTGATGATTATGACTCAATTGCCGATTTAATAAGGTTTATAAACTTAAAATGGATTAAGTTAAAGTATAGAACCGAGTTAAATATGTTTTGGTGTCAAAACTTGCTAATGGGGTGATATTGGCTTCTTATGGGTCAAATTAGGGTTTAAGTGTCATTTTGGGCAAGATAGGTGTTTAACACCTATGATTGGGTTTGATTGGCATATTAGGACCATTCTCACTTGTGTTAGTGATTATTGGTTAGTTTGGGCGCGGTTTGTGCTTGGAAGTGCAAATGGGTCGAAATTGCACTTATTGGTGTTTTGGGCATAAGCTAGAGTGTTTAGCTTATTTGTTTGTGAATTACTTAGGTAATTTGCATTTGGACGATTAGGAGCTCAAGCGGGATTGCTTTTCAAGTAATCAAGGTGAGTGAAATATTTATACGCTTATGTATATAATTTGGTTGCTTGTGTGCGATGTGGTAAGTGACATCCGTTAGGATTCACTTTTCGTGGACCACGATTGAGATGGGAAAATATAGTGAGTGATATCCGTGTGGATAGCTCTTCGTTGGCTATATTCGTTTTGTGTTTGTGGCGAGTGATAAACGTATGACCTATCACTCTTTATCGGCCACGCTTGTATATATGGTGTTTGGAATGTGGTGAGTTATATCCGAAAGGAATGACTCTTTGTCGACCACGATTGGAGGTGAGCATGTGACGAGTGATTAACGTTTGACCTATCACTCTTCGTCGGTCACATGTGTGTGTTTGGGCATGTAACGAGTGATTAACGTTTGACCTATCACTCTTCGTCGGCTACATGTGTATGTTTAGATATGTGGTGAGTGATTAATGTTTGACCTATCGCTCTTCGTCGGCCACATATGTGTGTTGGGGTAAGTGGTGAGTGGTATCCGTTTGGGGATCCGCTCTTCGTTGGCCACTTATCGTAAGATGGAAGCGGTTTTGCTTTTCGTCGGCCATCCTTGTGATTGAGGTAAGTGTTAACGTTTCGGTTGCACTTTTCGTCAGCCTCATGGTGCATAGTGGTGAGTAGTTAACGATTTTGACCTACTACTCTTCGTCGGCCACGTACGCGTGCGATGGGTGGTGAGTAGTTAACGATTTTGACCTACTACTCTTCGTCGGCCACCATCGAGTCGAATGTCGACATTGGGTATATTAGGATGTGTAATTTTATTAGCATTGTACGTATTTGTATTTGGCATATATTATTGTTGAGATCTCTATGCTAATAATGTTGACTTGTTGTACGTATGATTATTCGTTTATTCGATATTGCGGTTTGCTAATGTTATTGTGTTGTTGTGTAGGTGTATGCAAGTAATTGGATTATGTATGTATGCGTATAAGTATTGCATTCACTAAGCATTAGCTTACCCTCTCGTTGTTTACATTTTTAGGTTCGGAGGCGGACGTGGCAAGGGTATGCTCGGGATTTAGATGATTTCCCTTTTTGGTTGCTTGCTTGGATTACTTGTGGATTCGGCCTAGGATTTGGGTAGTTTATCCCCAAACATCATGCTCGTAGTTTGTTTAGAAAGTAAACTAATGTGGTCGAAACTCAAAGTTTTGTATTAAACTCGTAAAACGGCCAAAGTGGGCCCCGCTTTGTAAAACTTATTTTATGTTTGAATTGTGTTAGTTTTACATGTTTGAATATGTTGTTAAAAGCGTATTGTCTTACAAGGCTTAAGGACGAGTTACGTTCCTTGAGGCAAGGGTCAATGGATTTGAACACTCTCAAATCCGTTTTCTTGTCCAAGACTCAATTTTGCCCGGAGTATGTCGGGAATGATAAATTGTTGAAGGAAGATTTCTATTGAATCTTGAATGATAGTTATCAAGAGAAGATTAGTGTGAACGTGGTGAAAAGTTTCGATGAGTTGTTCAATATGGCCAAAGGTTTTGAGGTGCTCGTGTTGAGAAAGAGTGGCTTTACTTTTGGCAAGAGGAAGTTTGAAGCTACTAGTCATTCGGACAAGAAGGGAAAAGGTGCAACCGAGAGTGTCGGTAGTGTGAAGAAAATTGTTCCCGGAGAATTCCGTTATTCTTGTCACAATAGTGGACGAAAGGGGCATATGGCCCGTAATTGCACCAACCCTCCTTCTACGACCAAACTCACTTGTTATAATTGTGGTAAAAAAGGGCACAAGAGGCCGGAATGTCCCGATTTAAATAATGATCATGTTAAGAAGTTAGAGAAGGCGGCGGGTACGGCTAGGGGTCGCAATTACTTAATGACCAATGATGAGGCCAAGCAATCCAATGAAGTCATCCCAGGTACTTTTATGGTTAACTCTAATCTGGCACGAATACTTTTTGATAGTGGTGCTAATTTGTCCTTCGTGTCGGCTCGATTTGTGCCTAAGTTAAATAAACCGCTAGCTAAGTTAAGTCATCCGGTAGAAGTTGAAATAGCGGATGGTAAAACGGTGCTAGGGGTTGATGTTTGTAAAAATTGTAATGTTGTGTTTGGTATCGAAACTTTTGAAATCGATCTCATTCCGATGACTTTGGGTGATTTTGATATTGTCATTGGTATGGATTGGCTCGATCGTTATAGAGCCGATATTGCATGCCATGAAAAGTTCATTCGTGTAAAGACCCCAAGTGGGGGAGAATTAATTATTCATGACGATAAGCGAAAAAGACTTGTGCCGATATGCACTTTTGCACGGGCACGTTGTTTTCTTGTTAGTGGTGGCATGGCTTTTCTTGCTCATGTAGTTGATACTCGTGAAGAGCCACAACCCATTCGTGAAATTTGGGTGGTTAGCGAATTCGAAGACGTTTTTTCGGACGAATTTTTGGGTGTTCCGGTGGAAAGACAAGTGGAATTTCGCATTGAGTTGGATCCGGGGGCTACTCTCATTGCTAAAACCCCTTATTGTTTAGCCCCAACGGAAATGCAAGAGTTGTTAAATCAAACCCAAGAGTTACTTGAAAAGGGTTTTATTCAACCGAGTGCTTCGCCGTGGGGCGCTCCAGTTTTATTTGTGAAAAAGAAGGATGGTAGTATGCGGATGTGCATCGATTATCGGGAGTTGAATAAAGTAACGATAAAGAATCGTTATCCATTGCCTCGGATTGACGATTTATTTGATCAACTCCAAGGTGCAACGTATTTCTCTAAAATTGACCTACGGTCCGGCTATCACCAAATGCGGGTCTGTGAGGAAGATATCGAGAAAACGGCCTTTCGAACGCATTACGGGAATTTTGAATTTATAGTTATGCCTTTCGGTCTTACGAATGCACCGGCGGCATTCATGAATCTTATGAACCGAGTGTGCCAACCTATGTTGGACAAGTCGGTAATTGTGTTCATCGACGACATACTTGTCTATTCGAAGAGTATGAATGAACATGAACATCATTTGCGTGGTGTGTTGAAGACGTTGCGGAAGGAAAAGTTGTACGCAAAATTCTCCAAATGTGAATTTTGGCTAAGGGAAGTTCAATTCCTTGGCCATATTATGAACAAGGATGGTGTTCAAGTAGATCCGGGGAAGATTGAGACGGTGAAGAGTTGGGGACGACCGACTACGCCTACGGAAATCCGAAGTTTTCTCGGATTGGCCAGTTATTATCGTCGATTTATCCAAGACTTTTCTAAAATCGCTTCTCCTTTGACAAAGTTAACGAGAAAGAACGCGAGATTTAATTGGGAAAACGAGCAAGAAATTACTTTCCAATTGTTAAAAGAGAAGTTACGTCAAGCTCCGGTTTTAGTGTTGCCGGAAGGTGTAGAAGACATGACAGTTTATCGTGATGCTTCTTTAAATGGGATCGGTTGTGTTCTAATGCAACGAGATAAAGTCATCGCGTATGCCTCTCGACAATTGAAGGACACGAAACGAGATATCCGACTCATGATCTTGAGTTGGCGGCGGTTGTTCATGCGTTGAAAATTTGGCGCCATTACTTGTACGGTGTCAAGTGTACGATTTATTCGGTATTGGTTGAATGTGGGTTAATACACTAAACGATAAACTTAAGTATGATTAACCAAAGAATATGTTTTGATGATGACACACACACATACGCATAAGTGATGACTGATATTTTAACATAAAACACGCAAGGTCACTAATCCATACTTTATCTTGCAAACGACCAAGTCAAACATAGGTTAAAGAATGAAATTCAAAGTTCAGGCTGAAATGTCCCGTTCTTATTGATTAAAAACGTTCCATATTAATTGATTTCGTTACGAGGTTTTGACCTCTATATGAGACGTTTTTCAAAGACTGCATTCATTTTTAAAACAAACCATAACCTTTATTTCATAAATAAAGGTTTAAAAAGCTTTACGTAGATTATCAAATAATGATAATCTAAAATATCCTGTTTACACACGACTATTACATAATGGTTTACAATACAAATATGTTACATCGAAATCAGTTTCTTGAATGCAGTTTTTACACAATATCATACAAACATGGACTCCAAATCTTGTCCTTATTTTAGTATGCAACAGCGGAAGCTCTTAGTATTCACCTGAGAATAAACATGCTTTAAACGTCAACAAAAATGTTGGTGAGTTATAGGTTTAACCTATATATATCAAATCGTAACAATAGACCACAAGATTTCATATTTCAATACACATCCCATACATAGAGATAAAAATCATTCATATGGTGAACACCTGGTAACCGACATTAACAAGATGCATATATAAGAATATCCCCATCATTCCGGGACACCCTTCGGATATGATATAAATTTCGAAGTACTAAAGCATCCGGTACTTTGGATGGGTTTTGTTAGGCCCAATAGATCTATCTTTAGGATTCACGTCAATTAGGGTGTCTGTTCCCTAATTCTTAGATTACCAGACTTAATAAAAAGGGGCATATTCGATTTCGATAATTCAACCATAGAATGTAGTTTCACGTACTTGTGTCTATTTTATAAATCATTTATAAAACCTGCATGTATTCTCATCCCAAAAATATTAGATTTTAAAAGTGGGACTATAACTCACTTTCACAGATTTTTACTTCGTCGGGAAGTAAGACTTGGCCACTGGTTGATTCACGAACCTATAACAATATATACATATATATCAAAGTATGTTCAAAATATATTTACAACACTTTTAATATATTTTGATGTTTTAAGTTTATTAAGTCAGCTGTCCTCGTTAGTAACCTACAACTAGTTGTCCATAGTTAGATGTACATAAATAAATCGATAAATATTATCTTGAATCAATCCACGACCCAGTGTATACGTATCTCAGTATTGATCACAACTCAAACTATATATATTTTGGAATCAACCTCATTTTCCCAGAATAACAACTTTTAAATCAAAGTTTATCATAGTTTTTAATTAACTAACCCAAAACAGCCCGCGGTGTTACTACGACGGCGTAAATCCGATTTTACGGTGTTTTTCGTGTTTCCAGGTTTTAAATCATTAAGTTAGCATATTGATGATTTAGCGTGAGGGTACGAAATAGTATTATTTTTAATACAAAATACTACAAAATATGACACAAGTTTTATTAATTTACGGATGGGATATACCTAAACCTTGCTACAACACTATAGGCAGTGTACCTAATCGTAGAGTAGTGTAGTTTTTAGTAAGTCCGGTTCGTTCCACAGGGAGCTGGTGATACTTACTATATTTTTAACTATATTTATACAAAATATATATAATTATATAAGTAGTAATATTATTATAAAAGGGGGGTTTTACCGTTTAATGACCGGTTTGTCGATTCTATATTTTAAACGTAAAGATAAATGACGATAATTAAAGTGCGTAAAATAATGACAATAAATAAAATGACAGTAAATAAAATTGCGAGTAATAAAATGACAGTAAATAAAGATACGATGAGAAATATAATAAAAGAATTATGCTTATTTAAACTTCCGTAATCATGATGTTTGACGTGTTGATTTTAATTTATTACCATGGATTAATTGTCCTTTGTCCTGGTTTATTTGATACGTCTATCTGGTTTTTGTCCATAATAGTCCGTCGGTCATAAATATAAAGTGCGAGTATCCTCGTCAAATTACCCTTATACCCGAAGTCAAATATTCCAACTGATTAAGGATTTAAACTGTGACGCAGTTATCACTTCTGTCAACAATTACACCAGTTATCACTGTATGTAATCCACCCCTGTTTTAATTAGTTTATGAATATTAATTCATCCACTTGATCAGAATGAATAATCAATTACCCAACCCAATTGATTAATTAAATGATTATAACAGATTCCATATGAACATCACTAAATAGGACAACCATAATTATTATTAATTATTAGGTTAATTAATTTGAAGATAGGTTCGACAGACTCCAATGAGTTGTCACTCAATTAGACAATACCCCCCATCTATTAATAGTCAATAGTTCAATTTCCACAAGTGTCGGTCTTTTGCCCAAACCTTAATTATGGTACAAAGCCCAATTACCCAATTTTAGTAATTAGCCCAACATCATGATTACTTCGTTTTAAATAAGCATAATAATAACTTAGCTACGAGACATTAATATAAAAAGGTTGAACATAACTTACAATGATTAAAAATAGCGTAGCGTTACACGGACAGAATTTCGACTTACACACTCAAACGATCTCTATCATAAATCTTATTATTATCATAATTTAAAATTAAAATTAAGATTATTGTTATATCTTATTACATTAACATTATGATAGAGATTTTTAGATATTGATATTGATAATAGATTTTTAGGATAGAAAAAAAAAGATCGATATATAGATAAAAAAAAATGATAGAAAAAGGTTTCTTGGTTTGATCGTATTACATAGCTTTTATAGGTGAAATTAGAATTGAAATTTTCATTTACGACCCCTGAACTATGCTCAATTAACAACTTTTTATTATTTAATATTATTCTTATTATGAATTATTTAAATATTATATTTTATTCTTGTGCATAGTTGACTCATAATTTTTACACCGTTGCGTCGAGCGTTGAGAGTTGGTTCATGTCCCGGTTCCGGATTTTCGAACGTCCTTGCGTACTATTTTATATCGTGTACTTTGCGTTTTGTAACTTGTACTCTTGTCATTTTTAGACGTTCCTCATCAATAATTTGAACCTTTTTGATTGTATCTTGTACTTTTTAGCATTTTGGACCTTTTTGTCTTCAAATCTTCGTTTTCGCCTTTTGTCTTCGCACTTATTAAATATAAACGAATATTACTTGAAAATGGAACAATTGCAACTAAAAACTTGTCATTCTTGGGGGATAATGCTATGAAATATATGTTCCTTTTTAGCCTTATCAATATCCCCACACTTGAGCGTTGCTTGTCCTCAAGCAATACAGAACTTGAAATAAAAACATACGAATCACTTCTTTATTCTTCACACTTTGTACATCAGTGATTTTAATACGGCGGTATAAACAATGATAGTAACGATGTAATCATGGTTAAAGGTGGGTGTGTCATCCACAGTTGCCTCGGGTTTAGGTCAACGACAATTGCAATCAAATAGCCAATTTACTTTCGGTTTCCAAAGCAAAGTGCACATTTGAAAGGCGGTTTACAGTCCCACATGACTATAAAAATTTAGATCCTTTAGGAAATAGGATCTTTATGAAAACATTTGATCTTTTGAAAATTCAATCTAGCTTTTACCCTAGATAAGTTTTCTGATTTGATCCACCATTGGTGTTGCAAAATATATTTGTGGATCAATATTTTGGCTAAAAACATTTAGGTTCGTGTAATCCACTGCTATCCCGGTATCGGAAAGCACACATCCAGTTTACGTGTTCCGTATATTACCTTTCGGCAAACTACCGTCCGGTTGTAAAGGAAAGCGATGAACAAGAAACTGTTAAGGCAATGTCCCGTGACATGCAGATGATTATGGTCTTTTAACGTGTCGGATGCTAGAACTATCCTTGGTAGGAGCGATAGTAAAGATCATCCTATGATTTTTCGGTCTGGCACAAGGTCCTGTCTCCGACCATGCTATACAACCACCGTTCTTACGGTTGACACCCGATTTTGTTCAGGTGACCTAATGAATTCCAGGTGAATTCCTAGGATTTTACGTTCAATGGTAATGAACGCATTGAAAATGGATTTTCAGAAAACAAATCGGTTTGTATTTTTGATCAAAATATTTTCTCGTTCAAGCTCGAGTTTAGACATCATCGAATTCCATGAGTTTGAATTCTCAATCTTTAAGGTCAATCTCTAGGATTGAGTATTATCAGTCTTAAAAGCTGATTTTTAATCTTTAAGGAGATTATCCTTTTCTGGGGATCTGATTCATTAGTCTTATCAAGCTAATTTGCACGGTACCTCCCCATTGTACGAGATAAATCCTTCTCATGGTTAGGATAAATCTGACCACTTGGCAACCCTGTTTGATGCTGAGGTCCGTGGATTTCCTGCTGATTTTAGAGATGACTTTTCTAGATTTTTCGTCAACCTACAGCTGGTCTAGACGACAACTTCTTGACCTAAATCAAGAAGCGCGTGTCTTTTTCGAAAGACTTTACTTCCTTTTAATGATGGAATTGATTCATCGTGTAGATCCATCTCTTCTTTCAAAAGTATTACAATAAATCGGGTAAAACTGATTAGTATCGTCCAAAGCAAAAGTACCTGCAATAATCTTGTACAAAAATATGTGATATATGTTTTAAATTGAATAACTTGGTACATTCTTCCCACACTTAGTTTCTTTCTTTACCTTTTTATTTTCTTCTATTTCATTTTAAATGAATTCAAGCGTTTTAGGGTGTTTCTCAATTTATGTCCTTTTCGAGGTAACGATAATTTCGGTATTATCACCTAGTTTTCATCGTTCATAAATATGTATAAACATGATTTTGAGTTCATTTAGTTGAAAATTTTTCAAATTTTCACAAAATTTGGCAATTAAACTAAGTGTAAACCCGAGAGAATTTATAACCCTTCCCTACACTTAAGATCATGCAATGCCCTCATTTGCATGAAATCAGACTATAATTATAAATTCATGAGGGTGATTAACGTAGAAAAGTGATTAAAAATACCGAGTTTGCAAACATATTGTTATTTCACATTTGATTTTTTTGCGTCTTGTCAAAATCAGTAGCTTTTGCTGAACTTCATGACAGTCTTTGAAAGTGCGCTGTTTTACCCTGTTGTGTACATAACATAAAATACAAACATATATATATATATATTTTTGAAGTTTGGTTTATAACCCCACTTTTCAAAAATTTATAAAGTATAATATTTTTGGCATACTTTAAATCAATAAAATTAAAAATAATGATAACAAAATTTGTCGCCCCGCCCTCGGGTAAAGCAATTTCGGCTCAACGACCTAGTCTTTAACTCACGACGAATTTTAGAAATCATTTTTTAAACTTAATGAATTAAAGTAAATTTTGTTTTTAAAAACTTAAATTAAAATGCATATTAATTTCATAAAAAAAACCTACAAAACAAAAATTCAGAATGGAGGGAGAAAACTAGTTCTTTAGTGTCTGCTAGCGGAAAAGACCAATCGGATTCCATTCTCGGAACTACACGAGAACAGAACAAATAACTTTAGACAGCATTATCTTTTTAGAACATTCGAATCTCCCCACACTTAGGTAGCTGTGGTGTTGAAATTGTGATTAACTTCATTGTCAATTTCTCTTGGTCCATAATCAACTTGCCTATCTGTGACTTTTTCTTTAAGCCAGTGCCCGGCTTCTTCCGTAATATCCCATAATTCAACTAGCTTCGCCCTTTCTTTAGGCGACAGATTGGATACTAACCAGTTACATAACTTAAAGTTCCCCTTACTTCTAGCATCAATAGCCCGTTTAAAAAGTTTCTTCATTGAACTGTTAATAATGGGGTCATTTAATTTCGTATCAATAACGGGGTTCTTTGTTATCATGTCATCATTAGGTGTTACTTCATTTTCCCCACACTTAGGCATTTTATTATTATTAAGCACTACCGTTGGAGTTGGTAAAACAACATGGTTCTTACCAATCATTTTTTCTGGTTCAACGGTTTTGGTTGGTGGAGATTTAGACTTTCGAATCATAAAGGTGATACATTTGTCACCACTTTTAAGTGTCATTCTTCCATTTCCTACATCAAATAACGCCCCGGTGGACGCAAAGAATGGTCGACCTAAAATTAGAGGAATGTTTGGGTCCTCTTCTATGTCAATGACAATGAATTCGACTAGAAAGGTTAAATTGCCTACTTGAATGGGTAGGTTGTCAGCAATTCCAACTGGGTGCTTAATGGTTTGATCAAAGAGTCGAACACTCATATCCGTTGGACTTAACTTACCTACACCTAATTTTTTATATAATGAAAGAGGCATAACACTCACACTTGCACCTAAATCTGCTAGTGCATCATACATGACACAATCACTAAGTAGACAAGGAACAATAAATTCACCCGGATCACCTACTCTTGGTGGAGGTTTTGGTGGAACTGTCTTCACCGGGTTTACTTCTACGATTTTTGTTTCTTGCACTTTCTTATTCTTCTTCTTCTTCTTCTTTCCAGAGGTATCACAAACTTTATTACCTATTACTTGCTCATACTCAACTCCTTTTCTTGGAAACGGGATGGGTGGTTTGTATGGTGCCACCATTGGCTTTACATACTCGGGTGGTGGTGGTGTAACTTCTTCATTGTTACTCTCATCTAAAACCTTCCCATCTTCTGGTGCTGGTTTTTCAGAATTCGTTGAAACCATATTAACATTCTCATTCCGAGGATTTACTTCAGTATTACTCGGTAGCTTTCCTTGTTCCCTCTCACTCATCATGCTAGCAAGAGTACCTACGTGTTTTTCAAGATTCAAAATGGAAGCTTGTTGAGTTCTTAATGACTGATCAAACCTCT
The DNA here is from genome assembly GCF_046630445.1 of Rutidosis leptorrhynchoides. Taxonomy (NCBI): domain Eukaryota; kingdom Viridiplantae; phylum Streptophyta; class Magnoliopsida; order Asterales; family Asteraceae; genus Rutidosis; species Rutidosis leptorrhynchoides. Next base: position 283,785,730 of record NC_092340.1, on the reverse strand, counting down.
CGTTCGTTTGGGTTTGAGATGTAATGAATTGTGTTTGAGATTCAATCAGCTTTGCCATCATTTCTTCTAGATTTGGCTTTTTCTCTTCGGGTTGTTGTGGTGGTTTATACAAGCTAGGTCTTTGTTGATTGAAAGTGTTGTTTTGAGTCGGTTGGTTATTCGGACCTTGTTGGTTATACGAGTTATTTTCGGGTCCTTTTGGATTGTAAAGAATGTTTTGATTTCGATTTAAGTTTAGCCTTGGCGGTTGATAATTATTTTGATAATTATTTCCCGGCCTTTGGTTCATATAGAAAACATTCTCTCGTTGTTCCATGGTTGGTTCAATGTGACAATCTTTCAATAAGTGTGGTCCACCGCATAGCTCACAACTGATTCGTATTGCGTGAATATCTTTATTCATCTTTTCCATTCTTCTTTTGAAAGCATCTATTTTTGCGGAAACGGAATCAAAGTCATGGCTAGAATCGGCTCTAGCCGCTTTAGATGATCGAAAGATATCTTTTTCTTGGTGCCACTCATGCGAGTGGGAGGCTGTGTTATCAATAATTTTGTAAGCTTCAGTTGCGGTTTTCTTCATAATGGATCCACCGGCTGTTATGTCGATGTCTTTTCGTGTAGCAACGTTGACACCTTGGTAGAATATTTGTACTATTTGGTAAGTGTCTAAACCGTGTTGAGGACATCCTCTCAACATCCTTCCAAATCTTGTCCACGCCTCATATAATGTTTCATTTGGCTTTTGCGTGAACGTAACAATTTCTCCTTGAAGTCTCACGGCTTTGGATGCCGGAAAGAATCGTTTAAGAAATTTTTCAACTAAAACATCCCATGTGTCAATCGCCCCTTCAGGTAACGATTCTAACCAATCTTTGGCTTCTCCCTTTAAAGTCCAGGGAAACAACATGAGATAGATCTGCTCATCTTCCACTTCTCGGATTTTGAATAGTGTACAAATTCTATTAAACGTACGAAGATGTTCGTTAGGATCTTCATTCGGTGCACCACTGAATTGGCATTGGTTAGTTACCATGTGTAGAATTTGTCCTTTGATTTCATAATCCGGCGCATTAACTTCTGGCTTAATAATGGCGTGACCTTGGCCCGTGCGTGTGGCTCTCATTCGATCTTCCATACTTAGAGGTTCCGTTACTTCCATAATTGAATTTGTTGAATACGAATCACTAGAGGATTCTGATTTTGTGGCTCAGGAGGAATAATTAGTGGTTCAAGATCTTGGAATTGTCCTTGAATATGCTCTGGGTTCTTAATTGTGAAGTCGGGTTCAAAAGATGGATTATCGGAAATTTGAGTTGGAGTTCTTGTTCGACTAGATGACGATTCTAAAGAAAAATCAACGGCGACAATATTTGCTAGATGTCTTGATCGAGTTACAGGTGGTGAATGTATGAAAGGTGGTGAACGTTTTGCTCGGTACATTCACAGAATATCCTATTAGTTATAAAAATAGAAAAACTTATACAAGTTGTCCAATCAATAGACTTTTCTGATTTTGCCCACGTTTCGAATAGCCAAAAGATGCAGCAGAGGGGCAGGATTCGTTTGGTCTCAATATAATTGAGTACTGTTTGGCTCCAATAACCCGGTCCACGTACAAATCCAACTATTACTACGAACCAGAAAATTTTGATGTCTATCAATTTAACCACTTAAAATAAATTTTCGTAATTTTAAGAAATTTAGAGAAGAAGTAGAAAAAATTCTAAGTCCTAAAAACTAGAATGGCGAGAAATAAGAGAGAAAAAGATTGCGCGTCGAAAAGTGTCAAAAAATGAAAAAGACGAAGAGTGGTTTGTAAACACGCGGTTAATCCAACCTTATAACAATCACTATCTTAAAATTAAAACTACAAATAGAGATTACTAATTGGAATTGTAATTGATACATAGGTAAAAGGCGTCGAAAAATAAAAATAAGAAAATAACTATGGCAAAACTAAACTTAATACTAAAAGTTGCGACTATAGTCTAAAAATCTAAAGGTAATAAAACTAAAAAAAACATTTTTTTTTATAGACAAAATCTTAAAAAAAATATATTTTTTTTAATAAATTTTTTTTTTTTTACGTTTTTTTTTACGTTTTTTTTTTTTTTTTTTGAACAAATATAAATTAAAAATATAGCGTTTTAGTGCTCCCCGGCAGCGGCGCCAAAAACTTGATGATGTAGCGTGAGGGTACGAAATAGTATTATTTTTAATACAAAATACTACAAAATATGACACAAGTTTTATTAATTTACGGATGGGATATACCTAAACCTTGCTACAACACTATAGGCAGTGTACCTAATCGTAGAGTAGTGTAGTTTTTAGTAAGTCCGGTTCATTCCACAGGGAGCTGGTGATACTTACTATATTTTTAACTATATTTATACAAAATATATATAATTATATAAGTAGTAATATTATTATAAAAGGGGGGTTTTACCGTTTAATGACCGGTTTGTCGATTCTATATTTTAAGCGTAAAGATAAATGACGATAATTAAAGTGCGTAAAATAATGACAATAAATAAAATGACAGTAAATAAAATTGCGAGTAATAAAATGACAGTAAATAAAGATACGATGAGAAATATAATAAAAGAATTATGCTTATTTAAACTTCCGTAATCATGATGTTTGACGTGTTGATTTTAATTTATTACCATGGGTTAATTGTCCTTTGTCCTGGTTTATTTGATACGTCTATCTGGTTTTTGTCCATAATAGTCCATCGGTCATAAATATAAAGTGCGAGTATCCTCGTCAAATTACCCTTATACCCGAAGTCAAATATTCCAACTGATTAAGGATTTAAACTGTGACGCAGTTATCACTTCTGTCAACAATTACACCAGTTATCACTGTATGTAATCCACCCCTGTTTTAATTAGTTTATGAATATTAATTCATCCACTTGATCAGAATGAATAATCAATTACCCAACCCAATTGATTAATTAAATGATTATAACAGATTCCATATGAACATCACTAAATAGGACAACCATAATTATTATTAATTATTAGGTTAATTAATTTGAAGATAGGTTCGACAGACTCCAATGAGTTGTCACTCAATTAGACAATACCCCCCATCTATTAATAGTCAATAGTTCAATTTCCACAAGTGTCGGTCTTTTGCCCAAGCCTTAATTATGGTACAAAGCCCAATTACCCAATTTTAGTAATTAGCCCAACATCATGATTACTTCGTTTTAAATAAGCATAATAATAACTTAGCTACGAGACATTAATATAAAAAGGTTGAACATAACTTACAATGATTAAAAATAGCGTAGCGTTACAAGGACAGAATTTCGACTTACACACTCAAACGATCTCTATCATAAATCTTATTATTATCATAATTTAAAATTAAAATTAAGATTATTGTTATATCTTATTACATTAACATTATGATAGAGATTTTTAGATATTGATATTGATAATAGATTTTTAGGATAGAAAAAAAAAGATCGATATATAGATAAAAAAAAATGATAGAAAAAGGTTTCTTGGTTTGATCGTATTACATAGCTTTTATAGGTGAAATTAGAATTGAAATTTTCATTTACGACCCCTGAACTATGCTCAATTAACAACTTTTTATTATTTAATATTATTCTTATTATGAATTATTTAAATATTATATTTTATTCTTGTGCATAGTTGACTCATAATTTTTACACCGTTGCGTCGAGCGTTGAGAGTTGGTTCATGTCCCGGTTCCGGATTTTCGAACGTCCTTGCGTACTATTTTATATCGTGTACTTTGCGTTTTGTAACTTGTACTCTTGTCATTTTTAGACGTTCCTCATCAATAATTTGAACCTTTTTGATTGTATCTTGTACTTTTTAGCATTTTGGACCTTTTTGTCTTCAAATCTTCGTTTTCGCCTTTTGTCTTCGCACTTATTAAATATAAACGAATATTACTTGAAAATGGAACAATTGCAACTAAAAACTTGTCATTCTTGGGGGATAATGCTATGAAATATATGTTCCTTTTTAGCCTTATCACATATCATATAGATATAGAACATGTGTTTAGTTGATTTTAAAAGTCAAGTTAGAAGGATTAACGTTTATTTGCGAACAAGTTTAGAATTAACTAAACTATGTTCTAGTGATTACAAGTTTAAACCTTCGAATAAGATAGCTTTATATGTATGAATCAAATGATGTTATGAACATCATTACTACCTCAAGTTCCTTGGATAAACCTATTGGAAATGAGAAAAATAGATCTAGCTTCAAACGATCCTTGGATGGCTTGAAAGTTCTTGAAGCAGAATCGTGACACGAAAACAATTTCAAGTAAGATTTCCACTCGAAATAAGATTGTTATAGTTATAGAAATTGAATTAAAGTTTGAATATGATTATTACCTTGTATTAGAAAGATAACCTACTGTAAGTAACAAAGGTTTCTTGATCTTGGATGATTACTTGGAATGGATTTAGAAAACTTGGAAGTAAACTTGCAATCTTGGAAGTATTCTTGATTTTATGAAACTAGAACTTTTGGAATTTATGAAGAACACTTAGAACTTGAAGATAGAACTTGAGAGAGATCAATTAGATGAATAAAATTGAAGAATGAAAGTGTTTGTAGGTGTTTTTGGTCGTTGGTGTATGGATTAGATATAAAGGATATGTAATTTTGTTTTCATGTAAATAAGTCATGAATGATTACTCATATTTTTGTAATTTTATGAGATATTTCATGCTAGTTGCCAAATGATGGTTCCCACATGTGTTAGGTGACTCACATGGGCTGCTAAGAGCTGATCATTGGAGTGTATATACCAATAGTACATACATCTAAAAGCTGTGTATTATACGAGTACGAATACGGGTGCATACGAGTAGAATTGTTGATGAAACTGAACGAGGATGTAATTGTAAGCATTTTTGTTAAGTAGAAGTATTTTGATAAGTGTCTTGAAGTCTTTCAAAAGTTTATGAATACATATTAAAACACTACATGTATATACATTTTAACTGAGTTGTTAAGTCATCGTTAGTCGTTACATGTAAATGTTGTTTTGAAACCTTTAGGTTAACGATCTTGTTGAATGTTGTTAACCCATTGTTTATTATAACAAATGAGATGTTAAATTGTTATATTATCATGATATTATGATATATAATATATCTTAGTATGATATATATACAGTTAAATGTCGTTACAACGATAATCGTTACATATATGTCTCGTTTCGAAATCATTAAGTTAGTAGTCTTATTTTTACATATGTATTTCATTGTTAATACACTAAATAATATATTTACTTATAATTTAACATAATTAACCAAGTGTATCAATATCTTAATATGATTCATATGTACCTAGTAAGACGTTGTTATAACGATAATCGTTATATATATCATTTTCGAGTTTCTTAAATTAATAGTCTCATTTTTATGTATATAACTCATTGTTAAAATACCTAATGAGATACATACTTATAATAAAATCATGTTAAATATATATATAACCATATATATGACATCGTATAGTTTTTACAAGTTTTAACGTTCGTGAATCACCGGTCAACTTGGGTGGTCAATTGTCTATATGAAACCTATTTCAATTAATCAAGTCTTAACAAGTTTGATTGCTTAACATGTTGGAAACACTTAATCATGTAAATAACAATTTCATTTAATATATATATAAACATGGAAAAGTTCGGGTCACTACAGTACCTACCCGTTAAATAAATTTCGTCCCGAAATTTTAAGCAGTTGGAGGTGTTGACGTATCTTCTAGAAATAAATGCGGGTATTTCTTCTTCATCTGATCTTCACGCTCCCAGGTGAACTCGGGTCCTCTACGAGCATTCCATCAAACCTTAACAATCAGTATCTTGTTTTGTTTAAGTCTCTTAACCTCACGATCCATTATTTTGACGGGTTCTTTAATGAATTGAAGTTTTTCATTGATTTGGATTTCGTACAACGGAATAGTGAGATCTTCTTTAGCAAAACATTTCTTCAAATTTGAGATGTGGAAAGTGTTATGTACAGCCGCGAGTTGTTGAGGTAGCTCCAGTTGGTAAGCTACTGGTCCGACACGATCTATAATCTTGAATGGTCCAATGTACCTTGGATTTAGTTTCTCCCGTTTACTAAATCGAACAACGCCTTTCCAAGGTGAAACCTTAAGCATGACCATTTCTCCAATTTCAAACTCTATATCTTTTCTTTTACTGTCCGCGTAGCTCTTTTGTCGACTCTGGGCGGTTTTCAATCTTTGTTGAATTTGGATGATTTTCTCGGTAGTTTCTTGTATTATCTCTGGACCCGTAATCTGTCTATCCCCCACTTCACTCCAACAAATCGGAGACCTGCACTTTCTACCATAAAGTGCTTCAAACGGCGCCATCTCAATGCTCGAATGGTAGCTGTTGTTGTAGGAAAATTCTGCTAACGGTAGATGTCGATCCCAACTGTTTTTGAAATCAATAACACAAGCTCGTTGCATGTCTTCAAGCGTTTGTATCTTCCTTTCGCTCTGCCCATCAGTTTGTGGATGATAGGCAGTACTCATGTCTAGACGAGTTCCCAATGCTTGCTGTAATGTATGCCAGAATCTTGAAATAAATCTGCCATCCCTATCAGAGATAATAGAGATTGGTATTCCATGTCTGGAGAAGACTTCCTTCAAATACAGTCGTGCTAACTTCTCCATCTTGTCATCTTCTCTTATTTGCAGGAAGTGTGCTGACTTGGTGAGACGATCAACTATTACCTAAATAGTATCATAACCACTTGCAGTCCTTGGCAATTTAGTAATAAAATCCATGGTAATGTTTTCCCATTTCCATTCCGGGATTTCAGGTTGTTGTAGTAGACCTGATGGTTTCTGATGTTCAGCTTTGACCTTAGAACACGTCAAACATTCTTCTACATATTTAGCAATATCGGCTTTCATACCTGGCCACCAAAAATGTTTCTTAAGATCCTTGTACATCTTCCCCGTTCCAGGATGTATTGAGTATCTGGTTTTATGAGCTTATCTAAGTACCATTTCTCTCATATCTCCAAATTTTGGTACCCAAATTCTTTCAGCCCTATACCGGGTTCCATCTTCCCGAATATTAAGATACTTCTCCGATCCTTTGGGTATTTCATCCTTTAAATTTCCCTCTTTTAAAACTCCTTGTTGCGCCTCCTTTATTTGAGTAGTAAGGTTAGTGTGAATCATTATATTCATAGATTTTACTCGAATGGGTTCTCTGTCCTTTCTGCTCAAGGCGTCGGCTACCACATTTGCCTTCCCCGTGTGTTAACGAATCTCAAAGTCGTAATCATTCAACAATTCAATCCACCTACGCTGCCTCATATTCAGTTGTTTCTGATTAAATATGTGTTGAAGACTTTTGTGGTCGGTATATATAATACTTTTGACCCCATATAAGTAGTGCCTCCAAGTCTTTAATGCAAAAACAACCGCGCCTAATTCCAAATCATGCATCGTATAATTTTGCTCGTGAATCTTCAATTGTCTAGACGCATAAGCAATCACCTTCGTCCGTTGCATTAATACACAACCGAGACCTTGCTTTGATGCGTCACAATAAATCATAAAATCATCATTCCCTTCAGGCAATGACAATATAGGTGCCGTAGTTAGCTTTTTCTTCAATAATTGAAACGCCTTCTCTTGTTCATCCTTCCATTCAAATTTCTTCCCTTTATGCGTTAATGCAGTCAAGGGTTTTGCTATTTTGGAGAAATCTTGGATGAATCTTCTGTAGTAACCAGCCAATCTTAAAAATTGACGTATATGCTTCGGAGTTTTTGGGGTTTCCCACTTTTCAACGATTTCGATCTTTGCCGGGTCCACCTGGATACCTTCTTTGTTCACTATGTGACCGAGGAATTGAACTTCTTCCAACCAAAATGCACACTTTGAAAACTTAGCGTACAGTTTTTCTTTCCTCAATACTTCTAGCACTTTTCTCAAATGTTCTTCGTGCTCTTGATCATTATTTGAGTAAATAAGTATGTCATCGATGAAAACAATGACAAACTTGTCAAGATATGGCCCACACACTCGGTTCATAAGGTCCATGAACACATCTGGTGCGTTAGTCAATCCAAACTGCATAACCATAAACTCGTAATGACCATAACGCGTCCTAAAAGCAGTTTTTGGAATATCATCCTCCTTTACTCGCATTTGATGATATCCAGAACGTAAATTGATCTTCGAATAAACCGACGAGCCTTGTAGTTGATCAAATAAGTCGTCAATTCTCGGCAGTGGATAACGGTTTTTGATGGTAAGTTTGTTCAACTCTCTATAGTCAATACACAACCTAAATGTACCATCCTTCTTCTTAACAAACAAAACAGGAGCTCCCCATGGTGATGTGCTTGGTCAAATGAAACCACATTCTAATAGTTCTTACAGTTGGCTTTGCAGTTCTTTCATCTCGCTGGGTGCGAGTCTATAAGGAGCACGAGCTATTGGTGCAGCTCCTGGTACAAGATCTATTTGAAATTCAACAGATCGATGTGGAGGTAGTCCTGGTAATTCTTTCGGAAATACATCGGAAAATTCTTTTGCGACGGGAATATCATTGATGCTCTTTTCTTCAGTTTGTACTTTCTTGACGTGTGCTAGAACAGCATAGCAACCTTTTCTTATTAGTTTTTGTGCCTTCAAATTACTAATAAGATGTAGCTTCATGTTGCCCTTTTCTCCGTACACCATTAAGGGTTCTCCTTCTTCTCGTACAATGCGAATTGCATTTTTATAACATACGATCTCTGCTTTCACCTTCTTCAGCCAGTCCATGCCAACTATTACATCAAAACTCCCTAACTCTACTGGTATCAAATCAATCTTAAATATTTCGCTATCCAGTTTAATTTCTCGATTCCGGCATATATTATCTGCTGAAATTAATTTACCGTTTGCTAATTCGAGTAAAAATTTACTATCCAACGGCGTCAATGGACAACTTAATTTAGCACAAAAATCTCTACTCATATAGCTTCTATCCGCACCCGAATCAAATAAAATGTAAGCATATTTATTGTCTATAAGAAACGTACCCGTAACAAGCTCCGGGTCTTCCTGTGCCTCTGCCGCATTAATATTGAAAACTCTTCTGCGGCCTTGTTCATTCGTGTTCTCCTGGTTCGGGCAATTTCTAATAATGTGGCCCGGTTTTCCACATTTATAACAAACTACATTGGCATAACTTGCTCCGACACTACTTGCTCCGCCATTACTCGTTCCGACACCATTTGTTCCTTTCGTTCTGTTAACCCCTGGTCCGTAGACCTCACACTTCGCTGCGCTATGACCATTTCTTTTACACTTGTTGCAAAATTTGGTGCAGAACCCCGAGTGATACTTTTCACACCTTTGGCATAGCTGCTTCTGATTGTTGTTGTTGTTGCGGTTGTTATTGTTGTTGGGATGATTGTTGTAGTTGATGTTGTTGTTGTTGTTGTTGTTGTTGTTGTTGTTGTTGGGCCGTTTGTTGTAGTTGCGATTGATGTTGCGATTGTTGGGATAATTGTTGCGATTATTATTGTAATTGCTGTTGTTGTTGTATTGGTGATTCTTATCACCGTTTTCCTCCCACTTTCTTTTGACTTGCTTCACATTGGCCTCTTCAGCCGTCTGTTCTTTAATTCTTTCCTCAATCTGGTTCACTAGTTTGTGAGCCATTCTACATGCCCGTTGTATGGAGGCGGGCTCGTGTGAACTTATATCTTCTTAGATTCTTTCCGGTAATCCTTTCACAAACGCGTCGATCTTCTCTTCCTCATCTTCGAACGCTCCGGGACACAATAGCCACAATTCAGTGAATCGTCTTTCGTACGTGGTAATATCAAATCCTTGGGATCGTGACCCTCTAAGTTCTGTCTTGAGCTTATTGACCTCGGTTCTGGGACGGTACTTCTCGTTCATCAAGTGCTTGAATGCTGACCACGGTAGTGCGTACGCATCATCTTGTCCCACTTGCTCTAGATAGGTATTCCACCATGTTAACGCAGAACCTGTGAAGGTATGCGTAGCGTACTTCATTTTGTCCTCTTCAGTACACTTACTTATGGCAAACACCGATTTGACCTTCTCGGTCCATCGTTTCAATCCGATCGGTCCTTCGGTTCCATCAAATTCCAAAGGTTTGCAGGCAGTGAATTCTTTGTAGGTGCATCCTACATGATTTCCTGTACTGCTAGATCCAAGGTTATTGTTGGTATGTAGCGTAGCCTGTACTGCGGCTATGTTTGAAGCTAGAAAAGTACGGAATTCCTCTTCATTCATATAATCACGGTGTGTCGAGTAGTCGGTGCGATTTCCTTCAAAATAGTCAAATGGAACAAGTTAATTATACAGAATATTAAGAGTAGTTAATAGTATTTCGTAGCATAATATGAACTCATTTATAAAAGCTTTTTCTTCATATTAGCGTTTTATAAGTTTAAATTCGGGTAGTACCTACCCGTTAAGTTCATACTTAGTAGCTAATATACAATTCAACTACTACAATTCTATATGAAAAACTGATTATAATAATATTTCGCATTCAAACTTTTATACAATATTTTACAAACTTACAATACCGCTTATTTTACATAAAACATAAAATATAGCACACAATAACTTTGATACAAGATAGTTGTGAAGATAATTCTAGCTAGTACACAAGTCGTTCAGCAAAGGTAATAAAGACACGTAACTCATACGTCCAGAAACAAGTCATGCATTCTGGTTTTACTAGGACTACTTCCCATCCTTGGTCTTGTGGAACATAACCGTTATGGCCGTTGATAAGACAGCGTGTTGTAACGTCGTCAAAGGGACGAGGGTTACGTAATGACCAACAGTCTCGTAATAACCTAAAAACCTCATTTCTTACCCCAATTACCGACTCCGTCACTTGTGGGAACGTTTTGTTTAATAGTTGTAGCCCAATGTTCTTTTTCTCACTTTGGTGAGAAGCGAACATTACTAACCCGTAAGCATAGCATGCTTCTTTTTGTTGCATGTTAGCCGCTTTTTCTAAATCATGAAGTCCTATATTCGGATACATTGAGTCAAAATAATTTCTTAACCCGTTGCGTAAAATAGCATTTGGGTTCCCCGCAATATATGCGTCAAAGTAAACACATCGTAACTTATGGGTTTCCCAATGTGATATCCCCCATCTTTCAAACGAAAGTCTCTTATAAACCAAGACATTCTTGGAACATTCTTCGAATGTCTTACAAACTGATTTCGCCGTAAATAGTTGTGCCGAAGAATTCTGACTGACTCTAGACAAGATTTCATCAATCATGTCTCCGGGTAGGTCTCTTAAAATATTGGGTTGTCTATCCATTTTGTGTTTTTATACTGTAAAATAGACAAGAGTTAGATTCATAAAAAAAAAAAATACTTATTAATACAAGCAATTTTTACATATATCATAAAGCATAAGCACACTATATTACATATATTACACCATACGAATACAACTATCTTATTCCGACTCGCTCGTTTCTTCTTCTTCGGTTTTGGTTCGTTTTGCCAAGTTTCTAGGGATATATGATGTTCCCCTAATACGAGCTGTCGTTTTCCACAACAGTTTAGAAAAACCTGGTGGTTTAGAGGTTCCCGGGTCATTGTTACAACTTAAGGGCTTCGGGGGTTGACGATACATATAAAGTTCATCGGGGTTGGAATTAGATTTCTCTATTTTTATGCCCTTTCCCTTATTATTTTCTTTTGCCTTTTTAAATTCAGTTGGGGTAATTTCTATAACATCATCAGAATTCTCATCGGAATCCGATTCATCGGAGAATTGGTAATCCTCCCAATATTTTGCTTCCTTGGCGGAAACACCATTGACCATAATTAACCTTGGTCGGTTGGTTGAGGATTTTCTTTTACTTAACCGTTTTATTATTTTCCCCACCGGTTCTATTTCCTCCTCCGGTTCTGATTCTTCTTCCGGTTCTGATTCTTCTTCCGGTTCTGATTCTTCTTCCGGTTCTTCTTCGGGAACTTGTGAATCAGTCCAATATATATTCGACTCTTCGTTATTATTAGGTGAGTCAATGGGATTTGTGCTAGAGGTAGACATCTATCACACAATATCAAACATGTTAAGAGATTAATATATCACATAATATATACATGTTAATAATATATAGTTTCCAACAAAAATGTTAAGCAATCATTTTTAAAGAAAACACGGTCGAAGTCCAGACTCACTAATGCATCCTAACAAACTCAATAAGACACACTAATGCAAATTTTCTGGTTCTCTAAGACCAACGCTCGGATACCAACCGAAATGTCCCGTTCTTATTGATTAAAAACGTTCCATATTAATTGATTTCGTTGCCAGGTTTTGACCTCTATACGAGACGTTTTTCAAAGACTGCATTCATTTTTAAAACAAACCATAACCTTTATTTCATAAATAAAGGTTTAAAAAGCTTTACGTAGATTATCAAATAATGATAATCTAAAATATCCTGTTTACACACGACTATTACATAATGGTTTACAATACAAATATGTTACATCGAAATCAGTTTCTTGAATGCAGTTTTTACACAATATCATACAAACATGGACTCCAAATCTTGTCCTTATTTTAGGATGCAACAGCGGAAGCTCTTAGTATTCACCTGAGAATAAACATGCTTTAAACGTCAACAAAAATGTTGGTGAGTTATAGGTTTAACCTATATATATCAAATCGTAACAATAGACCACAAGATTTCATTTTTCAATACACATCCCATACATAGAGATAAAAATCATTCATATGGTGAACACCTGGTAACCGACATTAACAAGATGCATATATAAGAATATCCCTATCATTCCGGGACACCCTTCGGATATGATATAAATTTCGAAGTACTAAAGCATCCGGTACTTTGGATGGGGTTTGTTAGGCCCAATAGATATATCTTTAGGATTCGCGTCAATTAGGGTGTCTGTTCCCTAATTCTTAGATTACCAGACTTAATAAAAAGGGGCATATTCGATTTTGATAATTCAACCATAGAATGTAGTTTCACGTACTTGTGTCTATTTTGTAAATCATTTATAAAACCTGCATGTATTCTCATCCCAAAAATATTAGATTTTAAAAGTGGGACTATAACTCACTTTCACAGATTTTTACTTCGTCGGGAAGTAAGACTTGGCCACTGGTTGATTCACGAACCTATAACAATATATACATATATATCAAAGTATGTTCAAAATATATTTACAACACTTTTAATATATTTTGATGTTTTAAGTTTATTAAGTCAGCTGTCCTCGTTAGTAACCTACAACTAGTTGTCCACAGTTAGATGTACAGAAATAAATCGATAAATATTATCTTGAATCAATCCACGACCCAGTGTATACGTATCTCAGTATTGATCACAACTCAAACTATATATATTTTGGAATCAACCTCAACCTTGTATAGCTAACTCCAACATTCACATATAGAGTGTCTATGGTTGTTCCGAAATATATATAGATGTGTCGACATGATAGGTCGAAACATTGTATACGTGTCTATGGTATCTCAAGATTACATAATATACAATACAAGTTGATTAAGTTATGGTTGGAATAGATTTGTTACCAATTTTCACGTAGCTAAAATGAGAAAAATTATCCAATCTTGTTTTACCCATAACTTCTTCATTTAAAATCCGTTTTGAGTGAATCAAATTGCTATGGTTTCATATTGAACTCTATTTTATGAATATAAACAGAAAAAGTATAGGTTTATAGTCAGAAAAATAAGTTACAAGTCATTTTTGTAAAGGTAGTCATTTCAGTCGAAAGAACGACGTCTAGATGACCATTTTAGAAAACATACTTCCACTTTGAGTTTAACCATAATTTTTGGATATAGTTTCATGTTCATAATAAAAATAATTTTCCCAAATAACAACTTTTAAATCAAAGTTTATCATAGTTTTTAATTAACTAACCCAAAACAGCCCGCGGTGTTACTACGACGGCGTAAATCCGATTTTACGGTGTTTTTCGTGTTTCCAGGTTTTAAATCATTAAGTTAGCATATCATATAGATATAGAACATGTGTTTAGTTGATTTTAAAAGTCAAGTTAGAAGGATTAACTTTTATTTGCGAACAAGTTTAGAATTAACTAAACTATGTTCTAGTGATTACAAGTTTAAACCTTCGAATAAGATAGCTTTATATGTATTAATCAAATGATGTTATGAACATCATTACTACCTCAAGTTCCTTGGATAAACCTATTGGAAATGAGAAAAATAGATCTAGCTTCAAACGATCCTTGGATGGCTTGAAAGTTCTTGAAGCAGAATCATGACACGAAAACAATTTCAAGTAAGATTTCCACTCGAAATAAGATTGTTATAGTTATAGAAATTGAATTAAAGTTTGAATATGATTATTACCTTGTATTAGAAAGATAACCTACTGTAAGTAACAAAGGTTTCTTGATCTTGGATGATTACTTGGAATGGATTTAGAAAACTTGGAAGTAAACTTGCAATCTTGGAAGTATTCTTGATTTTATGAAACTAGAACTTTTGGAATTTATGAAGAACACTTAGAACTTGAAGATAGAACTTGAGAGAGATCAATTAGATGAAGAAAATTGAAGAATGAAAGTGTTTGTAGGTGTTTTTGGTCGTTGGTGTATGGATTAGATATAAAGGATATGTAATTTTGTTTTCATGTAAATAAGTCATGAATGATTACTCATATTTTTGTAATTTTATGAGATATTTCATGCTAGTTGCCAAATGATGGTTCCCACATGTGTTAGGTGACTCACATGGGCTGCTAAGAGCTGATCATTGGAGTGTATATACCAATAGTACATACATCTAAAAGCTGTGTATTATACGAGTACGAATACGGGTGCATACGAGTAGAATTGTTGATGAAACTGAACGAGGATGTAATTGTAAGCATTTTTGTTAAGTAGAAGTATTTTGATAAGTGTCTTGAAGTCTTTCAAAAGTTTATGAATACATATTAAAACACTACATGTATACACATTTTAACTGAGTTGTTAAGTCATCGTTAGTCGTTACATGTAAATGTTGTTTTGAAACCTTTAGGTTAACGATCTTGTTGAATGTTGTTAACCCATTGTTTATTATAACAAATGAGATGTTAAATTGTTATATTATCATGATATTATGATATATAATATATCTTAGTATGATATATATATACAGTTAAATGTCGTTACAACGATAATCGTTACATATATGTCTCGTTTCGAAATCATTAAGTTAGTAGTCTTATTTTTACATATGTATTTCATTGTTAATACACTTAATAATATATTTACTTATCATTTAACATAATTAACCAAGTGTATCAATATCTTAATATGATTCATATGTACCTAGTAAGACGTTGTTATAACGATAATCGTTATATATATCGTTTTCGAGTTTCTTAAATTAATAGTCTCATTTTTATGTATATAACTCATTGTTAAAATACCTAATGAGATACATACTTATAATAAAATCATGTTAACTATATATATAACCATATATATGACATCGTATAGTTTTTACAAGTTTTAACGTTCGTGAATCACCGGTCAACTTGGGTGGTCAATTGTCTATATGAAACCTATTTCAATTAATCAAGTCTTAACAAGTTTGATTGCTTAACATGTTGGAAACACTTAATCATGTAAATAACAATTTCAATTAATATATATATAAACATGGAAAAGTTCGGGTCACTACACAGGCAAACACACGGTCGAGGTACGATCGACCGCATAGTCAACTGTGAAACACCAAACTGAATTGCAACGTAGTTTCTGAAAACAAGTTGCACGGTCGCCACCACGGTCAACCGCAGTGCTACCGCAGTTTCTTCTGTCTCTAATTTTGACCAAATAAAGTTTGACTAGTTCCCGACATCTATAATTCATGAAACCTTTCTAAACATGCTTAGAATAGATGCCCTCTCCATACTCAATTGAGTTTTGGTCATAAAAACACTAATTGTGATTAATTACGCCTAATGACATCTTAATGACAAATTAACCAAGATTAGGCATAACACATAAGTGTTAATCAACAACTTGTGATCTTAATTCTTATATAGATATATTTAGTACGATCATCAAGTGCCAACACACTTAAGCCAATGTCACTAGAACAATGATTGCTATTAGAAATGACTTAGTGATTAATTAAGGTTAAATGAAGAACAATGATCTCAAAGTTAAACTAGAAATGACTTGTAATCCTAAAACACACTTAGATACATTTAGGATGGTCACCAAGTCCCAACTAGAGATTGCTCTTCCCTTGTGCATATGTTGGACATTAATGTGTGCTTACACATTAATCATGTAATGTGTTATATTGCACATTATACTTTTTAAGTACTTGAAATATAAGTTGTACAAGTATCTACATGATTGATCTTAGAATAACTATCTCTTGCTATGTGAGTATTACTTGCTACTTGCTAATATGCTTAATACTCATAAACTTGTCAACCTAATTAATATGTTTGCCATGTGCTCATTAGTTAGGATTCAAATAACTAACCCACTCCAATAGATTAAGTGTAAAATGGTTCACAATGAAACTATAGTCAATTGTCTATTTGGTCTAGTCTAAGTAACTAAGTATGATTTCTTGATCAAGAATAACTTAACCTTAATGTCTCTACACACTTCATGACTATCTTATAGAGACATTATTCAATTAATCCCTAACTAAACTCAAATGAAACATGACATGTGATTAATTAGAACTAAGGAGTTAATGATATAGTGACTAGCCTTTAGAATTGAACCAAGAGCATTAAAGTGACTAACTAAGTCTTGACCAATCTGAAATTTCCCTAAATATCAATCAAGACACTTCTCCAAGAATGCTGGGTTTGCCACTTTTGGAATGATTAGTCACTTTCATGCAATAAGACGAAATCTCACACACTTAATGTGAAATGTCCCGTTCTTATTGATTAAAAACGTTCCATATTAATTGATTTCGTTGCGAGGTTTTGACCTCTATATGAGACGTTTTTCAAAGACTGCATTCATTTTTAAACAAACCATAACCTTTATTTCATCAATAAAGGTTTAAAAAGCTTTACGTAGATTATCAAATAATGATAATCTAATATATCCTGTTTACACACGACCATTACATAATGGTTTACAATACAAATATGTTACAACAAAATAAGTTTCTTGAATGCAGTTTTTACACAATATCATACAAGCATGGACTCCAAATCTTGTCCTTATTTAAGTATGCGACAGCGGAAGCTCTTAATAATCACCTGAGAATAAACATGCTTAAAACGTCAACAAAAATGTTGGTGAGTTATAGGTTTAACCTATATATATCAAATCGTAACAATAGACCACAAGATTTCATATTTCAATACACATCCCATACATAGAGATAAAAATCATTCATATGGTGAACACCTGGTAACCGACAATAACAAGATGCATATATAAGAATATCCCCATCATTCCGGGACACCCTTCGGATATGATATAAATTTCGAAGTACTAAAGCATCCGGTACTTTGGATGGGGTTTGTTAGGCCCAATAGATCTATCTTTAGGATTCGCGTCAATTAGGGTGTCTGTTCCCTAATTCTTAGATTACCAGACTTAATAAAAAGGGGCATATTCGATTTCGATAATTCAACCATAGAATGTAGTTTCACGTACTTGTGTCTATTTTGTAAATCATTTATAAAACCTGCATGTATTCTCATCCCAAAAATATTAGATTTTAAAAGTGGGACTATAACTCACTTTCACAGATTTTTACTTCGTCGGGAAGTAAGACTTGGCCACTGGTTGATTCACGAACCTATAACAATATATACATATATATCAAAGTATGTTCAAAATATATTTACAACACTTTTAATATATTTTGATGTTTTAAGTTTATTAAGTCAGCTGTCCTCGTTAGTAACCTACAACTAGTTGTCCACAGTTAGATGTACAGAAATAAATCGATAAATATTATCTTGAATCAATCCACGACCCAGTGTATACGTATCTCAGTATTGATCACAACTCAAACTATATATATTTTGGAATCAACCTCAACCCTGTATAGCTAACTCCAACATTCACATATAGAGTGTCTATGGTTGTTCCGAAATATATATAGATGTGTCGACATGATAGGTCGAAACATTGTATACATGTCTATGGTATCTCAAGATTACATAATATATAATACAAGTTGATTAAGTTATGGTTGGAATAGATTTGTTACCAATTTTCACGTAGCTAAAATGAGAAAAATTATCCAATCTTGTTTTACCCATAACTTCTTCATTTTAAATCCGTTTTGAGTGAATCAAATTGCTATGGTTTCATATTGAACTCTATTTTATGAATCTAAACAAAAAAGTATAGGTTTCTAGTCGGAAAAATAAGTTACAAGTCGTTTTTGTAAAGGTAGTCATTTCAGTCGAAAGAACGACGTCTAGATGACCATTTTAGAAAACATACTTCCACTTTGAGTTTAACCATAATTTTTGGATATAGTTTCATGTTCATAATAAAAATCATTTTCTCAGAATAACAACTTTTAAATCAAAGTTTATCATAGTTTTTAATTAACTAACCCAAAACAGGCCGCGGTGTTACTACGACGGCGTAAATCCGGTTTTACGGTGTTTTTCGTGTTTCCAGGTTTTAAATCATTAAGTTAGCATATCATATAGATATAGAACATGTGTTTAGTTGATTTTGAAAGTCAAGTTAGAAGGATTAACTTTTGTTTGCGAACAAGTTTAGAATTAACTAAACTATGTTCTAGTGATTACAAGTTTAAACCTTCGAATAAGATAGCTTTATATGTATGAATCGAATGATGTTATGAACATCATTACTACCTTAAGTTCCTTGGATGAACCTACTGGAAAAGAGAAAAATGGATCTAGCTTCAATGGATCCTTGGATGGCTCAAAGTTCTTGAAGCAAAATCATGACACGAAAACAAGTTCAAGTAAGATCATCACTTGAAATAAGATTGTTATAGTTATAGAAATTGAACCAAAGTTTGAATATGATTATTACCTTGTATTAGAATGATAACCTACTGTAAGAAACAAAGATTTCTTGAGGTTGGATGATCACCTTACAAGATTGGAAGTGAGCTAGCAAACTTGAAAGTATTCTTGATTTTATGAAACTAGAACTTTTGGAATTTATGAAGAACACTTAGAACTTGAAGATAGAACTTGAGAGAGTTCAATTAGATGAAGAAAATTGAAGAATGAAAGTGTTTGTAGGTGTTTTTGGTCGTTGGTGTA
Source organism: Rutidosis leptorrhynchoides (assembly GCF_046630445.1). Classification (NCBI taxonomy): domain Eukaryota; kingdom Viridiplantae; phylum Streptophyta; class Magnoliopsida; order Asterales; family Asteraceae; genus Rutidosis; species Rutidosis leptorrhynchoides. The sequence continues at coordinate 283,766,406 of NC_092340.1, read as the reverse complement.
TGGATTAGATATAAAGGATATGTAATTTTGTTTTCATGTAAATAAGTCATGAATGATTACTCATATTTTTGTAATCTTATGAGATATTTCATGCTAGTTGCCAAATGATGGTTCCCACATGTGTTAGGCGACTCACATGGGCTGCTAAGAGCTGATCATTGGAGTGTATATACCAATAGTACATACATCTAAAAGCTGTGTATTGTACGAGTACGAATACGGGTGCATACGAGTAGAATTGTTGATGAAACTGAACGAGAATGTAATTGTAAGCATTTTTGTTAAGTAGAAGTATTTTGATAAGTGTATTGAAGTCTTTCAAAAGTGTATAAATACATATTAAAACACTACATGTATATACATTTTAACTGAGTCGTTAAGTCATCGTTAGTCGTTACATGTAAGTGTTGTTTTGAAACCTTTAGGTTAACGATCTTGTTAAATGTTGTTAACCCAATGTTTATAATAACAAAAGAGATTTTAAATTATTATATTATCATGATATTATGATGTACGAATATCTCTTAATATGATATATATACATTAAATGTCGTTACAACGATAAACGTTACATATATGTCTCGTTTCAAAATCATTAAGTTAGTAGTCTTGTTTTTACATATGTAGTTCATTGTTAATATAATTAATGATATGTTTACTTATCATAATATCATGTTAACTATATATATAACCATATATATGTCATCATATAGTTTTTTTACAAGTTTTAACGTTCGTGAATCACCGGTCAACTTGGGTGGTCAATTGTCTATATGAAACCTATTTCAATTAATCAAGTCTTAACAAGTTTGATTGCTTAACATGTTGGAAACATTTAATCATGTAAACATCAATCTCAATTAATATATATAAACATGGAAAAGTTCGGGTCACTACAGTACCTACCCGTTAAATAAATTTCGTCCCGAAATTTTAAGCTGTTGAAGGTGTTGACGAATCTTCTGGAAATAGATGCGGGTATTTCTTCTTCATCTGATCTTCACGCTCCCAGGTGAACTCGGGTCCTCTACGAGCATTCCATCGAACCTTAACAATTGGTATCTTGTTTTGCTTAAGTCTTTTAACCTCACGATCCATTATTTCGACGGGTTCTTCGATGAATTGGAGTTTTTCGTTGATTTGGATTTCATCTAACGGAATAGTGAGATCTTCTTTAGCAAAACATTTCTTCAAATTCGAGACGTGGAAAGTGTTATGTACAGCTGCGAGTTGTTGAGGTAACTCAAGTCGGTAAGCTACTGGTCCGACACGATCAATAATCTTGAATGGTCCAATATACCTTGGATTTAATTTCCCTCGTTTACCAAATCGAACAACGCCTTTCCAAGGTGAAACTTTAAGCATGACCATCTCTCCAATTTCAAATTCTATATCTTTTCTTTTAATGTCAGCGTAGCTCTTTTGTCGACTTTGGGCGGTTTTCAACCGTTGTTGAATTTGGATGATCTTCTCGGTAGTTTCTTGTATAATCTCCGGACCCGTAATCTGTCTATCCCCCACCTCACTCCAACAAATCGGAGACCTGCACTTTCTACCATAAAGTGCTTCAAACGGCGCCATCTCAATGCTTGAATGGTAGCTGTTGTTGTAGGAAAATTCTGCTAACGGTAGATGTCGATCCCAACTGTTTCCGAAATCAATAACACATGCTCGTAGCATGTCTTCAAGCGTTTGTATCATCCTTTCGCTCTGCCCATCAGTTTGTGGATGATAGGCAGTACTCATGTCTAGACGAGTTCCTAATGCTTGCTGTAATGTCTGCCAGAATCTTGAAATAAATCTGCCATCCCTATCAGAGATAATAGAGATTGGTATTCCATGTCTGGAGACGACTTCCTTCAAATACAGTCGTGCTAACTTCTCCATCTTGTCATCTTCTCTTATTGGTAGGAAGTGTGCTGATTTGGTGAGACGATCAACTATTACCCAAATAGTATCAAAACCACTTGCAGTCCTTGGCAATTTAGTGATGAAATCCATGGTAATGTTTTCCCATTTCCATTCCGGGATTTCGGGTTGTTGAAGTAGACCTGATGGTTTCTGATGCTCAGCTTTGACCTTAGAACACGTCAAACATTCTCCTACGTATTTAGCAACATCGGCTTTCATACCCGGCCACCAAAAATGTTTCTTGAGATCCTTGTACATCTTCCCCGTTCCAGGATGTATTGAGTATCTGGTTTTATGAGCTTCTCTAAGTACCATTTCTCTCATATCTCCAAATTTTGGTACCCAAATCCTTTCAGCCCTATACCGGGTTCCGTCTTCCCGAATATTAAGATGTTTCTCCGATCCTTTGGGTATTTCATCCTTTAAATTTCCCTCTTTTAAAACTCCTTGTTGCGCCTCCTTTATTTGAGTAGTAATGTTATTATGAATCATTATATTCATAGATTTTACTCGAATGGGTTCTCTATCCTTCCTGCTCAAGGCATCGGCTACCACATTTGCCTTCCCCGGGTGGTAACGAATCTCAAAATCGTAATCATTCAATAATTCAATCCACCTACGCTGCCTCATATTCAGTTGTTTTTGATTAAATATGTGTTGAAGACTTTTGTGGTCGGTATATATAATACTTTTGACCCCATATAAGTAGTGCCTCCAAGTCTTTAATGCAAAAACAACCGCGCCTAATTCCAAATCATGCGTCGTATAATTTTGTTCGTGAATCTTCAATTGTCTAGACGCATAAGCAATCACCTTCGTTCGTTGCATTAATACACAACCGAGACCTTGCTTTGATGCGTCACAATAAATCACAAAATCATCATTCCCTTCAGGCAATGACAATATAGGTGCCGTAGTTAGCTTTTTCTTCAATAACTGAAACGCTTTCTCTTGTTCATCATTCCATTCAAATTTCTTCCCTTTATGCGTTAATGCAGTCAAGGGTTTTGCTATTCTGGAAAAGTCTTGGATGAACCTTCTGTAGTAACCAGCTAGTCCTAAAAACTGGCGTATGTGTTTCGGAGTTTTCGGGGTTTCCCACTTTTCAACAGTTTCTATCTTTGCCGGATCCACCTTAATACCTTCTTTGTTCACTATGTGACCGAGGAATTGAACTTCTTCCAACCAAAATGCACACTTTGAAAACTTAGCGTACAATTCTTCCTTCCTCAATACTTCTAACACTTTTCTCAAATGTTCACCGTGTTCTTGGTCATTCTTTGAGTAAATAAGTATGTCATCAATGAAAACAATGACAAACTTGTCAAGGTATGGTCCACACACTCGGTTCATAAGGTCCATGAACACAGCTGGTGCATTAGTTAAACCAAACGGCATGACCATAAACTCGTAATGACCGTAACGTGTTCTGAAAGCAGTCTTTGGAATATCATCTTCTTTCACCCGCATTTGATGATACCCGGAACGTAAGTCAATCTTTGAATAAACAGACGAGCCTTGTAGTTGATCAAATAAGTCGTCGATTCTCGGTAGTGGGTAGCGGTTCTTGATGGTAAGTTTGTTCAACTCTCGGTAGTCGATACACAACCTGAATGTACCATCTTTCTTCTTGACAAACAAAATAGGAGCTCCCCACGGTGATGTGCTTGGTCGAATGAAACCACGCTCTAAAAGTTCTTGTAATTGGCTTTGCAGTTCTTTCATCTCGCTGGGTGCGAGTCTGTAAGGAGCACGAGCTATTGGTGCAGCTCCTGGTACAAGATCTATTTGAAATTCAACGGATCGATGTGGGGGTAATCCCGGTAATTCTTTCGGAAATACATCGGGAAATTCTTTTGCGACGGGAACATCATTGATGCTCTTTTCTTCAGTTTGTACTTTCTCGACGTGTGAACAGCATAGCAACCTTTTCTTATTAGTTTTTGTGCCTTCAAATTACTAATAAGATGTAGCTTCGTGTTGCCCTTTTCTCCGTACACCATTAAGGGTTTTCCTTTTTCTCGTATAATGCGAATTGCATTTTTGTAACAAACGATCTCTGCTTTCACTTCTTTCAACCAGTCCATACCGATTATCACATCAAAACTCCCTAACTCTACTGGTATCAAATCAATCTTAAATGTTTCGCTAACCAGTTTAATTTCTCGATTCCGACATATATTATCTGCTGAAATTAATTTACCATTTGCTAATTCGAGTAAAAATTTACTATCCAAAGGCGTCAATGGACAACTTAATTTAGCACAAAAATCTCTACTCATATAGCTTCTATCCGCACCCGAATCAAATAAAACGTAAGCAGATTTATTGTCAATAAGAAACGTACCCGTAACAAGCTCCGGGTCTTCCTGTGCCTCTACCGCATTAATATTGAAAACTCTTCCACGGCCTTGTCCATTCGTGTTCTCCTGGTTCGGGCAATTTCTAATAATGTGGCCTGGTTTTCCACATTTATAACAAACTACATTGGCATAACTTGCTCCGACACTACTTGCTCCGCCATTACTCGTTCCGACACCATTTGTTCCTTTCGTTCTATTAACCCCTGGTCCGTAGACCTCACACTTCGCCGCGCTATGACCATTTCTTTTACACTTGTTGCAAAATTTGGTGCAGAACCCCGAGTGATTCTTTTCACACCTTTGGCATAGTTGCTTCTGATTGTTGTTGTTGTTGTTGCGGTTATTATTGTTGTTGGGATGATTGTTGTAGTTGCTGTTGTTGTTGTTGTTGTTGTTGTTGTTGTTGGGTCGTTTGTTGTAGTTGCGATTGATGTTGCGATTGTTGGGATAATTGTTGCGATTATTGTTGTAATTGTTGTTGTTGTATTGGTGATTCTTATCACCGTTTTCCTCCCACTTTCTTTTGACTTGCTTCACATTGGCCTCTTCAGCAGTCTGTTCTTTAATTCTTTCTTCAATCTGGTTCACTAGTTTGTGAGCCATTCTACATGCCTGTTGTATGGAGGCGGGCTCGTGTGAACTTATATCTTCTTGGATTCTTTCCGGTAATCCTTTCACAAACGCGTCGATCTTCTCTTCCTCATCTTCGAATGCTCCCGGACACAATAGGCACAATTCTGTGAATCGTCTTTCGTACGTGGTAATATCAAATCCTTGGGTTCGTAACCCTCTAAGTTCTGTCTTGAGCTTATTGACCTCGGTTCTGGGACGGTACTTCTCGTTCATCAAGTGCTTGAATGCTGACCACGGTAGTGCGTACGCATCATCTTGTCCCACTTGCTCTAGATAGGTATTCCACCATGTTAACGCAGAACCTGTGAAGGTATGCGTAGCGTACTTCACTTTGTCCTCTTCAGTACACTTACTTATGGCAAACACCGATTCAACCTTCTCGGTCCACCGTTTCAATCCGATCGGTCCTTCGGTTCCATCAAATTCCAAAGGTTTGCAGGCAGTGAATTCTTTGTAGGTGCATCCTACACGATTTCCTGTACTGCTAGATCCAAGGTTATTGTTGGTATGTAGCGCAGCCTGTACTGCGGCTATGTTTGAAGCTAGAAAAGTACGGAATTCCTCTTCATTCATATTCACGGTGTGTCGAGTAGTCGGTGCCATTTCCTTCAAAATAGTTAAATGGAACAAGTTAATCATACAGAATATTAAGAGTAGTTAATAGTATTTCGTAGCATAATATGAACTCATTTATAAAAGCTTTTTCTTCATATTAGCGTTTTATAAGTTTAAATTCGGGTAGTACCTACCCGTTAAGTTCATACTTAGTAGCTAATATACAATTCAACTACTACAATTCTATATGAAAAACTGATTATAATAATATTTCGCGTTCAAACTTTTATACAATATTTTACAAACTTACAATACCGCTTATTTTACATAAAGCATGAAATATAGCACACAATAACTTTGATACAAGATAGTTGTGAAGACAATTCTAGCTAGTACACAAGTCGTTCAGCAAAGGCAATAAATACACGTAATTCATACGTCCAGAAACAAGTCATGCATTCTGGTTTTACTAGGACTACTTCCCATCCTTGGTCTTGTGCAACATAACCGTTATGGCCGTTGATAAGACAGCGTGTTGTAACGTCATCAAAGGGACGAGGGTTACGTAATGTCCAACAGTCCCGTAATAATCTAAAAACCTCATTTCTTACCCCAATTACCGACTCCGTCACTTGTGGAAACGTTTTGTTTAATAGTTGTAGCCCGATGTTCTTGTTCTCACTTTGGTGAGAAGCGAACATTACTAATCCGTAAGCATAACATGCTTCTTTATGTTGCATGTTAGCCGCTTTTTCTAAATCACGAAGTCCAATATTCGGATATATTGAGTCAAAATAATTTCTTAACCCGTTGCGTAAAATAGCATTTGGGTTCCCCGCAATATATGCGTCAAAGTAAACACATCGTAACTTATGGGTTTCCCAATGTGATATCCCCCATCTTTCAAACGAAAGTCTCTTATAAACCAAGACATTCTTGGAACGTTCTTCGAATGTCTTACAAACTGATCTCGCCTTAAATAGTTGTGCCGAAGAATTCTGGCCGACTCTAGACAAGATTTCATCAATCATGTCTCCGGGTAGGTCTCTTAAAATATTGGGTTGTCTATCCATTTTGTGTTTTTAAACTGTAAAATAGACAAGAGTTAGATTCATAAAAAAAATACTTATTAATACAAGCAATTTTTTACATATATCATAAAGCATAAGAACACTATATTCCATATATTACACCACACGAATACAACTATCTTATTCCGACTCGCTCGTTTCTTCTTCTTCGGTTTTGGTTCGTTTTGCCAAGTTTCTAGGGATATATGATGTTCCCCTAATACGAGCCGTCGTTATCCACATTGGTTTAGAAAAACCTGGTGGTTTAGAGGTTCCCGGGTCATTATTACAACTTAAGGACTTCGGGGGTTGACGATACATATAAAGTTCATCGGGGTTGGAATTAGATTTCTCTATTTTTATGCCCTTTCCCTTATTATTTTCTTTTGCCCATTTAAATTCAGTTGGGGTAATTTCTATAACATCATCGGAATTCTCGTCGGAATCCGATTCATCGGAGAATTGGTAATCCTCCCAATATTTTGCTTCCTTGGCGGAAACACCATTGACCATAATTAACCTTGGTCGGTTGGTTGAGGATTTTCTTTTACTTAACCGTTTTATTATTTCCCCCACCGGTTCTATTTCTTCATCCGGTTCCGATTCTTCTTCCGGTTCCGATTCTTCTTCCGGTTCCGACTCTTCTTCCGGTTCCTCTTCGGGAACTTGTGAATCAGTCCACAAATCATTCCAATTTACATTTGACTCTTCATTATTATTAGGTGAGTCAATGGGACTTGTTCTAGAGGTAGACATCTATCACATAATATCAAACACGTTAAGAGATTAATATATCACATAATATTCATATGTTAAAAATATATAGTTTCCAACAAAAATGTTAAGCAATCATTTTTAAAGAAAACACGGTCGAAGTCCAGACTCACTAATGCATCCTAACAAACTCGATAAGACACACTAATGCAAATTTTCTGGTTCTCTAAGACCAACGCTCGGATACCAACTGAAATGTCCCGTTCTTATTGATTAAAAACGTTCCATATTAATTGATTTCGTTGCGAGGTTTTGACCTCTATATGAGACGTTTTTCAAAGACTGCATTCATTTTTAAACAAACCATAACCTTTATTTCATCAATAAAGGTTTAAAAAGCTTTACGTAGATTATCAAATAATGATAATCTAATATATCCTGTTTACACACGACCATTACATAATGGTTTACAATACAAATATGTTACAACAAAATAAGTTTCTTGAATGCAGTTTTTACACAATATCATACAAGCATGGACTCCAAATCTTGTCCTTATTTAAGTATGCGACAGCGGAAGCTCTTAATAATCACCTGAGAATAAACATGCTTAAAACGTCAACAAAAATGTTGGTGAGTTATAGGTTTAACCTATATATATCAAATCGTAACAATAGACCACAAGATTTCATATTTCAATACACATCCCATACATAGAGATAAAAATCATTCATATGGTGAACACCTGGTAACCGACAATAACAAGATGCATATATAAGAATATCCCCATCATTCCGGGACACCCTTCGGATATGATATAAATTTCGAAGTACTAAAGCATCCGGTACTTTGGATGGGGTTTGTTAGGCCCAATAGATCTATCTTTAGGATTCGCGTCAATTAGGGTGTCTGTTCCCTAATTCTTAGATTACCAGACTTAATAAAAAGGGGCATATTCGATTTCGATAATTCAACCATAGAATGTAGTTTCACGTACTTGTGTCTATTTTGTAAATCATTTATAAAACCTGCATGTATTCTCATCCCAAAAATATTAGATTTTAAAAGTGGGACTATAACTCACTTTCACAGATTTTTACTTCGTCGGGAAGTAAGACTTGGCCACTGGTTGATTCACGAACCTATAACAATATATACATATATATCAAAGTATGTTCAAAATATATTTACAACACTTTTAATATATTTTGATGTTTTAAGTTTATTAAGTCAGCTGTCCTCGTTAGTAACCTACAACTAGTTGTCCACAGTTAGATGTACAGAAATAAATCGATAAATATTATCTTGAATCAATCCACGACCCAGTGTATACGTATCTCAGTATTGATCACAACTCAAACTATATATATTTTGGAATCAACCTCAACCCTGTATAGCTAACTCCAACATTCACATATAGAGTGTCTATGGTTGTTCCGAAATATATATAGATGTGTCGACATGATAGGTCGAAACATTGTATACATGTCTATGGTATCTCAAGATTACATAATATATAATACAAGTTGATTAAGTTATGGTTGGAATAGATTTGTTACCAATTTTCACGTAGCTAAAATGAGAAAAATTATCCAATCTTGTTTTACCCATAACTTCTTCATTTTAAATCCGTTTTGAGTGAATCAAATTGCTATGGTTTCATATTGAACTCTATTTTATGAATCTAAACAAAAAAGTATAGGTTTCTAGTCGGAAAAATAAGTTACAAGTCGTTTTTGTAAAGGTAGTCATTTCAGTCGAAAGAACGACGTCTAGATGACCATTTTAGAAAACATACTTCCACTTTGAGTTTAACCATAATTTTTGGATATAGTTTCATGTTCATAATAAAAATCATTTTCTCAGAATAACAACTTTTAAATCAAAGTTTATCATAGTTTTTAATTAACTAACCCAAAACAGGCCGCGGTGTTACTACGACGGCGTAAATCCGGTTTTACGGTGTTTTTCGTGTTTCCAGGTTTTAAATCATTAAGTTAGCATATCATATAGATATAGAACATGTGTTTAGTTGATTTTGAAAGTCAAGTTAGAAGGATTAACTTTTGTTTGCGAACAAGTTTAGAATTAACTAAACTATGTTCTAGTGATTACAAGTTTAAACCTTCGAATAAGATAGCTTTATATGTATGAATCGAATGATGTTATGAACATCATTACTACCTTAAGTTCCTTGGATGAACCTACTGGAAAAGAGAAAAATGGATCTAGCTTCAATGGATCCTTGGATGGCTCAAAGTTCTTGAAGCAAAATCATGACACGAAAACAAGTTCAAGTAAGATCATCACTTGAAATAAGATTGTTATAGTTATAGAAATTGAACCAAAGTTTGAATATGATTATTACCTTGTATTAGAATGATAACCTACTGTAAGAAACAAAGATTTCTTGAGGTTGGATGATCACCTTACAAGATTGGAAGTGAGCTAGCAAACTTGAAAGTATTCTTGATTTTATGAAACTAGAACTTTTGGAATTTATGAAGAACACTTAGAACTTGAAGATAGAACTTGAGAGAGTTCAATTAGATGAAGAAAATTGAAGAATGAAAGTGTTTGTAGGTGTTTTTGGTCGTTGGTGTATGGATTAGATATAAAGGATATGTAATTTTGTTTTCATGTAAATAAGTCATGAATGATTACTCATATTTTTGTAATCTTATGAGATATTTCATGCTAGTTGCCAAATGATGGTTCCCACATGTGTTAGGTGACTCACATGGGCTGCTAAGAGCTGATCATTGGAGTGTATATACCAATAGTACATACATCTAAAAGCTGTGTATTGTACGAGTACGAATACGGGTGCATACGAGTAGAATTGTTGATGAAACTGAACGAGAATGTAATTGTAAGCATTTTTGTTAAGTAGAAGTATTTTGATAAGTGTATTGAAGTCTTTCAAAAGTGTATAAATACATATTAAAACACTACATGTATATACATTTTAACTGAGTCGTTAAGTCATCGTTAGTCGTTACATGTAAGTGTTGTTTTGAAACCTTTAGGTTAACGATCTTGTTAAATGTTGTTAACCCAATGTTTATAATAACAAAAGAGATTTTAAATTATTATATTATCATGATATTATGATGTACGAATATCTCTTAATATGATATATATACATTAAATGTCGTTACAACGATAAACGTTACATATATGTCTCGTTTCAAAATCATTAAGTTAGTAGTCTTGTTTTTACATATGTAGTTCATTGTTAATATAATTAATGATATGTTTACTTATCATAATATCATGTTAACTATATATATAACCATATATATGTCATCATATAGTTTTTTTACAAGTTTTAACGTTCGTGAATCACCGGTCAACTTGGGTGGTCAATTGTCTATATGAAACCTATTTCAATTAATCAAGTCTTAACAAGTTTGATTGCTTAACATGTTGGAAACATTTAATCATGTAAACATCAATCTCAATTAATATATATAAACATGGAAAAGTTCGGGTCACTACATAATGCATATAGTACTTGTATAGCGTGTTTGGTTTCTTTTGCAGGTGCTATAAGGAGTAAAGGTGCCAAAATGTGGTGTTCAAATCTGAGTCAAATAGCTATACAACGGATACCAATTTTGGACTGGAGCACGTACGGTCGCACCACGATCGACCGTGCAGACAACCGTGCGTCAACGGCTATTTTTTGAATCCCACTATTAAAGGCAAACATTTAAGAGCATTGGAAGCTGACCCTCTTGCACATTTAAAAGGCTTATCTCCAGTGATCACAAGTGCATCAATTACTACTCAAATGTGATCAAGCAAGAGAAGATTCTATGATCTTATATATATAGAATTGGGTTGTTGTAAACTTACTAATTAAAATCATTTATCTTGTGAGTTTACTTAATGTAATGTATGTCCTAGTATTGTGTTAGGGTCATCTTTGCAGATTGTATGAGTCTTGTAACTTCAATTAGTGGAAGCATAGGCTAGCTTAGTGATCTACTTCCTTAAAGGGACTTAGGAAGTTGATTAATCTCATTTGGATATTAGTACTTGTCCAAGGTGAAGACAAGTTGATCTAGGTTAGAGTTGATCTTTCAAAGGGATAGAAAGATTAGGTTTGTTGTCTACTAAAGAAGATTGAAGACTTGTAAATCGGATCTCCACCGAGTTTGGAGAAAAGTGCTTAGTGAAGCAACAAATCCCGAGTAGTGTAATCGGGGAGTGGATTAAGGTGGATTAGTTAACATCCACCCGAACCACTATAAATACTCGTGTCTATATTCTTTACATTACTTCATTTATCATTTTGAACATATACACTACACACATCAAGTTTGAGTTGAGTTGGTTGATTAAAGTAAAATCGAATTTGGTGATCAATAAAAAAAAATTAAAAATGTATTAAGTAACTATTCACCCCCTAGTTACTTACGATTGGTATCAGAGCGGTTGCTCAAATCATTGCGCTACAAACGATCGCGAAAGCGTCAAAATTCGTTCTGTGCAAAAACTTGAGTCAACAATTCTCTGATCAACTCAAACGATGGGATATTTGAAAGAATTGGTGGAAGAAGCACCAATCTTTGATAAGATGAATATTGATGTGTGGAAATTAAGATTTGAGTCTTATCTCAAATCTATGGATTACTACTTGTGGAGAATAATCAAAGTAGGAGACTTTGTACCACAAGCTAGTTCAAGACTAGTGAAGTCAACATTTCAAAACAAAGATGTTTTGAAAAAATTTGATGCAATTTCACTACTTCATGGAATTCTTTCTAGTGAAGAAAGATTAAAGATAATCTCATGTGAAAGTGCAAAAGAATGTTGGGACTCACTATGTTCTCAAGAAGATTTAAACTCTAAGAGTTTAAAGGGTAAAGGAATAGAGAATGGTTTTGAAAAGGTTGGTGATTTTCAAGCAAAAGGGTGAATGAAAATGAAGACTTTTGCCTCATGAGTTCTTGGAATGACATGGATCAAGATGGTCAAAGTGAAGAAGAGGTTGAATCTCCATTCAAAGAAGATGATGTCTCAAGCATGGATTGCAATGAGGTACATGTACTCTATCCTTCTAATTATGAAGAATTGTTAGATGATTACAAGACTATTAAATTTGTGTATGATAGTAGTCGTGACAAAGTAAAACTTTTAGAAAAAGAATTACACAACGTTACACAACTTAACAAAGTTCTAATTGACGAAAATAACACTTTGAAAAGAAAACTTGAAAGGATAACTATTTATGATTCTTCAAGAGGTAAACATGAAATGAATGTATGTCACGACTCTAGCAAACACAAATCTTGTAATCAAAGTCCATTATCTACTATTAGAAAAATTGAAAACATGGGAAAAATGGACCAAGTTGGAAAATTCATGGTAGAGATAAGTCAAGGATTGGGTAATCTTAAAATCAATCAAAATCAATGATCAAATGCTAATGAGAATAATCTTCTCAAAAGACCTTGTATAAAAGAAAGGTTTTTCTTACAAATGCAAATTGTTTTTGAAAAATGATTTTAAAAGATTAAGTGTAGGAAGCTTACTTGCCTTAGGATTATGTGTTTATTTGAAAACATGTATTGCATGCTAGGTTGATGCGTTTTGTGTATACTATGTTCGATTAAACACACACACACACACACACACACACATATATATATATATATATATATATATATATATATATATATATATATATATATATATATATATATATATATATATATATATATATATATATATATATATATATATATATATATATATAGTATATTACGTGTCATTGATGATTAAAATATCTGGAGGATGTAATCATTCAATGTTAGGAAAAGAAAACTTGTCCTCAAATATTCTATAGAACCTAAGAATCGTCAAAACACGTTCGAAGAAAGAAGAAGTGAAGAAACGAGTGATCAGAAGGATCCACGGTAGCACCACGGCTGACCGTGTACTCGACCGCAGACAACTGTCCTGTTCGTGGAAAAATTTCTTCACGACTAACACCACGGTCGACCGTGCTTCGACCGTGCGTGGTATGATTTAGTTTTAAATTGAACTAAACCCTCACTCTTATTTCTTTTCAACCCACTTCAAAACACACACACCTACACATGGCTGAAGAGATCGACCGCACGAAGAAAAATGCGCATTTCTTCAAATTCAATTCCTACTTTCGGTATGATTAATCCTTGCTTTCCTAACATTCAATTGTGTTTGTATGATGAATTAGGGTTAAGAAGAAACCCTAACTAGAATGAATCAAAACCCAAATTGATGCAAACAATTAAAATTGTTCTTAAAGAACAATTTAGAAACAATTGTAGTAATGATTATCGTATATCTATGCATTGATTTAACATTGAATGATTCTAGGGTTCATTATACATCTACGTTAGATTTTCATAGAAGCATTGTTCATATGATATGAATGACATTGTTGCTAATTGAGTGTAATAATGTTGAATGTCAAAACATGTGTTGATGATGATTTCAAAAGTCTAGAACGCATATGAACTTTGTGAAAATCTTAATCTAGTTGCAAACTCATTTGACACTAATGTAGAGTGAAAATGTGAAGAACATTAACATCAAAACACCTAAGTATTGACGATAATTAAAGTTTGCAAAACATGTTGCCTACAATTGAACTATACACCTTGAACTAATCTGAAGTATCATTGTGTAGAAAATGGCAAGAGGAGATGAACCAAAAAGAAAGGACTCATACAACCCACCTTCAGATCCAACAGGGAGAATTATGTACAACTCTTGGTTTCTCTCTAGACGTCCTATCGCTGAAGGAAGAAAAGTTGCCCACGATCAAATGCCCGAACTTGTGAGACAATTCAAAACTCTCAAATGGGAAGTATTTCTCACTCTTGATGGTCCCATTTACCCATCTCTCATTCGCAAATTTTATATAAACTTCAATTTCATGAACAATGAAGTCTCCTTCAGTCTTCAAGGTACCAATTACCACTACTCACTTGAGGATTTCGGACGCATTCTCCAAGTTCCAACAAATGGTGAAGAATTCTTCAGTTCACATCACGGACTGGCATATCTTCCAAGTTTTATCTCCAACAAAATGACAATAATAGATGCACTATGCAAAGACAGTGTTTCTCGCTCTGAAATTGAGAGATCTGGAGTAATGAGTAGACATCTCTCTCTTGAGTACGAAGTTTGGAACAAAGTCATTGACTACAACATCTACTGCAGATCAGGAAATCACTCAAACATTCATGCTACTCAAGTTGCTCTCTTGTGGTGTTTGGAAAGTGGAATCGAGGTAAATATTGCCTATCTGATGGCAACCAGGATGAGTGGACTCATCACCGAAACAACTCGAGGATTGCCCTATGGAATGCATCTAAACAAACTGTTTAGGCACCTCAAAATCACAAGTGATGACCCTCTTCCACTCACTCATAAACCAATCCTACCATCAAAAACAACAGGAGTATCAACCTCCAAAAGAAGAAGAACTACCAATGAGGCAGGAACAAGCAGAGGAGCTATTGAGATATCAGACAGTGAAAATGAAGAAGAAAATGAACCGGTGAGGGATCTTGGGGTCAATGCCAAGATGGATAAGATCTATCAAACTCAAATCAAAAGTCTGAAAAAGGAATCAAAAATGAAGAAGTTACTTAAAGGAGTGATCAGAGGTTTGACCTGTAGGTCAGGAAATGAGGAGGATGATGATTCAAGTGAAGAATTCTAACAAACTCTCATAAAAACTTTCTATGGCTGAATGGTTGAATGTTTTAAACAAAACGTTTGGAGAACTTTTAGTATGTGTGTTTAATAAAGTATTTGTGTGTGCTTATTACATGCCTTTAATCAAGAATACCAAGCATGACAGATTCATACACTGCTAAACTACGGTCGGCCGTGAGCCTAACCGTGTGTGTTATGTACCCGCAAGTTTAAATTTTTCAAAACGATTAATCCACAGCTTATGTCACGGACGACCAAAGCTTAACTGCAAAATAAACCCTGCATAAACTAACAAATCATTTTGTCCTATTAGGCTCAATAACTTCTCTCAAGTAAAAATTGACTTGTGAACCAAAAAGACTTTACTCACTTAACCTACATCTCTTGTGAAAAAGTAAAAATAGTTCCTAGTAGGTCTCTATAAATACTAGCACACTCAACCAAAACTCATACCCACCTTCACAATCCAAAAAAAAAAAAAAAAATCCACAACCAAATCATGAGACAAATTGCCGAAGGAAGAGAAGTGTCAACCCATCAACTCTCAACCTATTCGCTGGCCAACTTCTCTAGTGTGAATTGGAATGTCTTTCTCAATCTTCGAGGACCTCTATATCCTCTTCATGTGAATGAGTTCTATGCAAACTTCCAATTCCATGATGATATGAAGATATTATTCACTCTCTATGGCAAAAGCTATTCCTTGACACTTGAAGAATTTGGAAACATCATGGATGTTCCAAGTAACGGAATCAAATTTTTCCTTAACCCAAACTTATTTGATGAGTTTCCTGAATGGTTGGAAAAAGAATGTGTTCTTGAAACACTAAGTGAAGGACCACTCAAATTTGAGTCCATCAATAAAGAGGGTTTCTTAGTGCATCACCTTGCTTTACCATATGATCTATGGCAACATATCATCTCCATAAATGTATATGGAAAGGGTGAATTACTTTGGAGAATGAATGCAAATGAGGTTACTCTTTTGTGGTGTATCATACACTCACTCAAGGTAAACATTGCTTTTCTGATGGCATCTAGAATGCAACAGGCAGCTCAAGAACCCTTCTTGAAACTACCTTATGGCCTCCACTTAACTAAACTCTTTGCTCATCTCAAATTGACGACCTCCTATCACTACGCTGCTCAAGTCTTGTCATACCCGATTTGCAGAGCTTCAACCAGACCATTTGTTGAACCTTCTCTTGATAACCCTCCAAATTTTAACCACCTTGCGACCACAGAACAAATCAGTGTCATTCATGAAAATGTTCTAAAAATCGGACGACATCTAAACAAGCTAGAAGGAATTATAAGAGACACGCATCACTACATTCACCTCAAGAAATAGGCTAGGGCAATTTGAAGAATCCCTACCTATACATCCAATTTATGTGTCTTCTATGCATATTTTCATATATGTATCACTATGTTTCATGCTTGCTTTGAATAAAATGTGTACTTGTTGTGTTTTAATATATATGTTTTTCCAACATGTACAATTTAAGGGGGAGCTTTGTTCTAAGGGCGAGCTTAGTTCTAGGGGGAGCTAACCTTTTTGCTTCGACAAAAGGGGGAGAAAGATGAATACAAGTGATTGTTAACACTTGAGTATTTATAGCAAAATGTCCCTCATCACTTGTATGTTTGTCATCATAAAAAAGGGGGAGAATGTTGGTTGAATGTGGGTTAATACACTAAACGATAAACTTAAGTATGATTAACCAAAGAATATGTTTTGTTGATGACACACACACATACGCATAAGTGATGACTGACATCTTAACATAAAACATGCAAGGTCACTAATCCATACTTTATCTTGTAAATGACCAAGTCAAACATAGGTTAAAGAATGAAATTAAAAGTTCAGGAAAACACACGATCAAGGTACGGTCGACCGCATAGTCAATCGTGAAACCCCAAACTGAATTGCAACGTAGTTTTCTGAAAACAAGTTGCACGGTCGCCACCACGGTCAACCGCAGTGCGACCGCAGTTTCTTCTGTCTCCGATTTTGACCAAATAAAGTTTGACTAGTTCCCGACATCTATAATTCATGAAACCTTTCTAAACATGCTTAGAATAGATGCCCTCTCCATACTCAATTGAGTTTTGGTCATAAAAACACTAATTATGATTAATTACGCCTAATGACATCTTAATGACAAATTAACCAAGATTAGGCATAATACATAAGTGTTAATCAACAACTTGTGATCTTAATTCTTATATAGATATATTTAGTACGATCATCAAGTGCCAACACACTTAAGCCAATGTCACTAGAACAATGATTACTATTAGAAATGACTTAGTGATTAATTAAGGCTAAATGAAGAACAATGATCTCAAGGTTAAACTAGAAATGACTTGTAATCCTAAAACACACTTAGATACATTTAGGATGGTCACCAAGTCCCAACTAGAGATTGCTCTTCCCTTGTGCATATGTTGGACATTAATGTGTGCTTACACATTAATCATGTAATGTGTTATATTGCACATTATACTTTTTTAGTACTTGAAATATAAGTTGTACAAGTATCTACATGATTGATCTTAGAATAACTATCTCTTGCTATGTGAGTATTACTTGCTACTTGCTAATATGCTTAATACTCATAAACTTGTCAATCTAATTAATATGTTTGCCATGTGCTCATTAGTTAGGATTCAAATAACTAACCCACTCCAATAGATTAAGTGTAAAATGGTTCACAATGAAACTATAGTCAATTGTGTATTTGGTCTAGTCTAAGTAACTAAGTATGATTGCTTGATCAAGAATAACTTAACCTTAATGTCTCTACACACTTCATGACTATCTTATAGAGACATTATTCAATTAATCCCTAACTAAACTCAAATGAAACATGACTTGTGTATAGGGAGTTAATGATATAGTGACTAGCCTTTAGAATTGAACCCAGAGCATTAAAGTGACTAACTAAGTCTTGACCAATCTGAAATTTCTCTAAATATCAATCAAGACACTTCTCCAAGAATGTTGGGTTTGCCACTTTTGGAATGATTAGTCACTTTCATGCAATAAGACCAAATCTCACACACTTAATGCATATAGTACTTGTATAGGATGTTTGGTTTCTTTTATAGGTGCTAGAAGGAGTAAAGGTGCCAAAATGTGGTGTTCAAATCTGAGTCAAACGGCTATACAACGGATACCAATTTTGGACTGGAGCACGTACGGTCGCACCACGGTCGACCGTGCAGACAACCGTGTGTCAACAGCTATATTTTAAATCCCACTATAAAAGGCAAACATTTAAGAGCATTTGAAGCCGACCCTCTTGCACATTTAAAAGACTTATCTCCAGTGATCACAAGTGCATTAATTACTACTCAAATGTGATCAAGCAAGAGAAGATTCTATGATCTTATAGATATAGAATTTGGTTGTTGTAAACTTACTAATTAAAATCATTTATCTTGTGAGTTTACTTAATGTAATGTATGTCCTAGTATTGTGTTAAGGTCATCATTGCAGAGTGTATGAGTCTTGTAACTTCAATTAGTGGAAGCATAGGCTAGCTTAGTGATCTACTTCCTTAAAGGGACTTAGGAAGTTGATTAATCTCATTTGGAGATTAGTACTTGTCCAAGGTGAAGACAAGTTGATCTAGGTTAGAGTTGATCTTTCAAAGGGATAGAAAGATTAGGTTTATTGTCTACTAAAGAAGATTGAAGACTTGTAAATCGGATCTTCACCAGGTTTGGAGAAAAGTGCTTAGAGAAGCAACAAATCCCGATTAGTGTAATCGGGGAGTGGATTAAGGTGGATTAGTTAACATCCACCCGAACTACTATAAATCCTTGTGTCTATGTTCTTTACATTACTTTATTTATCATTTTGAACATATACACTACACACATCAAGTTTGAGTTGAGTTGGTTGATCAAAGTAAAATCGAATTTGGTGATCAATCGAAAAAAAAAAGTTAAAAACGTATTAAGTAACTATTCACCCCCTCTAGTTACTTACATTCGGATCACAAGAGCTTGAAACATCTTTTTGATCAACGAGATTTGAATTATCATCAACGTAAATGGATGGATGTGGTGAAGGATTATGATTGTGAAATACTTTATCATCCGGGTAAGGCGAATGTGGTCACGGATGCATTAAGTCGAAAGAGTCAACATCCGGCGATATGAGTAGGGTCGTTACACATGATTATTACTAACGATTTTCTTGTAAAGCTTGGCGAGACTCAAATTGAAGCTTTTGTTAACAATAAGCATGAGGAACGAATCGTGGGACAAACGGAGTCTATTACCTTAGGTCCGCATAGTTTGTTATCCTTTCAAGGACGAGTGTGGGTGCCTAAAATGGGTGATTTCCGATGAGTGCTACTTGATGAAGTGCATAAGTCAAAGTATTCCATTCATCCGGGCGTGACAAAGATGTATTATGATTTAAAGAAAGAGTATTGGTGGCCGGGCATGAAACGTGATGTTGTTAAGTATGTTGAGCAATGCATCACGTGTTTGTAAGTTAAGGCCGAGCACCAAAAGCCGTATGGTACGTTACAACCGTTAGAAATTCCGAAATGGAAATGGGAGCACGTTACCATGGATTTCATCACAAAGTTACCAAAGACGGCGATGACCCAATTTGACTCGATTTGGGTAATAGTTGATCGATTGATGAAAAGTGCCTTGTTTCTTCCCATTCGGGAAGCGATATCATCGGAGACTTTGGCTAAGTTGTTTATCAAGGAAGTGATATCAAGGCATGGGGTTCCTATATCTATTATTTCAGATCGCGATACCCGTTTCACATCTCGGTTTTGGGAAAAGTTTCATGAAGATATGGGTACACAATTGAAATTGAGCACGTCGTATCATGCACAAACGAACGGTTAAACCGAACGTACGAATCAAACACTGGAGGATATGTTACGGGCGTGTATTATTGATTTCGGTGGTAGTTAGGATGAGCACTTGCCTTTGGTGGAATTCTCGTACAATAATAGTTATCATACTAATATCGGGATGCCACCTTACGAGATGCTTTATGGGCGTAGATGTCGAACCCCGATTTGTTGGGGTGAAGTGGGTCAAAGAGAAATCGGGAGTACCGATTTGGTTTTAGAGACGAATAGCAAGATTGATATGATTCGGGCTCATTTAAAAAAGGCTCAAGATCGACAAAAAGTGTATGCCGACAAACGAAGGCGACCGATTGAGTTTCAAGAAGGTGACATGGTGATGCTTAAAGTTTCGCCGTGGAAAGGTGTTATTCGGTTTCGAAAACGAGGAAAGTTAGCTCCTCGATTTATTGGGCCATTTAAAATTTTAGCTCGAGTTGGTGAAGTTGTGTACCGTTTGGAGTTGCCCGAAGAGCTTGCGGGGATCCATAATACATTTCATGTTTCTCATCTCCGTAAGTGTCTTGCGGATGACACGACGTGGGTACCGTTGGACGAGATTTCCTTAAACAACAAATTAGAGTATGTTGAGGAACCAATGGCAATTCTTGATGAAAAAGTTAAAATGTTGCGTAACAAAGAAGTGAGGACTTTTAAAGTCCAATGGCATCGTAGTAAGGGTTCCGAGTTTACGTGGGAATCCGAAGAGTTTGTTTTGGTGTATCTTCCTGCTTGTCATGCGGCTTGGATCGCGAGGTCGCAATCCAGTTCAAGTGGGGGAGAGTTGTAAGATCATGTTTTCCTAGTTGTGTGGGACGCTGTCCAAACAGGTGGGACGCCATCCCAATGTGAAGGACTGGACGCCGTCCTGAAATTTGGACGCCGTACAGATTAACTGGCGGGCCAGCTGTTTGTTTTTAGATATTTAAAAGGGGTATTTTGGTAATTTCACAAGGGGGACGACTTAAAGGTCCCAAGATCAGTTTGGTGAGCCTCATTACTCCATTTTTCAACTACTCTTTCACTTCCATTTCAAGTTTAGAGAGAGAGAGGAGGTTTTTAGAGTGAGAAAGCTAAATCTAAGGAGGAAGAAGCTTGTTTTGGGTTAAAGCTCGAGTGTTAATGTTGTTCATATAGTCTCTAGCTACATTTTGATTGTTGTGGTAAGTCTTAACCTTGATTTCCTTATTTTAATTGTTTAAGGGTTAGGGTTTGGGATCGAGATGAACATAAAACCCATTTGTTAGTGATTTTGGGGTTTTGTGTAAGTTTGGGTCATGAATACTCAAAGATGACTAACCTAGCATTTTGAAATATTAAATTATGTTTATGGGTCTTAAATGTTAGTAAATCACTAGCACACTTGGTGTTTAAAGTGAGTGGGTGTATTTGGATATGATAATGACCCCAAATGAGTGTGTTAACCTTGAAATAGGTCAAATGAGTCTTTGATGACCTAGGTGGGTTAATGGGTGCGAAATTGTGATAACCTTATGTTAAAAGGTGTATTAAGTCCATAATTGAATTGTTAGTAAGGGTTTGATGAAATCCCGACCTAGTGTTAGAATGAATGGTGAAAATGGGTCACGTTTGCACTATGGGCAAATGGCACTTGTATGGCGAATAAGTTGGTTGACCAACTTGGATGAATGTTTGATGTATGTAGTTAATGTATTAGGTACTTTGCTTTG
Source organism: Rutidosis leptorrhynchoides (assembly GCF_046630445.1). Classification (NCBI taxonomy): domain Eukaryota; kingdom Viridiplantae; phylum Streptophyta; class Magnoliopsida; order Asterales; family Asteraceae; genus Rutidosis; species Rutidosis leptorrhynchoides. The sequence continues at coordinate 283,744,855 of NC_092340.1, read as the reverse complement.
AAGTATACGAAAGTGTTTAAATCATCACCGATGTCTAAGGTGAGTGGAATAATTATGCGTGTACTATATAATGTATTTATTTGTGTAGCGTGGAATGTGGGATAGTCGTGGTGTTTAAGTTACCACATTCTACGTAACTAGTGAAATTGTCGTGGTGTTCAAGACACCACTCGTTTGGTTTGATTGACATATGGAATTGTCGTGGTGTTCAAAACACCACATTGTCATGGAAGTGGAATTGTCGCGGTGTTCAAGACACCACTCATTTGGTTTGATTGACATGTGGTATTGTCACGATGTTTAAGACACCACATGGTCATGGGAGTGGAATTTCCACGGTGTTCAAGGCACCACTCATTGTTGTGATTGACATGTGGAATCGTCGTGGTGTTCAAGATGCCACATTATCATGGGGGTGAGTTAGTCGCGGTGTTTAAGACATCACCCCGGGGATTAGTGATTAAGCGGTGATTAAGTGACACTAATGGATGTTATTAACTCTGACGGTCTTCTATGAGCACCGTTCCCTTGTGCGATTGGCTGTGAATTTTGTATTAGCATATTTAATTGTGAACTATATGCTTTTGATGTCGCTAGCTTATTATGAATTGCGGTTATTAGTTTATGCATAATGTTTGCATAGTTGTCGAATTGCTAGCTTGTATGCGGTATTGTGTAAGTGATTGCAAGTAAGTAGGTTATATATGTATATCTATAATTATTGCATTCACTAAGCTTTAGCTTACCCTCTCGTTGTTTACCTTTTTAGGCTCCGGCGTGGACAAGGGCAAAGGTATTCGTTTGGAATAGTAGTGGCTCTCGGGGGTTTAGCTTTTTGGAAGTTCGGAAAAGATTTGGGTAGTTTAACCCCAAACACCATGCTCTAGTGTAGTTTGGAAATTAAACTAGTACGGTCGAAGCTTGTATTTTTGAACGAAACACGTAAAACGGTCGATGTGGGCCCGATGTTGTAAAACTCAATTCTATTGTGGAAACCTCTTACTTTAACTTATTATAACATGTTGTGAAAAGGGTTTCGCTTAAAAGTGTCGGGAAGCGGGTTTTCCGCTCACGTAAGTTGAGTACGGGGATCAGTCCCTGGCAGATCATTGGGACGCCGTCCCAAAAGGCTGGACTGTAAGACCCAAATATTTCATAGTACATATGTGTGAATAAGTGATTCAAGTTGTGGGGTTTACGTTGTATATAATTAAAAGGCAAAAGAAGCTGAACTGGGCATTTGGCGCGCCGCGCGGCCTTATGGCGTGCCGCGCCATTACGGGCTGACAGATTCCTTTTTCTTTTTAAATTAGATATTTTAAGGGCATTTTGGTAAAACCACTTAAGGTCCGACTTTAAGGCTTGGATCAGTTGTTGGGAGTGTCATTTACTCCATATTCACCCACTTTATCATCTTCCAATCAATTCTAGAGAGAGAGTTAGATTCTAGGGTGAGAGAGCTCAAATTAAGGAAGAAGAAACTCGAATCGGGTCAAAGTGCGAGCACTAAAGTTGTTCATCTCCTCATTTACTACGTTTTGATAGTTGTGGTAAGCCCTAAACCTAATTTCCTTGTTTTAATTGTTTAAGAGTTAGGGTTTGTGTAGGTAATGAACACTAAGACCCATTTGTTAGTGAATTTGGGTGTTTTAGGTGAATTTGGGTCATGTAGACCCAAAGATGATTAACTAGGGTTTTCAAAGTAGTAAACTATGTTTATGAGCCTAAATTGATTAGTTAAAGTACTAGCACACTTATATATATGTAAATGGGTGTTAAGTGGGTTAGTGGATATGGGTGTATTGACTTTTAAGTGGTCAAATGGGTCATAATGGACATAAGATAGTTAGTGTATGTTTAAGATGCATAGACCTTGTGTTGAAAAGTGTTTTAAGACCTAATTTGGCAAATGTTAGGGTTTTGGTTATGATTGACCCAAATATTAGGGTTAAGAGTACAAATGGGTCGAGATTGCACCATGGGTCAAAATGACTATAGAATGGAGTTTGAGTTGGTTGACCAACTTGAGTTTGTGATTGATATTATGTATAATGTAATAGGTACGTTACATTGAAGATTTTCGAGCTTGTCTATCTCTCATCAAGACTTTGAGGTGAGTGGAAAATCTATATATGTATGTATATGATTTACGTGCCGTATTAATGGTGTCACATAGCCTTTTTGTGACCGTAGTTGTGAGACATAGCCGTTTTGTCCACGTTTTATATTTATGCACATAGCCGTGTTTGTGCATATAGTGGCGAGTAATAGCCGTGTTTTACTCCCACATTATTATCCGAGTTATTGTGCACATAGCTGTGTTTGTGTACATGATTGTGAGTAATAGCCGTGTTTTACTCACACGTTGATCAAGTGATGCCATAGCCATTTTTGGGAACACTTGGGGGTGATGCCATAGCCGTTTTTGGAATACCTCGGGGGTTAGCATACCATAGCCGTTTTTGGAAGCTAACGGTTGTTATGAACATCGATGACTTGTTTCGCGAAGTCATTCCCTTGCGAAGATATTGGTTAACCATGGTTTATAGTTGTTGACGTTAGCATTAAATTATTATTATGAATATTATGCTCACTACAACAAAAGTGTACATATAGGACACCCAAATTGGCCCTATAATGTCACTTTATAGGACCTTTTGGCCTGATAGGACCAACATGAGATGTGTACCAACTAAGGCGGTCGTATAAAGTATAGACGCAAAAAAGTGTCCTAATAGGTAATAAGATTATAAAACCAATTACAGGGTCCTATAATATAATTAACGACCACACCGAAAAGTCCTTATACGTACATATAGAGTGACTTTTATTTAGATTGAGACATACAAAAGGGTCTTAAAAGTAAACAAATTTATGTTAGTACCAACAAATGGGTCCTATTTAAATTTTATAATTCTTAAGGACTAACAAAAATGGTCTCATTATTATGTTAGTACCCAAATAAGAGTCTTATTATAAAGAAAATACTGCATTAGTACCAATAAAAAATGGTCTTAATATATCGATATTCTTGTTTAGTACTAAGAAAAAAGGTTCTAATATGCACAATTGTTACTTTGATACCACATAAAGGGTCCTAATATATAATGATTTTTAAAGTTAGTACACTAAAAAAAGTCCTAATATAAATATATTAAACTTTGAAACCACAAAATGGGTCCTTATACAATGACATTTACTTTAGTACCATGAAAATGAGTCCTAATATAATGATATTATGTCATGTTTATTATGACATTATTATACGTCCTATCAAGTCATAGTAGTTTCGGATCCGGTTCGGATATTCGGATCCTGTACGAATATTTGGTTTCGATTCAGATCCAGTTCAAGCCTTGGGTCCGGTTCAGATAATCGGATCCAGATCGAATATTCGGGTCCAGTTCCAACATTTGAATCCGGTTGTGTTTTCGGATTTTGGGCGGTTTTATCACGTCCAGTTTTTATTTAATATGATTAATAATTTATACTAAAAAAATAAATATGAATAAAACATATTCAATAAATTATTCTCGTAATATGAGACACTAAACATAAAAAATCATAAATAATCCAATATATAAAACAACATATAAAAACTTCGAATAACATTTGACAAGAATGTAAAATCAATGACAAGCAACGCATAAGGTCTTGGATCAGCTTGTATCTTTATCAATTTTCATGTACCACCTACAAATAGAGACCATCAATGTATAAAACATAAAGGTGCACGTTTTATAAAAAACAATCTTACTTATTACAAGTTTAACAAGGACACACCAATGTTGAAAAACAAAAACATACCTGTATACAAACAGTATCAGTAGAAAAACCTAGCACGCCCATACATACTGACACGAACTAAAGCTACGAATGTAAAAAACACATAGTAAACAGGAAGAAAGTAACTAAATTCAAGAACACTAAAAAAAAACAGTAAGAGATGGGTGCATCACCAGACATAAGCACCAATACATACAGAGGCAGATTCAACTCCACATAAAATACATACAACCTTGGTGTGCACTGAAGTTCAGGAAACTTCAGTCAAATATATAAATATCTTTTGTAAAGATTATTCTAAAAATTCTACAAATGGAACGGAGAATTAAGGAATTTTAGAAGCATACATAAATTATTGGGTTTTAAAAAGAAACTTACAAGTAAATTACGCGTTTATAATATCACGGTGACATGTCCCGATGCAATTGTGAAAGTAATCAAGTGCCTTGCATATCTACACCAAAAAAAACATAATTAAGATTTTCTAAAAGTCATGTTAATTTTTTAATCCTTTTATTACTGTTAATATCCTTTCGTACGTAATCTACGTATTACTCCACAATAATATACCTACTTGTAGCGTTTATCTTGAAGAACGTTCTTAATAACAACAATCTCCCCTGTTGGGTTAGAAGGATTATTCGTACTCCATTTTCTATATACAATTACTTCTATGCTTACACCTTGGATTCTTGGTCTGAAGTTTGCAAGTGATACTGAGTGTTCCATCCTGAAAGTTATAGATAAGATTATAAACAAATTAGAGCATGTGGACTATAGGTCTAGTAAGATAATAAAATACATAAATTATTTATTTGTAGTCATGATTCTTGGTCTGAAGTTTGCAATGGTATCTGAATATGCAGTGCGAGATAAGAGATACAACACCTATATGTTAGTATTTTGACGCAGAAAGTCTTTGTATGCAATAATTTTGGTCATATTTTCACCATGTTTTTCATCAGGTCTAATAAGAATTTTCAAACTTTGTTGTGATGTTGCTCAAGGTAATGCGCCACAAAGGTGTCAATGGACAAAAACTGGTTGTAGCAAGTATCTACCTATAAAGCAATAGTAGTTACATAATCCATGATAAGGAGTACTTCTTTTGTGTAACCTGACATTCCCTAGTAGTTGAGAATTACATACTCCGTGATAAAAGTTAGCAAAAATGATTGGTTTCTGTATGAATGAAAAAAAAAAAAATAGCAATAAGTTAAAGTGACTACCAAACATACCTCTTTGCATCTCAGACTGCAAAACCAATTTGCTTGAGAAGAAATCTCCGGTTTCTTGAAAAGATTTGCATTTTAATCAGTTTTAAGCTGCAATTGAAGTAACAGTCATACTTAACGCCATTATACATAATTGAGACATAAGACAAAAATTCAGTTTGAATACAATAAAAAACTTATTAAGTATGAATCATAAATCCGTTTATCTGGAACAAACTGTTGAACATACACATATGAAGATAGTAACCACAAACTACAAACAGATGAATCGTTAAAGCTGAAGAATCTTTAAAAGTGATGAATAGTTAAAACTGATGAAATATAAACTGTAAAACGTGTTAATAAATCCATTAATCACAAGTACGAATTATATCTCAATAAATTGTTCTCATAATGTACATGAAAAACACATAAATATATTAACCACGTAAACTAGAATTCGAGAAGATTATTTTTTATATCTTTTACCGTGCATCATTATTAGTTCGACGAGAATTAAATACCAGTTGAACAAGCAGCAGACTAACATTCCTACCAAGTTCCAAATTTGAGTAGATATCAAAATAATACACACGTAGTCAGAAAGTTACACAAGAAAAAATCTTACCCTATTCAAATCACTCAAGTAAATACATTCACTATAAGGCCACAAAATTTTGATTAGGTATTGAAACTGTAGTAGCAGCGCCACTTTCCGTTACTGTTAATCACTCAAATTTATTGCACAATCGAATATATTCTCGAAATCAAATTATGCCCAGTTAAAGAAACATTCAATCTAAGTTGTAAAAGTAAATTAATTCTATACAACAAAATAGAAAGCTTTAATAATGAATAAATACAAATTGACTCCAGAAGCACCACCATTAACGAAAGCAAAGAGACCAGACTTTTTAGTACCATTTTTTGAACGAATGATGTTTATTACTTAGGATCCAATATTTCGATTATCATTTAATATCAACATATAAAAATTAAAAATACGATATTTACAAAGGATTGATGAACATACCTCGATTTACAAAATTATTGCTTTCACTCTAAATGGTTCATTAACAGGTATAATAAAAGAAACTATCTTTAATCGCATTTCAAAAATTTAAAAGGAATAAGATGAGTTACATTTTAGATCAAACCCTTTTAACAGATTATGTTAACTAAGAAGGATGAACAAATGGCGATGTCTGTTATGATCGGAGAAAACACGTCGATTCCCTACCGTCATTGTAAGCGGTGGATTGAAAGCGGTGGATTAAAAGCGGCGGATTGTTAGTTGGTTTGCTAGCGTTGGAATGTTCAATTGAGAAAAGGAGAAGGCTGGTACTGGAGCGACTCAAGCGACGGATTTAGGGTTTATCAGTTTTATTTGATTTAGAGTGTTTATAATAGTTGCTAGTTGGGTATTGATGTGATCACTTTCATCGGATTGTTTGCACCTTGTTGTTATAGTTAAGGTTTTTTTTTTATTGAGTTTTTGTTTGTAAACGTAATACTAATACTATACTATGGGCCCCTTGTTTAATTTAATCATAAAAATAGGTTGCCAAATTGTGTAATTGGGCCTTATCATTACTTTGATGGCAGCCTCTTTTATTATGTCATATACATTCTTGTTTTTTTTACCCAAAAGAGAATAAAAAGATGAAAGGGTGTTTTTTTTCGAAAAAACGATGAATATATAAAACGAGTCTTTTTCTCAGAAAAGAAAATAAAAAAAATACAAGCAATAAGAGACTTAACTCAAGAAAACAACCGAACTTAACAATCACATAACAAATTAACCAATCTAAACCTGATCTGAGACACTAGCTACCAATATCCAAGACCACCACAACAAAACAAAGAGGAACTACACAAAAAGATAAGAGACAACCAAACTAAAACTAACGAAACCAACAAACGAACGTTGAATTACTCGACCACCTATTTACCTTGTGGGATTTGGAGCCCAGCGTGGATGCCGAACAGTCGACCTTGTTGCTAATGACCCGGTTGAAACACATTTGCTGAAGAATCCCCTATGAGCATGTCGGAAGAAGGAGGAATCAACTGGTGCCTGGCTAATCCCTCAAAAATATCAATATTACCCTCATCGCTTAGAGGATCGGCAACCAGCTTGTCATAAAAAAAAATACTTTGAATCGCTTCTTCAACATCTAAGTCCTCATCATTGTCCCGCAACCGAAACGAGAGACCGTTAGCTCCTCCTTTCGACGAAGAACATTCACCATCGGGACCTGATATTCTTGTGATGAATGAACAGGTCCCAATAAAAACTATTACAAGCAACGTTCGAACAAACAGACTTAGTTCAAACCGAACCATAACCCGCAAAAAAGCAGAAGACGATGTCAACTCGTCTTGATAGTTTGCAACTGAAATGTCCCGTTCATATTGATTATAAACATTCCATATTAATTGATTTTGTTGCGATTGTTGGGATAGTTGTTGTTGTTTTGGTGACTCTTATCACCGTTTTCCTCCCACTTTCTTTTGACTAACTTCACGTTGGCCTCTTCGGCCGCCTGTTCTTTAATTCTTCCCTCAATCTGGTTCACTAGTTTGTGAGCCATTCTACATGCCTTTTATATGGAGGTAGGCTCGTGTGAACTTATATCTTCTTGGATTCTCTCCGGTAACCCTTTCACAAACGTGTCGATCTTCTCTTCCTCATCTTCGAATGCTCTCGGACACAATAGGCACAATTTTGTGAATCGTCTTTCGTACGAAGTAATATCGAATCCCTGTGTTCGTAACCCTCTAAGTTCTGACTTGATCTTATTGACCTCGGTTCTGGGACGGTACTTCTCGTTCATCAAGTGCTTGAATGCTGACCACGGTAGCGCGTAAGCAGCATCTTGTCCCACTTGCTCTAGATAGGTATTCCACCATGTTAACGCAATACCTGTGAAGATATGCATAGCATACTTAACTTTGTCCTCTTCAGTACACTTACTTATGGCAAACACCGATTCGACTTTCTCGGTCCACCGTTTCAATCCAATTGGTCCTTCAGTTCCATCAAATTCCAAAGGTTTGCAGGCAGTGAATTCTTTGTAGGAGCATCCTACACGATTTCTTGTGCCGTTAGCTGTATTGCTAGATTCAGAGTTATTGTTGGTATGTAGCGCGACCTGTACTGCGGCTATGTTTGAAGCAAGAAGGCACGAAATTCCACTTCGCTCATATTCAAGGTGTGTCGAGTAGTCGGTGCCATTTCCTTCAAAATAGTCAAATGAAACAATTTAATCATACAGAATATTAAGAGTAGTCAATAGTATCTCGTAGCATAATATGAACTCATTTATAAAAGCTTTTTCTTCATATTAGCGTTTTATAAGTTTAAATTCGGGTAATACCTACCCGTTAAGTTCATACTTTGTAGCTAATATACAATTTAACTACTACATTTCCATATGAAAAATTGATTATAATAATATATCACATACAAATATTCTTCAAACTTACAACTTCGCTATATTACATATAACATGAAATATAGTACACTATGATATGATACAGGACAGTTTTGAAGATAAATCTAGTTAATACGCAAGTTGTTCAGCAAAGGAAATAAAGACACGTAATTCATAAGTCCAGAAACAAGTCATGCATTCTGGTTTTACTAAGACGACTTCCCATCCTTGGTCTTGTGGAAAATAACCGTTATGACCATTAGCTAGGCAGCATGTTGTTACGTCGTCAAAAGGATGAGGGTTTCGTAATGTCCAACAGCCCCGTAATAATCTAAAAACCTTGTTTCTCACCCTAACTACTGAATCCATCACTTGTGGTAAGGTTTTATTTAAAAGTTGCAATCCGATGTTCTTTTTCTCACTTTGGTAAGAAGCGAACATCACTAACCCGTAAGCATAACATGCTTCTTTATGTTGCATGTTAGAAGCTCTTTCTAATTCACGAAATCCTATGTTGGGATATGTTGAGTCAAAATAGGTTCTTAACCCGTAGCGTAAAATTGCATTTAGGTTCCCCGCATTTAATGCTTTAAAGAAAACACGGCGTAACTTAAAGTCTCCCCAATGTGATATACCCCACCTATCAAAGGAAAGCCTTTTATAAACTAAGGCATTTCTGGAAAGTCTTTCAAATGTTTGACAAGTTAATTTCGCCATAACTAAATGTGCTGATGAATTCTGGCCGACTCTAGACAAGATTTCCTCAATCATATCCTCTGGTAGGTCTTCTAAAATATTCGGTTGTCTACCCTTAACGTCCATTTTGTTTTTATACTGTAAAATAGACAAGGATTAGATTCATAATAACAAACAATACAAGCAATTTTACATAGAACATAAAAGTACAAGCATACTACAATACATTTATTACACAACATGCCCACACCCCTCTAATCTGAATCACTGGTTTCTTCTTCTTCGGACTTGGTTCTTTTTCCTAATCTTCTAGGGATATATGATGTTTCTCTAATACGAGTCATCGTTTTCCACATTGGTTTAGAAAAACCTGGTGGTTTAGAGGTTCCCGGGTTATTGTCACGATATTGAAAATACGGGTGTTGACGGTACATATAAAGTTCATCGGGGTCGGAATCAGATTTCTCTATTTTAATGCCTTTTCCCTTATTATTTTCTTTTGCCTCATTAAATTGGGTCGGGGTAATTTCTATAACATCATCGGAATCCTCATCGGGATCTGATTCATCGGAAAATTGGTAATTTTCCCAATATTTTGCTTCCTTAGCGGAAACACCATTGACCATTATTAACTTTGGTCCATTGGTTGAGGATTTTCTTTTATTTGACCGGTTTTCTGTGGTTCCTACTATTCCCCCTCCGGAACCTCTTCTTCTTCCTGTTCCTCTTCTTCTGGTTCCTCTTCTTCCGATTCCGCTTCCTCTTCTTCTGGTTCTTCGGGAACTTGTGAATCTTGCTAATATATATTCGACTCTTCGTTATTATTAGGTGACTCAATGGGATTTGTGCTAGAGGTAGACATCTATCACACAATATCAAACATGTTAAGAGATTAATATATCACATAATATTTACATGTTAATAATATATAGTTTCCAACAAAAATGTTAAGCAATCATTTTTAAAGAAAACACGGTCGAAGTCCAGACTCACTAATGCATCCTAACAAACTCGATAAGACACACTAATGTAAATTTTCTGGTTCCCTAAGACCAACGCTCGGATACCAACTGAAATGTCCCGTTCATATTGATTATAAACGTTCCATATTAATTGATTTCGTTGCGAGGTTTTGACTTCTATATGAGACGTTTTTCAAAGACTGCATTCATTTTTAAAACAATCATAACCTTTATTTTATCTATAAAGGTTTAAAAAGCATTACGTAGATTATCAAATAATGATAATCTAAAATATACCGTTTACACACGACCATTACATAATGGTTTACAATAAGAATATACTACATCAAAAATAAGTTTCTAGAATGCAGTTTTACATAATATCATACAAGCATGGACTCCAAATCTTGTCCTTATTTTAGTATGCAACAGCGGAAGCTCTTAGTATTCACCTGAGAATAAACATGCTTTAAACGTCAACAAAAATGTTGGTGAGTTATAGGTTTAACCTATATATATCAAATCGTAACAATAGACCACAAGATTTCATATTTCAATACACATCCCATACATAGAGATAAAAATCATTCATATGGTGAACACCTGGTAACCGACATTAACAAGATGCATATATAAGAATATCCCCATCATTTCGGGACACCCTTCGGATATGATATAAATTTTGAAGTACTAAAGCATCCGGTACTTTGGATGGGGTTTGTTAGGCCCAATAGATCTATCTTTAGGATTCGCGTCAATTAGGGTGTCTGTTCCCTAATTCTTAGATTACCAGACTTAATAAAAAGGGGCATATTCGATTTCGATAATTCAACCATAGAATGTAGTTTCACGTACTTGTGTCTATTTTTAAAATCATTTATAAAACCTGCATGTATTCTCATCCTAAAAATATTAGATTTTAAAAGTGAGACTATAACTCACTTTCACAGATATTTCCTTCCTCGGAAATAAGACTTGGCCACGGATCGATTCACGAACCTATACAAATATGTACATATATATCAAAGTATGATCAAAATATAATTATAACCATTTTTATTATGTTTTAAAGATTTGAGTGTATTAAGTCAGCTGTCCTCGTTAATAACCTACAACTAGTTGTCCACAGTTAGATGTACAGAAATAAATCGATATATATTATCTTGAATCAATCCAAGACCCAGTGTATACACGTCTCAGGCTAGATCACAACTCAAAGTATATATATTTTTGGAATCAACCTCAACCCTGTATAGCTAACTCCAACATTACTGCATATAGAGTGTCTATGGTTGTTCCAAATAATATATATACATGGGTCGATATGATATGTCAAAACATTTGCATACATGTCTATGGTATCTCAAGATTACATAATATATTAGAATACATGTATAATACAATATAAGTTAGCTAGGATATGATTTGTATAGATTTGTTAAACATTTCCCGTAGCTAAAAAGATCAAAAATATCCAATCTTGTTTTACCCAAAACTTCTTCATTTTAAATCCGTTTTGAGTGAATCAAATTGCTATGGTTTCATATTGAACTCTAATTTAAGAATTAGAACAGAAAAAGTATAGGTTTATAGTCGGAAATTTAAGTTACATGTCAATTACTAAAGAGGTAGTCATTTCCGTCGAAAGAACGACATCTTGATGACCATTTTGAAAAACATACTTTCACTTTGAGTTTAACCAAGATTTTTGAATATAGTTTCATGTTCATATGAAAAATCATTTTCCCAGAAGAACAAATTTTAAATCAAAGTTTATCATAGTTTTTAATTATCCAAACCAAAACAGCCCCCGGTTTCACTACGACGGCGTATATACGATTTTATGGTGTTCATCGTGTTTCCAGGTTTTAAATTATTAAGTTAGCATATCATATAGATATAGAACATGTGTTTAGTTGATTTTAAAATTCAAGTTACAAGGATTAACTTTTGTTTGAGAACAAGTTTAGAATTAACTAAACTATGTTCTAGTGATTACAAGTTTAAACCTTCGAATAAGATAGCTTTATATGTATGAATCGAATGATGTTATGAACATCATTACTACCTCAAGTTTTCTGGATAAAACTACTGGAAATGAGAAAAATGGATCTAGCTTCAAAGGATCCTTGGATGGCTTGAAAGTTCTTGAAGCAGAATCATGACACGAAAACAGTTCAAGTAAGATTTTCACTCGAAATAAGATTGTTATAGTTGTAGAAATTGAATCAAAGTTTGAATATTAATATTACCTTGAATTAGAAAGATAACCTACTGTAAGTAACAAAGGTTCCTTGATCTTAGATGATTACTTGGAATTGATTAGAAAGCTTGGAAGTAGACTTGCAAACTTGGAAGTATTCTTGATTTTTATGAAACTATACTTATGGAATTTATGAAGAACACTTAGAACTTGAAGATGGAACTTGAGAGAGATCAATTAGATGAAGAAAATTGAAGAATGAAATTGTTTGTAGGTGTTTTTGGTCGTTGGTATATGGATTAGATATAAAGGATATGTAATTTTGTTTTCATGTAAATAAGTCATGAATGATTACTCATATTTTTGTAATTTTATGAGATATTTCATGCTAGTTGCCAAATGATGGTTCCCACATGTGTTAGGTGACTCACATGGGCTACTAAGAGCTGATCATTGGAGTGTATATACCAATAGTACATACATCTAAAAGCTGTGTATTGTACGAGTACGAATACGGGTGCATACGAGTAGAATTGTTGATGAAACTGAACGAGGATGTAATTGTAAGCATTTTTGTTAAGTAGAAGTATTTTGATAAGTGTCTTGAAGTCTTTCAAAATTGTATGAATACATATTAAAACACTACATGTATATACATTTTAACTGAGTCGTTAAGTCATCGTTAGTCGTTACATGTAAATGTTGATTTGAAACCTTTAAGTTAACGATCTTGTTAAATGTTATTAACCCAATGTTTATTATATCTAATGAGATATTAAATTATTATATTATCATGATATTATGATATATTAATATATCTTAATATGATATATATACATTTAAATGTCGTTACAACGATAATCGTTACATATATGTCTCGTTTCGAAATCCTTAAGTTAGTAGTCTTGTTTTTACATATGTAGTTCATTGTTAATATACATAATGACATATTTACTTATCATTTAACATAATTAACCAAGTGTATCAATATCTTAATATGATACATATGCATTTAGTAGACGTTATCATAACGATAATAGTTATATATATCATTTCGAGTTTCTTAACTTAGTAATCTCATTTCTTATGTATATCACACATTGTTAATATACTTAGTGAGATACTTACTCATCATAATCACATGTCAACCATATATATATGTCTATATATACCACAACTTGTAGTTTTTACAAATTTGTAACGTTCGTGAATCGCCGGTCAACTTGGGTGATCAATTGTCTATATGAAACTTATTTTATTTAATCAAGTCTTAACAAGTTTGATTGCTTAACATGTTGGAAACACTTAATCATGTAAATATCAATTTCATTTAATATATATAAATATGGAAAAGTTTGGGTCACTACAGTAACAACCTCATCCGGTTTTTTAATAACCGGGCTTGCAATCACGATAACGACCTCGTACAATTTTGATATTTACACTTCCAATTTTGATAAATGCTTTTCTAGCATGCTCCAATGTATGTATAATACAAGTATCTTATGCATATTAATAAGTGAATCTATCAAAATTATAAATGAATATATCACTACCTAAATGAAATACTTCCTCATTATCATTTTAATAGTCTACTTTTATTTGAGTTTATATGAACTACTCCCTTCCTCAGTCTAATTTTAGTAGACACTTTTCTTTTTTAGATGTCTTAAATTAATAGTTCACTTCCACAAATAAATAAAAATATTGTCAAAAAGTTTTTTTATACCTTTAATTTATACATATAAAATAAAAATGTAAGTAAAAAGTAATCGATAAAACTGTAAATCTAACAAAAAGTACAATAAAAGTACAATGTATAGTGACTTTTTTTAAAATATATTATTTTTCTGAATAATGTTCAATTGGGACGTGTTTATAACTGACACATCTACATAGCAATTCCAGCACGTCTATATAACAAGTTTTTTTGTTTTTTTTAAAAACGTATGGAAGACTTGTAGATAACATTAATTTTAACATGTCTAGATAGCAAGTGTTTTGTATGCCAAGAAAATTATATTGAACACGTATGTATAATATTTGTTTAACACATCTAAATAAGTTTTGTCAAAAATTATAGAAAAAATTACGCCGTTGGTACCTGTGGTTTGTCTACTTTTTCATCACAACACCTATACTTTATTTTTTGCATGGTTAGTACCTTGGTTTTGATTAAGTTTCTTGAAAGGTACCTACAGTTAACGGCCGTCATGTTTCTTGGTTAACCCCTCACATGTGCCAAGCATGTGAGGGCAATATCGTCCAGTTCAATTAAACCATTCAATCCCTCGGAGATAAGGCAGATATATACAATTATTATTATTATTATTATTATTATTATTATTATTATTATTATTATTATTATTATTATTATTATTATTATTATTATTATTATTATTATTATTATTATATTTAATAAGTAGACATAGTATAACAAACACTATTCAATCTCCCAGGAGATAAGGCAGATATATACAATCATACCTAATACCTATATTCGGATAGAAATACTAAATTAACTGTGAATATTATGTTGTTTGCCAGATGGATTCGAATTTGATCACATAGAGGGAGCTTAATTATTTGAACGAACCGCAAGAGCATGATTTACCCCCGCATGCTTTCTTGATTCAACTAATAATCTATAGATAAAACAACCCTGGTCATGTTGATGTTTATTAACAAGAAAACTAAACATATAAAAAAATATAGGTGATATGATATGTATGAAATTGAATGAATATAAATATGTTACAAACCTAGACATGACGGATAAGAGAGATCTCTATTGTTATTAGAATGCAAGATGACACAAAGTAAATTGTAGGCAGAAATTTCCATATGGCATCCCTTAATCCTTTCAGCATATAGGGTCTGCAATTGTGACTGGCACTGCAAAACCAATAATACATTTTATCAATTATTAGAAAGATGAAACAAACAAACAACTAGCACCAATTATTAGGGTATATAGTATAAATGGGTCGGGATATATTTATCTTCTCACACACATTGTCTAAATATCAAACACATATGTTAGTTGAGATCATTAGATACGTGTTTTATTTTCATTAAAAAATTGTAGAAAAATATGTAACTTATTTAATTGAACTGGACGATATTGGCCTCACATGCTTGGCACATGTGAGGGGTTAACCAAGAAACATGACGGCCGTTAACTGTGGGTACCTTTCAAGAAACTTAATCAAAGCCAAGGTACTGACCATGCAAAAAACAAAGTATAGGTGTTGTGATGAAAAAGTGAACAAACCACATGTACAGCATAATTTTTTCTAGCCAAAAATTATACGGAGTATAAACACATCTACATAACATAGTTTAACACATCTAAATGTAACCAGATCACATATCACATACAAAAAACATTTCACTGCCTAAAAACATATGGCGCCATTCTTCCCGCTTCTCTCTAATTTTATAACACTCTGTCCCTCTTAAGTCCCTTTCACACCTTCTAAACCTTGTAATCTTCCATCTCATTTAGGGCAATACACAGGTTTCCTCACTTCCTCCTACCTTTAAGTGTGTTACTGTGTATTTCTTTTGATTTAGGACATGCTCTAGTTATTGCTAGTTGTTTATCGTGTGAGGTACGCATCAATTTTGCTATGATCGATCCTCAATCAAAACACAACATTTTATAAAATTCTTCAATCCCCAATTGAATTTTTTCTGAAACCCTAAATCTGCAACTAAATTGCAATTTTAACACGCCTTGAATGTTTATCTCGAAAGACTGTTAACAATCACAGGTTGCTAAAGGTTAGTCTCCGAATTTATTATTGTGAATAACCAGTCATTTTTTTTGTGTGCTTCACACATCCTCATTTTTTTATCACGTCTAATAATTCAGTTTTATATGGGTTTTGAGCAAACCTTGGTTATCGTTTACTTTGAATTGATCATGTCACTGATATACCTTGCCAATGTCGCTGATATAACAGGGGTATGATTACTGTCCGTTGTATTATGTATCAAGGTTGTGTTCTTACGAAGGGATCAACATCACAATGCCATTGTATACTCATATGAACATCTAAAGGTATACGGTGATAAAAATAAATTTTGAGTACTGTATTTCATATTCAGTCATATAATTATTTATTTCGTATCAAGTACTAAAATTAAAATATAATCCAATAATGGGACTGTAAGTTGTAAATTATCTTCTAATATGGTGATATAGTCAGGTAATTAGTAGAGGAGAAATTAAGAATATCAATAAAAGGTACTTTTGCATTACTTTTCGTTCATTCTTTGATTAATTGATTTGCACATGATCTAATATGCTATATATATTTGTAGAGCTGCAGTTCTGCACATAAAAAATTCCCCCGAGAACAACTTGTAAGAAACTTAGCATCTTATTAGACTATTTCATTTTTAGGTAACAATTACATACTATAATACTTTTAGGAAATAAAAAGTTGTCATAGGTTCGACACACTTCTTATATATAAGTTCAGTTGGGTTTTTTGTTGTCTCCAGTCAGTGGGTTAAATGGTTGAAACTTGAAACTTTATCAAGGTGTTGTCAAAATTGCTTCCATCCTCTGAAATGTACACTTATACGAAGCTAGTTTACTTATTAAGAAGTTGAAATGAAAATGCTAATAGGCCAAGCTATTCTAACCAATTTTGACCCGCATGAAAATTGCCATATTTCTTGAATTCTTACTACAGTATCACCATTATTTGGAACAAAAAAGTCATAATTATTCACAATTTATAATTTGCATAAAATGGAAATGCTTTCTCCCTGCTAATGGTGATAGTGTGTGTTCCATAATGTCACGGTGATGGTGGTCAGCTGTTTATAAAACATCAGTAGTGCAGCTGTGCAGCCTATTGATTAAGCTATGGATGTGAAGTATAAGTTGTAAGGTCAGTTTTGCTAAGCACTTTCTCTGATCATTCATAATTGTTTTGCTACTACTAATTTTCAGTTAACCTTGATTATTGTGTGACTCAGTTATTTGTGAATTAGTCGAGTTTGGTTGTGCAATATCTCAAACGAGACAAATTTAAGAAGGTATAACTATTGAGGGAGCATGTAGAATGAGTGTAAAAAATATTTTGGAAGTGTTTAGTCTAGGTGTCACAAATCAGTAACTTGGTAGTTATGTTATTGTTATGCTTGGTGGTATGAAACGCAGTGATCGGGAATTGAGCTTCACGCAAAGGATGAAGCAAGGGCATGATACTTATGAACTAGACCGTCTAGACGAACCGGTGACACCCAAGAAAGTGCGAAGGTCAAATTTGTTCAACCAGCTTATCGACACACCAATGTTTCATAATGTGATACTAAATGCTGAATGTTTCATAATGTGATGGCGTGATGCTAAATGCTTATCATAATGTGCATCAAGGTTAGCAAAACACTAAATATTGTAATATATTAGTTGTGGCAAGTTTCTCTAAAACTTGCGGAGTTTAGATTGGTAAAGGTAAGCAAAACACTAACGTTTATTATTCGTTAGTATTAGTTCTTAGTTCTTATCCATTTGATTAGTCATATAGTTTACTTGTTGGATGAACCACATTAAATGGCACTTAATATTGCAAAGGAACTCCCTATTGGATGCAGCATATGCCACTTGTATAATTTAATTGATGTTTAGTTATTTTTCTGTATCTATTTTCTGTGTCCATCGCTGCTTCACACTAAATTGGTTTAGTTGCTTAATTCACTTTGCATAAGACCTTCTGTTGTAGTTTTATTCAGTTTTTACTTCATATTTCTAACTACAAGTTCAGTGTTTTTTACTTGAATGAATTATCGAAACATAGAATAATAAGTATAAATATGAATATGAGTTACTCTATGTGGCTTTGCATGCAGATTACTTGAAAAACATATGTTTATACATTGACAATGAAAGTTCTTATTTGTGTCGTATACATACGGTATTCTTTTTCCTTAATGTCGTATACATATGCTTTCTTAACAGCTTTAGAAGTAGTTATGCTATGTGTGTTAGTGGTATTTATCATAGGTTAGATGGTTGCCTGCGTTAACTTTACTAGGTGTTTCATTCATAAATTATTGTTGCATAATGTCGTCTAAGAAATGCCAAGAAAGGTCATCTGCTAATGTTGATTCGTCGATTTAAAATGTTGACCGCCTCACGGCTTTTGTGAATGCGTGTTATGTTTCTTCGAGGCAAACTACAGTTAGAAGTATGCTCAGTTATCGTAATCATATGGCGATCGCGTCTTCTTATCAACCGTTATCGGTTATTGGCTCCCTTTGACACTTTTGGAAGTGGTTTCGAAGATTCTCAGGCTTCTGTTGTTTGTGTATCAGATCTCTTAACTCAAGTACGTATGAACGGTAAGCTTTTTGTATGTAGTCTTTGTGGTATTCTGTAGTTACAAACTTTTAAAGTCGTGGTTCTTTTGAAACTACTTATAGTAATCTTCTTTCAAATTGCAGCGGTTAATAATGAACGCGCCACAGGATCGTTTGGTTCTAGCAATCATATATATCGATCTCCTGTCGATAATCTTGCTGGAATCTTTAATTCTAAAGGTATGTTGTCTTACAAATTTGGTTGCTACATGATTATATAATTATGATTATTTTTTTGAATCTTTGTTGTTTTCTTGGCTAGATGTTTCGTCATTCTATCAAGATATTGGCGACTTTACTTATAGTTGTACCAATTGTGATTCTAATTTTTTGTTTGAAGAGCGTGTTAGATCGTGTTCTAAGGGTAATCAATTGTGCTACCATGGTTGTTGTGAACAAGGACGTGTGTGGGTTTCTAAAGACGTTGATCCACCTGCTGATCAGGAAGATAACATAGTCAGTTATACAGCTTTGGGTTCATCTGATTACACTGAACTTCGTAAACAGGTACCAAGACAATTTTGCAACGGACCCATCAGCAGGGCTCAGGGCTCAACAGAACGCCATTCACAAACTAGAGGATGAGAAATACCAAAACAGAAAAAACACCGCATACTTCATTATATCTTCAGTTTATTACACTTTTTAATTGAGTCCCGTCCGCAATAAATGACTAATACTAGCGTAGTAGAAGTTTTTCAACAAATAATTTAAATAATTAAACCCCGAATATATGTTGACCAACTGTTTCCTGTTACCCATATCAAACAGTCACAAAATGACCAAACACCAACATCATGTTAGACTACAATAACAAATACATATCAAGTGGTAATTACAACCCAATCCCAATTCATCAAAACAAAAATACATTAAACCTTTCTTACTGATAGCTTAATGTATCCCAAATTCAGGCCAACTAAGTTATCATCTTAGGAAAACCCCTATGACCCATGATTTTCACTAACAACTGTTACAATTATCGGAATAAAATTCATTCCTCTGCATAAATAGTTAGGGTTTCATGCTTTCTTATTAACCATTTTACATAAACTCACAGTAATAGGGCCATCTTTTCACATGCGAAGGAAAGATCATCAAAGTAGAAGACCAACGTATCTGGTGCTATAATGACTGCGAAACATGCAAAAAAAGCTCTTATATATCGGAACCGATATAGGTTGCATCGACCACGGGCGACAAGACGATAATCATAGGTACAAAAAACTGTATTCGAAATAGCTTCCATCACTATCTAACCAAAATAAAAATTGCAGGTACTGTTTCAAAGTTGTGTTTGCAGACGACACAGGAAAGACCGCATTTACCTTCTTCGAAGAATCAGGAACGAAACTAATTGGCCAACCATACCAAGCACTAATATCGCAAATAGAAACCGAGAATCGCACCAAACAGCCAGCAAGCAATCACTTATCTCTAACATTTCAAATAACTACCAACATTAACCGCAAGATCGATTGCTATTCAACCGCAACGAAGCGCGGTTCATCACCAACTTGTATCAATCAAATTCACATGTATAAGACATAACTGTTCATATTCTTGCAATAGACGATATCTATCATTTTATTTCTTAAATTCTGTTAAATATTCGTCATACCAGTTATATATCTTTTTCTTTTCAAAGATCATACCAATTATGGCCATTTAGGACTCTTCAAAAGTGTCTTAAAAGTTATTTTATGTGTGTTTAAGTTGTACATGGTGTTTGAAGTATGGATCTTATATATGTGGTTGAGGGTAGAAGTGTGAGGCATATTAAGGCTAATAATACGGAATGTCATCACTGTGATAACCCAATGATAGAACATTTGAGTTCAATTTTAACTTACCTACCGTGTAAACAAATATGGCATTTTAGGACGCTTTTTAAAAGTCATAACATGTTATTTTATACGCTATAACTTGATCAACAATAGTTTTAAATGAAACTTACTTAGATATAGCAAATCAAAACTTATGTTATTTAATTTGTCCTACTAAAGAGTTGAAGTTTTTTTTTTTATAAAACTTAATATGATACGATTTAAGTTGTCTTATTAAATTAACACATAATGTGGTCAATGAAGCATTGCTTCAACGACATTCCTTTCATCTTGTGTGTTGGGGCTGGGGTTAGGTCATGGGTTCGAGTCTCGCTCTGCCCATCCTATTAATTAATCTGCTTTAAATATGGATACCAGAATTGACCCCAAAGGGGTTTTCTCCCGGGTCCATTCAGGATTCAAACCCAGTCCGCCTGTCCCTCGGGATGGTTGAATGATCGGGTTCTTGTAATGCGATTCGGGTTTCCTCCCGAACACGTGTGTATGTGCAAATGATGAGTGTCGTTGAAATAAATGATACGACATAAGAGTGACATGTCCTATTAGCTTAAGATATGATACGACTAAGAAAAATAAATGTCCTATGATACTATATTTAACATGACTTTTATATAAGGTGTCCTATTAAATTAACATGTAATGCGACACTAAACTGTTAAATGTCTTATAAACTACCATTTTATGATTCACAATTAAAGTGTCGTATGAAATCATATGATAATTATGACCCCGAAAACTAAAAGTGACATAAAAATTGACAATGATACGACATAAGTATTAAATGTCATATTAGCTATTAGCTATTAGCTATATATATAATATGATTAGGACAAATAAATATCCTATTATAGTTTATTTCATATGACTTTAATATAAAGTGTCATATTAAATTAACACATAATGCGACACTAAACCATTAAATGTCTTATAAAGTACCATTTTATGATTCACAATTAAAGTGTCCTATGAAATCATATGATAATTATGACCTCAAAAACTAAAGTGTCCTATTAAAGAATTTAAGTGTCCTATTATATCTACTATAATACGACTCACACAAATAAATGTATTATAAAGAGTAGCTTTCATATGACCTTCATATCATGTGTCCTATTACTCTATCAAAAATAAGACACACACATTTAAATGTCTTATAAAGTCCCTTTATACGATACACAATTTAAATGTCCTATTATATAGTATTACCTATTATGATAATTAGGACCCCAAAACTAATTCGTCCTAATAACATACATGTATAGGACATATGTACAAAATGTCCTATTATGGTACAATATAATAAGACTTTCTGAAATAAACGGCCTCTAAACATATATTTCATATAACGTTCATAACAAGTGTCCTATTACATAAACACATAATGAGACACTAACAAATAAAGGTCTTATAAGCTCGTCTATTAGGATTCACTTTCTAAGTGTCCTATGAAAATATTTGATAATAGGACACACAAAAAATAATGTGTCCCAGAAAAGAGCCCTTTAGGACCCCACTCTAAAAGAGTATATCATAATGGGACCCTAAATATCGTCTGGTCCTATCTAAGTAGCTTTTATGACCTTATTCTACTAGGTCTCAGGAAAAAAGGTCCTATAAGTGCACTTTTGTTGTAGTGGCTATTGATGTTGCTAGTTGTACGATTTGATGGTACCAGCTTGTTTATTGAGGCGTTATGCGTTTGTATGCGTTATATGATATCGTGGATGCGAGTTGGTAAGTCTTATATGCATGTATATATTTATTCTACTCACTAAGCATTAGCTTACCCTCTCATTGTTTACCATTTTATAGGTTCCGGCGTGGATAAGGGTAAGGGCATACGGTTGGATTAGAGATCCCGCTTGTTAAGGGACGCCTCTTGGATGTGTTAGCTTTTGGAGTTTGACCATGACTTGGGTAGTTTAATCCCAAACACCATGCTCATCGTGTCGTTTGGTACTTAAACTTTTTGGTGGTCGAAACTCACGTTATGTATTAAACTCGTAAAATGGCAAAAGTAGGGCCCGCTTTGTAAAACTTATTTTATGTTTGAATTGTGTTAGTTTTACATGTTTGAATATGTTGTTAAAAGCGTATTGTCTAATTATGTAGGGAAGTGGCCGATCTTTTTCGCATTTCATGACTTTTGGGACATACCAGTTTGGCGCGCCGCACGGCCATATGGCGCGCCGCGCCATATGCTGTCCCAGCAAAAATTTTTTTATTTATTTTGAGATTTTAACGCGGGTCGTTCGTGGTTTGGTTTGGGTCATTACAAGTGGTATCAGAGCATGGTCTAAGGGATTTAGGTGACTTGAGATAGGCGCCTAGACTTAGACTTTTTGTATGCGCGTTAGGCGGGACTTGTAGGACTTTGGGTCGGATCGGGTTTTGGTTAGTGCATAGGTTTATGTGAACTAATCATGCGCTATTGTTTTGTGTGGTATTTGAAATCGTCAAGCGAGATAGACGTGGTACTAGAGAGTTAATGCGATGTGCTCGCATAACAATGATTAGCTACCATTGTTACGGGTTCAAATCGTGTCAAACAAGCGATGTACGATGATTGTTAAGCAAGACGGGGTAGTGTGGTGTATATGTATATACATATGGTTTAAATCCTTTCGTTTTGTTGCTTAATTTACTTCGTTTTATAGAATGAAGATGAGAAATGGACACGAAACCAATGACGGAAGTACGAGTGAGGACGTTGAGTTCACGGCCAAAGTTGAGGCCATCTTTAAACGTCAAAAGGCGGAGTTCCTCGAGGATGTTAAGAAAATGTTTCTAGATACGATTGACGAGCAATTAGTCAATGTAGTCAAGGAGCAAGTGAAGGTCATTCTTCAAGAGGATAATGTGGGGAGACGGGACTTCTTCTATAAGAATTTCAAGGACTCTCAACCTCCCACCTTCGATGGTGAACGGGACCCACTTAAGAGTGCCCGTTGGATCTCCGACATGGAGGGGGCTTTTCGTACGTGTGAATGCCCTCTTGATAAAAAGATGAGATATGGTTGTAGCATGTTAAGAGGTGATGCTAAATTGTGGTGGGACGCGAAGATCCGACTTTATGGCGAAGAATAATGCATGGAGTTCACATGGGATGAATTCAAGGAGGAGTTTTTCGATGAATACCGAACTTCGGCCGATCTTACAAGGCTTAAGGATGAACTACGTTCCTTGAGGCAAGGGTCGATGGATTTGAACACTCTCAAATCCGTGTTTTTGTCCAAGACCCAATTTTGCCCGGAGTATGTCGGGAATGATAAAATGTTGAAAGAAGATTTCTATCGAATCTTGAATGATAACTATCAAGAGAAAATTAGAGTGAACGTGGTGAAGAGCTTTGAAGAATTGTTCAATATGGCAAAGGGTTTTGAAGCACTTGTGTTGAGAAAGAGTAGTTTTACTTTTGGAAAGAGGAAGTTCGAGAATTCGAGTCAATCGAGCTTTTCCCACAAAAAGAACAAGAAGGGGTCCGAAAGCGTCGAAAGTGTGAAGAAGGGTGGTTAAAATACTTTTGTGCCTACTTGTTATAGTTGTGGGAAGTCGGGTCATTACGCTCGTGATTGTTTGACCAAGTCGGTCACGTGTTTTAATTGTGGGAAGGAGGGGCACAAGAGGCCGGAATGTCCCGATTTGAATAATGATCATGTCAAGAAGTTAGAAAAGGCGGCTGGTACGGCTAGGGGTCGCAACTATTTGATGACCAATGATGAAGCCAAACAATCGAACGAAGTTGTCTCAGGTACTTTCATGGTTAAATCTAATCCGGCAAGGATTCTCTTCGATAGTGGTGCAAATTTGTCGTTTGTGTCTCCTAAATTTGTGCCTAAACTTAATAGACCGTTAGCTAAGTTAAGTCATCTGGTAGAAGTCGAAATAGCGGACGGCAAGACAGTGCTAGTGGTCGATGTGTGCAAAAATTGTGATGTTGTGTTTGGTGCCGAAAACTTTAAGATAGATCTCATTCCAATGACTTTGGACGAATTTGATATTGTTGTGGGTATGGATTGGCTCGATCGTAATAGAGCCGATATTACATGTCATGAAAAATTTATTCGTGTGAAGACCCCAAGTGGGGGAGAGTTAATTATTCACGGTAATAAGCGTAGAAGATTTGTGCCGATATGCACTTTTGCATGGGCACATCGTTTCCTTGTTAGTGGTGGCATGGCCTTTCTTGCCCATGTTGTTGATACTCGTGATGAGCCACCACCCATTCGTGAAATTCCGGTGGTAAGTGAATTCGAAGACGTTTTTTCGGACGAGTTACCGGGTGTTCCGACGGAAAGACAAGTTGAATTTCGCATTGAGTTGGTTCTGGGGGCTACCCCCATTGCTAAAACTCCTTATCGTTTAGCACCGACGGAAATGCAAGAGTTGTTAAATCAAACCCAAGAATTGCTCGAGAAGGGTTTTATTCGACCGAGTGCTTCTCCATGGGGTGCTCCGGTTTTATTTGTGAAGAAGAAGGATGGTAGTATGCGGATGTGCATTGATTACCGAGAGTTGAATAAAGTGACGATCAAGAATCGTTATCCATTGCCACGGATTGACGATTTGTTTGACCAACTCCAAGGTGCAACGTATTTCTCTAAAATCGACCTACGATCCGGCTATCACCAAATGCGGGTCCGTGAGGAAGACATCGAGAAAACGGCTTTTCGAACACGGTATGGGCATTTTGAATTCATAGTTATGCCTTTTGGTCTTACGAATGCACCGACGGCATTCATAGATCTTATGAACCGAGTGTGCCAACCTATGTTGGACAATTCGGTAATTGTGTTCATTGACGGCATACTAGTCTACTCGAAAAGTATGAACGAACATGAACGTCATTTGCGTGGAGTATTGAAGACGTTACAAAAGGAGAAGTTGTATGCTAAGTTCTCCAAATGCGAATTTTGGCTAAGGGAGGTTCAATTCCTTGGTCACATTGTGAACAAAGACGGCATTCAAGTAGATCCGGGGAAGATAGAGACGGTGAAGAGTTGGAGACAACCGATTACGCCTACGGAAGTCCGAAGTTTTCTGGGATTGGCCGGTTATTATCGACGGTTTATCCAAGACTTTTCTAAGATCTCTTCTTCACTGACGAAATTGACGAGGAAGAACGCGAGATTTACTTGGAAGAACGAGCAAGAAATTGCTTTTCAATTGCTAAAAGAGAAGTTGTGTCAAGCTCCTGTGTTAGTTTTGCCGGAAGGAGTGGAAGACATGACGGTTTACTGTGATGCTTCGCTAAATGGGCTCGGGTGTGTTCTTATGCAAAGGGGTAAAGTCATCGCTTATGCCTCTCAACAATTAAAGGAACACGAGACGAGATATCCGACTCATGATCTTGAGTTGGCGGCAGTTGTGCATGCGTTAAAAATTTGGCGCCACTACTTGTATGGTGTCAAGAGTACAATTTATTCGGATCATAAGAGTTTGAAACATCTCTTTAACCAACGAGATTTGAATTATCGTCAACGTAGGTGGATAGATGTGGTAAAAGATTATGATTGTGAAATACTTTATCATCCGGGCAAGGCGAATGTGGTCGCGGATGTGTTAAGTCGAAAGAGTCATCACCCGGCGTTGCGATTGGGATTGTTACGTATGATTATTACTAACGATTTTCTTGAAAAGCTTGGTGTGATTCAAATAGAGGCTTACGTTCACAACAAGCATGCGGAGCGAATTGTGGGGCAATCAGAATTCATTACTATGGGTTCGCGTGGTTTGTTGTCCTTTCAAGGAAGAGTGTGGGTGCCTAAGATGGGTGAGTATCGACAAGTGCTACTTGATGAAGCACATAAGTCAAAGTATTTCATTCATCCGGGTGCAACGAAGATGTATCTTGATTTGAGGAAGGGTTATTGGTGGCCGGGCATGAAACGTGATGTTGTGAAGTATGTTGAATAATGCGTCACGTGTTTGCAAGTTAAGGCCGAGCACCAAAAGCCGTATGGTAAGTTACAACCGTTGAAAATCCCGAAATGGAAATGGGAGCACATTACCATGGATTTCATCACAAAGTTACCTAAAATGGCGAGAACCCAATTTGATTCAATTTGGGTGATAGTTGATCGATTGACGAAAAGTGCTTTGTTTCTTCCCATTAAGGAAGCGATATCGTCAGAGACTTTGGCTAAGTTGTTTATCAAGGAAGTCGTCTCTTGACACGGAGTTCCTATATCTATTATTTCGGATCGAGATACCAGTTTTACATCTCGGTTTTGGGAAAAGTTTCATGAAGATATGGGAACACAATTGAAATTGAGCACGGCGTATCATCCTCAAACGGACGGTCAAACCGAACGTACGAACCAAACATTGGAGGATATGTTACGAGCGTGTATTATTGATTTCGGTGGTAGTTGGGATGAGCACTTGCCTTTGGTGGAATTCTCGTACAATAATAGTTATCACACTAGTATTGGGATACCACCTTACGAGATGCTTTATGGGCGAAGGTGTCGAACTCCGATTTGTTGGGGTGAAGTGGGACAAAAGGAAATCGGGAGCACCGATTTGGTTTTGGAAACAAATAGCAAGATTGTTACGATTCGAGAGCATTTGAAAAAGGCTCAAGATAGACAAAAGTCGTATGCCGACAAGCGTAGACGAACGATCGAATTTCAAGAAGGCGACATAGTAATGCTTAAGGTTTCGCCATGTAAGGGTATTATTCGATTTCGAAAACGGGGAAAGTTAGCTCCTCGATTTATTGGGCCATTCAAGGTTTTAGCTCGTGTTGGTGAAGTTGCATATCGATTGGAATTACCCGAAGAGCTTGCGGGGATCCATAACACGTTTCATGTTTCCCATCTCCGTAATTGTCTTGCGGATGATTCTTCATGGATGCCATTAGACTAAATCGAGCTGAACAATAAGTTGGAGTATGTTGAAGAGCCGATTGCTATACTTGATGAGAAAGTGAAAATGTTGCGTAACAAGGAGGTGAGAACTTTTAAGGTTCAATGGCGTCGGAGTAAAGGTTCCGAACCCGAAGAATTCGTGTTGGTTTATCTTCCCTCTTGTCATGCGGCGTGGATCGCGAGGACGCGATCCGAATTAAGTAGGGGAGAGTTGTAAGACCCAAATATTTCATAGTACATATGTGTGAATAAGTGATTCAAGTTGTGGGGTTTACGTTGTATATAATTAAAAGGCAAAAGAAGCTGAACTGGGAATTTGCCGCGCCGCGCGGCCTTATGGCGCGCCGCGCCATTACGGGCTGACAGATTCCTTTTTCTTTTTAAATTAGATATTTTAAGGGTATTTTGGTAAAACCACTTAAGGTCCGACTTTAAGGCTTGGATCAGTTGTTGGGAGTGTCATTTACTCCATATTCACCCACCTTATCATCTTCCAATCAATTCTAGAGAGAGAGTTAGATTCTAGAGTGAGAGAGCTCAAATTAAGGAAGAAGAAACTCGAATCGGGTCAAAGTGCAAGCACTAAAGTTGTTCATCTCCTCATTTACTACGTTTTGATAGTTGTGGTAAGCCCTAAACCTAATTTCCTTGTTTTAATTGTTTAAGAGTTAGGGTTTGTGTAGGTAATGAACACTAAGACCCATTTGTTAGTGAATTTGGGTGTTTTGGGTGAATTTGGGTCATGTAGACCCAAAGTGTAACAGACTGAAACCCGGGCTAGTTGTAAGTTGCCTATTTTGTCCTTAGGGTTTGTGCTTAGTCTTAAGTGCTTTTATTTTAATTATTTTATTAGTGTTTTATTATAATTGTGTTGTGACCAGTTTGTGACAAGGGTCCCAGAACAGGTTTGTTTATTTTATTTGGACCTCATTTGGACTACCTAATCTTGTGTGAAAAATTTTAAATAACTGGTAAATAC
Organism: Rutidosis leptorrhynchoides; assembly: GCF_046630445.1. Classification (NCBI taxonomy): domain Eukaryota; kingdom Viridiplantae; phylum Streptophyta; class Magnoliopsida; order Asterales; family Asteraceae; genus Rutidosis; species Rutidosis leptorrhynchoides. The sequence goes on along the minus strand of NC_092340.1, from coordinate 283,716,481 downwards.
TCGTGTGTAATGGGGTATGGGATTTTAACCCTAAATAAGTGTAGTGAGTTGCTTTTGTTACCAATTTCTCCATCTCTCTAGAATCTTCACCAAACACCCCGTACTCTCTTCTTCCTCATCATCTCAAACCTTAAATCATTTGATCTCGAATTGAAGCTTGATTTTGGTGTCAAAACGTTCCTTGTGTCATTGTGATCCTCACAAGGTAAGTGTTTCATAGATTCATGCATTGATTCTTGCTCTAATTGGGTTTTTGTGTTAAATGAGTTTTTGATAGAAATTAGCTCAAATCTAGTTGTTTGATGTATAAAAACATCAATAGATGTTAGAAATAGGTTATATATATGTTTAGTAGCTTCCATGTGCTTAAAATTTGATCAAAATCGCTCAAAAATCGAGTTTTTGGGGAAAAATCACGAAATCAGCGAATGTGTTCGAAACCAGGTGCTACAGTATTTTGCTACAGTATTTTGCTACAGTGTCACTATTTGCTACAGTACCGAGTTGCTACAGTGTCACTATTTGCTACAGTGTTCGGTATTTGCTACAGTGTCACTATTTGCTACAGTACCAGAGTTGCTACAGTGCCCAAGTTGCTACAGTACCTTTTATGAAATTGAAACGGGCGTAACTTTCAAAACGTAACTCCGTTTTTAATGAATAAACTATCGTTAGAATTGTAATAAAGAATACTTTTCAATGGTGAATTTTAAGAAACTAGATCAAACTATTTTTGGGTCAGAAAAGGAGTTTTAGTGTGTATGTCGTGTTTTGCACGCACCTGTATGCCATTATTGAGTGGAGACATGATGTAGATTCATAAAATTATGAATATATGGTGTTATGACCTAGTTAATCGTATGAAATAATTATATTATTTATTGGATATGTATATTAACTTTGTTTGTGTTGTTCTCAGGTTATAAGGACAAGGAGGAAGCTCAGAAATAATAACTGAGCAGTTGCTGGTAATTAGTGAGTGGGTCTATCCCTGGATAGAGTTTAAGTAGTATATCATGCTACTGTGGTTGACTATTTTACCATGCATAGTGTAGAAATTTCCATGTTAGAATAATATAGTATGCCTGATGTGGTATGTGATTTATGTGTACACTGTGTTAATGGCACCAGTCGGGCTTAGGGAGAATGGGGACTCGAAACTGTGCCTAGGAGAGGTTAGAGTCCGTATGAGGTCAACCGTGCCTAGGGGAGGTTGGTTCCATAGGCTACTGATTGTGGAGTATAGTCTGAACGATGCATCCCCTGCATCTGGATAACTATACTGTGAATTGAGTAGCAGGGACTATCGGTAGACTCAAGTCCGATCAGCTAAGAGTCGTGTGCTCGTACAAGCCGCCGATCCTCGTATTGTCTTATTGTATGCTAGTTGGTAGTTAGCAAGTGTTGTTGTTAGTATATAGCTTGTGTGTGGCTTAAGATATATCTGTTAGATAGATTCCATTCACTTAGCGGTGCGCTAATCCCCCACATGTTTCTCCCTTTGCAGGTTTAGGTACTGCTAGTCGGGATGGGTATTGATGCAGAAGACATGTTTGACAACCCTACTCTGATGTGGACTTTTGTATAAATAATGTTTTGTAATAACGTAACACCGTTGTGTAAACTTAAATGTAATTACACGGATTAATGTAATGACGTGACTTATATTGTGTTTGTTAATAAAGTCTTCCGCTGTGTGTTTAAAAAAAATGGCCGGTGTTACAAGTTGGTATCAGAGCATGGTTTGGCAGCAAGTACGTGCGCATATTTTATTCCCAAACTCTGAGGCAAGTCAAACATGTCTGTGGGAGTGGGGGCTAAGTGAATATAGGATATATGTGCGTTAGTTGTGATTGAACTAACTGTTATCCACTAAGCTTTTGTGTGAGCTGTTTTGTAGCATAGGTATGGATGATAGAAATGCAACTGGCTCATCCAACCTCGGAACATTCAGATCACCAGAAGAGGGTGTTGAGTCTGATGATGATCAGAGTAGTTACATCCTTCAGTTAGAAAGTAAGCTAAAAGAGGCTGAAGACAAAATTAACGAGCTTGAATTAGCGAGGCATTCTGGAAATGATGATACACCACCTGGATTCCCAACCACGCAATCCCAAACAATACCTAATGTGCACCAGAATCAGTTTCAGAATCAAATACCTAACCAATACTATATGCCACCACAAAACACTTTTACTTACCAAAATCTCATGATGATGAACCCATACCAAATGCAAATGTTTCAACAACCTTACATGCAACCACCCAAAAGATGTACTTATAAGAACTTCCGTGATTGCAAACGCTCTGAGTTCTCTGGAAGTACTGACCCGACTGTAACTCTCAATTGGTTACGAGAAATTGAAAGGGTATTTGAAGCGTGTCAGTGTGAACCCGAGCTGAAAGTAACATATGCTAGTCGACTGTTGAAAGGTAGGGCTATGATTTGGTGGGATTCCTTGATTTCCAGTATACCGAAAGAACAAGTGAGTATGATCACTTGGGAGCAGTTTCATGGAAAGGTGTGTGAACAATATTGTAATCCGTTTGATATGAACCGAATCAAGACTGAGTTTCTTGAAATGAAGATGACACCTCAAATGATGATCGACGAGGTAGTAGAGAAGTTTATGGATAAACTGAGGTTTGTACAACAATGGGTGCCAGACGAAGCGTCTCGTATTCAGCATTTTGTTAATATAATTCTGCCAGAGTACCGAACTTTTGTTAGAACGGCTACATCGTTGACTCAAGCGGTTGTGATGGCTAAGATGGTAGAAAGTGATGTTTAGGCTGCCAGAAACAGAATGTTTGGTAATGTGCTACAACAAGGTGGGAAAGTATCCGGTCAATCAGGATCTAAATCCAAGAAGTCTAGTGGGTTTAAACCGAAGGGTAAAAGTGGTCAGAGTAGTTCTGGATCTGGTAAAGGGAATTGGTGTCACACGTGTCGATCTTCTCATAATGGTCAGTGTTCTGAGGCTACAAGAAGATGCTTAAAGTGTGGTGTTGTTGGGCATGAGTCCTCAGCATGTCCGTATCCAAATAGTGTGTGTTGGAGTTGTCACAAACCAAGGCATCGTGCAGTTAGTTGTCCGTTGAAGAGTGGTAGTTCCGGGGCAGGGTCAGGGGCACGTTTGGCATCAGCCGTAGGGTCAACTGCCTCAAGTGGGCAGAAGAGGAAGAACCCTCCAACAGTAGAGGCTAGAGCTGAAATGTCCCGTTCTTATTGATTAAAAACGTTCCATATTAATTGATTTCGTTGCGAGGTTTTGACCTCTATATGAGACGTTTTTCAAAGACTGCATTCATTTTAAAACAAACCATAACCTTTATTTCATCAATAAAGGTTTAAAAAGCTTTACGTAGATTATCAAATAATGATAATCTAAAATATCCTGTTTACACAAGACCATTACATAATGGTTTACAATACAAATATGTTACAACAAAATAAGTTTCTTGAATGCAGTTTTTACACAATATCATACAAGCATGGACTCCAAATCTCGTCCTTATTTAAGTAGGCGACAGCGGAAGCTCTTAATAATCACCTGAGAATAAACATGCTTAAAACGTCAACAAAAATGTTGGTGAGTTATAGGTTTAACCTATATATATCAAATCATAATAATAGACCACAAGATTTCATATTTCAATACACATCCCATACATAGAGATAAAAATCATTCATATGGTGAACACCTGGTAACCGACATTAACAAGATGCATATATAAGAATATCCCCATCATTCCGGGACACCCTTCGGATATGATATAAATTTCGAAGTACTAAAGCATCCGGTACTTTAGATGGGGCTTGTTGGGCCCGATAGATCTATCTTTAGGATTCGCGTCAATTAGGGTGTCTGTTCCCTAATTCTTAGATTACCAGACTTAATAAAAAGGGGCATATTCGATTTCGATAATTCAACCATAGAATGTAGTTTCACGTACTTGTGTCTATTTTGTAAATCATTTATAAAACCTGCATGTATTCTCATCCCAAAAATATTAGATTTTAAAAGTGGGACTATAACTCACTTTCACAGATTTTTACTTCGTCGGGAAGTAAGACTTGGCCACTGGTTGATTCACGAACCTATAACAATATATACATATATATCAAAGTATGTTCAAAATATATTTACAACACTTTTAATATATTTTGATGTTTTAAGTTTATTAAGTCAGCTGTCCTCGTTAGTAACCTACAACTAGTTGTCCACAATTAGATGTACAGAAATAAATCGATAAATATTATCTTGAATCAATCCACGACCCAGTGTATACGTATCTCAGTATTGATCACAACTCAAACTATATATATTTTGGAATCAACCTCAACCCTGTATAGCTAACTCCAACATTCACATATAGAGTGTCTATGGTTGTTCCGAAATATATATAGATGTGTCGATATGATAGGTCGAAACATTGTATACGTGTCTATGGTATCTCAAGATTACATAATATACAATACAAGTTGATTAAGTTATGGTTGGAATAGATTTGTTACCAATCTTCACGTAGCTAAAATGAGAAAAATTATCCAATCTTGTTTTACCCATAACTTCTTCATTTTAAATCCGTTTTGAGTGAATCAAATTGCTATGGTTTTATATTGAACTCTATTTTATGAATCTAAACAGAAAAAGTATAGGTTTATAGTCGGAAAAATAAGTTACAAGTCGTTTTTGTAAAGGTAGTCATTTAAGTCGAAAGAACGACGTCTAGATGACCATTTTAGAAAACATACTTCCACTTTGAGTTTAACCATAATTCTTGGATATAGTTTCATGTTCATAATAAAAATCATCTTCTCAGAATAACAACTTTTAAATCAAAGTTTATCATAGTTTTTAATTAACTAACCCAAAACAGCCCGCGGTGTTACTACGACGGCGTAAATCCGGTTTTACGGTGTTTTTCGTGTTTCCAGGTTTTAAATCATTAAGTTAGCATATCATATAGATATAGAACATGTGTTTAGTTTATTTTTAAAAGTCAAGTTAGAAGGATTAACTTTTGTTTGCGAACAAGTTTAGAATTAACTAAACTATGTTCTAGTGATTACAAGTTTAAACCTTCGAATAAGATAGCTTTATATGTATGAATCGAATGATGTTATGAACATCATTACTACCTTAAGTTCCTTGGATAAACCTACTGGAAAAGAGAAAAATGGATCTAGCTTAAACGGATCCTTGGATGGCTCGAAGTTCTTGAAGCAGAATCATGACACGAAAACAAGTTCAAGTAAGATCATCACTTGAAATAAGATTGTTATAGTTATAGAAATTGAACCAAAGTTTGAATATTATTATTACCTTGTATTAGAATGATAACCTACTGTAAGAAACAAAGATTTCTTGAGGTTGGATGATCACCTTACAAGATTGGAAGTGAGCTAGCAAACTTGAAAGTATTCTTGATTTTATGTAACTAGAACTTGTAGAATATATGAAGAACACTTAGAACTTGAAGATAGAACTTGAGAGAGATCAATTAGATGAATAAAATTGAAGAATGAAAGTGTTTGTAGGTGTTTTTGGTCGTTGGTGTATGGATTAGATATAAAGGATATGTAATTTTGTTTTCATGTAAATAAGTCATGAATGATTACTCATATTTTTGTAATTTTATGAGATATTTCATGCTAGTTGCCAAATGGTGGTTCCCACATGTGTTAGGTGACTCACATGGGCTGCTAAGAGCTGATCATTGGAGTGTATATACCAATAGTACATACATCTAAAAGCTGTGTATTGTACGAGTACGAATACGGGTGCATACGAGTAGAATTGTTGATGAAACTGAACGAGGATGTAATTGTAAGCATTTTTGTTAAGTAGAAGTATTTTGATAAGTGTATTGAAGTCTTTCAAAAGTGTATGAATACATATTAAAACACTACATGTATATACATTTTAACTGAGTCGTTAAGTCATCGTTAGTCGTTACATGTAAATGTTGTTTTGAAACCTTTAGGTTAACGATCTTGTTGAAGGTTATTAACCCAATGTTTATAATATCAAATGAGATTTTAAATTATTATATTATCATGATATTATCATGTATGAATATCTCTTAATATGATATATATATACATTAAATGTCTTTACAACGATAATCGTTACATATATGTCTCGTTTAAAAATCATTAAGTTAGTAGTCTTGTTTTTACATATGTAGTTAATTGTTAATATACTTAATGATATGTTTACTTATCATAGTATCATGTTAACTATATATATATATATATCCATATATATGTCATCATATAGTTTTTACAAGTTTTAACGTTCGTGAATCACCGGTCAACTTGGGTGGTCAATTGTCTATATGAAACATATTTCAATTAATCAAGTCTTAACAAGTTTGATTGCTTAACATGTTGGAAACATTTAATCATGTAAATATCAATCTCAATTAATATATATAAACATGGAAAAGTTCGGGTCACTACAGTACCTACCCGTTAAATAAATTTCGTCCCGAAATTTTAAGCTGTTGAAGGTGTTGACGAATCTTCTGGAAATAGATGCGGGTATTTCTTCTTCATCTGATCTTCACGCTCCCAGGTGAACTCGGGTCCTCTACGAGCATTCCATCGAACCTTAACAATTGGTATCTTGTTTTGCTTAAGTCTTTTAACCTCACGATCCATTATTTCGACGGGTTCTTCGATGAATTGGAGTTTTTCGTTGATTTGGATTTCATCTAACGGAATAGTGAGATCTTCTTTAGCAAAACATTTCTTCAAATTCGAGACGTGGAAAGTGTTATGTACAGCCGCGAGTTGTTGAGGTAACTCAAGTCGGTAAGCTACTGGTCCGACACGATCAATAATCTTGAATGGTCCAATATACCTTGGATTTAATTTCCCTCGTTTACCAAATCGAACAACGCCTTTCCAAGGTGCAACTTTAAGCATGACCATCTCTCCAATTTCAAATTCTATATCTTTTCTTTTAATGTCAGCGTAGCTCTTTTGTCGACTTTGGGCGGTTTTCAACCGTTGTTGAATTTGGATGATCTTCTCGGTAGTTTCTTGTATAATCTCCGGACCCGTAATCTGTCTATCCCCCACTTCACTCCAACAAATCGGAGACCTGCACTTTCTACCATAAAGTGCTTCAAACGGCGCCATCTCAATGCTTGAATGGTAGCTGTTGTTGTAGGAAAATTCTGCTAACGGTAGATGTCGATCCCAACTGTTTCCGAAATCAATAACACATGCTCGTAGCATGTCTTCAAGGGTTTGTATCTTCCTTTCGCTCTGCCCATCAGTTTGTGGATGATAGGCAGTACTCATGTCTAGACGAGTTCCTAATGCTTGCTGTAATGTCTGCCAGAATCTTGAAATAAATCTACCATCCCTATCAGAGATAATAGAGATTGGTATTCCATGTCTGGAGACGACTTCCTTCAAATACAGTCGTGCTAACTTCTCCATCTTGTCATCTTCTCTTATTGGCAGGAAGTGTGCTGATTTGGTGAGACGATCAACTATTACCCAAATAGTATCAAAACCACTTGCAGTCTTTGGCAATTTAGTGATGAAATCCATGGTAATGTTTTCCCATTTCCATTCCGGGATTTCGGGTTGTTGAAGTAGACCTGATGGTTTCTGATGCTCAGCTTTGACCTTAGAACACGTCAAACATTCTACTACGTATTTAGCAACATCGGCTTTCATACCCGGCCACCAAAAATGTTTCTTGAGATCCTTGTACATCTTCCCCGTTCCAGGATGTATTGAGTATCTGGTTTTATGAGCTTCTCTAAGTACCATTTCTCTCATATCTCCAAATTTTGGTACCCAAATCCTTTCAGCCCTATACCGGGTTCCGTCTTCCTGAATATTAAGATGCTTCTCCGATCCTTTGGGTATTTCATCCTTTAAATTTCCCTCTTTTAAAACTCCTTGTTGCGCCTCCTTTATTTGAGTAGTAAGGTTATTATGAATCATTATATTCATAGATTTTACTCGAATGGGTTCTCTGTCCTTCCTGCTCAAGGCATCGGCTACCACATTTGCCTTCCCCGGGTGGTAACGAATCTCAAAGTCGTAATCATTCAACAATTCAATCCACCTACGCTGCCTCATATTCAGTTGTTTCTGATTAAATATGTGTTGAAGACTTTTGTAGTCGGTATATATAATACTTTTGACCCCATATAAGTAGTTCCTCCAAGTCTTTAATGCAAAAACAACCGCGCCTAATTCCAAATCATGCGTCGTATAATTTTGTTCGTGAATCTTCAATTGTCTAGACGCATAAGCAATCACCTTCGTTCGTTGCATTAATACACAACCGAGACCTTGCTTTGATGCGTCACAATAAATCACAAAATCATCATTCCCTTCAGGCAATGACAATATAGGTGCCGTAGTTAGCTTTTTCTTCAATAACTGAAACGCTTTCTCTTGTCCATCATTCCATTCAAATTTCTTCCCTTTATGCGTTAATGCAGTCAAGGGTTTTGCTATTCTGGAAAAGTCTTGGATGAACCTTCTGTAGTAACCAGCTAGTCCTAAAAACTGGCGTATGTGTTTTGGAGTTTTTGGGGTTTCCCACTTTTCAACAGTTTCTATCTTTGCCGGATCCACCTTAATACCTTCTTTGTTCACTATGTGACCGAGGAATTGAACTTCTTCCAACCAAAATGCACACTTTGAAAACTTAGCGTACAATTCTTCCTTCCTCAATACTTCTAACACCTTTCTCAAATGTTCACCGTGTTCTTGGTCATTCTTTGAGTAAATAAGTATGTCATCAATGAAAACAATGACAAACTTGTCAAGGTATGGTCCACACACTCGGTTCATAAGGTCCATGAACACAGCTGGTGCGTTAGTTAAACCAAACGGCATGACCATAAACTCGTAATGACCGTAACGTGTTCTGAAAGCAGTCTTTGGAATATCATCTTCTTTCACCCGCATTTGATGATACCCGGAACGTAAGTCAATCTTCGAATAAACAGACGAGCCTTGTAGTTGATCAAATAAGTCGTCGATTCTCGATAGTGGGTAGCGGTTCTTGATGGTAAGTTTGTTCAACTCTCGGTAGTCGATACACAACCTGAATGTACCATCTTTCTTCTTGACAAACAAAACAGGAGCTCCCCACGGTGATGTGCTTGGTCGAATGAAACCACGCTCTAAAAGTTCTTGTAATTGGCTTTGCAGTTCTTTCATCTCGCTGGGTGCGAGTCTGTAAGGAGCACGAGATATTGGTGCAGCTCCTGGTACAAGATCTATATGAAATTCAACGGATCGATGTGGGGGTAATCCCGGTAATTCTTTCGGAAATACATCGGGAAATTCTTTTGCAATGGGAACATCATTGATGCTCTTTTCTTCAGTTTGTACTTTCTCGACGTGTGCTAGAACAGCATAGCAACCTTTTCTTATTAGTTTTTGTGCCTTCAAATTACTAATAAGATGTAGCTTCGTGTTGCCCTTTTCTCCGTACACCATTAAGGGTTTTCCTTTTTCTCGTATAATGCGAATTGCATTTTTGTAACAAACGATCTCTGCTTTCACTTCTTTCAACCAGTCCATACCGATTATCACATCAAAACTCCCTAACTCTACTGGTATCAAATCAATCTTAAATGTTTCGCTAACCAGTTTAATTTCTCGATTCCGACATATATTATCTGCTGAAATTAATTTACCATTTGCTAATTCGAGTAAAAATTTACTATCCAAAGGCGTCAATGGACAACTTAATTTAGCACAAAAATCTCTACTCATATAGCTTCTATCCGCACCCGAATCAAATAAAACGTAAGCAGATTTATTGTCAATAAGAAACGTACCCGTAACAAGCTCCGGGTCTTCTTGTGCCTCTGCCGCATTAATATTGAAAACTCTTCTGCGGCCTTGTCCATTCGTGTTCTCCTGGTTCGGGCAATTTCTAATAATGTGGCCCGGTTTTCCACATTTATAACAAACTACATTGGCATAACTTGCTCCGACACTACTTGCTCCGCCATTACTCGTTCCAACACCATTTGTTCCTTTCGTTCTATTAACCCCTGGTCCGTAGACCTCACACTTCGCCGCGCTATGACCATTTCTTTTACACTTGTTGCAAAATTTGGTGCAGAACCCCGAGTGATACTTTTCACACCTTTGGCATAGCTGCTTCTGATTGTTGTTGTTGTTGAGGTTATTATTGTTGTTGGGATGATTGTTGTAGTTGCTATTGTTGTTGTTGTTGTTGTTGTTGTTGTTGGGCCGTTTGTTGTAGTTACGATTGATGTTGCGATTGTTGGGATAATTGTTGCGATTATTGTTGTAATTGCTGTTGTTGTTGTATTGGTGATTCTTATCACCGTTTTCCTCCCACTTTCTTTTGACTTGCTTCACATTGGCCTCTACAGCAGTCTGTTCTTTAATTCTTTCTTCAATCTGGTTGACTAGTTTGTGAGCCATTCTACATGCCTGTTGTATGGAGGCAGGCTCGTGTGAACTTATATCTTCTTGGATTCTTTCCGGTAATCCTTTCACAAACGCGTCGATCTTCTCTTCCTCATCTTCGAACGCTCCCGGACACAATAGGCACAATTCTGTGAATCGTCTTTCGTACGTGGTAATATCAAATCCTTGGGTTCGTAACCCTCTAAGTTCTGTCTAGAGCTTATTGACCTCGGTTCTGGGACGGTACTTCTCGTTCATCAAGTGCTTGAATGCTGACCACGGTAGTGCGTACGCATCATCTTGTCCCACTTGCTCTAGATAGGTATTCCACCATGTTAACGCAGAACCTGTGAAGGTATGCGTAGCGTACTTCACTTTGTCCTCTTCAGTACACTTACTTATGGCAAACACCGATTCGACCTTCTCGGTCCACCGTTTCAATCCGATCGGTCCTTCGGTTCCATCAAATTCCAAGGGTTTGCAGGCAGTGAATTCTTTGTAGGTGCATCCTACACGATTTCCTGTACTGCCAGATCCAAGGTTATTGTTGGTATGTAGCGCAGCCTGTACTGCGGCTATGTTTGAAGCTAGAAAAGTACGGAATTCCTCTTCATTCATATTCACGGTGTGTCGAGTAGTCGGTGCCATTTCCTTCAAATAGTCAAATGGAACAAGTTAATCATACAGAATATTAAGAGTAGTTAATAGTATTTCGTAGCATAATATGAACTTATTTATAAAAGCTTTTCTTCATATTAGCATTTTATAAGTTTAAATTCGGGTAGTACCTACCCGTTAAGTTCATACTTAGTAGCTAATATACAATTCAACTACTACAATTCTATATGAAAAACTGATTATAATAATATTTCGCGTTCAAACTTTTATACAATATTTTACAAACTTACAATACCGCTTATTTTACATAAAGCATGAAATATAGCACACAATAACTTTGATACAAGATAGTTGTGAAGATAATTCTAGCTAGTACACAAGTCGTTCAGCAAAGGCAATAAAGACACGTAATTCATACGTCCAGAAACAAGTCATGCATTCTGGTTTTACTAGGATTACTTCCCATCCTTGGTCTTGTGGAACATAACCGTTATGGCCGTTGATAAGACAGCGTGTTGTAACGTCGTCAAAGGGACGAGGGTTACGTAATGTCCAACAGTCCCGTAGCAATCTAAAAACCTCATTTCTTACCCCAATTACCGACTCCGTCACTTGTGGAAACGTTTTGTTTAATAGTTGTAGCCCGATGTTCTTGTTCTCACTTTGGTGAGAAGCGAACATTACTAATCCGTAAGCATAACATGCTTCTTTATGTTGCATGTTAGCCACTTTTTCTAAATCACGAAGTCCAATATTCGGATATATTGAGTCAAAATAATATCTTAACCCATTGCGTAAAATAGCATTTGGGTTCCCCGCAATATATGCGTCAAAGTAAACACATCGTAACTTATGGGTTTCCCAATGTGATATCCTCCATCTTTCGAACGAAAGCCTTTTATAAACCAAGGCATTCTTGGAACGTTCTTCGAATGTCTTACAAACTGATATCGCCTTAAATAGTTGTGCCAAAGAATTCTGACCGACTCTAGACAAGATTTCATCAATCATGTCTCCGGGTAGGTCTCTTAAAATATTGGGTTGTCTATCCATTTTGTGTTTTTATACTGTAAAATAGACAAGAGTTAGATTCATAAAAAAAATACTTATTAATACAAGCAATTTTTACATATATCATTAAGCATAAGCACACTATATTACATATATTACACCACACGAATACAACTATCTTATTCCGACTCGCTTGTTTCTTCTTCTTCGGTTTTGGTTCGTTTTGCCAAGTTTCTAGGGATATATGATGTTCCCCTAATACGAGCCGTCGTAATCCACACTGGTTTAGAAAAATCTGGTGGTTTAGAGGTTCCCGGGTCATTGTTACAACTTAAGGACTTCGGGGGTTGACGATACATATAAAGTTCATCGGGGTTGGAATTAGATTTCTCTATTTTTATGCCCTTTCCCTTATTATTTTCTTTTGCCTTTTTAAATTCAGTTGGGGTAATTTCTATAACATCATCGTAATTCTCGTCGGAATCCGATTCATCGGAGAATTGGTAATCCTCCCAATATTTTGCTTCCTTGGCGGAAACACCATTGACCATAATTAACCTTGGTCGGTTGGTTGAGGATTTTCTTTTACTTAATCGTTTTATTATTTCCCCCACCGGTTCTATTTCTTCATCTGGTTCCGATTCTTCTTCCGGTTCCGATTCTTCTTCCGGTTCCGACTCTTCTTCCGGTTCCTCTTCGGGAACTTGTGAATCAGTCCACGAATCATTCCAATTTACATTTGACTCTTCATTATTATTAGGTGAGTCAATGGGACTTGTTCTAGAGGTAGACATCTATCACATAATATCAAACGCGTTAAGAGATTAATATATCACATAATATTCACATGTTAAAAATATATAGTTTCCAACAAAATTTGTTAAGCAATCATTTTTCAAGTAAACACGGTCGAAGTCCAGACTCACTAATGCATCCTAAAAAACTCGATAAGACACACTAATGCAAAATTCTGGTTCTCTAAGACCAACGCTCGGATACCAACTGAAATGTCCCGTTCTTATTGATTAAAAACGTTCCATATTAATTGATTTCGTTGCGAGGTTTTGACCTCTATATGAGACGTTTTTCAAAGACTGCATTCATTTTAAAACAAACCATAACCTTTATTTCATCAATAAAGGTTTAAAAAGCTTTACGTAGATTATCAAATAATGATAATCTAAAATATCCTGTTTACACAAGACCATTACATAATGGTTTACAATACAAATATGTTACAACAAAATAAGTTTCTTGAATGCAGTTTTTACACAATATCATACAAGCATGGACTCCAAATCTCGTCCTTATTTAAGTAGGCGACAGCGGAAGCTCTTAATAATCACCTGAGAATAAACATGCTTAAAACGTCAACAAAAATGTTGGTGAGTTATAGGTTTAACCTATATATATCAAATCATAATAATAGACCACAAGATTTCATATTTCAATACACATCCCATACATAGAGATAAAATCATTCATATGGTGAACACCTGGTAACCGACATTAACAAGATGCATATATAAGAATATCCCCATCATTCCGGGACACCCTTCGGATATGATATAAATTTCGAAGTACTAAAGCATCCGGTACTTTGGATGGGGCTTGTTGGGCCCGATAGATCTATCTTTAGGATTCGCGTCAATTAGGGTGTCTGTTCCCTAATTCTTAGATTACCAGACTTAATAAAAAGGGGCATATTCGATTTCGATAATTCAACCATAGAATGTAGTTTCACGTACTTGTGTCTATTTTGTAAATCATTTATAAAACCTGCATGTATTCTCATCCCAAAAATATTAGATTTTAAAAGTGGGACTATAACTCACTTTCACAGATTTTTACTTCGTCGGGAAGTAAGACTTGGCCACTGGTTGATTCACGAAACTATAACAATATACATATATATCAAAGTATGTTCAAAATATATTTACAACACTTTTAATATATTTTGATGTTTTAAGTTTATTAAGTCAGCTGTCCTCGTTAGTAACCTACAACTAGTTGTCCACAATTAGATGTACAGAAATAAATCGATAAATATTATCTTGAATCAATCCACGACCCAGTGTATACGTATCTCAGTATTGATCACAACTCAAACTATATATATTTTGGAATCAACCTCAACCTTGTATAGCTAACTCCAACATTCACATATAGAGTGTCTATGGTTGTTCCGAAATATATATAGATGTGTCGACATGATAGGTCGAAACATTGTATACGTGTCTATGGTATCTCAAGATTACATAATATACAATACAAGTTGATTAAGTTATGGTTGGAATAGATTTGTTACCAATCTTCACGTAGCTAAAATGAGAAAAATTATCCAATCTTGTTTTACCCATAACTTCTTCATTTTAAATCCGTTTTGAGTGAATCAAATTGCTATGGTTTCATATTGAACTCTATTTTATGAATCTAAACAGAAAAAGTATAGGTTTATAGTCGGAAAAATAAGTTACAAGTCGTTTTTGTAAAGGTAGTCATTTAAGTCGAAAGAACGACGTCTAGATGACCATTTTAGAAAACATACTTCCACTTTGAGTTTAACCATAATTCTTGGATATAGTTTCATGTTCATAATAAAAATCATCTTCTCAGAATAACAACTTTTAAATCAAAGTTTATCATAGTTTTTAATTAACTAACCCAAAACAGCCCGCGGTGTTACTACGACGGCGTAAATCCGGTTTTACGGTGTTTTTCGTGTTTCCAGGTTTTAAATCATTAAGTTAGCATATCATATAGATATAGAACATGTGTTTAGTTTATTTTTAAAAGTCAAGTTAGAAGGATTAACTTTTGTTTGCGAACAAGTTTAGAATTAACTAAACTATGTTCTAGTGATTACAAGTTTAAACCTTCGAATAAGATAGCTTTATATGTATGAATCGAATGATGTTATGAACATCATTACTACCTTAAGTTCCTTGGATAAACCTACTGGAAAAGGAAAAAATGGATCTAGCTTCAACGGATCCTTGGATGGCTCGAAGTTCTTGAAGCAGAATCATGACACGAAAACAAGTTCAAGTAAGATCATCACTTGAAATAAGATTGTTATAGTTATAGAAATTGAACCAAAGTTTGAATATGATTATTACCTTGTATTAGAATGATAACCTACTGTAAGAAACAAAGATTTCTTGAGGTTGGATGATCACCTTACAAGATTGGAAGTGAGCTAGCAAACTTGAAAGTATTCTTGATTTTATGTAACTAGAACTTGTAGAATATATGAAGAACACTTAGAACTTGAAGATAGAACTTGAGAGAGATCAATTAGATGAAGAAAATTGAAGAATGAAAGTGTTTTTAGGTGTTTTTGGTCGTTGGTGTATGGATTAGATATAAAGGATATGTAATTTTGTTTTCATGTAAATAAGTCATGAATGATTACTCATATTTTTGTAATTTTATGAGATATTTCATGCTAGTTGCCAAATGATGGTTTCCACATGTGTTAGGTGACTCACATGGGCTGCTAAGAGCTGATCATTGGAGTGTATATACCAATAGTACATACATCTAAAAGCTGTGTATTGTACGAGTACGAATACGGGTGCATACGAGTAGAATTGTTGATGAAACTGAACGAGGATGTAATTGTAAGCATTTTTGTTAAGTAGAAGTATTTTGATAAGTGTATTAAAGTCTTTCAAAAGTGTATGAATACATATTAAAACACTACATGTATATACATTTTAACTGAGTCGTTAAGTCATCGTTAGTCGTTACATGTAAATGTTGTTTTGAAACCTTTAGGTTAACGATCTTGTTGAAGGTTGTTAACCCAATGTTTATAATATCAAATGAGATTTTAAATTATTATATTATCATGATATTATCATGTATGAATATCTCTTAATATGATATATATACATTAAATGTCTTTACAACGATAATCGTTACATATATGTCTCGTTTAAAAATCATTAAGTTAGTAGTCTTGTTTTTACATATGTAGTTCATTGTTAATATACTTAATGATATGTTTACTTATCATAGTATCATGTTAACTATATATATATCCATATATATGTCATCATATAGTTTTTACAAGTTTTAACGTTCGTGAATCACCGGTCAACTTGGGTGGTCAATTGTCTATATGAAACATATTTCAATTAATCAAGTCTTAACAAGTTTGATTGCTTAACATGTTGGAAACATTTAATCATGTAAATATCAATCTCAATTAATATATATAAACATGGAAAAGTTCGGGTCACTACAAGAGCTTTTCAGATGTCGGTTGAGAATGCTGTGGCAGCCGACGAAGTGATAACCGGAATGTTTCTAATCAACTCAATACCTGCTCGTGTATTGTTTGATTGTGGTGCCAATAGGTGTTTTATGTCCCTAGATTTCTGTGCTAAGTTGAAATTACCAGTTACTGTGTTACCCAAGCTGGTTAGTGTAGAAGTAGCCGATGGTAAAACCACACCCGTCACAACCTATGTGACTGGGGTTTGTATAGAGATCGAAGGGAAGTCATTCCCGGTGACCTGTTTAGTGTTACCTATTCCTAGCTTTGATGTAGTACTAGGAATGGATTGGTTGAGCTCGCTTAGGGCTAATATTAAGTGCAATAGGAAAATGATTACCTTTCGTCCGACCGATGGAACCCGTGTTGTGGCCCGAGGGGAGCGGAGCGGGTATAATTTTCCGTTGATAACCATGATGAAAGCGAAAAAGTCGATAGGAAAGGGTTGTGAATCATTTCTTGCATATGTAATTGATGCGAAGAAAGAAAAGAAAACAGTGGCTGATATTCCGGTAGTATCAGAATTTTCCGAAGTGTTCCCAGATGAGTTACCAGGTCTGCAGCCCGTAAGGGAAGTCGAATATAAGATTGAGTTAGTTCCTAGAACAACTCCAGTTGCTAAAGCTCGATACCGATTAGCGCCGTCTGAAATCCGTGAAATGATGTCACAGATTCAAGAGTTATTAGATCGTGGTTTTATTCGACTGAGTTCTTCACCGTGGGGTGCTCCGGTATTGTTTGTTAAAAAGAAAGATGGGTCAATGCGTATGTGTATTGATTATCGTGAATTGAACAAAAGAACAGTGAAGAATAAGTACCCATTACCTCGAATAGATGATTTGTTTGATCAGTTACAGGGTGCTTCATTCTTTTCCAAGATAGACTTACGATCCGGATATCATCAGGTTCGTGTTGCTGAATCAGATATACCGAAAATAGCGTTCAGAACAAGGTATGGTCATTATGAATTTCTTGTCATGCCGTTTGGGTTGACGAATGCGCCAGCAATCTTCATGGATCTAATGAATAGAGTGTGTCGCCCGTTCTTAGATAAGTTTGTGATTGTGTTTATAGATGATATACTAGTGTATTCAAAGACCGAAAGTGAACATGCTGAACATCTGAGACAGGTTTTGAACATGTTGAAACGTGAACAACTATTTGCAAAATTTTCAAAGTGTGAATTTTGGTTACGTGAAGTGCAGTTTTTGGGTCATGTGATTTATGCCGAGGGTATAAAAGTTGATCCGACAAAGATAGAAGCGGTAATGAATTGGAATTCTCCGAAGACTCCGACTAAGATTAAGAGTTTTCTGGGATTAGTCGGTTATTGTCGTAGATTTATCAAGGATTTCTCGAAAATAGCGGGTCCGTTGACTAAGTTGACTCGTAAAGATGTAGCCTTTCGATGGACTGATGAACAGGAAAAGGCTTTTTAGATTTTGAAACAGCTACTGTGTCAGGCACCAGTATTAGCTTTACCAGAAGGTTCAGACGACTTCGTGGTATACTGTGATGCATCATTTGCTGGGTTGGGTTGTGTATTAATGCAAAGAGATAAAGTAATCGCTTACGCCTCATGACAGTTGAAAGTTCATGAGAAGAATTATCCAGTGCATGATCTTGAAATGGTTGCAGTAGTGTTTGCTTTGAAACTGTGGAGACACTATTTGTATGGAACCCATTGTGTTATATGTACAGATCACAAGAGTTTGCAGTATATCTTCTCACAGAAAGAATTGAATATGCGTCAGAGACGATGGCAAGAGTTGATCAAAGATTACGATTGTGAAATTAAATACCATCCGGGTTAGGCAAATGTGGTTGCAGATGCGCTAAGTCGTAAAAAGTCAAGTGAAAATGTAAAATTTCTTTGTTTGAATATAACTTCAGATTTGATTAACCGCTTAAGAACCATTCAGGCCTGTGCTTTAGAGGACGAACATATTAAATCTGAATAAATGACCAAACGAAAAGTGGACTTAATTGATGACTCACGTGGACTAAAGACCTTAAACAATCGTGTTTGGGTGCATAAGCTTGGGGATTTGAGGGATTTAATCATGACGGAAGCTCACAAATCCAGATTGACAGTACATCCGGGTAGTAATAAGATGTATCATGATTTGAAAATAGTGTATTGGTGGCCAACTGTAACGACCCGGATTTTTCCGATCGTTTTATACTTATGAGATTAATATTTACATAAAATAAACCTTACCAACATGATAAGCAATCCAAACTTTTGAGACTTATGTTTTTGAAAAGAGTTTCACACAACGTTTGACCGTCCAATTTGACCGATGATATCACGAACTATATAACACACGATAATTATACGATTATGTATATGTACATATCTATACATATTTAACATGATTTAAAGATGGTTTAACATTTCATTGTGAACTAACAACAATGAGTTATAAGTATACTTTGAGACCACTAACTTAAGTTTTCAAAACGATAACTATATGTAACGTTCTTTGACATATATAATTACAATCTATAATGTGTTGGTGATCTATGTCACCAATATTATTTAAGTGTAATGGGATTAATTTGTAACCAAAATATTCTTGATAAATATCGAACAAGTTTGGGGAAGTGTGGAGTGCACACTTGTTTGAACTTATCTTGATTATGACGAGGGTTCGGGGGCAGCGCCCCCGATAAGCGGGGTCTAAGGGGTGGCAACCCCTGGCGGGGTCCAAGGGGCAGAGCCCCTGGCTGGGGTCGAGCTGCCAGGTCAGCTTGGAAAATTTTTTTGGGCTAACATTGCTTTATTAAAAATGTCTTAAAATTTTATTTTGGCCCGGTTTGACCCAAAAATAAAAGCCCAGTTTTGAGCCTCTTTTACAGTTATAAACCCATCCATATTTGAATTCTCGTTCCGATTCCTCAAAATTTCTACAAGTATATCTAGGGTATATGTAACCGTATCATACCCAGCTTCTATATGTATTTACTATTGGTATATACCAACAATAAACTTCAATGATCAGCCACTAGATATGATGTTACATGTGGGAACCAGCCATTTAACCTCATGTGTGACTTTTGTGCAAGAAAACAAACTAAATCTCCTATATATCCATCCCATAATCAGGCTATTTTGCACACACACACACATACAATTTCATTTCCAATTTTCTTTCAAGTTAATTCACTCCCTAATCTCTCTTCATTTACCTACTCAAGAACGTATCAATATAGTCATCCGATTTCAAGGAGATTACTTCCAATCTTTCAATCCCACTCCACCACTCTTTTGATTCCAAGATTTTTCTTACCTTTTCCAGTAGCTTTGTCCAAGTAACTTGAGGTAGTAACCTTATTCATAACCTTATTCGATTCATATTTATATAGCTATCTTATTTTGTGTTGTAAAATTTTAACAACAAGAACATAGTTTGAGTGATTTCAAACTTGTTCGCAAACTAAATAGATCCTTCTAATTTGATTTTTAAAAACACTTCAAGACCTGTAATATATCATATTATGACAAAATCGGATTAATCATATCTTGGCTAATTATCATAATATTTAATATATATTTACTTATGATCTGATTTTATATATTTCAGGACCACCCGTAAATAACAAGAGAAGATTAATCATAAGACATCATGATTGTACGCAACACGTCATTTGACAACACGATACTTTATGTACGCAACACGTCACTTGACAACATGGTACCATGGGTCGAGATTAATTCTGATCAATACGAATACGATGGGGTCTTTATTTATTTTATTTAAGCAACTAATTGTGGACCACTAACATCGGACTGCTAACTACGGACTAAGAAAATATTAAAAGTATTAAAAGTATATATATATATATATATATATATATATATATATATATATATATATATATATATATATATATATATATATATATATATATATATATATATATATATATATATATGTAACGATTACTTAAAAAGAAAATATGTTGATATATTATATATATGGTTAGGTTCGTGATATCTATCGGAGACCAAGTCGAGTTAAATACCTTCAAGACAAAAGTGAGTATATAGTCCCACTTTTAAACTCTAAATATTTCGGGATGAGAATACATGTATTTTATGATTTACGTTATGGACACAAGTGATTAAAAATATATATTCTACGTTGAGTTGTACCACTGGCATACTTCCCTGTAACTTGGTAACTACTATTTACATGAGGTATTGTAAACGCGAATCCTGTTGATAGATCTATCGGGCCTGACAACCCCAACCGGACTGGACGACCAGTATTCAACGGTTGCACAGTACTTCGTTTCGGTGACTACACTTGGTACGGTGTAGTAAGATTTCATAATAAAGGGAATATGCGACGTTGATTAAATGTTAAGTATGGTTATCAAGTGCTCAACAACTTAGAATATTTTTATTAGAACGTTTATATATGAAATCTTGTGGTCTATGTTTATAACACTGCCGGCATTAAACCTATATCTCACCAACTTTATGTTGACGTTTTAAGCATGTTTATTCTCAGGTGATAACTAAAAGCTTCCGCTGCAACATGTTGAATTTAAGCAAGATCTTGAGTATGCATATTTGTGTCAAAAATAAAACTGCATATCGGAGGATTTGTAATGTAAAATATGTTGGAAGTCGTATTGTTATTATCACATGTAAAGTTTGTAAGTCTAAGATTATCGCTAAACGATAATCATTATTAAGTTGTTTAAACCTTGTATTTGTAATAAAAGCTATGGTTTGTATTGTAAAACGAATGCAGTTTTTGAAAAATGTCGCATATAGAGGTCAATACCTAGCGATGAAATCATATGTTATTGTATTCGTCCTTATGGTTAAGGTCGGGTTATGACACCAACAATGAAATCAGATATCACCTGTTATGTCGAAAAGTGTCATATATGTGCTCAAGTGAAGGCAGAACATCAGAAACCTTATGGTTCATTACGCCAGTTACAGATTCCAGAGTGGAAATGGGAACATATAACGATGGATTTTGTGACCAAATTACCTCGAACTCATAAAAGACATGATATGATTTGGGTAATAGTGGATCGTCTAACTAAAAGTGCTCATTTTCTTGCTACTCGTGAGACAGCTTCGTTAAGTGAGTTAGCCGAATTGTATGTGAAAGAAATAGTTAGTCGTCATGGTGTGCCGTTATCGATCGTTTCAGACAGAGATTCCAGATTTGTGTCAAATTTTTGGAATAGTCTTCAACAGAATCTGGGTACATGTGTGAATTTAAGTGCAGCTTATCATCCTCAGACAGACGGACAGAGTGAAAGAACGATACAGACTTTGGAGGATATGTTAAGGGCTTGTGTGTTAGAATACGGTGGTTCGTGGGATACACATTTGCCGTTGGTCGAATTCGCGTATAATAATTCATATCATTCGAGTATAGGGATGCCACCCAATGAAATGTTATACGGTCGTCATTGCAGAACTCCGACTTGTTGGTTAGAAGCCGGGGAGAAACAGTTTGCAGGTCCCGAAATTGTTCAAATGACAGCCGAAAAAGTTGCAATTACGAGAGAAAAGTTGAAAGCCGCTAGAGATAGGCAGAAAATGTACGCTGATCCGTGTAGACGTCCGGTAACCTTTAATGTGGGTGAACGAGTGTATCTGAAAGTTTCGCCGTGGAAAGGGGTTATCAGATTCGGTAAACGTGGTAAGTTAGCACCGAGATTTATTGGTCCGTTTCCGATCAGTGAAGTGTTGAATGATCAGACTGTGGTGTTAGATCTTCCGTCAGAGTTAGCCGGTATTCATAATACATTCAACGTGTGTTATCTTCGTAAGTGTAAAGTCGACGATGAAACACAACTTCTTCCTTTAGAAGATTTAAGGGTCGATTTGAATAAGAAATTGGTGGAGGAGCCGGTCCGTGTGGTTGACCAAAAGGTGACTAAGCTGAGAAAGAAAGAGATTCCGATGGTGTTGATTGAGTGGAAACACAGTTTGGGTTCTAATCTTACGTGGGAAACGGAAGAGTTGATGAGAAAACGCTACTCTCATTTGTTTGACCAAGATCAGATTCCGAGGACGGAATATTCTTAAGGGGGGTGGATTTGTAACAGACTGAAACCCGGGCTAGTTGTAAGTTGCCTATTTTGCCCTTAGGGTTTGTGCTTAGTCTTAAGTGCTTTTATTTTAATTATTTTATTAGTATTTTATTATAATTGTGTTGTGACCAGTTTGTGACAAGGGTCCCAGAACAGGTTTATTTATTTTATTTGGACCTCATTTGGGCTACCTAATCTTATGCGAAAGATTTTAAATAACTGGTAAATACCCGTGTGTGATGGGGTATGAGATTTTAACCCCAAATAAGTGTAGTGAGCTGCTTTTGTTACCAATTTCTCCATCTCTCTAGAATCTTCACCAAACACCCCGTACTCTCTTCTTCCTCATCATCTCAAACCCTAAATCATTTGATCTCGAATTGAAGCTTGATTTTGGTGTCAAAACGTTCCTTGTGTCATTGTGATCCTCACAAGGTAAGTGTTTCATAGATTCATGCTTTGATTCTTGCTCTAATTGAGTTTTTGTGTTAAATGGGTTTTTGATAGAAATTAGCTCAAATCTAGTTGTTTGATGTATAAAAACATCAATAAATGTTAGAAATAGGTTATATATATGTTTAGTAGCTTCCATGTGCTTAAAATTTGATCAAAATCGCTCAAAAATCGAGTTTTTGGGGAAAAAAATCACGAAATCAGCGAATGTGTTCGAAACCAGTTGCTACAGTATTTTGCTACAGTACCACTATTTGCTACAGTACCTTTTATGAAATTGAAACGGGCGTAACTTTCAAAACGTAACTCCGTTTTTGATGAATAAACTATCGTTAGAATCGTAATAAAGAATACTTTTCAGTGGTGAACTTTTAAGAAACTAGATCAAACTGTTTTTGGATCGGAAAAGGATTTTTAGTGTGTATGTCGTGTTTTGCACGCACCTGTATGCCATTATTGAGTGGAGTCATGATGTAGATTCATAAAATTGTGAATATATGGTGTTATGACCTAGTTAATCGTATGAAATAATTATATTATTTATTGAATATGTATATTAACTTTGTTTATGTTGTTCTCATGTTATAAGGACAAGGAGGAAGCTCAGAAATAATAACTGAGCAGTTGCTGATAATTGGTGAGTGGGTCTATCTCCGGATAGAGTTTAAGTGTCACTATTTGCTACAGTGCCGAGTTGCTACAGTGTCACTCTTTGCTACAGTATCACTATTTGCTACAGTACCTTTTATGAAATTGAAACTGGCGTAACTTTCAAAACGTAACTCTGTTTTTGATGAATAAACTATCGTTAGAATCGTAATAAAGAATAATTTTCAATGGTGAACTTTTAAGAAACTAGATCAAACTGTTTTTGGGTTGGAAAAGGAGTTTTAGTGTGTATGTCGTGTTTTGCACGCACCTGTATGCCATTATTGAGTGGAGTCATGATGTAGATTCATAAAATTATGAATATATGCTGTTATGACCTAGTTAATCATATGAAATAATTATATTATTTATTGGATATGTATATTAACTTTGTTTGTGTTGTTCTCAGGTTATAAGGACAAGGAGGAAGCTCAGAAATAATAACTGAGCAGTTGCTGGTAATTGGTGAGTGGGTCTATCTCCGGATAGAGTTTAAGTAGCATATCATGCTACTGTGGTTGACTCTTTTACCATGCATAGTGTAGAAATTGCCATGTTAGAATAATATAGTATGCCTGATGTGGTATGTGATTTGTGTGTACACTGTGTGAATGGCACCAGTCGGGCTTAGGGAGACTGGGGACTCGAAACCGTGCCTAGAAGAGGTTTCTGTTAGATAGATTCCATTCACTTAGCGGTGCGCTAATCCCCCACATGTTTCCCCATTTGCAGGTTTAGGTACTGCTAGTCGGGATGGGTATTGATGCAGAAGACATGTTTGACAACCCTACTCTGATGTGAACTTTCGTATAAATAATGTTTTGTAATAACGTAACACCGTTGTGTAAACTTAAACGTAATTACACGGATTAATGTAATGACGTGACTTATATTGTGTTTGTTAATAAAGTCTTCCGCTGTGTGTTTAAAAAAAATGACCGGTGTTACACAAAGATGATTAACTAGGGTTTTCAAAGTAGCAAACTATGTTTATGAGCCTAAATTGGTTAGTTAAAGTACTAGCACACTTATATATATGTAAATGGGTGTTAAGTGGGTTAGTGGATGACCCGAAATGGGTGTATTGACTTTTAAGTGGTCAAATGGGTCATAATGGACCTAAGATAGTCAGTGTATGTTTAAGATGTATAGACCTTGTGTTGAAAAGTGTTTTAAGACCTAATTTGGCAAATGTTAGGGTTTTGGTTATGATTGACCCAAATATTAGGGTTAAGGGTACAAATGGGTCGAGATTGCACCATGGGTCAAAATGACTATAGAATGGAGTTTGAGTTGGTTGACCAACTTGAGTTTGTGATTGATATTATGTATAATGTAATAGGTACGTTACATTGAAGATTTCCGAGCTTGTCTATCTCTCATCAAGACTTTGAGGTGAGTGGAAAATCTATATATGTATGTATATGATTTACGTGCCGTATTAATGGTGTCACATAGCCGTTTTGTGACCGTAGTTGTGAGACATAGCCGTTTTGCCCACGTTTTATATTTATGCACATAGCCGTGTTTGTGCATATAGTGGCGAGTAATAGCCGTGTTTTACTCCCACATTATTATCCGAGTTATTGTGCACATAGCCGTGTTTGTGTACATGATTGTGAGTAATAGCCGTGTTTTACTCACACGTTGATCAAGTGATGCCATAGCCATTTTTTGGAACACTTGGGGGTGATGACATAGCCATTTTTGGAACACCTCGGGGGTTAGCATACCATAGCCATTTTTGGGAGCTAACGGTTGTTATGAACATCGATGACTTGTTTCGCAAAGTCATTCCCTTGCGAAGATATAGGTTAACCATGGTTTATAGTTGTTGACGTTAGCATTAAATTATTATTATGAATATTATGCTATTGATGTTGCTAGTTGTACGATTTGATGGTACTAGCTTGTTTATTGAGGCGTTATGCGTTTGTATGCGTTATATGATATCGTGGATGCGAGTAGGTAAGTCTTATATGCATGTATATATTTATTCTACTCACTAAGCGTTAGCTTACCCTCTCGTTGTTTACCATTTTATAGGTTCCGGCGTGGATAAGGGTAAGGGCATACGGTTGGATTAGAGATCCCGCTTGTTAAGGGACGCCTCTTGGATGTGTTAGCTTTTGGAGTTTGACCATGACTTGGGTAGTTTAATCCCAAACACCATGCTCATCGTGTCGTTTGGTACTTAAACTTTTTGGTGGTCGAAACTCACGTTATGTATTAAACTCGTAAAATGGCCAAAGTGGGCCCCGCTTTGTAAAACTTATTTTATATTTGAATTGTGTTAGTTTTACATGTTTGAATATGTTGTTAAAAGCGTATTGTCTAATTATGTCGGGAAGTGGCCGATTTTTTTCGCATTTCATGACTTTTGGGACAGACCAGTTTGACGCGCCGCGCGGCCATATGGCGCGCCGCGCCATATGCCGTCCCAGCAAAAAAAAAAATTATTTTGAGATTTTAACGCGGGTCGTTCGTGGTTTGGTTTGGGTCGTTACATGGACGCCGTCCAGGCCTTCAGTACTGGACGCCGTCCAGATATACTAGTCCAGAATTTTTTTTTGGGTCGTATTTTGGGCGTATCAAGGTTTGGGTTGTTACAACTGCATATGTTTTAACTAGTGTTACGTGTAATCTTTAAGAATATTATTAATTATTCCCAAATGTTTTGAGCTACATTTGATTGTTACGGAGTATTTTAGTTTATAAAGAATTTGTTATATTGTTTCGAGTAAATTTTAGCTTATCTAGATTGATGTATTTTGATTTGCTTAAAGTCGATGATTGAGAGAAGCAAAAACTTAAATATCATTATATATTTAAGATACATAAATTTATTTGTATTTAAAATTTTAAATACTTCTATCATCATAATCCATATTTCCGATAAAAATTTAATGGCTAAACTTTAAAGGGTACATAAGAATATGTAAATGTATACGCGTATATTTTAATACATTCAAATATGCAATATATATATATATATATATATATATATATATATATATATATATATATATATATATATATATATATATACATACATATATATATATATATATATATATATATATATATATATATATATCCATGAATGATAAACTGTCATTCATATTCGATCTAGGAATTTTTAACATCATCCATATTAATATCCATAACCGTTATTCATCAATATATATCATCCATATCAATTTAAATGGATCGAATCGGATGAATATACGATAGATCGTACATCATCCCTACCTATGATGGCATAAAAGTTAAATAATCATTTATCTTAATTTGTACTAGTTATGATCTTATGCAGGAATCTATTAAGTAGTGGTATAGTGAAAATTGTAAAGTACTTTTGTAGATTGCAGTGTGCTACAAGCCTACAAACGCCAAAACTATAAAGTATGGTGCCGGCGTCCTCGACTCGATCGACACTCTGCTTGCTTGTAGCCTACGCCTGTATCATTTCCTAAACTATAGAGTTATTAATTGAAATTCAAAGTATAAAATATAATTGGGGGAGGGAGGGAGGGAATTGTGAAGAGAGAATTGTAAAAATTTTACGGTGAAAGATTGAATGGCCCATTAAACTTACATGGTCTAATAAGTTAGAGAATGAAACAAGCAAACTGATATACTAGCAATTTACTACCAAATAGTTTATGACAAGATAAGGCTATAAAAATTCCTAGAACAGTAATAATAGTATTATTTTTAGAAAATTATACTTGCATACTAATTTCTAAAGTTGGCTACTACTCACTTACTTTATACCTATATACTAACTTTCAAAGTTTGCTACTATTCACTTATTATTCATCGAAAACGACACATTTTGTGCTTTAATGACTTGTACGTTGTCCAGAAGAAAGTTGTACTCACAAGGAGTACTGCACTATTCATCTACAGAAATTTTTTTTTTTTTTTTTAGATTGTGCCTCTCATTCTCCCCTAAAAATTTTACTAAAGGATTGCATAAGGACGTTAGCCCGTTTTTTTTTAACCTAATTTTCTTCAAAAAAAAAACAAGACGATAAAGACTTTTTTTCCCTTTCCTTTTCCCTACCATTTTTCCTACACTTTCGCCAACAACGACTGCATCACATTGAGCAAAAATGTCTACAAAACGGCGCTGCACCGCCCCCCAAACACTAGTAAACAACTATAACTAGAAGTTTCTTAAGTACTTTATGAAATTATGATCATATACTTCATATTCGTTAAAATTGTATACTCCCGAGTAATAAGGGCATTAGGTACCCGTCATCAATTGCACCGTCCACCACCGACCATCCCAAAAATGGATACCGTCGTACCGAACCACCGTCGCTTGATGTAGACTCCGTTGTCGTTGGTTCAACGTCTTTGGTCAACAATGGGTTTTGATATATTTTTTTGTTTTTGTTTCTTTTTAAATTATCTATTTTCTTATTAGTTCGCGTCATATTCGACTTTAAAATAGATATCGAAATGAACACCGAACGACATCTTATTTTAATCATTTCAAGATTATTTTTTACCTTGAAACAGATAAAAAAAAATGAACAGGTTGAAATTTAGATAAAAGTAGTTAAACACAGTAAATAAATAAATATACTACCGAGAAGTACGAAATAAATATTGGGCCTGTGTAGTAGACTGTAGAGAGAGATTTGGAGGGATATGAAGGCAAAAGGAATGGAAAGAGAATTGTCTTGTCAAAATTCCTTGTTTGCAGGTATTGCCATCATCATTCTCCCTCTGTGCCACCACTATCATCAACTATGCTTTTCTTCTCATTTGGCCTCATTCTAAAATTCAAATATAGTACTAAACTTACGGTGTAATTAGAAGAATATCACTAGTTCCTTTGTACGATTTAATAGTCTACGTATAAAAAATACACAGTTTAAAAAATATTATCAATACTTTATATATATTTTTTTACTTTTCTGTTTTAATCCTTACTTTTTTACTTCTTTTTTTTACATACATAAAACAAGGCTATGAAAGAACTTTACCTTATTGTATTTTTGAAAGTGAACTATTAATTTGAGACATTCGAAAAAGAAAATCAAGCATATTAAATTCGGACGCAGAGAGTAATAGTTAAAATGACGGTATTACCCTCAAATGCAAGACATGTGACGTGACTTCACGAAATTTTTAATCTCCGTCAGACAAAGGGACTGACGAAGGGACTGTCTTTACAATAGTTGCATAACATAGTGACTGTTTTGTCAAAAAAAAAGTTGAAGAACTGAACTTACAAGTTGATACAAACCACATGGACACTTCTTGTAACTTTGTCTAATTATAACTTCACACCTAAATCAAAGTTGACTACACAATATGCATGTGGTTCTTCAAATTATACTTCGCACATAATGCAGAGTACTAATCACGCATGGTTCATTTGTCATTTTTGCCCCTCACATGCACTTTTCGTTTTGTGGTTGGGTGAAGGTATTTCGTATGCCCGAGAGACATATTAAATTAACGTGGTTAATATGTTTTGATCCAAGTCGGGTCATACCCAATAACAAGCTTACCGACACCTTAATCGTATTTGATCTTAGCGATTGGATCATTGATTAAATTACGCGACACTTGGAATTTAAGAAAAACGGTTTTCTAAAATGATATTACTTGATGTGTATATAAATTATGGAATAATTTATATAATAAGAATTTAATTATTTATAGGTTAAATAATTAATTTTATAATGTTATATTTTATAAAATTGGTTTTATAAATAAAATGTACATAATAAATTATA
Organism: Rutidosis leptorrhynchoides; assembly: GCF_046630445.1. NCBI lineage: Eukaryota > Viridiplantae > Streptophyta > Magnoliopsida > Asterales > Asteraceae > Rutidosis > Rutidosis leptorrhynchoides. The sequence continues at coordinate 283,687,197 of NC_092340.1, read as the reverse complement.
TGGAAGTTTTATAAAATAGTTTTATAAAATTTAACTTTTATAAAACTAATTTTATTAAACAACAGAGGAAGTGGCCTTGGAAGTGTAGGAACACATGCTAGAGATTCCTTTTTGTTGGTCATACTTTCCCATTTTCATATACATGCACCAAGACTCTTTGAGAAACAAACACACATGCATTTTACACATCAAGTAGCAAAAATTCTGTTGTTTTTGGGTGCAGCTGGCCGTGGCCTTTTGAGAGCCAAAGAGGGTTCTTAAATTTATTTTTGCAAGGTAATTTTAAGTGTCATTAAATCCTAACCAAAAGCTAGGGTGTTGGTGCACAAGTTTGGGGTATAACAACTTGAGGTTTCATTCTTTTGGAGCTCCATTCATCATCATCATTCTCATCACTTACCAACAAGCTTGGAGTAGGTATAAACTCTTTTCTTGCTTGTATTTGTAAGTATATTTCATAACCTGATCCTTCTTGGGATTTAACTTTAAATTGGTTAAAGATTAACATGTTCAAAATGGTAATTTACATGCTTTCGCTATCTTAATTCTTAAATGGTTTTAAGTATATTATGAACTTGTTAAATCCCAACAATGGTATCTAGAGCCGAAGTTGTTGAAATATGCTTCGAAATGGTTATTAAACCCGCTATACATTTTGCATTTTATGTAGATGCATGAAAGTAAAATGCAAAAATTAAAGGGTTTGGGTGGGTTTGTGGTTATGGCCGAATTCTAGGAGGGTCCCAAAAGGGTTTGAGACTTGCCATTTGGTTCATATTTGTTGATATATTAATGTTCACAATCATAGTCATGACCTTATGTTTGAATGGTTGCATGTTTGGTTGATTATTTATTATTCATTTAGTTTGTAATAATATTTATTCAATTGGTTTGTAATATTATTCATTTGGTTATGTAATTTATTTTATATTTAATATGTAAAATAGATTAGGTTGTATTTTTATTTTTTAGAGAAAAATGTATTAGGATATAATTTTGTAAAAGATGAAGATGCAAGATGGAGACAAGGAAGATGCAAGATTAAGTGGGAGATTTTAAATCTCCTAATTTGTGTTTGTCCCCATTAACTGGTGACATTTGTTTTCGGCTAAACAAATGTCCACCAAATTAGCTTGATTGTGAACATAATTGTTTTGCATGCATGGTTGTTTTTTGTATGATTGTGGATTGTATGTTTGTATGCTACAAGTTAATCACACAAGTTAACAACGATCAAAACTAAAATTTAATTGGTTAAATTATAAATTATTAACAACATGCAAAGAACAAACTATAATTTAATTGGTTAAATTAAAAATGGCTAAATGGATTTTAATAATTGGTTATTAAAACACAAATAAAACGGTTTATTTCAAAGTAATAAAAATTGGCTTTATTACATGACATGAAAATGGATTTTCACATGTACCACACACTAAATGCATGTTAGTGTATGGTATAAAAGTTTTTTTGAACTAGAATAAAGAAGCCTTAAAACTCTTTACACACTAGGTTAACAAGTTTAACGCCATCCATTTATGTAAACACTTAAACATGTTAGGGAACTAATAATGGGATAAAGGTCACCTAACCGTTATAAGCAAACTAATATGATTAAGGTGAATTTCACATGCTCGTGGGATAAAGGTCACCTAACCACTTGTATATTAAATTTACACGTTTACACAAGTTGGATGACTTAATTTGGGAATCATGAACTTAGGGTCACCGAAGCATGAGGAACAAATAGGCGTTGATGGGATAAATATGCCATACAAAAGGATTGTATGATCTCATACTCTAGAAGTTGCAAATGGATTGCAATTGTCAATTTAAGACTACCTAGCTAAATCAAATAACGGGATAAAAGTCACCTAATCGAAATTTGATTTACCGTCGGATTCTAAAATTTAATACATCAATTGGATTTAAAAGGGTATTTGAAATGCCCCGTTCATATACATTATAAACGATTCATATCAATTGATTTCATTGCGAGGTACTTGACCTCTATATGATACATTTTACAAACATTGCATTCGTTTTTAAAAGACAAACTTTCATTACATCGACAGTTGACGGCATGCATACTATTTCATAATATATCCAACTATAATTGACCTAATAATAATCTTGATGAACTCAACGACTCGAATGCAACGTCTTTCGAAATATGCCATGAATGATTCCAAGTAATATCCTTAAAATGAGCAAATGCACAGCGGAAGATTTCTTTAATACCTGAGAATAAACATGCTTTAAAGTGTCAACCAAAAGGTTGGTGAGTTCATTAGTTTATCATAATCGATCATTTTCATCATTTTAATAGACCACAAGATTTTCATTTCCATTTCTCATAAATATACGTCCCATGCATAGAGACAAAAATCATTCATATGGATTGAATACCTGGTAACCGACATTAACTAGATGCATATAAGAATATCCCCTATCATTTCGGGACATCCATCGGACATGATATAAAACAACATCGAAGTACTAAAGCATCTGCAACCATGGATGGGGTTCGTTAGGCCAAATAGATCTATCTTTAGGATTCGCGTCAATTAGTAGATCGGTTTACTAATTCTTAGGTTACCAAGCAAAAAGGGGCATATTCGACTTCAATCATTTAACCATAGAATGTAGTTTCAATTACTTATGTCTATTTCGTAAAACATTTATAAAAGCAGCGCATGTATTCTCAGTCCCAAAAATATATATTGCAAAAGCATTTAAAAGGGAGCAAATGAAACTCACCATACTGTATTTTGTAGTAAAAATACATATTTGGCCTCGGATTCACGAACCTATCTATCAATTATGTATATTAACACATATAATAGTAATCAAATAATTTCATTTATTAATCTTATAATATTTATGTATTAAGCGTTGTAGTTATATAAAATTTATTATAAATCCTAATTAATACCTATATTTTATGTATATTTTATATCTTAAAGTATTTGTTATATATATATATATATATATATATATATATATATATATATATATATATATATATATATATATATATATATATATATATATTTAAAGTATTTAAGATTTATACATATGATTATATACATATATTTATATACAATTAATATTTTATCAAAAATCAATAATTCGTTATATAAATATGTTCAATATATAATTATATGTAGTATTAATATAAGTATACTTTTATATACAAAATATTTATTTTTTAATAAAATAATAATAATAATAATAATAATAATAATAATAATAATAATAATAATAATAATAATAATAATAATAATAATAATAATAATAATAATAATAAAATTATAGGGATGCTACCTCAACGTAACAAGCTTTAAAAAGATAAACGCCCCAGTCCGGGCTCGAACTCGAGACCTTTCGCTTAAACACAAACACCTCTAACCATCTGTTATGTTTCAATTTTTCTGTTATATGACATTCCCGAATTTATTTAACCCTCTTTTTGTTTTTCGGCCCAACAACATAATCATACATGACCCAACTGCCTCCTAAGCCCAAATAGCAATTAATGACCCAATATCCATTTAATCAAGCCCAATTCGATTGTAGTATAATTAGCCCAAGATGTTGTGGTTTAAATAAAAAAAATAACATGCTGCCAGCCAGAATCGAACTCGGGACCTTATGCTTAATAACAACATGACCAACCATCTGAGCCATCTAGTCTTTCTGTTTTAATTTACAGCTTAAACGTATATAACCATTGTCTGTTCATCTTCTTCTAAAGCAAAACGACTTAGAGTAACAACAAACATCATCCTTTCACGTTTTAATCCTTATCGACATCTAAGCCATCATCATCATCGATAGTATCAACATTCATGTATCATCATCATCATCATTTAATTATCAAAGAATCACTATCATCATTTAATCCTATTTTCGTTTCATCCTCATGGGTATTATCTCGACATCACTTCCCTCCCCCATCAATGAAACATCATCATCCATATCGTACAAGAATCAAAAGTAGCAGCCATGTTAACCAGTTTTTACGGCCCACATAAATTAAAAGAAAACCATTTTAATAGTCCATTAACTTTATTAGTTGGATCCACCCAACTAACTCATTAACATAAGTCAAAAAGGGTTCTTGGTTCATTATTTAAACGTAAAGAAAACAATCAAGTTGTAGTAATCATATACGACCACTGTATCGAATTAAAATTAAAAAAAAAAGAGTTTGGTTGAGGCTGGTCTGTTCGAACGGAAAAAAGAAAAAAAATAAAATTAAGTTTTGATGTATGTATGGGTTGAATATATATGTAATTGTATGTATATGTGGCTTGGTTAGTATTAAATAGAAAGATGTAGTAGCAGTGACAATAACAGCAACAATGGTGATGTTTACAAATGGGTTTCGATGAGGTGACTTGTTTAGGGTTTGCTCTCGATTAATTATAGCGAAAATCCAACAGACCCAGCGAATAGTAACAGCAATAATCACGCAACATTCTGTTAACATCGTTCAGGTCATCATTTAGATATTCATTGTTTATCATCTATAAGCATTTATTATCGTTTACGTTTTTGTTTAAGAGATGTTAAGAGATAAAACAAAATCATAAAGCGAGAACGAAGCAGATAGATAGATGGTTTACTTACGACCAGGTTGAAACTGAAACAAAAATTATAGAAGTTGGTGATGGTGAAGGTGTTATAGTGGTGATAGGGTAGCTGAATGGTGGTTGGATGATGCAACCGTAATAACAATTATCATCAAGGTGTTTGTGTGGTGATGTATATGTGTTTGTTTGTGGTGGTTCATGATGAATGTGATGGTGGTTTGAGGTGAGCCTAAGGTGGCAGACGGAGATCATGATTGATGGTGGTGAATTACGATTGTACCAAACAGTAGAGTGGCGGTCCGATGAGATGGTTAGGTGGGGTGATGAGGGGTTGTCTAAGAGGAAGGTGAGGAAGTGAGTTGAGATCATACTGAAATGTCCCGTTCTTATTGATTAAAAATGTTCCATATTAATTGATTTCGTTGCGAGGTTTTGACCTCTATATGAGACGTTTTTCAAAGACTGCATTCATTTTTAAAACAAACCATAACCTTTATTTCATAGATAAAGGTTTTAAAAAGCTTTACGTAGATTATCAAATAATGATAATCTAAAATATCTTGTTTACACACGACCATTACATAATGGTTTACAATACAAATATGTTACAACAAAATAAGTTTCTTGAATGCAGTTTTTACACAATATCATACAAGCATGGACTTCAAATCTCGTCCTTATTTAAGTATGCGACAGCGGAAGCTCTTAATAATCACCTGAGAATAAACATGCTTAAAACGTCAACAAAAATGTTGGTGAGTTATAGGTTTAACCTATATATATCAAATCATAATAATAGACCACAAGATTTTTCATATTTCAATACACATCCCATACATAGAAATAAAAATCATTCATATGGTGAACACCTGGTAACCGACATTAACAAAATGCATATATAAGAATATCCCCATCATTCCGGGACACTCTTCGGATATGATATAAATTTTGAAGTACTAAAGCATCCGGTACTTTGGATGGGGTTTGTTAGGCCCAATAGATCTATCTTTAGGATTCGCGTCAATTAGGGTGTCTGTTCCCTAATTCTTAGATTACCAGACTTAATAAAAAGGGGCATATCCGATTTCGATAATTCAACCATAGAATGTAGTTTCACGTACTTGTGTCTATTTTGTAAATCGTTTATAAAACCTGCATGTATTCTCATCCCAAAAATATTAGATTTTAAAAGTGGGACTATAACTCACTTTCACAGATTTTTATTCGTCGGGAAGTAAGACTTGGCCACTGGTTGATACACGAACCTATAACAATATATACATATATATCAAAGTATGTTTAAAATATATTTACAACACTTTTAATATATTTTGATGTTTTAAGTTTATTAAGTCAGCTGTCCTCGTTAGTAACCTACAACTAGTTGTCCACAGTTAGATGTACAGAAATAAATCGATAAATATTATCTTGAATCAATCCACAACCCAGTGTATACGTATCTCAGTATTGATCACAACTCAAACTATTTATATTTTGGAATCAACCTCAACCCTGTATAGCTAACTCCAACATTCACATATAGAGTGTCTATGGTTGTTCCGAAATATATATAGATGTGTCGACATGATAGGTCGAAACATTGTATACGTGTTTATGGTATCTCAAGATTATATAATATACAATACAAGTTGATTAAGTTATGGTTAGAATAGATTTGTTACCAATTTTCACGTAGCTAAAATGAGAAAAATTATCCAATCTTGTTTTACCCATAACTTCTTCATTTTAAATCCGTTTTGAGTGAATCAAATTGCTATGATTTCATATTGAACTCTATTTTATGAATCTAAACAGAAAAAGTATAGGTTTATAGTCGGAAAAATAAGTTACAAGTCGTTTTTGTAAAGGTAGTCATTTCAGTCGAAAGAACGACGTCTAGATGACCATTTTAGAAAACATACTTCCACTTTGAGTTTAACCATATTTTTTGGATATGGTTTCATGTTCATAATAAAAATCATTTTCTCAGAATAACAACTTTTAAATCAAAGTTTATCATAGTTTTTAATTAACTAACCCAAAACAGCCCGCGGTGTTACTACGACGGCGTAAATCCGGTTTTACGGTATTTTTCGTGTTTCCAGGTTTTAAATCATTAAGTTAGCATATCATATAGATATAGAACATGTGTTTAGTTGATTTTAAAAGTCAAGTTATAAGGATTAACTTTTGTTTGCGAACAAGTTTAGAATTAACTAAACTATGTTCTAGTGATTACAAGTTTAAACCTTCGAATAAGATAGCTTTATATGTATGAATCGAATGATGTTATGAACATCATTACTACCTTAAGTTCCTTGGATAAACCTACTGGAAAAGATAAAAATGGATCTAGCTTCAACGGATCCTTGGATGGCTCGAAGTTCTTGAAGCAGAATCATGACACGAAAACAAGTTCAAGTAAGATCATCACTTGAAATAAGATTGTTATAGTTATAGAAATTGAACCAAAGTTTGAATATGATTATTACCTTGTATTAGAATGATAACCTACTGTAAGAAACAAAGATTTCTTGAGGTTGGATGATCACCTTACAAGATTGGAAGTGAGCTAGCAAACTTGAAAGTATTCTTGATTTTATGTAACTAGAACTTGTAGAATATATGAAGAACACTTAGAACTTGAAGATAGAACTTGAGAGAGATCAATTAGATGAAGAAAATTGAAGAATGAAAGTGTTTGTAGGTGTTTTTGGTCGTTGGTGTATGGATTAGATATAAAGGATATGTAATTTTGTTTTCATGTAAATAAGTCATGAATGATTACTCATATTTTTGTAATTTTATGAGATATTTCATGCTAGTTGCCAAATGATGGTTTCCACATGTGTTAGGTGACTCACATGGGCTGCTAAGAGCTGATCATTGGAGTGTATATACCAATAGTACATACATCTAAAAGCTGTGTATTGTACGAGTACGAATACGGGTGCATACGAGTAGAATTGTTGATGAAACTGAACGAGGATGTAATTGTAAGCATTTTTGTTAAGTAGAAGTATTTTGATAAGTGTATTGAAGTCTTTCAAAAGTGTATGAATACATATTAAAACACTACATGTATATACATTTTAACTGAGTCGTTAAGTCATCGTTAGTCGTTACATGTAAATGTTGTTTTGAAACCTTTAGGTTAACGATCTTGTTGAAGGTTGTTAACCCAATGTTTATAATATCAAATGAGATTTTAAATTATTATATTATCATGATATTATCATGTATGAATATCTCTTAATATGATATATATACATTAAATGTCTTTACAACGATAATCGTTACATATATGTCTCGTTTAAAAATCATTAAGTTAGTAGTCTTGTTTTTACATATGTAGTTCATTGTTAATATACTTAATGATATGTTTACTTATCATAGTATCATGTTAACTATATATATATCCATATATATGTCATCATATAGTTTTTACAAGTTTTAACGTTCGTGAATCACCGGTCAACTTGGGTGGTCAATTGTCTATATGAAACATATTTCAATTAATCAAGTCTTAACAAGTTTGATTGCTTAACATGTTGGAAACATTTAATCATGTAAATATCAATCTCAATTAATATATATAAACATGGAAAAGTTCGGGTCACTACAGTACCTACCCGTTAAATAAATTTCGTCCCGAAATTTTAAGCTGTTGAAGGTGTTGACGAATCTTCTAGAAATAGATGCGGGTATTTCTTCTTCATCTGATCTTCACACTCCCAGGTGAACTCGGGTCCTCTACGAGCATTCCATCGAACCTTAACAATTGGTATCTTGTTTTGCTTAAGTCTTTTAACCTCACGATCCATTATTTCGACGGGTTCTTCGATGAATTGAAGTTTTTCGTTGATTTGGATTTCATCTAACGGAATAGTGAGATCTTCTTTAGCAAAATATTTCTTCAAATTCGAGACGTGGAAAGTGTTATGTACAGCCGCGAGTTGTTGAGGTAACTCAAGTCGGTAAGCTACTGGTCCGACACGATCAATAATCTTGAATGGTCCAATATACCTTGGATTTAATTTCCCTCGTTTACCAAATCGAACAACGCCTTTCCAAGGTGCAATTTTAAGCATGACCATCTCTCCAATTTCAAATTCTATATCTTTTCTTTTAATGTCAGCGTAGCTCTTTTGTCGACTTTGGGCGGTTTTCAACCGTTGTTGAATTTGGATGATCTTCTCGGTAGTTTCTTGTATAATCTCCGGACCCGTAATCTGTCTATCCCCCACTTCACTCCAACAAATCGGAGACCTGCACTTTCTACCATAAAGTGCTTCAAACGGCGCCATCTCAATGCTTGAATGGTAGCTGTTGTTGTAGGAAAATTCTGCTAACGGTAGATGTCGATCCCAACTGTTTCCGAAATCAATAACACATGCTAGTAGCATGTCTTCAAGCGTTTGTATCGTCCTTTCGCTCTGCCCATCAGTTTGTGGATGATAGGCAGTACTCATGTCTAGACGAGTTCCTAATGCTTGCTGTAATGTCTGCCAGAATCTTGAAATAAATCTGCCATCCCTATCAGAGATAATAGAGATTGGTATTCCATGTCTGGAGACGACTTCCTTCAAATACAGTCGTGCTAACTTCTCCATCTTGTCATCTTCTCTTATTGGCAGGAAGTGTGCTGATTTGGTGAGACGATCAACTATTACCCAAATAGTATCAAAACCACTTGCAGTCCTTGGCAATTTAGTGATGAAATCCATGGTAATGTTTTCCCATTTCCATTCTGGGATTTCGGGTTGTTGAAGTAGACCTGATGGTTTCTGATGCTCAGCTTTGACCTTAGAACACGTCAAACATTCTCCTACGTATTTAGCAACATCGGATTTCATACCCGGCCACCAAAAATGTTTCTTGAGATCCTTGTACATCTTCCCCGTTCCAGGATATATTGAGTATCTGGTTTTATGAGCTTCTCTAAGTACCATTTCTCTCATATCTCCAAATTTTGGTACCCAAATCCTTTCAGCCCTATACCGGGTTCCGTCTTCCCGAATATTAAGATGCTTCTCCGATCCTTTGGGTATTTCATCCTTTAAATTTCCCTCTTTTAAAACTCCTTGTTGCGCCTCCTTTATTTGAGTAGTAAGGTTATTATGAATCATTATATTCATAGATTTTACTCGAATGGGTTCTCTGTCCTTCCTGCTCAAGGCATCGGCTACCACATTTGCCTTCCCCGGGTGGTAACGAATCTCAAAGTCGTAATCATTCAATAATTCAATCCACCTACGCTGCCTCATATTCAGTTGTTTCTGATTAAATATGTGTTGAAGACTTTTGTGGTCGGTATATATAATACTTTTGACCCCATATAAGTAGTGCCTCCAAGTCTTTAATGCAAAAACAACCGCTCCTAATTCCAAATCATGCGTCGTATAATTTTGTTCGTGAATCTTCAATTGTCTAGACGCATAAGCAATCACCTTCGTTCGTTGCATTAATACACAACCGAGACCTTGCTTTGATGCGTCACAATAAATCACAAAATCATCATTCCCTTCAGGCAATGACAATATAGGTGCCGTAGTTAGCTTTTTCTTCAATAACTGAAACGCTTTCTCTTGTTCATTATTCCATTTAAATTTCTTCCCTTTATGCGTTAATGCAGTCAAGGATTTTGCTATTCTGGAAAAGTCTTGGATGAACCTTCTGTAGTAACCAGCTAGTCCTAAAAACTGGCGTATGTGTTTCGGAGTTTTCGGGGTTTCCCAATTTTCAACAGTTTCTATCTTTGCCGGATCCACCTTAATACCTTCTTTGTTCACTATGTGACCGAGGAATTGAACTTCTTCCAACCAAAATGCACACTTTGAAAACTTAGCGTACAATTCTTCCTTCCTCAATACTTCTAACACCTTTCTCAAATGTTCACCGTGTTCTTGGTCATTCTTTGAGTAAATAAGTATGTCATCAATAAAAACAATGACAAACTTGTCAAGGTATGGTCCACACACTCGGTTCATAAGGTCCATGAACACAGCTGGTGCATTAGTTAAACCAAACGGCATGACCATAAACTCGTAATGACCGTAACGTATTCTGAAAGCAGTCTTTGGAATATCATCTTCTTTCACCCGCATTTGATGATACCCGGAACGTAAGTCAATCTTTGAATAAACAGACGAGCCTTGTAGTTGATCAAATAAGTCGTCGATTCTCGGTAGTGGGTAGCGGTTCTTGATGGTAAGTTTGTTCAACTCTCGGTAGTCGATACACAACCTGAATGTACCATCTTTCTTCTTGACAAACAAAACAGGAGCTCCCCACGGTGATGTGCTTGGTCGAATGAAACCACGCTCTAAAAGTTCTTGTAATTGGCTTTGCAGTTCTTTCATCTCGCTGGGTGCGAGTCTGTAAGGAGCACGAGCTATTGGTGCAGCTCCTGGTACAAGATCTATTTGAAATTTAACGGATCGATGTGGGGGTAATCCCGGTAATTCTTTCGGAAATACATCGGGAAATTCTTTTGCAATGGGAACATCATTGATGCTCTTTTCTTCAGTTTGTACTTTCTCGACGTGTGCTAGAACAGCATAGCAACCTTTTCTTATTAGTTTTTGTGCCTTCAAATTACTAATAAGATGTAGCTTCGTGTTGCCCTTTTCTCCGTACACCATTAAGGGTTTTCCTTTTTCTCGTATAATGCGAATTGCATTTTTGTAACAAACGATCTCTGCTTTCACTTCTTTCAACCAGTCCATACCGATTATCATATCAAAACTCCCTAACTCTACTGGTATCAAATCAATCTTAAATGTTTCGCTAACCAGTTTAATTTCTCGATTCCGACATATATTATCTGTAGAAATTAATTTACCATTTGCTAATTCGAGTAAAAATTTACTATCCAAAGGCGTCAATGGACAACTTAATTTAGCACAAAAATCTCTACTCATATAGCTTCTATCCGCACCCGAATCAAATAAAACGTAAGCAGATTTATTGTCAATAAGAAACATACCCGTAACAAGCTCCGGGTCTTCCTGTGCCTCTGCCGCATTAATATTGAAAACTCTTCCGCGGCCTTGTCCATTCGTGTTCTCCTGGTTCGGGCAATTTCTAATAATGTGGCCCGGTTTTCCACATTTATAACAAACTACATTGGCATAACTTGATCCGACACTACTTGCTCCGCCATTACTCGTTCCGACACCATTTGTTCCTTTCGTTCTATTAACCCCTGGTCCGTAGACCTCACACTTCGCCGCGCTATGACCATTTCTTTTACACTTGTTGCAAAATTTGGTGCAGAACCCCGAGTGATACTTTTCACACCTTTGGCATAGCTGCTTCTGATTGTTGTTGTTGTTGCGGTTATTATTGTTGTTGGGATGATTGTTGTAGTTGCTGTTGTTGTTGTTGTTGTTGTTGTTGTTGTTTATGTTGGGCCGTTTGTTGTAGTTGCGATTGATGTTGCGATTGTTGGGATAATTGTTGCGATTATTGTTGTAATTACTGTTGTTGTATTGGTGATTCTTATCACCGTTTTCCTCCCACTTTCTTTTGACTTGCTTCACATTGGCCTCTTCAGCAGTCTGTTTTTTAATTCTTTCTTCAATCTGGTTCACTAGTTTGTGAGCCATTCTACATGCCTGTTGTATGGAGGCGGGCTCGTGTGAACTTATATCTTCTTGGATTCTTTCCGGTAATCTTTTCACAAACGCGTCGATCTTTTCTTCCTCATCTTCGAATGCTCCCGGACACAATAGGCACAATTCTGTGAATCGTCTTTCGTACGTGGTAATATCAAATCCTTGGGTTCGTAACCCTCTAAGTTCTGTCTTGAGCTTATTGACCTCAGTTCTGGGACGGTACTTCTCGTTCATCAAGTGCTTGAATGCTGACCACGGTAGTGCGTACGCATCGTCTTGTCCCACTTGCTCTAGATAGATATTCCACCATGTTAATGCAGAACCTGTGAAGGTATGCGTAGCGTACTTCACTTTGTCCTCTTCAGTACACTTACTTATGGCAAACACCGATTCGACCTTCTCGGTCCACCGTTTCAATCCGATCGGTCCTTCGGTTCCATCAAATTCCAAAGGTTTGCAGGCAGTGAATTCTTTGTAGGTGCATCCTACACGATTTCCTGTACTGCTAGATCCAAGGTTATTGTTGGTATGTAGCGCATCCTGTACTGCGGCTATGTTTGAAGCTAGAAAAGTACGGAATTCCTCTTCATTCATATTCACGGTGTGTCGAGTAGTCGGTGCCATTTCCTTCAAAATAGTCAAATGGAACAAGTTAATCATACAGAATATTAAGAGTAGTTAATAGTATTTCGTAGCATAATATGAACTCATTTATAAAAGCTTTTTCTTCATATTAGCATTTTATAAGTTTAAATTCGGGTAGTACCTACCCGTTAAGTTCATACTTAGTAGCTAATATACAATTTAACTACTACAATTCTATATGAAAAACTGATTATAATAATATTTCGCGTTCAAACTTTTACACAATATTTTACAAACTTACAATACCGCTTATTTTACATATAGCATGTGTGAAGACCCGTCCTAATCCATCCGGACGAAGTCCATATCGATTATAAACGATTCACAACAGTTGATTACATCGCGAGGTACTTGACCTCTATATGATACATTTTACAAACATTGCATTCGTTTTTGAAAAGACAAAATTTCATTACATCGAAAGTTGACAGACATGCATACCATTTCATAATATATCCAACTATAATTGACTTGATAATAATCTTGATGAACTCGACGACTCGAATGCAACGTCTTTTGAAATATGCCATGAATGACTCCAAGTAATATCTATAAAATGAGCAAATACACAGCGGAAGATTTCTTTCGTACCTGAGAATAAACATGCATTAAAGTGTCAACCAAAAGGTTGGTGAGTTCATTAGTTTAACTTAAACAATCGTTTCCATCATTTTAATAGACCACAAGATTTCAGATTTCCATTTCTCATAAACATACGTCCCATGCATAGAGACAAAAATATCATTCATATGGATTGAACACCTGGTAACCGACATTAACAATATGCATATATAAGAATATCCCCATCATTCCGGGATCCTCCTTCGGACATGATATAAATTTCGAAGTACTAAAACATCCGGTACTTTGGATGGGGCTTGTTGGGCCCGATAGATCTATCTTTAGGATTCGCGTCAATTAGGGTGTCTGTTCCCTAATTCTTAGATTACCAGACTTAATAAAAAGGGGCATATTCGACTTCGATAATCCAACCATAGAATGTAGTTTCACGTACTTGTGTCAATTTCGTAAAACAGTTATAAAAGTTGCGCATGTATTCTCAGCCCAAAAATATAAAGGGTAAAAAGGGAAATGAAACTCACGATACTGTATTTTGTAGTAAAAATACATATGACGTCATTGAACAATGCAGGGTTGGCCTCGGATTCACGAACCTATATCAATTGTGTATATATTAATACGTATAATGTAAGTTACAAAATTTCATTTATTAATATGTATTATTTATATATTATAGTTTTGTAGAATTTATTCTAACCTTTATTTTAAAACGTATACTTATATTATATTTTAAGTTATATTTTATATATATATATATATCGATTTTATGTATATATATCTATAATGATTTACGTTTATATAAATAGTGACATTAATATATTTATATACATATATTTGTGGTTAGTATTGTATTTATGAAATTTTATTAGTTTGTTATGTGAATTATTAATACAATCCTAGTATATACCATAAGTATATATATATAGTGTACAAAAGATTTATTTGTTAAAATAATAATTTAGATAATAATGATTTACTAATAATAATAATAATTTTATTAATAATGATAATACTAAGAGCAAAAAAAATGAAAATGATAACTGTTAATGATACTAATAATAATAACTCTAAAATAATATTAATACTAATACCATACTTATGTTAATAATAAGGGTTCTAATATTTATAAAATGATAAATGATAATCATAATAATACTAGTAAATATTAATGATGATACTGATAAATATGATATTATTAATTGTAAATGTACTGATGATACTATTATTTATAAACCGGTACAAATTCTAATATTGATGATAATAATATATTTTTATTTCCTTCATAATAATAATAATGATAATCATAATCATAATCCTAATGATGATAAAATACTAAAATGATAAGTTTATTACTAATAATAATATTATTAATACCTATCATAATAATAATAGTAATGTCTATAATACTTTCAAATATGATAACAAGTATGATACTAATAATAACAATAACAATAACAATCAAAACAATCACAATAATAATAATAATACTAATAATAATTAATATATAATAACAATAATAAAATTAGAAAAGAAAACTACCTCACATGAAAAGAGTTTCAAAAAAAAAAAGAAACTACCGTCCTCTGGACTCGATCTCGTGACCACATGCTCACACGCAAACACTCTCGACCATCCCACCAATTCTGGTTCTCTGTACTAATATCGAATTTAAATTTTATATATAAACTGTTTTTCTTCTATTCCTCTTCTTCTCCACAAGTCTCATGGATTCAACAAAACATCAATAACCAAAAAAAAAAATCGGGGTTCCCTTTAAAGCTTCAAAACATTACAGAAAAAAAAATAATTTGGGTTCTAAAATAAAATAAAAAAAATACTAAAGGCCTACTGCAGCGTCGGTTCTTGGAACAAAAAAAAAAATTGATTTCGTAATAGATAACATTATAGATAATGTTTATAATACGAAATAGTTTTCTAAACATGTATAAAAACTACTGGAATCGTCAATTTGATCAGAAACATATACACGAACGCGAATTTGTCTCAAGAACAATTGTTGACTTTTTTTAAACTAAACTTTGACTTCAAAATTCAAGATCGATATAAAGATTTGAGAGTTGAGATTTTGCAGATAGATTCAAAGAAAGATTTCTAACCTTTCTGCATTTTTAGATTTTGAAACTTTATTCGAAATTGAATTAAGAGAAAAAAAAATTGGAGCGTGCAGAGAAGAAGAAGAAAAAAAAATATCGCTGTGCTCTTTAATTCCATTGGATTTCCTTTTTATTTGATTTGCAATTATACATAATCATGTTGTAATAATAGAGATCGGTTGATAAAAAATGGAGAAAATGTCAACACAGGTTCACGAGTTGGGAGCAGGAAAGAAACAAAAAAAATAATAATAATAGAGATAAAGGATACAGAGGTCAAGCGTATAATATAGATCCCTACTGTTTTTTTTTAATTAATAATAATAATATATAATAACAATACTATTAATATCTAATAATATTAATAAAATTAATAATAATGATAAATATAATATTAATGATAATAATAATTGTAAAAATGATAATAATAATAATAATAATAATACCATACTAATTATGATAATATTAATATTTTATCGATAATAATAATATTAGTAATAATAATCTAATTTATACATCCAATTTCATCTTTATATGATATAAAGTGATATTATGAATACAAATATTGATATTTGACGATACAAATAACATTACTACAACAACTATATTTGTATTTAAATTTAATTTATTAATATCATCTATTATTATGTAATATTTAATAATTATGTAATATGTATTGTAACATATACTGAATATTATATATTTATGCATTTTAATATAAATATATTATAATATTTATTTACATACTAATTATATTATACTTATGTATGTAATTATGAAAAATATAAATGTTTTATATATGTAAGTATTATATATATTTATTAAAATAGTACATTATTTCATCATAGATATATTATAAATTTCTACATATACATAATATAATAATTATGTATAAAATCATATATATATATAGTTATATTTATGTATATATGTATACTACCATATATATAAAATCATGTTTTAAATGTTGAGTAGATGATTAATTATGTATATTAAACAATTAACTACAAAGTATAACATTGTACATTTAATATTTTGATAACGTTGGTAAAATATGTTTGAATCATTTATATACAATATACTATATATATTCAAAATGAAAATCTTTAGTTATTAAATGTTATCTTTTATAATAACAAAATTACTTAATAGTTCATTAATACTAATATAATTAGTTTTATATATAATTATTTATATTTACATTCTTAGTTACAATTAAAGGTTCGTGAATCGTCGGAAATAGTTAAAGGTCAAATGTTATCATGAAATAGTTCAAACATAATGAGACTCGGTTTAATAGACTTTGCTTATCGAGTCGAATCATATAAGATTATGTTTAAATTTGGTCGGAAATTCCCGGGTCATCACAGTACCTACCCGTTAAAGAAATTTCGTCCCGAAATTTGAGTGAGGTCGTCATAGCTAACAATAAATATGTTTTCCTGACGAATATGAGTTGATAACTTGAGTTTTATCATCATTGAGTAATATGGATAAAAATAATTCGATTATTCGAAGAGTGCGAATGAAGCTATTCACAAAAGGATGAAATGAGAAACAAAGATTTGTTTTTAACTTTTGACGTAGTCAGGTTTGAATTTAGAAAATAAGGCGCGTCTTAACTTTTGACATTGCCTTGGTTGAATTCCGGAATTTAAGGGATTTAAAGAAAATCTTGAAGATCTATAAAATCTGATTCTTCGGGATTTATGGAAATTAAGATCTCTTTAATTAAATACGGTGATCTGCCCCGATTACTACGTCTGATATTTCCAGTATAAATTAAGCTCTTCCTTTCCATTATTCTCACCATTCTTATACTTTCTTTCTTAGTTCATACATCCAAAAGATTCTGAAAATGATTAATCCAGTTCTGATCCTTGTCCTCATCCTTACTATCGCAACAATCATTCTCCTTTTCCAACTTCCACCAGAGGAATCAGCTTTCTTCTACTTCGCCCTCGGGATTATAATGTTTTTAATTCTCCCGTGTCTTTATGTTGCGATAAACATTGATATACACGGTTTGTAATTTATGTGTTGTTATCGGACTTTATATTCTCCCTTATATTTCAAAGCTCTATGCTTTTGTTTTCTCTTCCCGACTTCAAGTCAAGCGAATAATGGTCCAGAATTTATAGATATAGAGTTTCGAATGATTATAATGTTCTAAGCATGAAGGAACGTGATAGCACGATTTGATTTTCAAATTTATCAACATCACGGAAGATAGAACCATCAAGAATACATTTTCTTGATTTGTTACGGAGTTAAGTAGGATGAAAGAGTTATGTAACATGGCACATGATGACGTTATGATCTGTGAATCATCACGTTTCATTTAGAAACTCAGCATGACTTACTGTAATATAATCACGTTGATCAAGTGTCATTATATTATACTAACTCATGCATCAGTTCCCATCATTACTACAATAACATTCATATTTTAAGCTTGAAAATTTACAGAATATAGAAACTAACAGTTTCTATATGATGTAATACTGATAGCACGAAAAGATTAATGATTTCAGATAAGAATAGTTATAAAAATATCTCCAGAAATATGGAGGATATTTATAATGAAAGGTACGATAATATCTCAGAATATCTAAGATCAGAGGATGATAGAAACTATTGTCTGCAAGGGTTTAGAGTAAGGAGCAAGTTATTCACTATAGACTTTAGCAGACATTGAATTATTTGGATTCTTTGAAGTCAAACTTATTCTTTGTGATTTATCCACGGCTTTCTTCATAGTTTCGCATAATCTGCTTTTCGGTACTATATTTTCTATTGAATGTTTCCAATATATTGATACACAGGAAGCACGAAGAGGTATATAATTTCGGACGAGAATATTTATGAAAATATCCTCAGAAATATCAAAGATATTGATGATGATATTTTGGAATTTCTAAGTTCGACGGTTGATGGAGAAAGATTTTCCGCAAGATTTTAACATGACTTCGGAGCAAGATATTCTCTAAAGATTTCAACGGATCCAGAATTACCTGAATCCTTTGAATATATGATTTGGTCCTTGTATTTGTCCTTGGTCTCCTTCATGGGTAACTCAATCTGTTTTTCAATACCCAATTTTTTATCGAGCGTTCCTAACACTCCTTTCTTTATCATCAAACTTTTGTCCGTTTAGACCATCTACCATTTTTATGTTTCCTCTGCATTTAATGCTATGATATCTGAATCATCGGTTATTAATCCGAGGTGGTTTCAGGAGAATTGTGTTTTTAGATGATTAAACGCTGATGGTAATATGATGGAATATGAAAGGTTACCTGGTAACAATAAAAGAGCACGCGTATATATAAACGTTATAATAAGGTTGTTTCGTACGAAAAGTCGAAGTTGACTTGTTGGAGCTGTGACAAAATTGGCTAATTTTGAAAAGGGATCGCAAAGTTGTTTTTGTTAATAAATGTCAAAGGATCTGACGCGGCTACGTGTTGAACTTTTACTCAATTGCCGAGAGTTTCTCAGGTGCATAACTATATGCATAAATCTTTCCTTCCGTAGATGAAGTGCGGTTGATTCATCCTATCGATTGAGGTGTTTTCAAAAATCATGAAAGGTTTGAACGCAGAATGTAATCGTGAAGATACAAATGAGGTTTAAGACGAAATCAAGTGGCAAACTTGAAGAATTGTTTAGTTTCATATGTTATATTCAATATTTTAATTCATTTTAATTGTCCAATGTTATTAGTCCACAGTCGATAGTCCACAGTTGACAGTGCAATCATTCATATATAGTTTAATATATAATATTTGAATTAATTAATACGTATCGTGACCCGTGTACATGTCTCAGACTCGATCACAACTCAAAGTATATATATTATTATAAAATCAACCTCAACCCTGTATAGAGAACTCGATCATTACTGCATATAGAGTGTCTATGGTGATTCCAAATAATATATATAGATGTGTCGATATGATATGTCAAAACCTTGTATACGTGTCCCGATATTTAAAGTGCGTAAAATAAATAACAGAAATTAAATGACGATAAATAAAGTGCGTAAAGTAAATAACAGAAATTAAATGACAATAAATAAAATTGCGAGAATATAAATTGCGATAAAATAAATTGCGATAAATAAATTGCGATAAATAAAATGTAATACGGAATTAACAGTTAGCTAGGAACAGTTAGCTAGGATTTTGTTAGCGTGGTTTCTTAATAAAATTTAATATTGTTAATTAGTCTGTTTCTAATCAATTTTTATTGTGTCCATTATTTCTTCATTATGCCACTTGTTGGATTCTGATAGGTCAAAATTCAAATATGAAATTGAATTTGAATGAAAATAGTTATTCTTTGGTGAACGGATAAGTATCCCGGTGGTTGTAAATAGGATAGTGAATAACTGTTGAATCAGATTCGAAGAATATACAGTGTAACTTATTAATGTGAAATTTAAATATTCCTCGGGTATTACCTACCCGTTAAAATATTTTTATTATTAACAGTTTGTACAAAAGAATTTTTAATTACAATCTTTATGAAAACATATATACATATATATTTTCTTCAGATGTAATCATAAATTTAATGAGTTAACATGATATTAAACTCATTTAGTTTTCAGTTGGAACTAGAATAAATAATCTCTAAAACATTAGAGATTACATAATCACCATGTCGAACGAAGATAACTGATGTAGAATGTCATGTAGAATGATGATTATACTCGAGGTATAGATTGAGATGTTGAGGCATGTGATATTGAAATTTGGGTTGTTGGTGGTGCTGTTGGTGCCGGTGATTTGGATGAAGCTGGTACGTTTTGCACCATATTTTTCAAGACTACAACTTATGCGCGAAGTTCGTTAACTTCTTCTATTACACCGGGATGATTGTCGGTTCGGACGAGCGGATGAATGAGGTTTAGAATCTGAGATAGTATATGATCGTGATGAGATACTTTGGAAATGAGAGAGAAAATGGTGTCTCGAACAGGTTCGCCGGTAAATGTTTTAGGTTCATTGTCAAGAGGTGAATTTGGTTAGTGGAAATGATCGCCTTCTTCGCGTTTCCATTGATTAAGTCGACTACGAACCCATCTCCAATTCATTCAGAATAGATGATGGCTAATTGATCGATTCATTCCGGTTACTCTGCTTTCGGAGCTCGAGTGAAAATCCATATCGAAATAGCTGTCGGAATAACTATCGAAATAGCTATCGAAATCTGATGGACTCGAACTGGTTGAGGCATTCATCTCGTACGATCAGATGAAGGATTTTCGATAAGAAATAGATTATAGGATGTAGATTAGTACCCTGCAATACATAATTTACATATGCATATATAATACTAAAATCCCATAAGCTACGGAGGAATCTACGGAAGCTGTCAGGCAAAGGTAACAATAACAGATACGCTAAGATATGAATTTAACTATACACTGTCTATGCAATAAAGGCAGTAAGACGTGTCTTAGACTTTAAGGATGATAAGCAAATAATTTTTCGACACTAAATGATAAGCAAAACTTTTGACATGCAAACACGGTCGAAGTCCAGACTCATTAATGCATTCTAACGACTAACAGTTAGACTCACTAATGCAAGACCTGGTTCGCTAAGACCACCGCTCTGATACCAACTGTGAAGACCCGTCCTAATCCATCCGGACGAAGTCCATATCGATTATAAACGATTCACAACAGTTGATTACATCGCGAGGTACTTGACCTCTATATGATACATTTTACAAACATTGCATTCGTTTTTGAAAAGACAAAATTTCATTACATCGAAAGTTGACAGACATGCATACCATTTCATAATATATCCAACTATAATTGACTTGATAATAATCTTGATGAACTCGACGACTCGAATGCAACGTCTTTTGAAATATGCCATGAATGACTCCAAGTAATATCTATAAAATGAGCAAATACACAGCGGAAGATTTCTTTCGTACCTGAGAATAAACATGCTTTAAAGTGTCAACCAAAAGGTTGGTGAGTTCATTAGTTTAACTTAAACAATCGTTTCCATCATTTTAATAGACCACAAGATTTCAGATTTCCATTTCTCATAAACATACGTCCCATGCATAGAGACAAAAATATCATTCATATGGATTGAACACCTGGTAACCGACATTAACAATATGCATATATAAGAATATCCCCATCATTCCGGGATCCTCCTTCGGACATGATATAAATTTCGAAGTACTAAAACATCCGGTACTTTGGATGGGGCTTGTTGGGCCCGATAGATCTATCTTTAGGATTCGCGTCAATTAGGGTGTCTGTTCCCTAATTCTTAGATTACCAGACTTAATAAAAAGGGGCATATTCGACTTCGATAATCCAACCATAGAATGTAGTTTCACGTACTTGTGTCAATTTCGTAAAACAGTTATAAAAGTTGCGCATGTATTCTCAGCCCAAAAATATAAAGGGTAAAAAGGGAAATGAAACTCACGATACTGTAGTTTGTAGTAAAAATACATATGACGTCATTGAACAATGCAGGGTTGGCCTCGGATTCACGAACCTATATCAATTGTGTATATATTAATACGTATAATGTAAGTTACAAAATTTCATTTATTAATATGTATTATTTATATATTATAGTTTTGTAGAATTTATTCTAACCTTTATTTTAAAACGTATACTTATATTATATTTTAAGTTATATTTTATATATATATATCGATTTTATGTATATATATCTATAATGATTTACGTTTATATAAATAGTGACATTAATATATTTATATACATATATTTGTGGTTAGTATTGTATTTATGAAATTTTATTAGTTTGTTATGTGAATTATTAATACAATCCTAGTATATACCATAAGTATATATATATAGTGTACAAAAGATTTATTTGTTAAAATAATAATTTAGATAATAATGATTTACTAATAATAATAATAATTTTATTAATAATGATAATACTAAGAGCAAAAAAAATGAAAATGATAACTGTTAATGATACTAATAATAATAACTCTAAAATAATATTAATACTAATACCATACTTATGTTAATAATAAGGGTTCTAATATTTATAAAATGATAAATGATAATCATAATAATACTAGTAAATATTAATGATGATACTGATAAATATGATATTATTAATTGTAAATGTACTGATGATACTATTATTTATAAACCGGTACAAATTCTAATATTGATGATAATAATATATTTTTATTTCCTTCATAATAATAATAATGATAATCATAATCATAATCCTAATGATGATAAAATACTAAAATGATAAGTTTATTACTAATAATAATATTATTAATACCTATCATAATAATAATAGTAATGTCTATAATACTTTCAAATATGATAACAAGTATGATACTAATAATAACAATAACAATAACAATCAAAACAATCACAATAATAATAATAATACTAATAATAATTAATATATAATAACAATAATAAAATTAGAAAAGAAAACTACCTCACATGAAAAGAGTTTCAAAAAAAAAAGAAACTACCGTCCTCTGGACTCGATCTCGTGACCACATGCTCACACGCAAACACTCTCGACCATCCCACCAATTCTGGTTCTCTGTACTAATATCGAATTTAAATTTTATATATAAACTGTTTTTCTTCTATTCCTCTTCTTCTCCACAAGTCTCATGGATTCAACAAAACATCAATAACCAAAAAAAAAAATCGGGGTTCCCTTTAAAGCTTCAAAACATTACAGAAAAAAAAATAATTTGGGTTCTAAAATAAAATAAAAAAAATACTAAAGGCCTACTGCAGCGTCGGTTCTTGGAACAAAAAAAAAAATTGATTTCGTAATAGATAACATTATAGATAATGTTTATAATACGAAATAGTTTTCTAAACATGTATAAAAACTACTGGAATCGTCAATTTGATCAGAAACATATACACGAACGAGAATTTGTCTCAAGAACAATTGTTGACTTTTTTTAAACTAAACTTTGACTTCAAAATTCAAGATCGATATAAAGATTTGAGAGTTGAGATTTTGCAGATAGATTCAAAGAAAGATTTCTAACCTTTCTGCATTTTTAGATTTTGAAACTTTATTCGAAATTGAATTAAGAGAAAAAAAAATTGGAGCGTGCAGAGAAGAAGAAAAAAAAAATATCGCTGTGCTCTTTAATTCCATTGGATTTCCTTTTTATTTGATTTGCAATTATACATAATCATGTTGTAATAATAGAGATCGGTTGATAAAAAATGGAGAAAATGTCAACACAGGTTCACGAGTTGGGAGCAGGAAAGAAACAAAAAAAATAATAATAATAGAGATAAAGGATACAGAGGTCAAGCGTATAATATAGATCCCTACTGTTTTTTTTTTAATTAATAATAATAATATATAATAACAATACTATTAATATCTAATAATATTAATAAAATTAATAATAATGATAAATATAATATTAATGATAATAATAATTGTAAAAATGATAATAATAATAATAATAATAATAATACCATACTAATTATGATAATATTAATATTTTATCGATAATAATAATATTAGTAATAATAATCTAATTTATACATCCAATTTCATCTTTATATGATATAAAGTGATATTATGAATACAAATATTGATATTTGACGATACAAATAACATTACTACAACAACTATATTTGTATTTAAATTTAATTTATTAATATCATCTATTATTATGTAATATTTAATAATTATGTAATATGTATTGTAACATATACTGAATATTATATATTTATGCATTTTAATATAAATATATTATAATATTTATTTACATACTAATTATATTATACTTATGTATGTAATTATGAAAAATATAAATGTTTTATATATGTAAGTATTATATATATTTATTAAAATAGTACATTATTTCATCATAGATATATTATAAATTTCTACATATACATAATATAATAATTATGTATAAAATCATATATATATATAGTTATATTTATGTATATATGTATACTACCATATATATAAAATCATGTTTTAAATGTTGAGTAGATGATTAATTATGTATATTAAACAATTAACTACAAAGTATAACATTGTACATTTAATATTTTGATAACGTTGGTAAAATATGTTTGAATCATTTATATACAATATACTATATATATTCAAAATGAAAATCTTTAGTTATTAAATGTTATCTTTTATAATAACAAAATTACTTAATAGTTCATTAATACTAATATAATTAGTTTTATATATAATTATTTATATTTACATTCTTAGTTACAATTAAAGGTTCGTGAATCGTCGGAAATAGTTAAAGGTCAAATGTTATCATGAAATAGTTCAAACATAATGAGACTCGGTTTAATAGACTTTGCTTATCGAGTCGAATCATATAAGACTATGTTTAAATTTGGTCGGAAATTCCCGGGTCATCACAGCATGAAATATAGCACACAATAAATTTGATACAAGATGGTTGTGAAGATAATTCTAGCTAGTACACAAGTCGTTCAACAAAGGCAATAAAGACACGTAATTCATACGTCCAGAAACAAGTCATGCATTCTGGTTTTACTAGGATTACTTCCCATCCTTGGTCTTGTGGAACATAACCGTTATGGCCATTGATAAGACAGCGTGTTGTAACGTCGTCAAAGGGACAAGGGTTACGTAATGTCCAACAGTCCCGTAACAATGTAAAAACCTCATTTCTTACCCCAATTACCGACTCCGTCACTTGTGGGAACGTTTTGTTTAATAGTTGTAGCCCGATGTTCTTGTTCTCACTTTGGTGAGAAGCGAACATTACTAATCCGTAAGCATAACATGCTTCTTTATGTTGCATGTTAGCCGCTTTTTCTAAATCACGAAGTCCAATATTCGGATATATTGAGTCAAAATAATTTCTTAACCCATTGGGTAAAATAGCATTTGGGTTCCCCGCAATATATGCGTCAAAGTAAACACATCGTAACTTATGGATTTCCCAATGCGATATCCCCCATCTTTCGAACGAAAGCCTTTTATAAACCAAGGCATTCTTGGAACGTTCTTCGAATGTCTTACAAACTGATCTCGCCTTAAATAGTTGTGCCGAAGAATTCTGACCGACTCTAGACAAGATTTCATCAATCATGTCTCCGGGTAGGTCTCTTAAAATATTGGGTTGTCTATTCATTTTGTGTTTTTTATACTATAAAATAGACAAGAGTTAGATTCATAAAAAAAAAATACTTATTAATACAAGTAATTTTTACATATATCATAAAGCATAAGCACACTATATTACATATATTACACCACACGAATACAACTATCTTATTCCGACTCGCTTGTTTCTTCTTCTTCGGTTTTGGTTCGTTTTGCCATGTTTCTAGGGATATATGATGTTCCCCTAATACGAGCCGTCGTTTTCCACATTGGTTTAGAAAAACCTGGTGGTTTAGAGGTTCCCGGGTCATTGTTACAACTTAAGGACTTCGGGGGTTGACGATACATATAAAGTTCATCGGGGTTGGAATTAGATTTCTCTATTTTTATGCCCTTTCCCTTATTATTTTCTTTTGCCTTTTTAAATTCAGTTGGGGTAATTTCTATAACATCCTCGGAATTCTCGTCGGAATCCGATTCATCGGAGAATTGGTAATCCTCCCAATATTTTGCTTCCTTGGCGGAAACACCATTGACCATAATTAACCTTGGTCGGTTGGTTGAGAATTTTCTTTTACTTAACCGTTTTATTATTTCCCCCACCGGTTCTATTTCTTCATCCGGTTCCGATTCTTCTTCCGGTTCCGACTCTTCTTCCGGTTCCTCTTCGGGAACTTGTGAATCAGTCCACGAATCATTCCAATTTACATTTGACTCTTCATTATTATTAGGTGAGTCAATGGGACTTGTTCTAGAGGTAGACATCTATCACATAATATCAAACGCGTTAAGAGATTAATATATCACGTAATATTCACATGTTAAAAATATATAGTTTCCAACAAAATTTGTTAAGCAATCATTTTTCAAGTAAACACGGTCGAAGTCCAGACTCACTAATGCATCCTAACAAACTCGATAAGACATACTAATGCAAAATTCTGGTTCTCTAAGACCAACGCTCGGATACCAACTGAAATGTCCCGTTCTTATTGATTAAAAATGTTCCATATTAATTGATTTCGTTGCGAGGTTTTGACCTCTATATGAGACGTTTTTCAAAGACTGCATTCATTTTTAAAACAAACCATAACCTTTATTTCATAGATAAAGGTTTTAAAAAGCTTTACGTAGATTATCAAATAATGATAATCTAAAATATCTTGTTTACACACGACCATTACATAATGGTTTACAATACAAATATGTTACAACAAAATAAGTTTCTTGAATGCAGTTTTTACACAATATCATACAAGCATGGACTCCAAATCTCGTCCTTATTTAAGTATGCGACAGCGAAAGCTCTTAATAATCACCTGAGAATAAACATGCTTAAAACGTCAACAAAAATGTTGGTGAGTTATAGGTTTAACCTATATATATCAAATCATAATAATAGACCACAAGATTTTTCATATTTCAATACACATCCCATACATAGAAATAAAAATCATTCATATGGTGAACACCTGGTAACCGACATTAACAAAATGCATATATAAGAATATCCCCATCATTCCGGGACACCCTTCGGATATGATATAAATTTCGAAGTACTAAAGCATCCGGTACTTTGGATGGGGTTTGTTAGGCCCAATAGATCTATCTTTAGGATTCGCGTCAATTAGGGTGTCTGTTCCCTAATTCTTAGATTACCAGACTTAATAAAAAGGGGCATATTCGATTTCGATAATTCAACCATAGAATGTAGTTTCACGTACTTGTGTCTATTTTGTAAATCATTTATAAAACCTGCATGTATTCTCATCCCAAAAATATTAGATTTTAAAAGTGAGACTATAACTCACTTTCACAGATTTTTACTTCGTCGGGAAGTAAGACTTGGCCACTAGTTGATTCACGAACCTATAACAATATATACATATATATCAAAGTATGTTCAAAATATATTTACAACACTTTTAATATATTTTGATGTTTTAAGTTTATTAAGTCAGCTGTCCTCGTTAGTAACCTACAACTAGTTGTCCACAGTTAGATGTACAGAAATAAATCGATAAATATTATCTTGAATCAATCCACGACCCAGTGTATACGTATCTCAGTATTGATCACAACTCAAACTATATATATTTTGGAATCAACCTCAACCCTGTATAGCTAACTCCAACATTCACATATAGAGTGTCTATGGTTGTTCCGAAATATATATAGATGTGTCGACATGATAGGTCGAAACATTGTATACGTGTCTATGGTATCTCAAGATTATATAATATACAATACAAGTTGATTAAGTTATGGTTGGAATAGATTTGTTACCAATTTTCACGTAGCTAAAATGAGAAAAATTATCCAATCTTGTTTTACCCATAACTTCTTCATTTTAAATCCGTTTTGAGTGAATCAAATTGCTATGGTTTCATATTGAACTCTATTTTATGAATCTAAACAGAAAAAGTATAGGTTTATAGTCGGAAAAATAAGTTACAAGTCATTTTTGTAAAGGTAGTCATTTCAGTCGAAAGAACGACGTCTAGATGACCATTTTAGAAAACATACTACCACTTCGAGTTTAACCATAATTTTTGGATATGGTTTCATGTTCATAATAAAAATCATTTTCTCAGAATAACAACTTTTAAATCAAAGTTTATCATAGTTTTTAATTAACTAACCCAAAACAGCCCGCGGTGTTACTACGACGGCGTAAATCCGGTTTTACGGTGTTTTTCGTGTTTCCAGGTTTTAAATCATTAAGTTAGCATATCATATAGATATATAACATGTGTTTAGTTGATTTTAAAAGTCAAGTTAGAAGGATTAACTTTTGTTTGCGAACAAGATTAGAATTAACTAAACTATGTTCTAGTGATTACAAGTTTAAACCTTCGAATAAGATAGCTTTATATGTATGAATCGAATGATGTTATGAACATCATTACTACCTTAAGTTCCTTGGATAAACCTACTGGAAAAGAGAAAAATGGATCTAGCTTCAACGGATCCTTGGATGGCTCGAAGTTCTTGAAGCAGAATCATGACACGAAAATAAGTTCAAGTAAGATCATCACTTGAAATAAGATTGTTATAGTTATAGAAATTGAACCAAAGTTTGAATATGATTATTACCTTGTATTAGAATAATAACCTACTGTAAGAAACAAAGATTTATTGAGGTTGGATGATCACCTTACAAGATTGGAAGTGAGCTAGCAAACTTGAAAGTATTCTTGATTTTATGTAACTAGAACTTGTAGAATATATGAAGAACACTTAGAACTTGAAGATAGAACTTGAGAGAGATCAATTAGATGAAGAAAATTGAAGAATGAAAGTGTTTGTAGGTGTTTTTGGTCGTTGGTGTATGGATTAGATATAAAGGATATGTAATTTTGTTTTCATGTAAATAAGTCATGAATGATTACTCATATTTTTGTAATTTTATGAGATATTTCATGCTAGTTGCCAAATGATGGTTCCCACATGTATTAGGTGACTCACATGGGCTGCTAAGAGCTGATCATTGGAGTGTATATACCAATAGTACATACATCTAAAAGCTGTGTATTGTACGAGTAAGAATACGGGTGCATACGAGTAGAATTGTTGATGAAACTGAACGAGGATGTAATTGTAAGCATTTTTGTTAAGTAGAAGTATTTTGATAAGTGTATGGAAGTCTTTCAAAAGTGTATAAATACATATTAAAACACTACATGTATATACATTTTAACTGAGTCGTTAAGTCATCGTTAGTCGTTACATGTAAGTGTTGTTTTGAAACCTTTAGGTTAACGATCTTGTTAAATGTTGTTAACCCAATGTTTATAATATCAAATGAGATTTTAAATTATTATATTATCATGATATTATCATGTATGAATATCTCTTAATATGATATATATATACATTAAATGTCTTTACAACGATAATCGTTACATATATGTCTCGTTTAAAAATCATTAAGTTAGTAGTCTTGTTTTTACATATGTAGTTCATTGTTAATATACTTAATGATATGTTTACTTATCATAGTATCATGTTAACTATATATATATATATATATATATATATATATATATATATATATATATATATATATATATATATATATATATATATATATATATATATATATATATATATATATCCATATATATGTCATCATATAGTTTTTACAAGTTTTAACGTTCGTGAATCACCGGTCAACTTGGGTGGTCAATTGTCTATATGAAACATATTTCAATTAATCATGTCTTAACAAGTTTGATTGCTTAACATGTTGGAAACATTTAATCATGTAAATATCAATCTCAATTAATATATATAAACATGGAAAAGTTCGGGTCACTACACATACACTGTATGTATATATGTAATTATAGAGTGGGAGAGAAAATAACCAAACAATAACTGGTACACTTAATCAATTCCATCAATTATACACAGTACTACTCAGTTTCATAAATCACGGATCAAATAAGTATCAAGCTGTCTATAAAATTTCAAAAAGTAAAGCATTATAGAAAAGTTTAATATAAGATATTCATATAATTCTAAAACGTGATTTAACAATAGTAGTCTCAAAATGCCTAGCGACAGTTTTATTAGGAGTATTATCTCGTGGTCCGGTGTAAATCAGTGGCGGATAAAAGTACACAGAAAAATCTCAAACTTTCACAGTAATTACCTTTATTTATTTTGGTCATTATGGTATAAAATTCGATCTTTAATTTGTTAAATAAAAATTACATCAACTGTCCCTCTCATTTATGGGTGAAATATAAAAAGTGTTAAAACCTAACAAATAGTTCCTAAATATATTTTTAATAAGCCTAAAATTTATAGAATTCATTTTCGTATCACCGTTCATTTTAAAATCATAAGTTAAAATTTAACTTGTTTAAATAATCATTAAATGATAATGAGTGCTTCTATCGTTTACTAAATGAATTCGAAACTATATAAATTTATTCAATATACTTTATTTATATATATAGATATGTTTTAAATAATAATTATTATATTATATATCATTTTATTTTACATAGTTAATTCTAACAACTAAATCATTTAGTATTTCGAAATATATTTCAAGCATTATTATATACATGTATATATATATATATATATATATATATATATATATATATATATATATATATATATATATATATATATATATATATATATATATATTTAAATATATACTTATCTAGTTACAAGTAATTGTTCATGAATCGTCGGAAGTAATCAAAGGTCAAATGATTTCATGGAAATAGTTTAAAAAATTTTGAGACTCAACATTACAGACTTTGCTTATCGTGTCGGAAACATATAAAGATTAAGTTTAAATTTGGTCAAAAATTTCCGGGTCGTCACAGTACCTACCCGTTAAAGAAATTTCGTACCAAAATTTGAGTGAGGTGGTCATGGCTAACAATAAAAATGTTTTCATGACGAATATGAGTTGATAAATAGTGTTTTATCATCAATGAGTAATATAGATAAAATGATTCGATTACTCGAAGCGTATGAGTAAAGTTATCACAAAAGAGTGAATTGGATAAATAAAGTTTCGTCTTAACTTTTGATGTTGTCTTGGTTGAATTTCGGAATTCAAGGGATTTAAAGAAAATCTTCGAAATCTAAAAGATTTGATTCTTCGGCGAATAAGGAAATTAAGATCTCTATAATTAAATACGGTGATCTGCTTCGATTACTCTGTCTGATATTTCAATTATAAATTAAACTCTTCCGTTCCATTATTCTCACCATTCTTATACTTTCTTTCTTAGTTCATACATCCAAAAGATTGTGAAAATGCTTAATCCCGTTCTAATCCTTGATATTTTCCTAATTATCATTCCTGTCATCCTTCTTTTCAATCTTCCACCAGAAGAATCTGTTTACTTCTACTATTACCTTAGGATGATACTATTCTTAATTATACCGTGTCTTTATATTGCTATTCGTATTAATATCCACGGTTTGTAATCTCCTAGTTGTTATTGGACTTTATATTTTCTCTTATATTTTGGAGCTCTTTTGCCTTTTTATTCTCTTCTTGACCTCTAGTAAAGTGAGTAATGGTCCAGAATTCGTAAGTTTGGAGTTTCGAATGAACTTAATGTTCTAAACGAGAAAGAACGTAATAGCACGATTTGATTTGTCAAATTACCAGAATTACTGAGAATAGAACTATCAAGAATATATATTTTCTTGATATGTTCAGAAGTTAATTAGAATGAAAGAGTTATGTAACATGACACATGATGACGTTATAATCTGTGAATCATCATGTTCCATTTAGAAACTCAGCATGACTTATTGTAATATAATCACGTTGATCAAGTGTCATTATATTATACTAACTCATGCATCAGTTTCCAACATTACTTCAATAACATTCATATTTTAAGCTTGAAAGTTTACAGAATATAGAAACTACAGTTTCTATATGATGTAACACTGATAGCACGAAGAGATTAATGATTTCAGATAAGAATAGTTATGAAAATATCTTCAGAAATATGGATGATATTTATAATGAAAGATACGATGATATCTTGGAATTTCTAATATCGAAGGATGATGAAGAAAATTTGTCCACAAGAGTTTGGAGTCAAAAGCAAGGTATTCGCTAAAGATTTCATCAGAAACAGAATCATCAGGACTCTTAATGTATAAGTTTAGTCCTTGTGATTTGTTCAAAGACTCCTTCGTAGTTTGCTCAATCAGTTTTTTTTTTCAGTTTCAAACTTTTTCTGAGCTTTGCCAACATACAATTCTTTATCATCAACTTTTGGCTGTTGAGGTCGTTTACAGTTTTTGTTGCTTTATTCAACTTTTCAAAATTCAGAGCATTAATTCGCAGACTGGGTGCTTTTCAGAATTTCAGAATGGAAGATCATAGTTCTAAGAGATAAATGTTATATGGATACATATAACTGTTGATGTGGAAATGTTGCGAGACTCACAATACAGATTTGCTGATTCCTGGTAATTGGTATGGCAATTCTTGTTACAAGATGCGGATGAGTACATGATGAGACTTCAATAGATAATTATAGTGATTTGTCGGAGAGATTTAAGCCAAGGAGCAACGAGGTTGCTGGTACGTCTGCTGGTAATATGATGGAATATAAAAGGTTCCCCGGTAACAATGACGACAGGCAAACTTATATATCGAGGTTATAATAAGGCTAATTCGAATGGAAGTCGAAGTTGATTTGCTGAAGCTATGAAAAAATTGGCTAATTTGAAAAAGAGTTGAAATGTTATTTTCGGTAATAACAATGCCAAAGGAGCAAGAACAGACACGTGTTAAACGTTTACACAGGTTCTGAGTGTTTTCAGGTGCATAACTATATGCATCAATCTCTTCTTCCATAGATGAAGTGCGGTTGGTAAATCCTCTCGATTGAAGTGTTTTCAAGAATCATGAAAGGTTTGAACGTAGATTGTAATCGTCAAGATACAAATGAGGTTTAAGATGAAATCAAGTAGCAAACTTGAAGATTTGTTTAGTTTCATATGTTATAATCAATATTTTAATTCATTTTAATTGTCCAATATTGGTAGTCCGTAGTTAGCAGTCCATAGTTACTAATTCAATAATTCATATATAGTTTATGATATTCGAATTAATTAATATGTATCGTGACCCGTGTACATGTCTCAGACTCGATCACAACTCAAAGTATATATATTATTATAGAATCAACCTCAACCCTGTATAGCTAACTTTATCATTACTGCATATAGGATGTCTATGGTTATTCCAAATAATATATATAGATGCGTCGATATGATATGTCAAAACCTTGTATACGTGTCCCGATATTTAAAGTGCGTAAAATAAATAACAGAAATTAAATAACGATAAATAAAATTGCGATAAAATAAAATGTAATCAGTTAGCTAGGAACAGTTAGCTGGAAACAGTTAGAATGGATTCTTAACAAAAATTTTCTCATAGTTAATTCGTTTATTTCTAACAAATTTTATTTTGTCAAATGTTTTTCTTCATTATGCCACTTGTTGGATTCTGATAAGTCAAAATCCAAATATGAAATTGAATGAAAATGGTTATTCTGTGATGAGTGGATTCGTAGTTCTGTGGTTGTAAGTAGGATAGTAAATGACTATTGAATCAGATTCGAAGAATGTACAGTGTAACTTATTAATGTGAAATCTAAATATTCCTCGGGTATTACCTACCCGTTAAAATATTTTCAACATTAACAGTTTGTACGAAAGAATTTTTAATTACAATCTTTATGAAAATATACTTACATATATATTTTCTTCAGATTTAATCATGGATTTAATGAATTAATATGATATTAATCTCATTTGCTATTCGGTTTGAGCTAGAATAGCTAATCTCTAAGACTTTAGAGATTACATAATCGCCATGTTCCGTGAAGATAAATGATATAGAACGATTCGTAGAAAGAAAATTAATCGATGTAGAACAAGGTGTAAAACGAAGATTATGCTCGAGGTACAGAATGAGATGTTGAGGCATGGATTGTTGATGGTACTGGTGATGTTACTGATGGTGCTGTTGGTGCTGGTGATGTTGCTGAAGCTGGTAAATTTTGCACCATATTCTCCCAATTGTTTACTTGAGCGCGAAATTCGCTAACTTATTCCGGGATAATTGTCGGTCAGAACGAGCGGATGAATAAGGTTTAGAGTTATGGATAGTATATAATCGTGTCGAACTACTCTGGAAATGAGGCTGAAAATGGTGTTTCGGATAGATTCGCCAGTAAGTGCTTCAGGTTCTTCGTCAAGAGGGCAATTTGGTTGGTGGAAAGGATTGCCTTCTTCGCGTCTCCATTGATTAAGTCGACTACGAAACCATCAGATGAATTGGGGATGGCTGATTGATTAATTCATTCTGGTGACACCGCTTTCAGAGCTTAGGTGAATATCCATGTCGGAATAGCTGTCGGAATAACTATCGGAATAGCTATCGAAATCTGAGGGACTCGAACTGGTTGAGGGATTCATCTCGTACGATCAAATGAAGGATTTTTGATAAGAAATTGATTATAGGATGTAGATTAGTACCCTGCGATACATAATTTACATCTGCATATATAATACTAAAATCCCATAAGTTACGGAGGAATCTACGGAAGCTGTCAGGCAAAGGTAACAATAACAGATATGCTAAGATATGAATTTATCTATACACTGTCTATGCAATAGAGGCAGTAAGACATGTCTAGACTAAGAATGATAAGCAGGTAATTTCCTAAGGATGATAAGCAGATGATTTCCGACTAGAAATGATAAGCAAAACTTTTGACATGCAGACACCGTCGAAGTCTAGACTCACTAATGCATCTAAACAACTATCAGTTAGACACACTAATGCAAGACCTGGTTCGCTAAGACCACCGCTCTGATACCAACTGAAATGCCCCGTTCATATACATTACAAAACGATTCATATAAATTGATTTCATTGCGAGGTACTTGACCTCTATATGATACATTTTACAAACATTGCATTCGTTTTTAAAAGACAAACTTTCATTACATCGATAGTTGACGGCATGCATACCATTTCATAATATATCCAACTATAATTGACCTAATAATAATCTTGATGAACTCAACGACTCGAATGCAACGTCTTTCTAAATATGTCATGAATGACTCTAAGTAATATCCTTAAAATGAGCAAATGCACAGCTGAAGATTTCTTTAATACCTGAGAATAAACATGCTTTAAAGTGTCAACCAAAAGGTTGATGAGTTCATTAGTTTATCATAATCGATCATTTTCATCATTTTAATAGACCACAATATTTTCGTTTCCATTTCTCATAAATATACGTCCCATGCATTGAGACAAAAATCATTCATATGGATTGAACACCTGGTAACTGACATTAACTAGATGCATATAAGAATATCCCATATCATTCCGGGACATCCATCGGACATGATATAAAACAACATCGAAGTACTAAAGCATCCGCAACCATGGATGGGGTTCGTTAGGCCCAATAGATCTATCTTTAGGATTCGCGTCAATTAGTAGATCGGTTTACTAATTCTTAGGTTACCAAGCAAAAAGGGGCATATTCTGCTTCGATCATTCAACCATAGAATGTAGTTTCAATTACTTGTGTCTATTTCGTAAAACATTTATAAAAGCAGCGCATGTATTCTCAGTCCCAAAATATATATTACGAAAGCATTTAAAAGGGAGCAAATGAAACTCACCATACTGTATTTTGTAGTAAAAATACATATGACGACATTGAACAATGCAAGGTTGGCCTCAGATTCACGAACCTATATCAATTATGTATATTAACACATATAATAGTAATCAAATAATTTCATTTATTAATATTATAATATTTATTTATTAAGTGTTGTAGTTATGTGAAATTTATTATAAATCCTAATTAATACCTATATTTTATGTATATTTTATATCTTAAAGTATTTGTTATCTATATTTATTTTGTATATATATATATATATATATATATATATATATATATATATATATATATATATATATATATATATATATATATATATATATATATATTAAAGTATTTAATATTTATACATATGATTATATACATATATTTATATACAATTAATATTTTATCAAAAATCAATAATTCGTTATATAAATATGTTCAATATATAATTATATGTAGTATTAATATGTAGTGACCCAAACTTTTCCATGTTTATATATATTAAATGAAATTATTATTTACATGATTAAGTGTTTCCAACATGTTAAGCAATCGAACTTGTTAAGACTTGATTAATTGAAATAGGTTTCATATAGACAATTGACCACCCAAGTTGACCGGTGATTCACGAACGATTAAAACTTGTAAAAACTATATGATGACATATATATGATTATATATATAGTTAACATGATATTATGATATGTAAGTATCTCATTAGGTATTTTAACAATGAGTTATATACATAAAATTGAGTTTATTGAATTAAGAAACTCGAAACGATATATGTAATGATTATCGTTGTAACAATATTTAACTGTATATATATCATACTAAGATATATTAATATATCATAATATCATGATAATGTAATAATTTAACATCTCTTTAGATATAATAAATAATGGGTTAACAACATTTAACAAGATCGTTAACCTAAAGGTTTCAAAACAACATTTACATCTAACAACTAACGATGACTTAACGACTCAGTTAAAATGTATATACATGTAGTGTTTTAATATGTATTCATACACTTTTGAAAGACTTCAGGACACTTATCAAAATACTTCTACTTAACAAAAATGCATACAATTACATCCTCGTTCAGTTTCATCAACAATTCTACTCGTATGCACCCGTATTCGTACTCGTACAATACACAGCTTTTAGATGTATGTACTATTGGTATATACACTCCAATGATCAGCTCTTAGAAGCCCATGTGAGTCACCTAACACATGTGGGAACCATCATTTGGCAACTAGCATGAAATATCTCATAAAATTACAAAAATATTAGTAATCATTCATGACTTATTTACATGTAAACAAAATTGCACATTCTTTATATCTAATCCATGTACCAACGACCAAAAACACCTACAAACACTTTCATTCTTCAATTTTCTTCATCTAATTGATCTCTCTCAAGTTCTATCTTCAAGTTCTAAGTGTTCTTCATAAATTCTATAAGTTCTAGTTTCAAAAAATCAAGAATACTTTCAAGTTTGCTAGCTTACTTCCAATCTTGTAAAGTGATCATCCAACCTCAAGAAATCTTTCTTATTTACAGTAAGATATCTTTCTAATACAAGGTAATACTCATATTCAAACTTTGATTCAACTTCTATAACTATAACAATCTTATTTCGAGTTGAAATCTTACTTGAACTTGTTTTCGTGTCATGATTCTGCTTCAAAAACTTTCAAGCCATCCAAGGATCCTTTGAAACTAGATCTATTTTTTTTTCATTTCTAGTAGGTTTATCTACAAAACCTGAGGTAGTAATGATGTTCATAACATCATTCAATTCATATATATAAAACTACCTTATTCGAAGGTTTAAACTTGAAATCACTAGAACATAGTTTAGTTAATTCTAAACTTGTTCGCAAACAAAAGTTAATCCTTTTAACTTAACTTTTAAAATCAACTAGACACATGTTATATATATATATATATATATATATATATATATATATATATATATATATGATATGCTAACTTAATGATTTAAAACTTGAAAACACGAAAAACATCGTAAAACCGGATATACGCCGTCGTAGTAACACCGCGGGCTGTTTTGGGTTAGTTAATTAAAAACTATGATAAACTTTGATTTAAAAGTTGTTCTTCTGGGAAAATGATTTTTATTATGAACATGAAACTATATCCAAAAATCATGGTTAAACTCAAAGTGAAAGTATGTTTTCCAAAATGGTCATCTAGACGTCGTTCTTTCGACTGAAATGACTACCTTTACAAAAATGACTTGTAACCTGTAATTCTGACTATAAACTTATACTTTTTCTGTTTAGATTCATAAACTTAAGTTCAATATGAAACCATAGCAACTTGAAACACTCAAAACGGATTTAAAACGAAGAAGTTATGGTTAAACAAGATTGGATATTTTTGCTTGTTGTAGCTACGTGAAAATTGGTAACAAATCTATATTAATCATATCCTAGCTAACTTATATTGTATTATACATGTATTCTATTATATTATATAATCTTGGGATACCATAGACACGTATGCAAATGTTTTGACATATCATATCGACCCATCTATCTATATTATTTGGAACAACCATAGACACTCTATATGCAGTAATGTTGGAGTTAGCTATACAGGGTTGAGGTTGATTCCAAAAATATATATACTTTGAGTTGTGATCTAGCCTGAGACGTGTATATACTGGGTCGTGGATTGATTCAAAATAATATATATCAATTTATTTCTGTACATCTAACTATGGACAACTAGTTGTAGGTTACTAACGAGGACAGTTGACTTAATATACTTAAAACATCAAAATGTATTAAAAATGTTGTAAATATATTTTGAACATACTTTGATATATATATATATATATATATATATATATATATATATATATATATATATATATATATATATATATATATATATATATATATATATATATATATATATATATATATATATATATATATATATATATATATATATATATATATATATATATATATATATGTATATATTTGTTATAGGTTCATGAATCGACCAGTGGCTAAGTCTTACTCCCGACGAAGTAAAAATCTGTGAAAGTGAGTTATAGTCCCACTTTTAAAATCTAATATTTTGGGATGAGAATACATGCAGTTTTATAAATGTTTTACGAAATAGACACAAGTAATTTAAACTACATTATATGGGTGAATGATCAAAATCGAATATGCCCCTTTTGCTTGGTAGCCTAAGAATTAGTAAATCAATCTACTAATTGACGCGAATCCTAAAGATAAATCTATTGGGCCTAACGAACCCCATCCAAAGTACTGGATGCTTTAGTACTTCGAATTTGTTTTTATCATGTCCGAAGGATTTCCCGGAATGATAGGGGATATTCTTATATGCATCTTGTTAATGTCGGTTACCAGGTGTTCACCATATGAATGATTTTTATCTCTATGTATGTGATGTATATTGAAATATGAAATCTTGTGGTCTATTATTATGATTTGATAATATATAGGTTAAACCTATAACTCACCAACATTTTTGTTGACGTTTTAAGCATGTTTATTCTCAGGTGATTATTAAGAGTTTTCGCTGTTGCATACTAAAATAAGGACAAGATTTGGAGTCCATGCTTGTATGATACTATGTAAAAACTGCATTCAAGAAACTTATTTTTGATGTAATATATTCTTATTGTAAACCATTATGTAATGGTCGTGTGTAAACGGTATATTTTAGATTATCATTATTTGATAATCTTCGTAATGCTTTTTAAACCTTTATAGATAAAATAAAGGTTATGGTTGTTTTAAAAATGAATGCAGTCTTTGAAAAACGTCTCATATAGAGGTCAAAACCTCGCGACGAAATCAATTAATATGGAACATTTATAATCAATATGAACGAGACATTTCAGTTGGTATCCAAGCGTTGGTCTTAGAGAACCAGAAATTTACATTAGTGTGTCTTATCGAGTTTTTTAGGATACATTAGTGAGTCTGGACTTCGACCGTGTTTTCTTTAAAAACGATTGCTTAACACTTTTGTTGAAAACTATATATTATTAACATGTAAATATTATGTGATATATTAACCTCTTAATGTGTTTGATATTGTGTGATAGATGTATACCACTAGTACAAATCCCATCGATTCACCTAATAAT
The DNA here is from genome assembly GCF_046630445.1 of Rutidosis leptorrhynchoides. Lineage (NCBI taxonomy): Eukaryota > Viridiplantae > Streptophyta > Magnoliopsida > Asterales > Asteraceae > Rutidosis > Rutidosis leptorrhynchoides. The sequence goes on along the minus strand of NC_092340.1, from coordinate 283,647,112 downwards.
AATGAAGAGTCGAATATATTTTGGGAAGATTCACAAATTCCCGAAGAGGAACCGGAAGAAGAGGAACCGGAAGAGGAGGAACCGGAAGAAGAGGAACCGGAAGTGGAGGAACCAGAAGAAGAAGAGGTTCCAGAGGAAGAAATATTGATACCTATAGTAATTCGATTAAATAAAAGAAAATCCTCAACCAACTGACCAAAGTTAATAATGGTCAATGGTGTTTCCGCCGAGGAAGCAAAATATTGGGAAGATTACCAATTTTCCGATGAATCGGATCCCGATGAGGATTCCGATGATGTTATAGAAATTACCTCGACCCAATTTAATAAAGCAAAAGAAAATAATAAGGGAAAAGGTATAAAAATAGAGAAACCCGATTCCAACCCCGATGAACTTTATATGTATAGGCAACATCCGTATTTCCTAAAATGTAACAATGACACGGGAACCTCTAAACCACCAGGTTTTTCTAAACCATTGTGGAAAATGATGGCTCGTATTAGAGGAACACCATATATTCCCTGAAAATTAGGAAAACGAACCAAGTCCGAAGAAGAAGAAACCAGTGATTCAGATTAGAGGGTTGTAATCATGTTGTGTATTATATGTATTGTAGTGTGCTTGTACTTTTATGTTCTATGTAAAAATTGCTTGTATTGTTTGTTAATTATCTTTTACGAATCTAATCCTTGTCTATTTTACAGTATAAAAACAAAATGGATGTTAAGGGTAGACAACCGAATATTTTAGAAGATCTACCAGAGGATATGATTGAGGAAATCTTGTCTAGAGTCGGTCAGAATTCATCAGCACAATTAATTATGGCAAAATTAACTTGTCAAACATTTGAAAGACTTTCCAGAAATGCCTTAGTTTATAAAAGGCTTTCCTTTGATAGGTGGGGTATATCACATTGGGGAGACCGTAAGTTACGCCGTGTTTTCTTTAAAGCGTTAAATGCGGGGAACCCAAATGCAATGTTACGCTACGGGTTAAGAACCTATTTTGACTCAACATATCCCAACATAGGATTTCGTGAATTAGAAAGAGCTTCTAACATGCAACATAAAGAAGCATGTTATGCTTACGGGTTAGTGATGTTCGCTTCTTACCAAAGTGAGAAAAAGAACATCGGATTGCAACTTTTAAATAAAACCTTCCCACAAGTGACGGATTCAGTAGTTGGGGTGAGAAACAAGGTTTTTAGATTATTACGGGGCTGTTGGACATTACGAAACCCTCGTCCTTTTGATGACATTACAACATGCTGCCTAGCCAATAGTCATAACGGTTATTTTCCACAAGACCAAGGATGGAAAGTCATTTTAGTAAAACCAGAATGCATGACTTGTTTCTGGACTTATGAATTACATGTCTTTATTTCCTTTGCTGAACAACTTGCGTATTAACTAGGTTTATCTTCAAAACTGTCCTGTATCAAAGTGTACTATATTTCATGTTATATGTAATATAGCGATGTTGTAAGTTTGAAGAATATTTATATGTGATATATTATTATAATTAGTTTTTCATATGGAATTGTAGTAGTTGAATTGTATATTAGCTACTAAGTATGAACTTAACGGGTAGGTAGTACCCGAATTTAAACTTATAAAACACTAATATGAAGAAAAAGCTTTTATAAATGAGTTCATATTATGGTACGAAATACTATTGACTACTCTTAATATTCTGTATGATTAACTCGATTCAGTTGGCTATTTTGAAAGAAATGGCACCGACCACTCGACACACCATGAATATGAGTGAAGAGGAATTTCGTACCTTTGTTGCTGCAAACATAGCCGCAGTACAGGCTGCGCTACATACCAACAATAACTCTGAATCTAGCAATGCAGCTAACGGCGCAAGAAATCGTGTAGGATGCTCCTATAAAGAATTCACTGCCTACAAACCTTTGGAATTTGATGGAACCGAAGGACCAATTGGATTGAAACGGTGGACCGAGAAAGTCGAATCTGTGTTTGCCATAAGTAAGTGTACTGAAGAGGAAAAAGTTAAGTATGCTACGTATACCTTCATAGGTACTCCGTTAACGTGGTGGAACACCTATCTTGAATAGGTAGGACAAAATGCTGCTTACGCACTACCGTGGTCGACATTCAAGAAATTGATGAACGAGCAGTACCGTCCTAGAAACGAAGTCAATAAGCTCAAGGTAGAGCTTAGAGAGTTACGAACACAAGGATTCGACATTACCACGTATGAACGACGATTCACAGAGTTGTGCCTATTGTGTCCGGGAGCGTTCGAAGATGAAGAAGAGAAGATCGAGGCGTTTATAAAAGGGTTACCAGTAAGGATTCAAGAAGATGTGAGTTCACACGAGTCCGCTTCCATACAAAAGGCAAGTCGAATGGCTCATAAAATCATAAATCAGATTGAGAGAAGAATTAAAGAGCAGGCGGCTGAAGAAGCCAACACGAAACAACTCAAGAGGAAGTAGGAGGAAAACGGTGACAAGAGTCACCAGTACAACAACAATAACAATTACAATCACAATCGCAACAACTATCCCAACAACCGCAACAACAATCGCAACAATAACCGTAATCCTAACAATAACTACAACAAACATCCCAACAACAACAACTACAACAACCGTTTCAACAACAATAACAATCCCAACAACAACCTCAATAACAACAACGGCAACAAAAACCAAAAACAGCCATGTCATAGGTGTGAAGAAAATCATCAGGGGTTTTGCACGACATTTTGCAACAGGTGTAAAAGAAATGGTCATAGCGCGATAAAGTGTGAGGTCTACGGACCAAAGTTTAACAGAACTAAAGGAACAAATAATGTCGGAACAAGTAATGCCGAAACGAATAGTGTCAGAGCAAGTAATACCAACGATGTTTGTTATAAATGTGGAAAACCAGGCCACATTATTAGAAATTGCCCGAATCAGGGAAATACTAATGGGCAGGGCCGTGGAAGAGTTTTCAATATTAATGCGGCAGAAGCACAGGAAGACCCGGAGCTTGTTACGGGTACGTTTCTTATTGACGATAAATCTGCTTATGTTTTATTTGATTCGGGTGCGGATAGAAGCTATATGAGTAGAGAATTTTGTGCTAAATTAAGTTACCCATTGACGCCTTTGGATAATAAATTTTTACTCGAATTAGCAAATGGTAAATTAATTTCAGCAGATAATATATGTCGGGATAGAGAAATTAAACAGGATGATGAAACATTTAAGATTGATTTAATACCAGTCGAGTTAGGGATTTTTGATGTAATAATTGGCATGGACTGGTTGAAGAAGGTAAGAGCAGAGGTCGTTTATTACAAAAATGCGATTCGCATTATGCGTGAAAAAGGAAAACCTTTAATGGTGTACTGAGAAAAGAACAACGCGAAGTTAAATCTTATTAGTAGTTTGAAGGTGCAAAAACTAATAAGAAAAGGTTGTTACGTCATTCTAGCACACATCGAGGAAGTTAAACCTGAAGAAAAGAACATCAGTGATGTTCCCGTCGCAAAAGAATTTTCCGATGTATTTCCGAAAGAATTACTGGGATTACCCCCACATCGATCCGTTGAATTTCAAATAGACCTTGTACCAGGAGCTGCACCAATAGCTCGTGCTCCATACAGACTCGCACCTAGCAAAATGAAAGAATTACAAAGTCAGTTACAGGAACTTTTAGAGCGTGGTTTCATTCGACCAAGTACATCACCATGGGAAGCTCCTGTTCTGTTTGTCAAGAAGAAGGATGGTACATTCAGGTTGTGTATCGACTACTGAGAGTTGAACAAACTTACCATCAAGAACCGTTACCCATTACCGAGAATTGACGACTTATTTGATCAACTACAAGGCTCGTCGGTTTATTCGAAGATCGATTTATGTTCTGGATATCACCAAATGCGGGTGAAAGAGGATGACATTCCGAAGACTACTTTTAGGACGCGTTACGGTCATTACGAGTTTATGGTTATGCCGTTTGGATTGACTAATGCACCATCTGTGTTCATGGACCTCATGAACCGAGTGTGTGGGTCATATCTTGACAAGTTTGTCATTGTTTTCATCGATGACATACTTATTTACTCGAATAATGATCAAGAGCACGAAGAACATTTGAGAAAAGTGCTAGAGTTGCTGAGAAAAGAAAAACTGTACGCTAAATTTTCAAAGTGTGCATTTTGGTTGGAAGAAGTTCAATCCCTCGGTCATATAGTGAACAAAGAAGGTATTCAGGTGGATCCAGCAAAGATTGAAACCGTTGAAAAGTGGGAAACCCTGAAAACTCCGAAACACATACTCCATTTTTTAGGCTAGCTGGTTATTACAGGAGATTCATCCAAGATTTTTCTAAAATAGCAAAACCCTTGACTGCATTAACGCATAAAGGGAGGAAATTTGAATGGAAGGATGAACAAGAAAAAGCGTTTCAATTGTTGAAGAAAAATTTAACTACGGCACCTATATTGTCATTACCTGAAGGAAATGATGATTTTGTGATATATTGTGACGCCTCAAAGCAAGGTCTCGGTTGTGTATTAATGCAATGAACGAAAGTAATTGCTTATGCGTCTAGACCATTGAAGATTCACGAGCAGAATTATACGATGCATCATTTGGAATTAGGCGCGGTTGTTTTTGCATTAAAGAATTGGAGGCACTACTTATATGGGGTCAAAAGTATTATATATACCGACCACAAAAGTCTTCAACACATATTTAATCAGAAACAACTGAACATGAGGCAGCGCAGATGGATTGAATTGTTGAAGGATTACGACTTTGAGATTTGTTATCACCCGGGGAAGGCAAATGTGGTAGCCGACGCCTTGAGCAGAAAGGACAGAGAACCTATTCGAGTAAAACCTATGAATATAATGATTCACACTAACCTTACTGCTCAAATAAAGGAGGCGCAACAAGGAGTTTTAAAAGAGGGAAATTTAAAGGATGAAATACCCAAAGGATCGGAGAAGCATCTTAATATTCGGGAAGACGGAACCCGGTATAGGGCTGAAAGGATTTGGGTACCAAAATTTGGAGATATGAGGGAAATGGTACTTAGAGAAGCTCATAAAACCAGATACTCAATACATCCTGGAACGGGGAAGATGTACAAGGATCTCAAGAAACATTTTTGGTGGCCGGGTATGAAAGCCGATGTTGCTAAATACGTAGGAGAATGTTTGACGTGTTCTAAGGTCAAAGCTGAGCATCAGAAACCATCAGGTCTACTTCAACAACCTGAAATCCCGAAATGGAAATGGGAAAACATTACCATGGATTTCATAACAAAATTGCCAAGGACTGCAAGTGGAATTGATACTATTTGGGTAATAGTTGATCATCTCACCAAATCAGCACACTTCCTGCCAATAAGAGAAGATGACAAGATGGAGAAGTTAGCACGACTGTATTTGAAGGATGTCGTCTCCAGACATAGAATACCAATCTCTATTATCTCTGATAGGGATGGCAGATTTATTTCAAGATTCTGGTAGACATTACAGCAAGCATTAGGAACTCGTCTAGACATGAGTACTGCCTATCATCCACAAACTGATGGGCAGAGCGAAAGGATGATACAAACGCTTGAAGACATGCTACGAGCATGTGTTATTGATTTCGGAAACAGTTGGGATCGACATCTACCATTAGCAGAATTTTCCTACAACAACAGCTACCATTCAAGCATTGAGATGGTGCCGTTTGAAGCACTTTATGGTAGAAAGTGCAGGTCTCCGATTTTTTGGAGTGAAGTAGGGGATAGACAGATTACGGGTCCGGAGATAATACAAGAAACTTCCGAGAAGATCATCCAAATTCAACAACGGTTGAAAACCGCCCAAAGTCGACAAAAGAGCTACGCCGACATTAAAAGAAAAGGTATAGAATTTAAAATTGGAGAGATGGTCATGCTTAAGGTTGCACCTTGGAAAGGCGTTGTTCGATTTGGTAAACGAGAGAAACTAAATCCAAGGTATATAGGACCATTCAAGATTATTGATCGTGTCGGACCAGTAGCTTACCGACTTGAATTACCACAACAACTCACGGCTGTACATAACACTTTCCACGTCTCAAATTTGAAGAAATGTTTTGCTAAAGAAGATCTCACTATTCCGTTAGATGAAATCCAAATCAACGAAAAACTTCAATTCGTCGAAGAACCCGTCGAAATAATGGATCGTGAGGTTAATAGACTTAAGCAAAACAAGATACCAATTGTTAAAGTTTGATGGAATGCTCGTAGAGGACCCGAGTTCACCTGGGAACGAGAAGATCAGATAAAGAAGAAATACCCGCACTTATCTCCAGAAGATACGTCAACACTTCCAACTGCTTAAAATTTCGGGACGAAATTTATTTAACGGGTAGGTACTGTAGTGACCCGAACTTTTCCATGTTTATATATGTTAAATGAAAATGTTATTTACATGATTAAGCATTTCCAACATGTTAAGCAATCGAACTTGTTAAAACTTGATTAATTGAAATAGGTTTCATATAGACAATTGACCACCCAAGTTGACCGGTGATTCACGAACGATTAAAACTTGTAAAAACTATATGATGACATATATATGATTATATATATAGCTAACATGATATTATGATAAGTAAGTATCTCATTAGGTATTTTAACAATGAGTTATATACATAAAATTGAGTTTATTGAATTAAGAAACTCGAAACGATATATGTAACGATTATCGTTGTAACATCATTTAACTGTATATATATCATACTAAGATATATTAATATATCATAATATCATGATAATGTAATAATTTAACATCTCTTTAGATATAATAAACAATGGGTTAACAACATTTAACAAGATCGTTAACCTAAAGGTTTCAAAACAACATTTACATCTAACGACTAACGATGACTTAACGACTCAGTTAAAATGTATATACATGTAGTGTTTTAATATGTATTCATACACTTTTGAAAGACTTCAAGACACTTATCAAAATACTTCTACTTAACAAAAATGCTTACAATTACATCCTCGTTCAGTTTCATCAACAATTCTACTCGTATGCACCCGTATTCGTACTCGTACAATACACAACTTTTAGATGTATGTACTATTAGTATATACATTCCAATGATTAGCTCTTAGCAGCCCATGTGAGTCACCTAACACATGTGGGAACCATCATTTGGCAACTAGCATGAAATATCTCATAAAATTACAAAAATATTAGTAATCATTCATGACTTATTTACATGTAAACAAAATTACACATCCTTTATATCTAATCCATATACCAACGACCAAAAACACCTACAAACACTTTCATTCTTCAATTTTCTTCATCTAATTGATCTCTCTCAAGTTCTATCTTCAAGTTCTAAACTTGTTCGCAAACAAAAGTTAATCCTTCTAACTTGACTTTTAAAATCAACTAGACACATGTTCTATATCTATATGATATGGTAACTTAATGATTTAAAACTTGAAAACATGAAAAACACCGTAAAACCGGATATACGCCGTCGTTGTAACACCACGGGCTGTTTTGGGTTATTTAATTAAAAACTATGATAAAATTTGATTTAAAAGTTGTTATTTTGGGAAAATGATATTTCTTATGAACATGAAACTATATCCAAAAATCATGGTTAAACTCAAAGTGGAAGTATGTTTTCCAAAATGGTCATCTAGACGTCGTTCTTTCGACTGAAATGACTACCTTTACAAAAACGACTTGTAACCTGTATTCCGACTATAAACTTATACTTTTTCTGTTTAGATTCATAAACTTAAGTTCAATATGAAACCATAGCAACTTGAAACACTCAAAACGGATTTAAAACGAAGAATTTATGGGTAAAACAAGATTGGATATTTTTGCTTGTTGTAGCTACGTGAAAATTGGTAACAAATCTATATTAATCATATCCTAGCTAACTTATATTGTATTATACATGTATTCTATTATATTATGTAATCTTGGGATACCGTAGACACATATGCAAATGTTTTGACATATCATATCGACCCATCTATATATATTATTTGGAACAACCATAGACATTCTATTTGCAGTAATGTTGGAGTTAGCTATACAGGGTTGAGGTTGATTCCAAAAATATATATACTTTGAGTTGTGATCTATCCTGAGACGTGTATACACTGGGTCGTGGATTGATTCAATATAATATATATCAATTTATTTCTGTACATCTAACTATGGACAACTAATTGTAGGTTACTAACGAGGACAGCTGACTTAATAAACTTAAAACATCAAAACGTATTAAAAATTTGTAAATATATTTTGAACATACTTTGATATATATATATATATATATATATATATATATATATATATATATATATATATATATATATATATATATATATATATATATATATATATATATATATATATATATATATATATATAAATTTATTATAGGTTCGTGAATCGACCAGTGGCCAAGTCTAACTCCCGACGAAGTAAAAATCTGTGAAAGTGAGTTATAGTCCCACTTTTAAAATCTAATATTTTAGGATGAGAATACATGCAGTTTTATAAATATTTTACGAAATAGACACAAGGAATTTAAACTACATTATATGGGTGAATGATCGAAGCCGAATATGCCCCTTTTGCTTGGTAGCCTAAGAATTAGTAAACCGATCTACTAATTGACGCGAATCCTAAAGATAGATCTATTGGGCCTAACGAACCCCATCCAAAGTACCGGATGCTTTAGAATTTCGAATTCGTTTTTATCATGTTCGAAGGATTTCCCGGAATGAGAGGGGATATTCTTATATGCATCTTGTTAATGTCGGTTACCAGGTGTTCACCATATGAATGATTTTTATCTCTATGTATGGAATGTATATTGAAATATGAAATCTTGTGGTCTATTATTATGATTTGATAATATATAGGTTAAACCTATAACTCACCAACATTTTTGTTGACGTTTTAAGCATGTTTATTCTCATGTGTTTATTAAGAGCTTCCGCTGTTGCATACTAAAATAAGGACAAGATTTGGAGTACATGCTTGTATGATATTATGTAAAAACTGTAATCAAGAAACTTATTTTTGATGTAATATATTCTTATTGTAAACCATTATGTAATGGTCGTGTGTAAACGGCATATTTTAGATTATCATTATTTGATAATCTACGTAATGCTTTTTAAACCTTTATAGATAAAATAAAGGTTATGGTTGTTTTAAAAATGAATGCAGTCTTTGAAAAACGTCTCATATAGAGGTCAAAACCTCGCAACGAAATCAATTAATATGGAACGTTTATAATCAATATGAACGGGACATTTCATAATATAAGTATACTTTTATATACAAAATATTTATTTGTAAATAATAAAATAATAATAATAATAATAATAATAATAATAATAATAATAATAATAATAATAATAATAATAATAATAATAATAATAATAATAATAAAATTATAGGGATGCTACCTCAACGTAACAAGCTTTAAAAAGATAAACGCCCCAGTCCGGGCTCAAACTCGAGACCTTTTGCTTAAACACAAACACCTCTAACCATCTGTTCTGTTTCAATTTTTCTGTTATATGACATTCCCGTATTTTATTTAACCCTCTTTTTGTTTTTCGGCCCAACTACACAATCATACACGACCCAACTGCCTCCTAAGCCCAAATAGCAATTAATGACCCAATATCCACTTAATCAAGCCCAATTCGATTGTAGTATAATTAACCCAAGATGTTGTGGTTTAGATAAAAAAAAAATAACATGCTGCCAGCCAGAATCGAACTCGGGACCTTATGCTTAATAACAATACGACCAACCATCTGAGCCATCTAGTCTTTCTGTTTTAATTTACCGCTTAAACGTATATAACCATTGTCTGTTCATCTTCTTCTAAAGCAAAACGACTTAGAGTAACAACAAACATCATCCTTTCACGTTTTAATCCTTATCGACATCTAAGCCATCATCATCATCATTGATAGTATCAACATTCATGTATCATCATCATCATCATCATCATCATTTAATTATCAAAGAATCACTATCATCATTTAATCCTATTTTCGTTTCATCCTCATGGGTATTATCTCGACATCACTTCCCTCCCCCATCAATGAAACATCATCATCCATATCGTACAAGAATCAAAAGTAGCAGCCATGTTAACCAGTTTTTACGGCCCAGATAAATTAAAAGAAAACCATTTTAATAGTCCATTAAATTTATAAGTTGGATCCACCCAACTAACTCATTAACATAAGTCAAAAAGGGTTCTTGGTTCATTATTTAAATGTAAAGAAAACAATCAAGTTGTAGTAATCATATACGACCACTGTATCGAATTAAAATTAAAAAAAAAAGAGTTTGGTTGAGGCTGGTCTGTTCGAACAGAAAAAAGAAAAAAAAAATAAAAGTAAGTTTTGATGTATGTATGGGTTGAATATATATGTAATTGTATGTATATGTGGCTTGGTTCGTATTAAACAGAAAGAGGTAGTAGCAGTGACAATAACAGCAACAATGGTGATGTTTACAAATGGGTTTCGATGAGGTGACTTGTTTAGGGTTTGCTCTCGGTTAATTATAGCGAAAATCCAACAGACCCAGCGAATAGTAGCAGCAATAATCACGCAGCATTCTGTTAACATCGTTCAGGTCATCATTTAGATATTCATTGTTTATCATCTATAAGCTTTTATTATCGTTTACGTTTTTGTTTAAGAGATGTTAAGAGATAAAACAAAATCATAAAGCGAGAACGAAGCAGATAGATAGATGGTTTACTTACGACCAGGTTGAAACTGAAACAGAAATTATAGAAGTTGGTGATGGTGAAGGTGTTATAGTGGTGATAGGGTAGCCGGATGGTGGTTGGATGATGCAACCGTAATAACAATTATCATCAAGGTGTTTGTGTGGTGATGTATATGTGTTTGTTTGTGGTGGTTCATGATGAATGTGATGGTGGTTTGAGGTGAGCCTAAGGTGGCGGACGGAGATCATGATTGATGGTGGTGAATTAAGGTTGTACCAAACAGTAGAGTGGCGGTCCGATGAGATGGTTAGGTGGGGTGATGAGGGGTTGTCTAAGAGGAAGGTGAGGAAGTGAGTTGAGATCATACACTGTATGTGTATATGTAATTATAGAGTGGGAGAGAAAATAACAAAACAATAACTGGTACACTTAATCAATTCCATCAATTATACATAGTACTACTCAGTTTCATAAATCACGAATCAAATAAGTATCAAGCTGTCTATAAAATTTCAAAAAGTAAAGCATTATAGAAAAGTTTAATATAAGATATTCATATAATTCTAATATAGCGGATCCACTGACGAAGCTCTTACATGGAGCAAAACATGCAGGACATGTTTGTGCATTAGGGCTTCGATATTCTAGTGATTGGTTGTGATCTGTATTAAGTATTGTAACGGAACGAAGTTGTTCAAACTCATTAATATAATTATGTTGTTAATTTATTTTGAGTCAAGTTCCTATTTTGCATATTTTATCCAAGAATAAGCTATTATTCTAAATTCCGTAGCCGATCACATTTGTGAGAACAAGTGTGAGGTTTAGACTATTATGAACTTGGATTGGTATACATTCACAGGCTGAATGTGGGGCAAGGTTGCTACCAAGGTTCATAGATATTTGTGGGATACAAATATTAGAAGACCCGCTCTCAAGATTTACTAAATAGAGCCTTTGTGGTTGATCACATGTAATCATGAGTAAAGGCGAATATCATTGTATCCTCTGACCTGAGATACATATTGGGTTCGGATATTCACTAAGTATTATGCCTTGATTCTTTCCTTCGCTATTCTGAAATATGGTAGTTCATAAGGAAGAGCTCAGGTGTAATACAAAGTATATATCTAGGACGTATGTAGTCAAGATGGAATTTGTCCCTCTTATTCGTTGAGAGTCAGATGTCTAAGGCCTGATAAAGTTAAATCTAGAAGAGAGTGATCACTCTGTGTCTCCTGGATTTAACATGACATCTAGGATGAAAAGATATAATGAAAAGATTCACCTATTCATATTCGAGATGGGAACTCGAAAGGGATGATGTTATTGAATGGCACAAAGTCATAACATATTGGGGGTGATGGACGGTCGTTAGGTAGTATCCATCACTTGCATTAATTTATTATGTTTCTCGTGCAAGTGGGAGATTGAAGGTATTTCGTATGCCCGAGAGACATATTAAATTAACGTGGCTAATATGTTTTGATCCAAGTCGGGTCATACCCAATAACAAGCTTACTGACACCTTAATCGTATTTGATCTTAGCCATTGGATCGTTGATTAAATTACGCGACACTTGAAATTTAAGAAAAATGGTTTTCTAAAATGATATTACTTGATGTGTATATAAATTATGGAATAATTTATATAATAAGAATTTAATTATTTATAGGTTAAATAATTAATTTTATTATGTTACATTTTATAAAATTGGTTTTATAAATAAAATGTACATAATAAATTATATGGAAGTTTTATAAAATAGTTTTATAAAATTTAACTTTTATAAAACTAATTTTATTAAACAAAAGAGGAAGTGGCCTTGGAAGTGTAGGAACACATGCTAGAGATTCCTTTTTGTTGGTCATACTTTCTCATTTCCATATACATGCACCAAGACTCATTGAGAAACAAACACACATGCATTTTACACATCAAGTAGCAAAAATTCTGCCTGTTTTTTGGGTGGGGTTCTTAAATTTATTTTTGCAAGCTAATTTTAAGTGTCATTAAATCCTAACCAAAAGCTAGGGTGTTGGTGCACAAGTTTGGGGTACAACAACTTGATGTTTCATTCTTTTGGAGCTCCATTCATCATCATCATTCTCATCACTTACCAACAAGCTTGGAGTAGGTATAAACTCTTTTCTTACTTGTAGTTTGTAAGTATATTTTATAACTTGATCCTTCTTGGGATTTAACTTTAAATTGGTTAAAGATTAACATGTTCAAAATGGTAATTTACATGTTTCCGCTATCTTAATTCTTAAATGGTTTTAAGTATATTATGAACTTGTTAAATCCCAACATTGGGTGCTACCGTTCACAAATGACAAAATTGTAAATTTTGTTTGCATCTACAGTTGACTTTCTTTTTTTTTTCTTTCCTTCCAAATTTTTCGTTTTTTATCCCCTCGAAGCGCCAAGCACCTACGAGTGTCACTCCATATATTGTTTGTTCTTGCAACAAAATTATTAGTTTGAAGAGTAAATAATTGCATATGAGGCTCTAGTAGTTAAATATATTGAGGTGCCATTACCTATGAGGCAAGTTATATTAATCGGGGGTGAACATCAGTATCCAGATTTCCGATATCGTATTCATATAGTAGTGGTACGTACTGTATCAAATCGAATCAGCACCATACCAATTAAATTGGTACGATATATATTCGATACTTGTATAATCATTTTGTAATGTGGTACTCTCGATACAGTATCATATTTTCTCCTTTTAGTACTTATTACTTGTAAAGAAATAATCGACACATATTTAAGTGGCTTGCCAGCGGCTAGGCTCGTTTAAGTGGCTTGTTGTCTAGAATTTATGTTATATTATATGGTACGATTGTTCAGTCTCTAGTCAGCAGTTCATTATAAATCTTAGAAAAGCATACCAATAAAAGTTGTAGCTTTGAGTTATGAACGTCTGGAATAAGATATGGTCGAAATGTGATTTGCAAAATTATCAACTTTCATATAAATCATCATCTCTTTAATAATAACACTTGAAATGGCTTTTCAAAAAAAAAAAAGAAAAAGAAATCACTTGAAATGATTTTCTTACTAAATAAGTACTACGTATCAAAACTCATGAAATGGCTTGGATGATACATAATTGAGATCGATGTTTCCACATACAAATTACACAATATCAAGTTTGCATTATTTAGCGGAGTAATATTTCTTTAGTAAAATGTTTCTTGTATATTACTTATAATTTAATAAAATATTTCCTGCCTTTTAAAAAAAAAAAACAATATTTCTTTAATCTCAATATAAGTGTTCCTTCGTAGTTTTGTGAAATTTAAAATAAATATGATGAACATTAGTGTTGCATTTATATTCAAATTAGAGAGAAGAGTCATGATTAGACTTGTTTTCATGGCAAAAGCAACACCCAAAAATGGTGTTACGGGCTTTGAGTTATGAACGTCTGGAATAAGATATGGTCGAAATGTGATTTCCAAAATTATGAACTTTCATATAAATCATCATCATCATCTCTTTAATAATAACACTTGTAATGACTTTTCAAAAAAATAAAAAAATAAAAAAAAATCACTTAAAATGATTTTCTTACTAAATGAGTACTACGTATCAAAACTCATGAAATGGCTTGGATTATACATAATTGAGATCGATGCTTCCACATACAAATTACACAATATCAAGTTTGCATTATTTACCGGAGTAATATTTCTTTAGTAAAATGTTTCTTGTACATTACTTATAATTTAAAAAAATAGTTCCTGCCTTTTAAAAAAAAAAATATTTCATTAGTTTCAAAATAAGTGTTCCTTCGTAGTTTTGTGAAATTTAAAATAAATATGACGAACATTAGTGATGCATTTACATTCAAATTAGAGAGAAGGGTCATGATTAGGCTTGTTTACATGGCAAAAGCAACACCCAAAAATGGTGTTACGCGCGTGGATGGGATTCATGTTGCTAAGTTAACGTGTGTTGATGGTGATGTGACAAAATATGAATGACTAAATGTTTATTTTTTGTTTTGTTTTCTTTAATGTTAATGTAAGTTGAATACTCCGTAGTCCGTATATACAATACTTTAAGAAGACACAAAAAACATCTCATCGAAGATCTCGTGAAGTTTAATTCCTCATCCCATCGAAGATCTCCCTTGTGGTTTATACGTCTGTTTCAAGTCTGAAGTATCATGAATTTATAGGATATGGGGCTACCCTTAGCAAAATTGGTCTTTTATTTTCTTCATTTGCACACCACATGCTCGACGAAATGCCAAAGTGAAAAGAAGGCAGAAATTTGGTTTTTCTGATTTCTAAGCGGGTTCAAACACCTTCTCATCTTCTTCTATTCTCCATGTCTTCGTTCAGTGATCATCATAATGCAGCAAAGATAGCTACAACTCTCTTTGTTGCAAACTTCCCTCATTCTTTTGGTATTAATGATCTTAGAAACGTTTGTAAAGAACATGGAACAATCCTGGACGTTTACATCGCTCGAAAATTATCCAAGCGTGACACCCGGTTTGCTTTTGTACGATTCATTAACGTTGAATCAGTCAGATCTCTCGAACTCAAGTTATCGGCTATCTGGATCGGAAATTTTCATTTGTATGCTACCCTTGCTAGATTTGGGAGAAATGACGCGAAGAAAAACACTTTCAAATCTGGTGAATCGCCTCCGATACACCAATCCAGGGTTCAAAATTTGGTTAACTTCCCTACTTTGCCTGGCAACTCTTATGCTTCTGTTGCTCGTGGTAATATTCCACATCCTCGGTCTGTTAATCAAACGAATCATACTGCAGTCCCCCAAGTTAAGTCTATTGTCCTTAATGATGAAGATCTCATATTACGTAAGGATGTCCCTCTACTTCTTTTCGCTAAACTTAAAGAACCTGATTTGATTACGCATATTTGTCGTATCTGGAATGTTTTATGCTTCACCGACTTGGTTATTCACCACCTGGGTGGATCTTGGATTGATATTGTCTTTCCTAACTCTGAATCCATGGATGGTTTTAAAACTAATGATTCCATCCTCTCGTACATTGAGATTATCAAAGATTTTGATGAACATTTTACGATCAACGAAAGAGTTGTTTGGATTGACATTGCTGGACTTCTAGCTTGCGCCTGGACTGACGCAGCATATAAGAAAATTGCTCTTATGTTAGGTTATTCTTCGTTCTCCACGAATCATAGTGGTGACCCAGATTATGGCAAATTATGTATTGTTACTAAACGTTTGGACTACATTCATGATGCCATCTCCGTTACCATTAAAAAGAAGGATTATAAGGTTTTGGTTCGTGAAATCTCTAATTGGGTTGCCTCGATTCTAGGTTTGGAAGATGATAACTCCTCCATTGACTCTTCCGATTTCGAAACCGAAGGAAGTAACCGCACTCTTTCTGATAAGAATCATAGTATTCATGAAAATTATTCGGTGGCTGATACTTTTGAAGTCTTTAAGGTCAATGAGGAATATGTTGATGGTAACTGTAATCATAATGAAATGGGCAACAATATTGTGGAGCAGAATGAAGTACACTTTGCTCCTTCTTTGAACAATATGGAAAAAGAGGATCAGGTTACTAATACAATCTGCTTAGAACCAGTAAACGTCACTCATTTTTCAAATAGTGATTTTGCACAGGATAACGTTGAGAATGGCCCCTCTGAAGCTGAGAGTAATCATTCACCTTTGGTGGATAACTCTCAAACCTCCTCCGTTTCTAAAGCACCTGGTTTTAACGGCGTTCGTTTTCTTTCTCCTAATGCTTCAAGTAACAAAGACGGGTCAATCGAACCTATGGACAATTATTTGAAAGTCAGCAAGGTGCTTGGTTACGACTTACAAAATTGCCCCTCTGATCTCAAAAAGATTGTTTTAAGTATGGGTGGATTTAACACTATCTGATGAATCTAATGTCGTTGAATTTAGGAGGAGGGGTGAATTCACAAGTTAAGCAAAATTGGGTGCGAAAATTATGTTTGGATCATGCCATCACTATTTTAGGTATTCAAGAAACAAAGTTAACATTTTTAAATCATTTTTCTGTTCGGGCTCTATGGGGTAACTATCATTTCAAAGTTGCCTCATCTAGTGCCCGAGGTCGTTCGGGAGGTATTCTAACCATTTGGGATCCTTCAGTGACTACTAGTAGCCGAATCATCTCCTTTGCTAACATTCTAATCGTGGAAGGAAAATTCTCGGGTAGTAATGTCAGACACTATCTCATTAATGTTTACGCTCCTCAAATTCGTGATCTTAAACGACGGCTATGGGATTACTTGTCTTCTTTTATGGTTAATAATTCGGGGGAATTCATTATATTTGGAGACTTTAACGCGGTTCGTCTTGCTCATGAAAGACTTGGTACTCGATTCTGTCCTTTAGACGCTACTGACTTCAATAACTTCATCGTTCATAACGGCCTAACTGATGTGCAATTAGGAGGCCGACCTTTCACCCGGGCAAACAAGTCTCTTACGCAAAGATCTCTCATTGATAGGTTCCTTGTTTCTAATGGTATTCTTACCTCTCTTCCAGATTTGAGCGGGACTATCTTAACCAATTTGTGGTCTGATCATTGCCCCATTGTCCTGAAAAATGAAACTTATGACTACGGTCCTCACCCGTTCAAACTATTTAATTCTTGGTTCTTAGCTGAAGGTTTCAAGAAAACTGTCATAGATGCTTGGAATGATCCCAATATTCATCTTAGCTCCAATCCTCAGATTCGTCTTCAAGATAAACTCAAACATGTCAAATCATCCTTGAAACATTGGAACAAAGAGCTTCGAAACAAAATTGATTCTGAGAAAATGGAGTGTTCGAAAAGCTTAGCTGAGGTGGACTCGATGCTCGACGCAGGGGGTGATCCTGCCTCCATTGCAAACACGCGAGTTTCTATCCTTAAAAAGACGTTGGACATTGAACATATGGAACTGCAAAACTTGGCTCAGAAAAATAGAAAATTGAATTATAGATTGGGCGACGAAAACTCCTCTTTTTTCCACTCTAAACTTAATCGTAAGAGAAAGAAATTGCAAGTAGCAGGGGTGATGCACAGCGGTAATTGGGTGACTAATCCAATTCATCTTAAGTCGATCTTTCTAGACTACTTTACTCAGAAATTTAGTGTTACTGATTGTGCGAATATCATCTCTCCAAGTAGCCACATCTTACATCTTTCTTCTCATCAGGCTAACTCTCTTTGTGAGGTTTTTTCTATCACTGAAATCAAAGATGCTATTTGGGCTTGCGGGAGTGATAAATCTCCGGGTCCTAATGGCTTTAACTTTAAATTTGCGAAACATTTTTGGAATCTCATAAAGGATGGCGTTTCTGCTATGGTTCTTGACTTCGAAGCTTCTGGTAGGATCCCAAGGGGATGCAATTCTTCTTTCTTCTCTCTTATCCCGAAAAAACAAAATCCTACTCTTGTACAAGATTTTCGGCCGATAAGTTTAATTGGCCTTCAATATAAGATCATCGCTAAATTGCTAGCTACCCGTTTAGCATCTATCAACGATGACATCATTTGTCTAGACCAGACGGCATTCATAAAAGGGAGAGAAATTCTAGATGGCCTTTTGATTATTAACGAAATAATTAGTTGGTCTAAGAAAAAAAGAAGAAAGCAATGTTTTTTAAAGTCGATTTCGAAAAGGCTTTTGACTCCATTCATTGGAATTATATTTTCTCCATGATGAATCATATGGGTTTTAACTCTAAGTGGATTGGATGGATTCGGGCGTGCCTAGTTTCTTCTCATGCTTTGCTTCTTCTTAACGGATCTCCTTCGTCTGAATTCAAAATTGGTAGAGGTTTGAGACAAGGAGACCCGCTGTCTCTGTTTCTTTTCATTATTGGTATGGTGGGTTTACAAGCGGCTATTAAAGACGCGTCTGATGCTATGTTATATCGGGGTCTTCGGATTGGTTCACTTTCATTTTCGGTGAATTTTTCATTGAACATGTATGCAGACGATGTGTTATTCGTTGGCGAATGTTGTGATATAAATGTTATAAATCTTATTGTTATTCTCGGTTGTTTCTTCGCCATATCGGGTCTAAAAATCAACCTTCTAAAATCGTCATTGTTTGGTGTGGGAATTAATCAACAAGAAGTCATCCGACTTGCTTCGATGTTAGGTTGTGATGCTGGTTCCTTCCCATGTCAGTTTCTCGGTATCTCGGTCGGCCAGAATATGAATCGAATATCTAGTTGGGATGGTATATTAGAGAAGGTCAAAAAGAATCTATCGTCCTGGAAGGCTAATATGATTTCGATTCGTGGTAGACTCACTCTAGTTAAGTCCGTGTTGGGATCCCTAGGAACGTATTATTTATCTTCTTTCATCGCTCCTAAAAAAGTGATTGACAAACTCGAATCTTTGAGATCGAACTTCTTTTGGGGTGGTAACGACCATTCTCATAAAATGCATAAGATAAAGTGGCGTACTGTTCTAAATCCTCATGAGGATGGTGGTTTGAATGTTGCAAGTCTTCGAGCGTTGAATCTTGCGCTTATATACAAATGGAGGTGGAGATTTTTTACCAATAAAAACTAGAAATGGGCTAGCATCATTATCGTTATTCACGGTTCTTACCATGGTAATAATCTTCATGCAAACAAATTGATTGCAGGATCTTGGTCTAACATTGCTAAATGTATAAGTATAATTCACGAGGAGCAACTTATTCCTTCTCACAACATGCGCATATGTCGTGGTGATGGTCTAATGTACAATTTTTGGCACGACAATTGGTTAGGAGATTACCCTCTGGACACCCGCTTCAACCGGTTATTTATGCTCGATACTAATCACACTAGTACTGTTGCCTCACGGTTCGATGGCATCTCTTGGAATTGGTTTTGGAGAAGAACGCCTCGTGGCGGCATTGAATCATCCTAACTTTTTGATCTTATTTCGTTACTAAACTCTATCACCCTCTCAGATGTTCCCGATTACTGGGAATGGACTGCGGATTCTTCTGGGATTTTTTCGGTTTCAGGTGCTAGAATATTGATCGACAAACATTATATTGATCATTCTGTTAGAGCAACGATATGGTGTCAGCTTGTTCCGATAAAAATTAATGTCTTTACGTGGCATTTAAACTCCCTTTGTCTACCTACAAAAATTAATATCCTACTTCGTGGCATCGAGATGGAGAGCACGACTTGTTGTTTTTGCGAGCAGCATGATGAAGACGAGGTTCACATTTTCTGTGATTGCACTATTGCTATGCAGATATGGGATAAAATCAGTCAATGGACCAATGTCCAGATTCCTCATTGGCTTACTATCAATGATATCTGGTTATGGGTTGATGGCATCCCTATCAATTTCTGGCAACGAATAATTTTAAGAGTCATCATCACAGCATCTTTATGGAACATATGGCGCCTTCGCAACAGCTTTATCTTCAAAGATTCAAAGTTCAAAAAATCCCATGTTTTTGATAGTATAGTCGTTTCGGCTTTTAATTGGCTTTACTCTCGTCTTCGTATGAGTTGTATTAATTGGACGGTGTGGCTGCAAGACCCACTGAATGCTTTGTAATTTTTTCTTTTCTTTTCTAGCTCCTAGCTAGTATTTTTTATAAAATTTTTGCCTTCTGCCGTTATAAAAAAAAACTAAATGTTTGTTTTTTCCTTTTTGTTATATTATCTTTTATTCTTATTTTACTTACTTTACCAATAATATTTTATCCTACCTTCTACATGCACCTCTGACACACATCATCATAACATAACATTTTCAACTCACAACATACACCCACACCGCTAATCCACACCAATTCCCATAATAAATGTTCAACATTCAACTATATATATATATATATATATATATATATATATATATATATATATATATATATATATATATATATATATATATATATATATATATATATATATATATAAAACTACGTTCATATCTTCACATATGCTTACACGTGTAATGGTTTCTTCTAATGATACTCTTTGTGACGATCGCTCCAAATCCACTTGGACGAACCCGTCATTCATCGATTTCATTGCGAGGTATTTGACCTCTATATGATACGTTTTGTAAACATTGCATTCTTTTGAAAAGGCACACCATAAATGAATATTTAAATCAAAGGTTTTCGACATCTGATGATTTCTACATATAGACAATCTCCGTAATATAATAGTTTACAATAATACTTCTGTTGACAATGCAGTCAAAATAAGATAGATGGTGATGATTTGTGAATGCAACGTTTTCTCGAATAAAGCATGTATGACTCCATGCACATATCTTGTATAACATATAAGCAAACAGCGAAAGACTTCTAGGGAACCTGAGAATAAACATGCTAACAAGTGTCAACACAAAGGTTGGTAAGTTCATAGTTTTAATGCTTTGCATAATCTGTACATAAAGGTGGATCACAAGATTTCAGTTGTTTCATCCAGAAACGTTTATCAAAATATTCTACAAGATTGAGCACCCTGGTAACTAAGCTTTAATGTTATAATAAGTGCCCCTGTTTTAACATACATGCAATCAACATGTACAATACGCGCAAACCAACGTGTACTAATCTCAAATAGTATACGTCTGTTTTATAGTTCAGGCTAGGGTTTCTATACCTGGAACAGACGGGGATGTCAAGCCCTATGGATCCATATGCTACTACTCGCGCCCACCAGTTCTTATAACCGGCAGTTACTAGTTACTAAAGCTAAGGTATTTTTGGTTCAAACTCAGTATAGAATTTAGTATGTACTTGTGTCCATTGTGTTTAAAATAAAGTGCATGTATTCTCAGCCCAAAAATATAAATTGCAAAAGCAATTAAAAAGGGAGCATATGAAACTCACCTTAGCAACACATAAAGTCGTTCACCGAAATGTGACCGAAACTCGAATACCAAATAACCGTAGATCTCAACCTAGAGAACATATGTTGGTCAATAAATGTCTATCAAGCTAGGTCTGGTCATAGTGTATCACAATCCTAATGCTCGAGATCGACATACAAAAGTTATCCAAAGTCATTTCAAAAAGTCAATTTGACTCAATACTATAGTTGAATGATCATGTCAATCGAAATATTTTAACATTTCACATAGTTTCCCAATTCTTGTAAAATTAAACTATAGTTTTTATAAGGCTTTAAAATATGATAAAACAATCAGTTTTGACAATTGCTCAACAAGACGAGAGGTGCCTTATATAAAAATTCACTTACTCGATTAGTAATATTTGAAATTTTAATTTATCAATCTTATAAACAAGTTGTTTAAATATCAATTGCAGATTCAAAAGCAATTTCAGTTAATGTTAATCATAATTCAGTTGACCATATCTTTAAATTCGTTCATCGAAATTACCCGATTTCTAAATGAAAAGTTATTGATTTTTCGCCAGCTTTCCAAAAACATGCATATCATAAACCTTTTATCAGTAATATATGTATTTAATTCGTGATTCATCATAAACGGTTTAATGAAGAAATTTAGCATACAAGCATGCATAAACATATATACTCGAGCACTAGCCATGGATACTCTATTAATATATAAAAGATAAGATATGAATGCTCACGTATCAATATTGTGATTCAATATTGCAGGAAAGTACGTAGACGCTACTGAGATGATAAACACTAGGTTTGACTTGCGAATATTATCCTCGAACATTACCCATAACCTCCATAGTTATAACCCATAATTTCCTTAGCTCTACCCCGCTCGAAAACCCATTTTGAAAGTGACACGCTCATAACCTCGTCGTAATATTTTATGTATAATATTACTAATAATAATAAGATTAATAATAATAATATTAATCTTAATAATAATAATAATAATAATAATAATAATAATAATAATAATAATAATAATAATAATAATAATAATAATAATAATAATAATAATAATATAAATAATAATATAAATATAAATAATAGAGAGATCAGTGTTGTATATGTGTGTGTAAACGAATAGAAATCGACTGGAATTTATAGATGTCTCATGTCCAGCCTTCCCATGCGATCGCATAGGTTCACAGGCCTACAGCCATGCGATCGCATGGCCTCTAAATCCAGCTCACATTGTTTTTGTCCTAAAGCTTGTCGACATATTTTTATATTAATATATAATATATATAATTTATATAATTAATTATATATTATATTAAATTCACGTGCATAGTTAACTTGTAATTTTCGTTCCGATAAGTCGTACGTCATCACTCGACTTATGTCCCGGTTTCGATTTTTTGAACGTCCTTTCGTACACTGAGAAAACTTGTACTTTATGTTTCGTGAATCGTACCTTTGTCAAAATATAGTCTTAAATTATCCATAAACTATATCACTCGAGATATAACTTATACATTTGAGTGTTTTGGTCATTTACTTCTATAAATCATCATCTCGCTATTTGTTAATATATATATAATATATACATGTTCATTTTGAAATAGTGTTTTACTGTAGCAAAGTTACTGTAGCAAAGTTACTGTAGCTTTTTTACTGTAGCAAATAGTGATTTTCAAAAACATTGTAGCTTTTCGGGTACTGTAGCAATTCGAAAATACTGTAGCAAATTAGTATTTTACTGGTTCATCTTAAACGCTTTAGTTAACTTATCTAAATATCAATCGAATCAATAATCGAATGTTACTATCGTTTACTAAATAACTTGAAATCATATATATATATATATATATATATATATATATATATATATATATATATATATATATATATATATATATATATATATGCACATTAAGTTATATATATATATATATTGTTCGTGAATCTTCGAGAACAGTCAAAGAATAATTGAGTACATGAATATAGTTCCAAAACTTTCGTGACTCAACATTACAGACTCTGCTTATCATGTCGAAAACATTAAATCATTTAAAGATAAAGTTTAAATTTGGTCAAAAATTTCCGGGTTGTCACAGTACCTACCCGTTAAATAAATTTCGTCCTGAAATTTGGTTGGGATGGTCATGGATGACAATAAGTATGTTTTCATGACTCATACAAGTTGAAAATTAGAGTTTTATCATCATTGAGTAATATAGATAAAACAATTCAATTTTGTGAAGAGTACGAGTGAAGTTATCACAAAAGAGTGAAATGAATAAATATAGATTCGTCATATCTTTTGACGTAGTCACGATTGATTTCTAGAATTTAAGGAATAGAAAATTTTCATAATCTGAATAAGATTTGATTCTTCGGTAATTGCGGAAATTAGGATTTTCTTTGATTAAATGAGTAATCTGCCTTGATTGATATGTCTGATATTTTGCTATAAATTGACCTTTTCTGTTTCATTTATTTTCACCACTCCTATAATCTTCTTCCTTATTTTATACTTCCTAATAGATTGTGAAAATGCTTAATCCAGTTCTGATTCTTGATATTTTCCTGGCTATCGTATCCTTCATTCTTCTTTTTCATTTGCCACCAGAGGAAGTTATTTTCTTCTGCTATTACCTTGGGGTTATAGTGTTTTTCATTCTCCCGTGTCTTTATATTGCTATACGCATTGATATATACGGTTTGTAATTTCGGGGTTGTTATCGGGCTTTATATTTTCCATTATATTTCGGAGATTCATGCTTTCATTTTCTCTTCCCAACCTTAAGTCAAGCGAATAATGGTCCAGAATTCGTAGCTATATATTTCGGAATGAACATAGCTAATGTTCTAAGAAAGAAATTGTAATGGTACGATCTTGATTTGTCAAATTACCAGAATATCTGGAAAAGACCGAATCATCAAGAAAAATATTTTATTGATATGTTCAGAGATTAGATAGAATGAAAGAGTTATGTAACATGGTTTATGATGAGGGTGTGATCTGTGAACCTTTATCACGTTCCATTAGAAACTCAGCATGACTTACTGTAATATAATCACGTTGATCAAGTGTCATTATATTATACTAACTCATGCTTCAATTCCCAACACTACTTCAAAAACATCCAATTTTCGAAATTTTCAGGATTTAGAAACTAAAATAGTTTCTTTTATGATGTAACACAGATAGCGCAAAGAGATAAATGATTTTAGACAAGAATCGTTGTGAAAATATCTTCAGGAATATCGAAGATATTTATAATGAAAGATACGATGATATCTTAGAATTTCTAATATTGAAGGATGATGAAGAAGATTTGTTCGTAAAGGTTTAGAGTCAGGAGCAAGGTATTCGTTAATGACTTCAGCAGATACTGAATCATTTGTATTCTTTGAAGGCAGGTTTAGTCTTTGTAATTTATCCACAGCCTCCTTCATGATTTTCTCAATCCATTTTTCAGTACCAAACTTTCTCTTTTTCTGTGCTTTTCCAACATACTACTCTTTATCATTAAACTTTCGACTATTAAAGTCGTTTACAGTTTTATTTTTTATTTTTTTTGCTGCTTCATCAGCATTTTTCAAAATTCAGAGGACTAGTTTCACAGTTTGGGGTGTTTTTCAGAAACTTCACATTCGAAATAAGTAAGTCTATAAGATAGACATTATATGTATATATATAACTGTTGGCATAGAATTGCTGCGAAATTCGAAATACTGATTGCTAATTCCCGGTAGTTGGTATGGCAATTACCGTTACAAGATGTGGATGAGTACATGATAGGGTTTCAATGAGTATAATGATTTTTCAGAAGGTCAGGGATCAATGAAGTTGTTGGTAAATTTACTGCTAATGTGGTGGAACATGAAAGGTTCCCCAGTAACAAGAACGTATATGTCAAGGTTATAATAAGGCTAATCTGAAAAGTCGAAGTTGACTGGTTGAAAGTGTGATAAAACTGGATACTTTGAAAAGGGATTGCAAGATTATTTTCGGTAATAACAATGCTAAACGATCTTGCACAGTTTTGAAGTCAAAGTATAGCTTTGAAAGATGTAGAGATCTAAGAATGATGTCACCGGTTCAGAGTTATGACTTGGATTCTGATCCGTCAATATCAGAATATGTAATTGAATTTGTATGAAAACGATTGTATATCGTTGTGAGCATTTTTAATAATTTTTGAATCAAAGTTGAAGAATGTACATTGTAACATATTAATTGCGAACTTATATATTTACCGGGTATTACCTACCTGTTAAAGATTTCACAATTAATACTTTGTACAAAAGAATTTTTATTACCGTCTTTATGAAAATATGTGTATGTATATTTTCTTCAGATGTAACACATATTTAATGAGTTAATATCATATTAAGCTCATTTGATTTTCGGCTTGACTTAGAAATGATTAATCTCTAAATCATTAAAGATTACATAATCTTTGCGGAGTATTTCGCTAATGTAATCGATACTTCATTATTTATTCTTATTCCTCGGTGAAGGATGTTGATGCTCGTGGAATTTTTGTGAACCTTACAAGGCACAGATGATGTTTTCTGGAAAGTTTCGAGTACATCGAAAATGAAAATAAAAATGTAAAATCAATTATGTAATTGGATAATACACTTGGTTTATTATGAAATGGAATTCATTAAGTTGAAACAGAGATTGTAGTTAACAATGGTTAAGTTGTTAAGGAAGGATGTACATCATTGCATATTAGTAATACGAACTAACCGAGTAGTACCTACCAGTTAAGATTCACACATAATAGCTTAGTACGAAAAAATTTATTTTGATTTCAAAATTCATATATATTAAATATACATAAAATTTCTTCAGGGGAAATGAGTTAATACTTCATCGGTTATTGTTGCTGATATTTCTTGGTAACTACGGTGCGTATGACATTTATGCTCGTGGAACAGATTGTAAAGTTGAGGTTTGCGATGCGGTTGTTGTTGGTAGTACTGTTGATGCCGGTGATGCTGCTGGTGCTTGTAACCTTTGCACCATATTCCCTAAAGCCACTACCCGAGCGCGAAGCTCGTTGACTTCTCCTATTACACTGGGATGATTGTTGGTTCAGACGAGCGGATGAATAAGATTCAGAATTTGAGATAGTATATTATCGTGACGAGATACTCTGGAAATGAAAAAGAAAATGGTGTCTCGAACAGGTTCGCCGGTAAGTGCTTCAGGTTCTTCGCCAATAGGGAAATGCGGTGGATGGAAGGGATCACCTTCTTCTTGTCTCCAATGACTAAGCAGGCTACGAACCCATCCCCAATTCATCCAGAATAGGTGATGGCTGATTGGTTAATCCATTCCGGTTACACTGTCTTCGGAGTTCAGGTGAATATCCATATCGAAATAGCTGTCGGAGTTTAAGGAATTTGAACTAGATACGGGATCCATCTTATATAATTAGAGAGATGATTTTTGATATGAAATAGATTATAGAATTTAGATTGGTACTCTTCAATACATAATTTACATATGTATATATAATACCAAAATTCCATAAATCACGGAGGAATTTTCGGAAGATGTCAGGAAAAGTTTACAGTAACAGATACGCTAAGATATGAATTTTGTCTATGCACTATTCATACAATAACTGTAGGCAAACGTGTCTAGACTTAAGAATGATAAGCATGTAATTTCTAACAAGAAATGATAAGCAAAACTCGGTAAAAACAGATACGATCATAGTCCAGACTCACTAATGCATCCTAACAATTACCAGTTAAATATACTAATGCAAATTCTGGTTCCCTATGACCTCAAGCTCTGATACCAACTGTGACGATCGCTCCAAATCCACTTGGACGAACCCGTCATTCATCGATTTCATTGCGAGGTATTTGACCTCTATATGATACGTTTTGTAAACATTGCATTCTTTTGAAAAGGCACACTATAAATGAATATTTAAATCAAAGGTTTTCAACATCTGATGATTTCTACATATAGACAATCACCGTAATATAATAGTTTATAATAATACTTCCGTTGACAATGCAGTCAAAATAAGATAGATGGTGATGATTTATGAATGCAACGTTTTCTCGAATAAAGCATGTATGACTCCATGCACATATCTTGTATAACATATAAGCAAACAGCGGAAGACTTCTAGGGAACCTGAGAATAAACATGCTAACAAGTGTAAACACAAAGGTTGGTGAGTTTGTAGTTTTAATGTTTTGCATAATCTGTACATAAAGGTGGATCACAAGATTTCAGTTGTTTCATACAGAAACGTTTATCAAAATATTCTACAAGATTGAGCACCCTGGTAACTAAGCTTTAACGTTATAATAAGTGCCCCTGTTTTAACATACATGCAACCAACCTGTACAATACACGTAAACCAACGTGTACTAATCTCAAATAGTATACGTCTGTTTTATAGTTCAGGCTAGGGTTTCTATACCTGGAATAGACGGGGATGTCAAGCCCTATGGATCCATATACTACTACTCGCGCCCACCAGTTCTTATAACCGGCAGTTACTAGTTATCAAAGCTAAGGGATTTTCGGTTCAAACTCAGTATAGAATTTAGTATGTACTTGTGTCCATTGTGTTTAAAATAAAGTGCATGTATTCTCAGCTCAAAAATATAGATTGCAAAAGCAATTAAAAAGGGAGCATATGAAACTCACCTTAGCAGCACATAAATTCGTTCACCGAAATGTGACCGAAACTCGAATACCAAATAACCGTAGATCTCAACCTAGAGAACATATGTTGGTCAATAAATGTCTATCAAGCTAGGTCTGGTCATAGTGTATCACAATCCTAATGCTCGAGATCGACATACAAAAGTTATCCAAAGTCATTTCAAAAAGTCAATTTGACTCAATACTATAGTTGAATGATCATGTCAATCGAAATATTTTAACATTTCACATAGTTTCCCAATTCTTGTAAAATTAAACTATATTTTTTATAAGGCTTTAAAATATGATAAAACAATCAGTTTTGACAATTGCTCAACAAGACGAGAGGTGCCTTATATAAAAATTCACTTACTCGATTAGTAATATTTGAAATTTTAATTTATCAATCTTATAAACAAGTTGTTTAAATATCAATTGCAGATTCAAAAGCAATTTCAGTTAATGTTAATCATAATTCAGTTGACCATATCTTTAAATCATAATTCAGTTGACCATATATATATATGCACATTAAGTTATATATATATATATATATATATATATATATATATATATATATATATATATATATATATATATATATATATATATATATATATATATATATATATATATATATATATATATATATATATATATTGTTCGTGAATCTTCGAGAACAGTCAAAGAATAATTGATTACATGAATATAGTTCCAAAAATTTCGTGACTCAACATTACAGACTCTGCTTATCGTGTCGAAAACATTAAATCATTTAAAGATAAAGTTTGATCTTGTGCAAAGCATATGAGGGTATTTTCGGCATTTAACCTTTAAGAATATAGTTAAGAATACCCAAATTAAAAATGTTGTTCATGATTTCATCATCATCATCATTGAACAATACCAAATTGAAAACCCAAATTAAATTTATTGTTCACGAAATCTTTCAGATCTGGGTTATGTTCTAAAACGATAAGCAAAGAAAAAGAATTAACATATACTAGTAACTCTTTTATTGTTTATTTTTATTTTATTTTTATCTCTATCTCTTAAGTCTCGAAAAGCTTCCGAGCTGTTTTCTATCGTTCTTTTATCACTGAAAAGAAACAACTCACTAGTCACAAGCATCTCCCTGGTATCTTCAATGAGTCTTTTTATAAAATAGACAAAAGAATGATAACTACCTTTTCATGATGTTCTTTTGATTAGCACCGGACTTTCTTGTATCTTATAAAGTGTTTGGATCTAAAATATGTGTTCAGATCTGGAATCAATTCAAAAATGACGTCCGACGATGGTGGTTCCGGTGATGTTGGTTTTGACGATGGTGGTTCCGACGATGTTGGTTTTGACGATGGTGGTTCCGGTGATGTTGGTTTTGACGATGGCGGTTCTGCCGATGGTGGTTCTGGTGGTGTTGAAAACGATGGTAGTTCAGACGATAGTGGTTCTGACGATGCTTGTTCTGATCACATTCAACCCTAGTTTCGATAGGGTTTTGTAATAGTAATAATAAAATTAATTTTATGTATAATAATAAACAAGTTTAGACATAGAGTTGATTTGAAAGTGTGGCGGTTGTCCAGGGATAATTAATCTGAGTTTTTTGGATGAAGAAGAATTCATGACATTTTTGTATTCATGGATAAGCGGGAGGATAAATTGGGGGAGATGATTAAAATGGAATAGGTAAGATAATAAAATGAAAAAAATACCTTCGACATTCTTAGCACATGATTAAATTTTAACAGAAAAATGAACGGAGTTAATGATTTAGACTATAGTTGCTCCACTTGAAAACCACCGGGACTATCCACACTCAAAACTGATACTTTAACCGTGTAATATGGTACAAACTAGGGACTGTAACATCCCGCCTTTTTCCGTTTACCTTCTGTTTAATTATTTTAAAGTCCGTTATATAATTATAACATCTTCCGTTAATACGGGTTTTTAAAATATTTCGTTTAGGTAATTCGCGCACCCGCTTTTAAACTTGAGGGACTAAAGTTGTCAAGTGGGTAAAGTCTTGACTAGGTCAACTAGTCAACCATGTCTTCTCCTCCATTCATTCTCCTCTTTTCTCTCTCTTTTGATACTTCAACTTTTCTCTCAACCTTCAAACAAAGAATCATCATCTAAATCCGATCTAGCAAGTGTTTTACAAAACAAATTGCATATTTGGAATCCTTGCAACTTTCTCTTCGATTCCATACCGATTTCATCTATTTTGGGTAACTTTATAAAATCACTAGATTCTTTGTTCTTGATGTTTTTAACTTATAAAAGTGTTAATTAGTGTCTATGGCTCAAGTCTAACATGAATATATGATTTATATGGTTGTTCTTGTCATTTTGATGTAACTAGCTTAAACTTGAAATGGGTGTGTTTGATTTTGAGATTTGGTTACTTAAATGTTGTTAGATGTTAAAAGTGCATGTATTAAATGTGTTACTAGCATCACTAGCTTCATTTTGATGTGTAGGTTGATTAAGAAAACTTCACTAACATGATTAAGTATTTATTGATTGTTAGTTAGGGTTTGGTAGCCTTGAATGTGATTTTTGATGCATTAAAAGCCTTGAAATGTTATTGGTAAGTGTTTGGTTGTATTGTATGCTTAATTACCTACGAAACTGCATATTATATATTTACATTTAATTCCCGAATCATCAATATGCATTTATGGACTTAAAGCATTTATGATGAGCATTATTTAATCATTTAATTTGGAAATTTGATTATTGCAAATGATGAATTTGATTGATGAAACATGTTTAGTTGTATTCCTCTTCAAATTACCTTTCCAACGATGTATGGTATGCGTTTTAAGTGTTTACGGTTTGTGATTTATGCTTAATTGAAGTTTGGTTGAGACTTGAACAATTGAAACTGACCAGGCACCGGTTCACGTTGATTGTCTGGGCGCGGCCCTCATTTGTCGCGGCGCGGCAATGGCCGTGTTCAGGGACTGATCAACTTTACAATTTTTCGTTTAATTCCAACTATGCTGCGCACCTCCGATTGACATGTAACTTGTTTTAACATACTTATATATGATTAATTAGCTTAGAAAAATAGTTCGGGACCCGACCCGAACTTGTTGACTTTTTCGTTGACTTTGACTTGACCAAAGTTGACTTTTGTTTAAACTTAACCAAATACGTATGCAATCATCCTAACATGCTTTTATATTTGTATCATGCATGAAACTTGGCAACGTGATTCACATGCTATATAATCGAGTCGTAACGAGCCATAGGACTAATTGAACACCTTTGACTAATCATGTTTACCGTTATTGATACGACCTACTTGTTTAGGTCGAGACTAGCATTCGTTCATGCACACATTTACTTGTGAAGTACTTTTACCTTTGTGCACTCAAGGTGAGATCATAGTCCCACTTTTACTCTTTTAAACTTACATTTAGGATGAGGAAACATAAACGTTTCGTTTTACAAAGTGAACACAAGTACGAAAACAAACATTCTATGTACGAGTTAGAACAAAAATCCTCAATTCAATTATCATTAGTTACACTTGCCGGGTGTAAACGAGAACTTATGTTGTATAGCCATATGGGTTGGACAAACCCTCATTCGGACGGTTCGCTACCGTTATTCGGATGAAATATATTTTCGAGAAACAGTGTTGGTTCTAACACTATGTGCATGGGGTTCATGGAAAGTTAAGCCTTGATAATTGGGTGCTCGTGATAACAATTTTTAGAATGGTTTACTATTATTTCAACATATTAAATCTTATGGTTCATTTGTACTTACTCACTTACCTACTTAAACCTATGATTTCACCAATGTTTTCGTTGACAGATTTCTATGTTTTTCTCAGGTCCTTGAACAATAGGTGTTACATGTTTCCGCTCATTATTTTTGATACTTGCTTGGATGTCGAGTATACATGCATACATGGAACATCTTTTGACTTACTTTTAAATCGTGTCGCATAGGTTTCATTTGTACATTAAACGTTGTATTGTAACTAGTCGTTGAACTACTTTTGTAAACTTGAAACATCTTTACATTTGAAATGAATGCGACATATCTTGGTCAAACGTCATTTTAAAGACTTATGACCACGTAACGGGACCTAAGTAGACGGCGCCGTCAATGACGATTTTGTCGGGTCGCTACAGATGGTATCAGAGCATTGGTTGTAGGGATTTAGAGTTCATTGGTGTTAACCCCGAGTCATAGGGTACATTAGTGAGTCTAGACTACAACCGACATATAGACTTGAAGTAGGAATTACTTGACTACTTGTGCATTTATACTCGAACCCTTCTATTCGTATCTAACTCTTATTTCATCTTAATCTCTCGTAGTTTAATTTGATTGACACACCACCTTGACTTTATGAGGTAATGTAGAATGCACATATGAATTAGGGTAATATAATTTTCGGGATTATATTACGGTGACTCATATGGACGTTCCGACATTATAACATAAAGAATTTAGGGCGAGTCATGGAAAATTTTCTATCTTTATTTCATATCACGATTAGTATTATTGAGAATACTAATCAACGATATTTTTATGTCTTGAAGGAACAATGCCTCCTCGCCGAGTCCCACGCAATGAAACTCCCGAACAAGCTCTTCAATGAATGATAGCCACCACCGTAGATGCGGCCATGGCCGGTTACTCATCCAACAACAACACCAATAACAACAACCACAACAACAATAATGGAGCCGGTAACTCAAACGAGGGATGCTCCTACAAAGCTTTCATAGGGTGCAAACCTCACACTTTCGATGGGACCGGAGGACCGATTTCTCTCACTCGATGGTTTGAGCAAACGGAAGCCGTTTTTAGCATAAGCGGTTGCCGGGACCAAGACAAGGTCAAATACTCCACCCACACTTTTTTCGGTATTGCTCTCACGTGGTGGAACACGTATGTACAATCGGTGGGTACCGATGAAGCCCATGCTCTCTCTAGGCCCGATTTGAAAGAAAAGATGATCACCGAATACTTTCCCCGCGAAGAGACTTGAAGGCTCGAAAGCGAGCTAAGAGGTTTGAAAGCGGTCGGAAACGACCTTAATGCTTATAATCAACGGTTTTTCGAGTTAGCTCTAATGTGTCCAAACCTTGTAAATCCCGAGCCCCTACTAGTTGAACTTTACATGGATGGCCTTCCTAAGAGCATCAAACATGGGATAATGTCATCCAAACCCGCTAACCTACAAGAAGCTTTGAAGATGGCCAGCCAATTGATAGAAACGGTGGACGAAATCGTAGTACCGGCACATAAGGCTGAGGATAAATCGGGTGGTAACAAAAGAAAGTGGGAAGCCCCCCAATCAAGCAACAAAAACAACAACATCGCCAAGAAGCCTTTCACCTCCGACGGCAAGAAGGGTTATGCCGAAAACCTATCCCTTTGCAAAAAATGCCACAAGCATCACTTTGGTGAATGTGGCAAGCTAATTTGCCACCGGTGCCAAGGAAGTGGCCATAAGGCCAACTATTGTAAAAGTTCCGCCCCCGTCGCTCGAAAGGGGCCCAATGCACCAAAGATAGTCACTTGTTACGAATGTGGCCAAACGGGTCAGTATAGAAATGCATGCCCAAAGAAGAAAGATAACCCCAATACGCGCGGCCGAGCTTTCAACATTAACACCGAGGAAGCCCGAGATGACAATGAACTAGTCACGGGTATGTTTCTTCTCAACAATTCTTATGTCTCTTGCTTATTCGATTCGGGTGCCGATAAGAGTTTTGTATCCAAGACTTTGACTAATTCTTTTAGCACTCCATCACTTCCACTAGATACTATTTATACCATTGAAGTGGCCAACGGGAAACTATTAAGTGCCGACACATATTACCGGGGGTGTACGTTAAACTTATTGGGTAAAGAGTTTGAAATTGACTTGATACCTATAGAACTAGGGAGCTTCAATGTAATAATTGATATGGATTGGTTAGCCAAAACGAAATTTCACATCCTTTGTGATCTCAAAGCAATTCAAATTCCTATCGAGAATGGTGAACCCTTGATTGTCTATGGCGATAAGAGTTGCACCGGACTCAACCTCGTCTCGTGCCTTAAAGTTGAAAAATACCTTCGTAAAGTTGTTTCGCGATTCTAGCCCATGTTAAGAAAGTCGAGATCGACGAGAAGCATATCGATGATGTGCCAATTGTTAGTGACTTTTTCGATGTTTCCCCGACGAATTGCGGCCATCCACCTCATCGACCGGTAGAATTCCAAATCGATCTTATTCCGGGAGCCGCACCCGTAGCACATGCACCGTATAGACTCGCTCCATCCGAAATGCAAGTATTGCAAAGTCAAATTCAAGAACTACTTGACCGTGGTTTTATCCAACCTAGCCATTCACCATGGGGCGCTCCGATTTTATTCGTTAAGAAGAAAGACGGATCCCTACGAATGTGCATCGATTATCGTGAACTAAACAAATTGACGGTTAAGAACCAGTATCCTCTTCCGCACATCGACGACCTCTTTGATCAACTACAAGGGTTTTGTGTATATTCAAAAATCGATCTCCGCTCGGGTTATCATCAACTAAGGGTTAAGGGGGAAGATGTCTCAAAAACCGCTTTTCGGACACGCTATGGTAGTTACGAATTCCTTCTCATGCCATTTGGTCTAACTAATGCACCGGCGGTGTTCATGGACCTTATGAACCGCGTGTGCAAACCGTATCTCGACAAGTTCAATATTGTATTCATCGATGATATCTTGGTCTATTCTAAGAGCGAAGAAGAGCACGAACAACACCTTTGACTTGTGCTCAAACTCTTGAGACAAGAACGACTCTATGCCAAATTCTCCAAGTGTGAATTATGGTTGAAGGAAGTTCAATTTCTCGGTCAAGTCGTAAGCGACCAAGGCATTAAGGTCGATCCCCCAGAAATTGAAGCCATTAGCAAATGGGAAACTCCTACTACTCCTACTCACATTCGTCAATTCTTCGGTCTCGCCGGATACTATCACAGATTCATCAAGGATTTCTCTTTGGTTGCTCGTCCTCTAATCGCATTAACTCACAGGGGAAAGAAATTCATTTGGGCAACCGAACAAGAGTATGCGTTTCAAATCTTGAAGAAAAAGTTAACCACCGCTCCTATCTTATCTCTCCTCGAGGGTAATGATGATTTCGTTGTATATTGCGATGCTTCAAAACATGGTTTTGGATGTGTTTTGATGCAACGAAAGAAGGTTATTGGTTATGCTTCCCGACAATTGAAAATTCATTAACGGAACTACACGACACATGATCTCGAACTCGGAGCCGTTGTCTTTACACTCAAAATGTGGAGACACTATCTTTATGGAACCAAGAGTACTATCTTCACCGATCACAAAAGCCTTCAACACATCTTCGATAAAAAACAACTAAACATGAGACAACGACGGTGGATTGAAACTTTGAACGATTACGATTGTGAGCTTCCTTACCATCCTGGGAAGGCAAATGTAGTAGCCGATGCCTTAAGTCAAAAAGAAAGAGCGGTGCCTCTTCGTGTCGGAGCTTTAAATATCACCATCCACACCAATCTCAATAACCAAATATGTATAGCCCAAGATGAGGCTCTCAAGGATGAAAACATCTCTCTCAAACGCTTGAACGTCCTCACCTCTCGATTCGAAGTTAAGGAAACCGGACTTCGATATTTCGCCGGAAGAATTTGGGTGCCTAGCCTTGGGGACTTGCGAAGCCTTATTCTAGACGAAGCCCATAAGTCAAGGTATTCGATTCACCCCGGTGCCAATAAGATGTACCACTACCTCAAGGAATGATATTGGTGGCCGAACATTAAAAGGGATGTTGCTACTTATGTTAGAAAGTGCCTAACTTGCTCCAAAGTCAAAGCCGAACACCAAAGACCGTCCGGACTACTTCAACAACCCGAAATCCCACAATGGAAGTGGGAGAGAATAACGATGGATTTTATCACAAAACTACCAAGAACGGCGAGCGGTTATGATACTATTTGGGTTATTGTAGATCGTCTCACCAAATCCGCCCAGTTCCTAGCCATGAAGGAAACCGACAAAATGGAGAAACTTGCACAACTCTACATTAAAGAGATCGTAGCCCGTCACGGTGTACCATTATGGATTATTTCCGACCGCGATGGCCGTTTTGTTTCTAGATTTTGGCGTACTTTACAAGAAGCGTTGGGAACACCGCAAATCGACGGACAAAGTGAACGCATAATTTAAACCTTGGAAGACATGCTACGAGCTTGCGTTATCGATTTTGGAAAAGCTTGGGACAAGCACTTGCCTCTCGCCGAATTCTCCTACAACAATAGTTATCACACAAGTATTAACGCCGCACCATTCGAAGCGTTATATGGCCGAAAATGTCGTTCACCTCTTTGTTGGGCCGAAGTGGGCGACACACAAATAACTGGACCCGAACTCATTCATAAAACAACCGAGAAGATCGTTCAAATCCGAGACAGACTTAGGACGGCCCGTAGTCGTCAGAAGAGCTATACCGACATTAGACGCAACGACCTCGAATTCCAAGTCGGTGATCGCATAATGTTAAAAGTCGCACCTTAGAAAGGTGTAATCCGTTTCGGGAAACGCGGGAAGTTAAATCCGCGGTATATTGGTCCTTTCAAAATCTTGGAGCGTGTTGGAACCGTTGCTTATCGTTTAGATCTTCCGCCTCAACTGAGCTCCATTCATCCTACTTTACATGCAACAAATTTGAAGAAGTGTCTCGCCGAACCTGAACTCGTCATCCCTCTCGAGGATATTACTATTGATGACAAGCTTCATTTTGTGGAAGAATCAGTTGAAATTGTGGATCACTCCGTCAAAACGTTAAAACAGAGCCGAATTCCGATTGTCAAAGTCCGTTGGAACGCCAAAAGAGGACCCTAGTTTACTTGGGAAATACAAGATCAAATGCAAAGGAAATACCCTCATCTATTCACGGATTTAGAAACGCAAGATCCCGAGGAAGAAACAACGACCACTACGCCTACTTAAATTTCGGGACGAAATTTCTTTAAGGAGTAGGTAATGTAACATCCCGCCTTTTTCTGTTTACCTTCCTTTTGATTATTTTAAAGTCCGTTATATAATTATAGCATCTTCAGTTAATACGTGTTTTTAAAATATTTCGTTTAGGTAATTCGCGCACCCGCTTTTAAACTTGAGGGACTAAAGTTGTCAAGTGGGCAAAGTCTTGACTAGGTCAACTAGTCAACCATGCCTTCTCCTCCATTCATTCTCCTCTTTTCTCTCTCTTTTGACACTTCAACTTTTCTCTCAACCTTCAAACAAAGAATCATCATCTAAATCCGATCTAGCAAGTGTTTTACAAAACAAATTGCATATTTGGAATCCTTGCAACTTCCTCTTCGATTCCATACCGATTTCATCTATTTTGGGTAACTTTCTAAAATCACTAGATTCTTTGTTCTTGATGTTTTTAACTTATAAAAGTGTTAATTAGTGTCTATGGCTCAAGTCTAACATGAATATATGATTTATATGCTTGTTCTTGTCATTTTAATGTAACTAGCTTAAATGAAATGGGTGTGTTTGATTTTGAGATTTAGTTACTTAAATGTTGTTAGATGTTAAAAGTGCATGTATTAAATGTGTTACTAGCATCACTAGCTTCATTTTGATGTGTAGGTTGATTAAGAAAACTTCACTAACATGATTAAGGATTTATTGATTTTTAGTTAGGGTTTAGTAGCCTTGAATGTGATTTTTGATGCATTAAAAGCCTTGAAATGTTATTGGTAATTGTTTGGTTGTATTGTATGCTTAATTACCTACGAAACGGCGTATTATATATGAGCATTTAATTCCCGAATCATCAATATGCATTTATGGACTTGAAGCATTTATGATGAGCATTATTTGATCATTCAATTTGGAAATTTGATTATTGCAAATGATGAATTTGATTGATGAAACATGTTTAGTTGTATTCCTCGTCAAATTACCTTTCCAACGATGTATGGTATGCGTTTTAAGTGTTTACGGTTTATGATTTGTGCTTAATTGAAGTTTGGTTGAGATTTGAACAATTGAAACTAACCAGGCACCAGTTCACGTTGATTGTGGCGGCGCGGCCCTCATTTGTCGCGGCGCGGCAATGGCCGTGTTCAGGGACTGATCAACTTTACAATTTTTCGTTTAATTCCAACTATGCTACGCACCTCCGATTGACATGTAACTTGTTCTAACATACTTATATATGATTAATTAGCTTAGAAAAATAGTTCGGGACCCGACCCGAACGTGTTGACTTTTTCGTTGACTTTGACTTGACCAAAGTTGAATTTTGTTTAAACTTAAACGAATACGTATGCAATCATCCTAACATGCTTTTATATTTGTATCATGCATGAAACTTGGCAACGTGATTCACATGCTATATAATCGAGTCGTAACGAGCCATAGGACTAATTGAACACCTTTGACGAATCATGTTTACCGTTATTGATACGACCTACTTGTTTAGGTCGAGACTAGCATCCGTTCTTGCACACGTTTACTTGTGAAGTACTTTTACCTTTGTGCACTCAAGGTGAGATCATAGTCCCACTTTTACTCTTTTAAACTTACATTTGGGATGAGAAAACATAAACGTTTGGTTTTACAAAGTGAACACAAGTACGGAAACAAACATTCTACGTACGAGTTAGAACAAAAATCCTCAATTCGATTATCATTAGTTACACTTGCCGGATGTAAGCGAGAACTTATGTTGTATGGCCATATGGGTTTGACAAACCCTCATTCGGACGGTTCGCTACCGTTATTCGGATGAAATATATTTTCGAGAAACAGTGTTGGTTCTAACACTATGTTCATGGGGTTCGTGGAAAGTTAAGCCTTGATAATTGGGTGCTCGTGATAACAATTTTTAGAATGGTTTACTATTATTTCAACATATTAAATCTTGTGGTTCATTTGTACTTACTCACTTACCTACTTAAACCTATGATTTCACCAACGTTTTCGTTGACAGATTTCTATGTTTTTCTCATGTCCTTGAACAATAGGTGTTACATGCTTCCGCTCACTATTTTTGATACTTGCTTGGATGTCGAGTATACATGCATACATAGAACATCTTTTGACTTACTTTTAAATCGTGTCGCATAGGTTTCATTTGTACGTTAAACGTTGTATTGTAACTAGTCGTTGAACTACTTTTGTAAACTTGAAACATCTTTACATTTGAAATGAATGCGACATATCTTGGTCAAACGTCATTTTAAAGACTTATGACCACGTAACGGGACCTAAGTAGACGGCGCCGTCAATGACGATTTTGTCGGGTCGCTACAGGGACTATCCGCGCAATTTTCTCAAAAGGTAATTAACAAGTTTTCATTTTTCTTTAAAAAAATGTACTCTCTCCACTTCAAGTGAAATCTGTACAAATAAACAAATAAACAGTTTACAGAGTAATAAATATCATTATAATTATACTTTTTATTTACTTTATAGTTTTTACGTTATAGTAATAAATTGGATATTAGATTTGACACAGACTGAGTAATTATGTTTTTTATTATGACTAAAATAACAATTACTATTATAATGCGGTATGCCTTCATCAATAAACGAAGTAACTTGAGAAACTGATACAACTAAACTATGACCATTAAGGCTCGACAGAAGTAAACCATACTAACTCGATTCGAAGCTAAACGATAAACGTGTACCAAAATCAAAATCAAACCAAACGAAATTAGCAACAATCGAGTAATTGACTTCTTAATAAAATGGTATTTAAATATGAAAATATCAAATCTTTAGGGTTGACTATAGCAAGATGACGATAAGACAAGGAATAAACGAATTTATGGCTTGTCACATCATAATACCCCCGTTTGGGTTCACTAAACAAGCCGTGTAATTTTATCATTTTTTAGTCAAGATATTCAAAGGTTTGGTACTTCTTTCGTCAATATTTAATTTTCTCCACAATACACAGTTTAAGAAAATATTATAAAAGTACTATACTTTCTCTTTATTTTTTCAATTTTATCCTTACTTTTTCTTTTTCATTTAATCATATTCATATACATTAAAAACATAGTAATAGAACTTAATTTACTTATTCTTTTCTATTTATAGAAGTAGACAATTAATTTGGGACATCTCAAAATAGAATACTTGACAATAAGTTAGGAACATACGAAGAATATATTACTCCTTAGACTATCTGTTGTTAACGCAACGTTTCTTGACCCTCATTAACTGAATTGGTGAATTATGACGGCTCTTGACGTCATTAACGGGGCATCAGGGATGACGAAAATGGGGCGTCAGATAGAAAATTGGCAGAAAAATGTTTCAAAAGCACATGTTAAAATTTGATTGCTCCAAGTTTCCAAGCCTTTGACAACGGTTATATAGCCGTTAAATCTTTTTTTTTAAAACATAATAATTTTATCTATTTAAACTCATTTTATATATCATTTTTTACACACATAACACTTATTTCTCTCTAATTTTACATTTTTTAGTCTTACATCTTACATATTTCTAAATATGGGTTCATATTTACGTGATATCAATTCCGATTCGAATGATGCGCAAGTTGTTCAACTTATTCCAATTCTGATTCGAAGGATGTGCAATTTATTCAACAATTAAGTTCATCATATTTTAAGCTAGTGCCTGAAAGGATGTAGAGAGGGCATTTGAAGTTTTTCAAGGTCGATTTCATATTTTAAGACTAGCTTCTCACACTATGTCCATAAACCGGATGCGAAGAGTAATGGAATGTTGTGTCATATTAAATAATATGATTCTACAAAATAATGGATTGCTCTAAGTCAGGGGGAAGAAGATTTTATTACCAGGTACATGGAGAATCGTCCCAAACGTATAAGAAATAGAGGACGAGATAAAGATACGATTACAAGATAAATAAGGGATAGGGCGGTGCACGATCAACTTACCGAGAATCTAATCGAGCGTAGTTGGAACCTTCTATCGTCAATTCGCACTATGCGTTAGTTTTTGTTACTTCGTATGTCATATCTATTTTTAATATGTTTAGTTTAATTTATATTTATCGTAGTCATTAAATTTTATATAATCATTAATTATGTGTATTGTTAATTTTTAATGAATAATTAATTACTGTCTTTTTTATAT
Organism: Rutidosis leptorrhynchoides; assembly: GCF_046630445.1. Classification (NCBI taxonomy): domain Eukaryota; kingdom Viridiplantae; phylum Streptophyta; class Magnoliopsida; order Asterales; family Asteraceae; genus Rutidosis; species Rutidosis leptorrhynchoides. Next base: position 283,605,649 of record NC_092340.1, on the reverse strand, counting down.
TTAATACGTATTTTATTTATATAATGCATTTTTTATTATATTTATGTAAAATAAAAAACGTAAAATAAAAAACTGGTGGATCATAGAAAATCTGACACAAAAATCTGATTAGTGTTAATGGATGTCAAAATCTGATATTGCCACGTCACATGTAGATTTTACTTTTTGCCAAAAAGTACACAATCTGCATGTGACGTCACAGACAGGGTTAACAATAGTCTTAGTATATATGATAAATAATTGGACATCCGTCTTATTATAAATGTCCATGTACTTTTTAAACAAAGTTTTAAGAAATCCACTAACTTCATTTTTCACCAGTTATATATATTCTCTCTCTAAAATTATCTCTTCTGATTGGTTAAAATACAAAGTAGAAATTTGAAATGAACATTTCAAATACTAATAAGCTAATATCTTATATAATTATAACTTGATCACTGTAGATAACTTTGTGAATGTGACACTTACAGTGGAGTGGAAAGAGTAAATAATTTATAATATGAGTTTTTCTCACTCATGTTTTTCTCACCAAATAAATACAATAGGGTGAATAGGTTTTATGAAATTTTGATAAGAAAAATCTTCAAATTTTTTATTTTTTGATAAGAAAAACGTCTATTTTTTCTAATTTAAAACGACAATTTTTTAACAAAAAACAACATCGAAAGGAGAGCTTTATTTTATTAGATTATTGGTTGTTGTTAGATGCGAGGAGCTAACCTCCGTAGGCTAGTCAGGTGAACCACAACCTTGTTGGGGGGTTTTATTCGTGGTTAACCGGGTCTAAGAGAGGTGATTGTGGATGTAGGTTTCTTGCTGCCGTTAATGTATATCGGGTCCTCACTTTTTGTAACACCCCGTCAGAACACACTAACGGAATGTTAACTCTGGTCCCACTGCTTGACTTGACTTCTATGTAACAACAATGTTTTACAGCAGAAGCAATTAATACATGAGAATAAACATGCAAAACGGGTCAACATAAAGTTGTGTGAATCTACAGGTTTAAGTAAATAGTTCATCGTATGTTTCATAAAACAGTTTCCAAAATTAGTTTATCGAAAAATTAGCTATCAGAATCGTTTATCAGTAATCGGTATTCGAAAATCAGTATTCAGAAATCCGTAAACATTTATCAGTATAAAGCCACCAAGGTTTAATGTCAAAAGTTTGCATACAGCAAATGTCAAGTGTTAAACTGTTTGTAATCAGTGATCTCAAGTTTCAACTGTGTGTGACATCAAAAAGGTTTGTTTCGAATGTTTGTAGACATTACCATGTCTAATTTCAAGTTTGTAAATCCCAAATTTAAGTAGCATAAAGCAGAGTCTGAAAAAGCAGTATTCAGAAAAATAAATATTTGTTTTTAGACAACGAGATTTCATAACGTACAACCCAAGTATTGTAAAAAGTACATACATCCATGAGCACTTGAATACTAGCCAAAGACCTGCGTATAGTTTATAACTACACTTATCCTTTACTTCGTATATCGTATACACTTGTTCGAGTGTACTTATAGTTCAAAGTAAATGCACCACAATTATAGTAGGGTGAGGTTTGTCTAACCTAACGGATCCATTCATCTAATTTGTGCTTACCCGAAGGTAATTAAACTATTCAAGCTAGGGGCTTTGTGAACAATAACTTAACATGTATAATAATACTCATGTCAAAAGTAAAAACATTTGTAATAATGTAAATGTAACCAGCGTGTATTCTCATCCCAGTATATATGTAAAAAGCGGGACTGTAGACTATCCTTGAGTGCACTTGACAAACACAAGCAACAGTAGTCGAATTACAACAACCAAGTAATGCAACCTAAATGTACCATTTATAGTTACATAAGTTTTGTTTCAAAATACAGACTCACAGAACAGTTACCCTATTGCTCAGAACGAAGTAATCGTATAGTAAAAGTCAACACAGAAGTCAACTAGTCAAGCAAGTCAACAAAAGTAAAACTTGGTCAAGTTGGTCAACCTAGGTCAACTAAATCAGTAGGTCATGTCAATGATGTCACAAGGTCAAATCAAGGTCAACTTATTAGTTTTATACATTCGTTTAGCCAATTAACGTTTACTAGTTTAGCTATTGTACGTTTTCACAACGATCATGCAATCGGGCAAGCATAATTCACAAATGACAAATCAAACAATTATGAACAACTCCAGATCATAATTTCATTTTATAAGCTTTCTAAAAAGACAAAGCACACTATCATACGGTTTCTAGAACTCACGTAGCATGCAACACATTCAAGAACAGTTTCTGTTTGCGCATCAGTTTCATATTAATTCTTATTTAATTTAGACAATAGAAATTAACGAACGGCCAATTGGAGATGACTCTAAACACTCCATATTATATGTGGTAAAATAATCAAGGAAATTCATATAGCCAATTTGTACAGTTTTGACCGACTTGTCGGACTTTCTGATTTAGACAGAATTCATACATTCGGTTTTGGCACGCATATAGACATAGCAAACAAAGCATTCAGAGCTTGACATACAAACAAGATATACTAAGAAATATACATTTAACCACATATTAGAAGCACAAAGTCCAATTCAACTCCTACTTCATGTTAGACAATTATTTGTGCAAAATAGACAGATTCGCTCCCATTGAAGTAGTCATTTTCGGGGTCGAATATACAAACATGTAGAAACAATTAGCATATGAAGTCTACATGAATATCAAGTACTAATCATGCACTTTACAGAATACAAAATCTTGGTTATCAAAAAGCATGTTAAATGGTCATTTGGTCCATGAACAAATTATTAGTCAACACGTTTTACCGCAAATATTCAAGCAGTCGTAAAATGACTTTCACAAATCTAATTACTATGATATGCTAGTCCATTTTATATGTTTTTCAATTCTATATCCATCTAGCATTAGTTCATAAGCCAATTCAATTCACAAAAATTGCAGTTTTCATATTATAGCATAATTACAAACCGAAACTTCAAACGATCATAACTTAAGCTATACAAAACGAAATCAAACGATTCTTGCGAGCAGAGTTATTAATTTTTCGATAGATTTTAATCTAGATACTTTTCATTTACAGAATAATTGATTACAATATTAGTAGCATGCCTTTTAAATTCGGGATTTAATTAAAACACACAAACCGAGCAAATTAACGACTAATATCATGCATACACACATAGGAGTGAGAAATAGACCAACAAACACTATGTAATCTAACAAGAATCAGATTTATAAAGTTAGGGTTGCGATCAAATTTTTTATATCAATGCGTAGAGGACGATCAAAGGAAGCACTTTCGTGTTGATTCAAACAATTGAACAATTTTTGATGGTGATTGTTGTGGGTTCTTTGTCGACGCAAAAAGAGAGAGGCAGAGGGAAGTCATGGCTGTTTTTAGGGTAAGAATGATGTCCAGTGATTATTTGCTTCTAATTAAACTAGTATTAGGGCCTAATCGAAGACACTAGTGACCATGTAAGCCCAAATTAAATCAAAGAAGGGCCTCCCCCTTGTGAATTTCAACCAAGGCTGGAAAAAGAGGCTCCTTGGGCTCAAAAAATTGCTAGGAAACTTTCCTTAGTGTGCCGATCAAGTGTCGTTAGCCGAAATGCAATCCGAATCGATAATCGTTAATTTCTCGCATTTTTAATCTATGAAAATTCCAATAAATTTAAAGTGTCTTAAAACATAATAATTATATAATATAATTATTAAAAGCGATTTACATTAGGTTTTGGCTTGCTAGTCCGCTAAGTGTGGTCCGTTTCTAGTTGCCGTTAACTGTACCGAGTTCCCGAAATGCTAACCGGTCGTTAAAACGCATCCCACCAAGTTTAATTCATTAAATAAATAATAAATTAAATCAATTTTTATTAAAAGTAATAATTATTAAATATAATTATTTTATCAAAAATTCAATCGTTTCGCAGTCTCGTGAAACCTCTGTTGCAGTTTTTAAAAGCGTATCATTTTCTCAGTATTTCAAACATGAAATAAGTTTCCTGATTAATATATTCACATATTAATTATGGTAGTTCTCCAAGAACCAAGTATGCACTTAATTACACTAAATACACAAAATTCAAGTAAGTTTCATTAAATAACTTAATGAATAGTTAACGAAGCTTAACGGGAATAGCATGGTTGTTACATTATCCCCCCGTTAATGAAATTTAGTCCCGAAATTTAGCGCACGTCGGCTGGAGTTGTTTCATTCGGAATCATTTGCGGATACTTTTGTTTCATCCGGCCTTCACGTTCCCACGTGAATTCTGGTCCTCTGCATGTGTTCCTATGAAATTTAACAATCGGTATGTTGCTCTGCTTTAAGCCTTTAACCTTACGGTCCATGATTTTAACAAGTTCCTCCATGAAACAATGTTTACTATGAACTTGTATCTCCACCAACGGAATTATCAGATTCTCGTCTCACAAGCACTTCTTCAAGCCTGACACGTGAAACGTATCATTAATCTTCCTAAGCTCTTGAGGTAGACTCAATCTATAAGCTACGGGTCAAACCCGTTCAGTGATCTCGAATGGTCCAACGTACCTTGAACTCAACTTGCCTCATTTCTGAAACGTACTACACTTTCTCCCGTATAGCATCTCGAAAGGCGCGACCTTTATGCTCGTGTGATAACTATTGTTGTACGGAAATTTTGCCAGTGGTAGATGTTAACCCAATCCGTTCCCAAAGTCAATGACACATGCTCTCAACATGTTTTCTAAAGTTTGGATGGTTCTTTCGGTTTGGCCACCTGTCTGGGGATGATAAGCTGTACTCATATCAAGTCGAGTTTCCATTGCCTTTTGCAATGCTTGTCAAAATCTAGATGTAACTTGTTGTCGTGCTCGGAGATAATAGATATCGGCACACCATGTCCGGAAACCACTTCCTTTAGGTAAACATGTGCCAACTTTTCCATCTTATCTGTTTCTTTAATCAGTAGAAAATGAGCTGATTTTGTGAGACGATCAACAATAACCCAAATGGTGTCGTAACCTCCCACAGTCTTGGGTAACTTAGTAATGAGGTCCATAGCAATACATTCCCATTTCCACTGGGAATCTCTCGCTGTGTCAGCAGTCTTGACAGTCTCTAATGTTCTGCCTTGACTTTAGCACATGTCAAGTGTAACATCCTCAATCGGGCCTAGATGTAAGATTGCTAAAGTGCCCTTAAGTTAGTATTGTGTTATTATATGTTTTTATTTTTATTTAATATTTACTATTAAATAATAATGTGATTAGGACCAGTTTGTGACAAGGGTCACAGAACAGGTTTGTTTATTTAATTTGGACTTCGTTTGGGTTGCCAAATGAGGTACGAAAGATATCAGATAACTGGTAAATACCCGTGAGAAAATAATAGACTGATGTCTATCCCCTTCTTGCATTTTCTAGACTTTTCTCAAAAACAACCCGTTCTTCATCTTCTCACCTACATCAAACCCTAATTTCTAATCCTTGTTTTAGAGCTCGAATCATTTACATCTTTGTGTTCCTTGTGATTCACTAATTCTTTCAAGGTAAGAATCACAAGTTTTCATGCTTAAATCTTCAAGAAAATGGGGTTTTTGTGTTAGTTTTTCATAAAAGTGTAAATTGGGTCAAAATGGGTTGATTTGGTGTTGTTAGTGTCAAAACCTTGTGGGTTTGTGTTTCTAATGATCAGTGTACTTGATTTGGCAAGTTTTAAGGTTAAAAACGAGCTCTAGGTCGAGAATTGGTGAGTTTGGTGAGAAACCCGTCACTTTGGCAGCTGCTGCTGCAGATGAACTAACCTCGGTCGATGGTCTCTAACCCTCGACCGATGGTGTCTGACGATCGGCCGAAGGACTAGACCCTAGACCGATGGTGTGAGCCCTTTGACCAACGGTTGAAATTTTAACGATCGACCGATAGTGTGGTCGATCGGTCGATGGTGTAGTGACGATCGGCCGACTGTCTCTGACAATCGACCGATGGTCTATGCAGTGAATTATTTTACTAAGTGTTGAGTTTTAGCCGTTATGCTGTGATAAGGCTAAAAAGGAACATATATTTCATAGCAATATCCCTCCTAAATAATAGGTTTTCATTTGTAATTGTATTATATTTTCATTGTAATTGTTTAAATAAATAAGTGCGAAGACAAAAGGCGAAAACGAAGATTTGAAGACACAAACGTCCAAAAAGCTCAAATGTACAAGATACAATCCAAGTGGTTCAATTTATTGATAAGAAACGTCTAAAAATGACAAAAGTACAAGTTGCGGAACGCAAAGTACAAGATATTAAATTGTACGCAAGGACGTTTGAAAATCCGGAACCGGGACATGAGTCTACTCTCAACGCGCGACGCAACGGTGCAAAAATTACAAGTCAACTATGCACATAAATAAAATATAATATATAAATAATTCTTAAAAATTATATATATATTATATTATTATTTAATAACGTCGACAAGCTAGGAGCCAAAAGTTTGTGAGCTGGATTTTCAAACTCCACGACTCGCTTAGTTTGAAGGCCAAAAACTCCACGACTCGCGGAGCTATCAGAAATCAAAACGCCTATAAAAGGCCATGCATTCTGCCGAGTTTTATATATAAAAATATAAATAATAATAATAATACTCGGTAGTATAATATAAATATATATATATATATATATATATATATATATATATATATATATATATATATATATAATATAGATTAGTGTTATATTAGATTAGTTCGGGTTATGTAAAGGTTATTTTACGGGTTTTAAAGTCGGAGCTCTGTCCGTGCAACACTACGCGATAAATAATCAATGTAAGCTATGTTCTCCTTTTTAAATTAATGTCTCGTACTTAAGTTATTATTATGCTTATTTAAGACGAAGTAATCATGATGTTGGGCTAAAAAATATTAAAATTGGGTAATTGGGCTTTGTACCATAATTGGGGTTTGGACAAAAGAACGACACTTGTGGAAATTAGACTATGGGCTATTAATGGGCTTTATATTTGTTTAACTAAATGATAGTTTGTTAATTTTAATATAAAGATTTACAATTGAATGTACCTATAAATAACCATATACACTCGATCGGACACGATGGGCGGGGTATTTATATGTACGAATAATCGTTCATTTAACCGGACACGGGAATGGATTAATAGCCACTAGAATTATTAAAACAGGGGTGAAATTATGTACAAGGACACTTGGCATAATTGATAACAAAGTATTAAAACCTTGGGTTACACGCAGTCGATATCCTGGTGTAATTATTAAACAAAGTATTAAAACCTTGTTACAGTTTAAGTCCCCAATTAGTTGGAATATTTGACTTCGGATATAAGAATAAATTGACGAGGACACTCGCACTTTAAATTTATGACCGATGGACTGTTATGGACAAAAACCAGACGGACATATTAAATAATCCAGGACAAAGGACAATTAACCCATGGGCATAAAACTAAAATCAACACGTCAACCATCATGGTTACGGAAGTTTAAATAAGCATAATATATTTTATTTCATATTTCCTCGTACTTTCATTTATTGTCATTTTAATTATTGTTATTTATTTTATATTGTTAGTTAAATATCGTCATTTACTTTACGCTTCGCTTAAAATATAAAATCGACAAACCGGTCATTAAACGGTAAAACCCCCTTTTATATATTATTAATATAATATATTTTGTACGAATATAATTGTTTAAAATATAGTGTGAAATAAGCCAGCTCCCTGTGGAACGAACCGGACTTACTAAAAACTACACTACTCTACGATTAGGTACACTGCCTATAGTGTTGTAGCAAGGTTTAGGTATATCCCATTTGTAAATAAATAATTAAAACTTGTGTAATTTGTATCGCTTTTCCTAGTAAAAATATAAACTATTTCATACCCCCACGCTACGACATCAAGTTTTTGGCGCCGCTGCCGGGGACGTCGGTGAAACTCTATATTTTTAATTTATTTTTGTATAAATATATTTATATATATTTTTAGAAAAACAATATAAAAAAAACGTTTTTTTTCAAACTCCACGACTCGCGTAGTTTGCAGGCTTAAAACTCCACGACTCACGGAGCCGCCCTGACGCGCTGACAGAAACCCTATTTTCGCTTTAATTACGGAGTAATATTATTTATTATTATTTTTAAACCCTAATTACTTTATTAGTTTAATATAATTAGTTTTAATTTTTAATTAAATTGTATTTTAATTATAATTAGTTTTATTATATATAAAAATTAATACTTTTATAAAATAAATATAAAAATAATATTTTTTATAAAATTAGTAATTTTATCATTTTTGTATCTTTTTAATTATTTAATCGTAATATTTGTATTTTTATCGTTCATATCTAGTTTTAAGCTTAGTATTTTGCCGTAGCTTGTTTTTATTTCTAGATTTTTAGGCTTTGCCGTAAAATCCCTTAAGTGCTTATTCCTTAGACTAAGATTTAGGTGCTTTAGAATTTTGTGACGCCGTTTTTCGCGCTATCTTTCTTACTTTTATTTTTTGACGTTTTTCGACGCGCACTCTTTTTCTTTCTTATTTCTCGACACGCTAGTTTTTAGGACTTAGAAATTTTCTCTATTTCTTATCTAATATCTCAAACGGAAAGAAAAATTATTTAAGTGGTTAAATTAATGGACGTTGACAATTTTCTGCTTCGTAGTAATAGTTGGATTTGTTAGTGGCTGAGTTGTGAGCTTCCGATTTAAAGGGTTCTGGCTCCCTGCTGCATATTTTGGCTATTCGAAACGTGGGCAAAAGCAGAAAAGTCTATTAATTGGACAACTTATATAAGTTTTTCTATTTTTATAACTAATAGGATAATTAGTAAATGCACCACATTGTAGCTAAAATTTGGCCATCGCAATAAAATGGAAAATTTTGAAAACAAGGCTATGGAAACTCTTTTTGATATCCAAAATCAATTAAATCGATACTCTCAAACGGGTGTTGATGACAATTCGTTCGGTCAATCTTGGATCACGAATGACGAAACAATAACTGGTTGTGAAATCTGTGGAGATTATCACTCAACATGGGAATGTTATTATTACGTTCCTATGGAAAATTACGCACCCACGGAACCTGAATGGAATGATTATGAAGAATACAATTCAAATTGGGATTATTGCCAAGAATATTTCCAAACTCAACAACCAGTAGACGAGGAAAATTACGTGTCTGGAAATTTATTAGCCAATATGAAAATCAAACTCGAAGAACTCAATGCTCAAAATGAACAAATGAGAGAGTTTGTAAACCGGCAAGCTGAAACTCTATCAGACTATACACCTGTTGATCTGAGGAGTATTGTGCAAGAAAATCTCATATCATCGAATTTTGATGAATTCGAGAGCTCCGAAATCACCAACTATCCCAATGATACTTTTTATTCAGCTTTACCAATTTCACAACATATCGACACATTAGCCTCTACCGACGAAATCAACGATCCATCAATGGATGAAGAAGAAGAAGTAAGGGTGACAAATTGGTACTCTTGGAAAAACGATAACGTTGAAAATTTTACCCCCGAGACCAAAATGGTGAGACCAATAAGTACCATTAATGAAGAAGAATTTGCTTTGATCCCGAAATTCACCATTCCACAACCTTCCAACCCAATATTCTCAATAGACGAGTCATCCACCGGAAATGAACTACGACCTGTAATAGATAATGACACCTCGAATTTCACCCAATTGGGTAATAGAGGTGAAACCATTGATCCCGAGAATGAACGGAAGGAAACGTTAGAAATTGTCCACCCTATAATATGTATGTCGGTGTATATCGATCCATTTGACCAAGAACCAGAAAAGAGACATATCCATTTACTAAAAGCTACACTTAAAAAAGAATTAAGTAGTGACGATCGGGTGAGTCTAAACTTTAAACCCATTGATATATTATACACCACTCGAGATGTAAATAACTGGCTCACTATTTTAAATCGTGGAACTTATTGTACCGACTTCACATGTCCTCAGCTAAGTATGGGGAAGTCTAACCCCACTTAACGTTAAATTAGGGGTTCGGGTTAGTGCATAACTCGTTAATAAAAATGCATGATTAGGGTAAAAGACGCTTTTTCAAATATTAGTAAACAGTTCAGAAAAGCAGCCGTTTTTGAAAAAAAGCATGTGTGATAAAACAAGAAGGAATGAACGATGAGGCGCGCCATCTATCATTCGATGAGCTTTGTAACTACAAATCTATGGTATCTTTAACTACTTTTCTACACTAATCACCCTCATGAATTTATAATTATAGTCTGATTTCATGCAAATGAGGGCATTGCATGATCTCAAGTGTGGGGAAGGGTTATAAATTCTCTCGGGTTTATACTTGGTTTATTTGCCAAATTTTATGAAAATTTGAAAAATTTTCAACTAAATGAATTCAAAATCATGTTTATACATATTTATGAACGATGAAAATTAGGTGTTAATACCGAAATTATCGTTACCTCGGAAAGGACATAAATGGAGAAACACCCTAAAAACGCTTGAATTCATTTAAAATGGAATAAAGGAGAATAAAAAGGCAAAGAAAGAAACTAAGTGTGGGGAGAATGTACCTAGTTATTCAATTAAAAACTATCTAGCACATGTTTCTGTAAAGTTTATTGCAGGTGCTTTTGTTTTGGACTAAATTAACTATTTTACCCGATCAAAGAAAAGAAAAGATGGATCTACACGATGAATCAATTCCATCATTAAAAGGAAGTAAAGTCTTCCGAAAAAGACACGCGCTTCTTGATTTAGGTCAAGAAGTTGTCGTCCAGACCAGCTGTAGGTTGACGAAAAATCCAGAAAAGTCATCTCTAAAATCAGCAGGAAATCTACGGACCTCAGCATCAAACAGGGTTGCCATGTGGTCAGACTTATCCTAACCATGAGAGGATCTGTCTCGTAAAATGGGGAGGGCGCCATGCAAATTAGCTTAATAAGACTAATGAATCAGACCCCCAGAAAGGATAATCTCCTTAAAGATTAAAAATCAGCTTTTAAGCCTGATATTACTCAATCCTTGAGATTGACCTTAAAGATTGAGAATTACAAACTCATGGAATTCAATGATATCTAAACTCGAACTTGAACGAGAAAATATTTTGATCAAATTACAAACCGATTTGTTTTCTGAAAAACCATTTTCAATGCGTTCATTATCATTGAACGTAGAATCCTAGAAATTCACCTGGAATTCATTAGGTCACCTGAACCAAATCGGGTGTCAACCGTAAGAATGGTGGTTTCATAGCATGGTCGGAGACAGGACCTTGTGCCAGACCGAAAAATCATAGGATGATCTTTACTATTGCTCCTACAAAGGATAGTACTAGCATCCGACACGTTTATAGACCATAATCAAAAGCATGTCACGGGACATTGCCTTAACAGTTTCTTGTTCATCGCTTTCCTTTACAACCGGACGGTAGTTTACCGAAAGGTAATATACGGAGCAAGTATACTGGACGTGTTGCTTTCCTAATACAAGGTTAGCAAGTGGGTGACACAAAACCATAAGTTTTGAGCTAAAATTTTCAAATCTGAAACCCACAAAACCCACAAAAATATTTTGCAACACCGGTGAAGGGTTATTCCGAAAAACTTATCTAGGGTAAAAGCTAGATTGAATTTTCAAAGATCAAATGTTTTCATAAAGATCCAATTTCTTTAAGGATCTACATTTTCATAGTCATGTGGGACTGTAAACCGCCTTTCAAATGTGCACTTTGCTTTGGAAACCGAAAGTAAATCGGCTATTTGATTGCAAGTGTCGTTGACCTAAACCCGAGGCAACTGTGGATGACACACCCACCTTTAACCATGGTTCTATCGTTACTATCATTGTTTGTACCACCATATCAAAATCACTGATGTACAAAGTGTGATGAATAAAAAAGTGATTCATGTATGTTTTTATTTCAAGTTCTGTATTGCTTGAGGACAAGGAACGCTCAAGTGTGGGGATATTTGATAAGGCTAAAAAGGAACATATATTTCATAGCAATATCCCTCCTAAATAATAGGTTTTCATTTGTAATTGTATTATATTTTCATTGTAATTGTTTAAATAAATAAGTGCGAAGACAAAAGGCGAAAACGAAGTTTTGAAGACACAAACGTCCAAAAAGCTCAAATGTACAAGATACAATCCAAGTGGTTCAATTTATTGATAAGAAACGTCTAAAAATGACAAAAGTACAAGTTGCGGAACGCAAAGTACAAGATATTAAATTGTACGCAAGGACGTTCAAAAATCCGGAACCGGGACATGAGTCTACTATCAACGCGCGACGCAACGGTGCAAAAATTACAAGTCAACTATGCACATAAATAAAATATAATATATAAATAATTCTTAAAAATTATATATATATTATATTATTATTTAATAACGTCGACAAGCTAGGAGCCAAAAGTTTGTGAGCTGGATTTTCAAACTCCACGACTCGCGGAGTTTGAAGGCCAAAAACTCCACGACTCGCGGAGTTGTCAGAAATCAAAACGCCTATAAAAGGCCATGCATTCTGCCGAGTTTTATATATAAAAATATAAATAATAATAATAATACTCCGTAGTATAATATAAATATATATATATATATATAAATATATATATATATATATATATATATATATATATATAAAATATAGATTAGTGTTATATTAGATTAGTTCGGGTTATGTAAAGGTTATTTTACGGGTTTTAAAGTCGGAGCTCTGTCCGTGTAACACTACGCGATAAATAATCAATGTAAGCTATGTTCTCCTTTTTAAATTAATGTCTCGTACTTAAGTTATTATTATGCTTATTTAAGACGAAGTAATCATGATGTTGGGCTAAAAAATATTAAAATTGGGTAATTGGAATTTGTACCATAATTGGGGTTTGGACAAAAGAACGACACTTGTGGAAATTAGACTATGGGCTATTAATGGGCTTTATATTTGTTTAACTAAATGATAGTTTGTTAATTTTAATATAAAGATTTACAATTGGATGTACCTATAAATAACCATATACACTCGATCGGACATGATGGGCGGGGTATTTATATGTACGAATAATCGTTCATTTAACCGGATACGGGAATGCATTAATAGCCACTAGAATTATTAAAACAGGGGTGAAATTATGTACAAGGACACTTGGCATAATTGATAACAAAGTATTAAAACCTTGGGTTACATGCAGTCGATATCCTGGTGTAATTATTAAACAAAGTATTAAAACCTTGTTACAGTTTAAGTCCCCAATTAGTTGGAATATTTGACTTCGGGTATAAGAATAAATTGACGAGGACACTCGCACTTTAAATTTATGACCGATGGACTGTTATGGACAAAAACTAGACGGACATATTAAATAATCCAGGATAAAGGACAATTAACCCATGGGCATAAAACTAAAATCAACACGTCAACCATAATGGTTACGGAAGTTTAAATAAGCATAATATATTTTATTTCATATTTCCTTGTACTTTTATTTATTGTCATTTTAATTATTGTTAGTTAAATATCGTCATTTACTTTACGCTCCACTTAAAATATAAAATCGACAAACCGGTCATTAAATGGTAAAACCCCCTTTTATATATTATTAATATAATATATTTTGTACGAATATAATTGTTTAAAATATAGTGTGAAATAAGCCAGCTCCCTGTGGAACGAACCGGACTTACTAAAAACTACACTACTCTACGATTAGGTACACTGCCTATAGTGTTGTAGCAAGGTTTAGGTATATCCCATTTGTAAATAAATAATTAAAACTTGTGTAATTTGTATCGCTTTTTCTAGTAAAAATATAAACTATTTCATACCCCTACGCTACGACATCATGCTGCCCGTTTGTATTTTGATGATTTTGATGTAAATTTTGAAAGTGCACAAGTGTTAAGCAAAAATTTTTAGCGGATACTTTTTCTGACCAAATTTTTTGTATTGTGTTATTTGATGTTAATGGATAGTAACTAACTTGGTTTGCCTTATGTTCAGGTGATAAAGATAAGGAAGCCGCTCAGTAGTAGATTATATGAGCTGGTTACTGGTAATTGGTGAGTGAGACTAACTGGAGAATATAGTATATAGAAGCATGTTATATTATGATTGTCATGCTTGTTAGATATACTTATTGTTGTGGTTAGTTAGTTTCTTGTGATGACTGCATGTTAGTTGATGCATGTCTGCTGGAGCCCAGTGCGTCCCTATTGTGTGGTAGCCTCGGTAGGAGAGATCAACCTGCGGGTTGGGTTCCTCTGTGGTAGCCTAGACAGCCGTGGTGTATATATATATGTGAATGACGCGTCCGTCACGTGTGGATTATGTATATACATACGGTGGTGGAGGAACTTCTGGTAAGCCCCAGTCCGATCAGCTGGTGGTTAATGGTTTGGCCGAGCCGCCAGAGTCTTTGTAGACGGCACTTAGGTGATGTTTGTGTGTTAGACTATTGTGACATGATTAGTATAACACTTATGTATGCTATGGCCTGTAGTTAGTTGTACTCACTTAGCTTCGTGCTAATTCCCCTCCATCTCCTCTCTTGCAGGTTATTAGCTTTTGTAGATAGTGCCTTTTGGGAGAAGACGGGTATAGTGATGTCATGTTTGACAATGAAGAAACTCTGATGTGTCTTTTCCGTCAAAACTGAATTTTGTTATATTGTCACGTGACACCAGATGTATTAGTTTAATGCTAGTTGCCAGATAATTTGGATATGTAAATACGGTTATGTTATTATAATGGTTTAATTAATGTTAATGCTTCCGCCACGTATTTAAAAAAAAAATAGCGGTGTCACATCAAGCATTTACCAACATAGGTAGCAATATCGGCTTTCAGATTGGGCCACCAATATAGTGCATCTTGATACATTTTGCCAGATCCAGGGTGAATAGAGTATCTTGACTTGTGTGCCTCATCTAGCATAAGTTCTCTTAGTCCGCCAAATTTCGGTACTCAGATTCTATTAGCAAAGTAGTGACTTCCATCATCTCTAATGACAAACTATTTATCTAGGCCCTTGAATGATTCAGTAGTAATATTCTCTTGCATTAACGCCTCTAGTTGCGCATCACGTATCTGAGAAGTAAGGTTCGTTCGGACAGTCATGTTCATCGCTCTAACTCGGAGAGGTTTAGCCTTCTCTTTCCTACTCAAGGCATCTGTGACAACGTTAGCCTTGCCAGGATGGTAGCGAATTTCACAGTCATAGTCGTTCAGTAGTTCCACCCGACGTCTCTGTCTCATGTTGAGTTTTTTCTGATCGAAGACATGTTGCAAGCTCTTGTGATCGGTGAAGATTATAAACTTAGTACCATATAAGTAGTGTCTCCACATCTTCAGTGCAGAGACCACAACAACAAATTCCAAATCATGTGTCGTATAATTCTACTCGTGAATCTTCAACTGTCGTGATCCATAGGTAATCACTTTCTTCTGTTGCATCAATACGCAACCAAAACCTTGTCATGAAGCGTCACAGTAAATCACGAAATCTTCATTTCCTTCGGTTAAGGAGAATATCGGAGGAGTAGTCAATTTCTATTTTAATAAATGAAATGCAGACTCATGTTGCTCAGTCCTCTCATACTTTTTTACCTTTGTGAGTCAATGCTGTCAACGGTCGGGCAATAGTAGAAAATTCATCAATGAATCTCATGTAATAACCAGCAAGACCTAAGAATTGCCGAATTTGCGTTGGTGACCTAGGTGTTTCCCACTTCTTGACCATTTTTGTATCTTTGCAGGATCAACTTGAATACCATTGATACCCACGATATGACCTAGAATTTGAACTTCTCATAGCCAAAAGTCACATTTCAAAAACTTCGCATACATCTGCTCTTTCCTGAGCATCTCATGTATCAAACGGAGATGTTGTTCATGTTCCTTCTCGTTCTTTGAATATACCAGAATATCATCAATGAACACAATAATAAACTTGTCAAGGTATGGCTTACACGCACAGTTCATGCGATCTGATATGGCCGAAACAGATGGTTTTATTCCTGTGGTGTCGTTATGCTGCGGGATGTCAAATTTAGTTGATCAGGGTAGCAAACAGTTGTTTTGTTTATTTATATTGTGCGGGGCCTAAATTTACTTTTACTTTCTAAGGTGTATAAGGTGTAAGTTAACCTAGTGTCGTATTTTTGAATTGATTAACGAATTGAAGATCAAGCGGATAATTGTCTTTTAATTAAATTACCTAGATAAAGGATAGTAGTTGGTTTAAGCTAATGGTCCTAAGTACGGAAAAGTAAATGAAGTGGAAGGATATCCGGAGTATGCAGATCAGGGAAATGTTGACCAAGATATTAGCTTTGGGTTAGGGAAAGGTAATTATGCTTATGTTTAAGGCTGTGTTCGAAGTAATGTAGATCTGGTTGGATGAGCCAATCACACAGACCTACTTATCTCTAGACTCTCAGAGTTCTCTTTGAGTAGTGAAAAGTATGTCACTTGGTTGTATAATTGAAAGGTAGCTATACCTTGGAGGTTATCCTCAGTAAAGTACTAGGTTTATTAGTAAGTTAAGCTCTAATCCTAACCCTCGTTATCAGTTTAGTTAACTGAATAACAACGTGCTGTGTTGATTGAACACTGATCACAAACGGAAGGAGTCCGCCGTTTTAAGTTGGCAAAACCTTAAATGAAAACTAACAACCATTTCATCATACTAATGAGATCATATCAATTCAAATATTATACAGCATTATAGTTGATATACTGAAAGTAAAGTAGATAGAAACCTAATAGATACCTAGACAATTGATATGACTTAGTCCTAGGGCAACAATCATGTTCTAACAAGAATATGCAATAGGCTTGGGTCACACAGTAAAGGCACTAACTAGATTTTAACAGTTCCTAAGAGGTCTCTTTGGAATAGTCAATAGGCATACTGGGTCCTTCATGTCTCAATTCCCAAGTTCCGTGTCCGAAAAGCGTATTAGATGCCTCTCGGGAACTTCGGCCATACCGAGTTCATAGAATCTTCAGATACAGTATAACTAGGGGTCTTAATCCTATGAAGTAGCTAAGTTCATATAGGTGGACAAGTCCTGATCACAACCTAGGTTGGTCAATCCTTAAGATGATAGCATACAAATCTATCAGACTTACTAGTTCAATATTACGACAGTAACCGTACTAAATTAACATAATTACGCCAACCCAAACTTCTATCATGGCAACATAAAGATTAATTAAGCTATCATGGTAATATCGGAACGCATTATTAAACATAAAAGGTAAGAACACATGTTAAATACAAAAGAAAAGCGTTTCAGATCAAAACCTGAAAAGGCTGAAGAAATTCGCCCGAGATCGCAGTGACTCGCCGGGATATCCTCCGGAAAATAAAAGCTAAGCTAACTACTACAAAAAACTAACTAAAAGCTTGAAAATATAAAGTGAATTACAAATTGAGTGTGTGTTGAAATGGATGGAGAGAGCCCTTTAAATAGACTTGATTTTTGCTAGTAAACGGCTGGCAGGCCGTTTGGCAGGCCGTTTGCTAGGCCCATTTGCTTATTTTGCCCGTTTAAGGTGCCCGTTTGATCAGGCCATGTGGCATGCCGTTTGACATACAGGCAAGCCGTTTGGCAGGCCGTTTGGCTTGCCTGGTCAGCTGAATTCACTGGATCGTAACTTGATTTCTTGTCTTTCACCATTTTCGATCTAGAATCTTCATTTTAGCTCCGCTTTACTTGCTTCTTTTTGCATTGCGTTCGTAATTACTTAATCTACAATATCAATCGAAAAAGTTTGAATCTTTATTGATAATTTTGCTTGTCCTCAAGCAAAAAGTGAATATAAGGTTCTTTCTAATAGATTCTTCCTTGCCCACCCGTGGTTCCTTTTATTATGCCTTCATCAGAAGTCGTCACATCTCTCGAAAGTATTAGAAAAAGTTTCGAACTTTGATGATTTTGGTCTCTAGATTTCAATCGCGTCCTTGGTGAAAAAGGCATACTTTCCAACTCTCAGATGTAGAGTATACATTACCAGGCTCCTCAGTAGCGGATCACTCATATCACCCAAGTGTTTAGGGTGCCCTAATCTAATTGTATTGTCGCTCAGAAGCTAGTCGTGTAACGGTTCTCATCATAGGCTTGGTAAAGCATCGATATCTCCACCGATTAAGTAAGGATGGCACTGATCTTCTTCCTAGGCATTCTTTCAAGAGGAAGACGGGTTGCAGGGTTTGGTTGAGAAATTTTATGTAATGGTGATAGGTATCCAGATCTTTTGATTTAGAGAGAATTGATAGACTTCGATTCTTCAGAGTATCCATTTTTGGATAAAGAGTGGCTTGGAATCCGTAAAAAATTTCTTCGAAAGAGGCGGATTTTGCTAAGACTTTGTCTAGAATTTTCTTTGGCTCTTCCGGTAATTCTTCTTTGCGGCAACTTCTCGAGTTCTTCTTTGCCTTTATTCTGGAGACTTTGCTCTTTCATCATCATATTTTTTTTCCAGCATACCCTTTCTTCATAACTTTTGTCTTTTCGTTCCTGGCGCCCAGAGAGGAAGTGATAATCCACTGAAAATAGGTCTTTGACCTATCAAAAACAATCAGGGTTTCGGAATCTTTTAACAAGTGCTTTTGAAGCGAATTTGATTGATCTATCTCTTTATTAATCTCTGGATCTTTTGGTAAGTGGAAAGGCGAATGAAGGTGAATGGGTAGTGTATTTTGGGAGTGAATTAGGGGTGAATATTTCTGATTCATCAACTCTTTATGTGAGTTGGTCAGTTTAAATTGCGTGGAGTGGAAACGAAAACGGATGGCTTTTTGTCTTCTCTATTCAGAATGATTTCGGAAGGAGTAACGCACCTGCACCACGTATGGCGCTTACTAACCATTGGCCTTGAAACGTATGTCAAAACCTAGTTCAAACTTAAACTGTACACCGGCACGCTCATCAGTTGAAATGACAAAGTACTGTAGATTCGATGGTTCATAAAGATACTTTGGGTCCAAGAGTCCTCACTTTTTAGGAGTAGGGGTCGTGCTTGGTCATGCGTAGCCTTTTTACATATTTTCTTAAAAGAAATCTTTTGACACAAAACATGAGTTTCAGCTTAATCGTTCCGTTCTAGTGAATGTTCCAAAAATTAATTTCTAGCAATTTTATAGAATCTTTTGGGCAAAACAAGGTAAGAATTTTTCGAAATTCCCCAATATCCATTGCTAATTACTTTTTAGACAAAAGAATTTTTCAAAACTTGGCGTTTTACGGTTACTTATCCTTTAAACCTTTACCCAATACCCCATACTTAGAAGAACATTGTCCCTAATGTTCTCTGAAAAAGAATATTGTATATATATAAATTAAGAACAGTGTCTTCTAAAATTTCTAAGTTGGTTGCGGGGGTGACCCCACACTTAGAGATTTTTGTGCATAATAATTGAAATAGGTTTGAGTTCCCTATGGTCAGATTACTTTCCTACTACTGGGCCTTCCTACGGCCAGTCTCCTAATTGCTGGAAAGGACCATTCTCTTTTGATAAAGTTTCTGCATGAAGAACAAAAAGAGAAAGGCAGCATTTCCACTATATATAACTTTTTAATACAATGCTTCAAGAAGATAAAACTAAAAGTAAATAAAGTAAAGTAGTCTACAGAATATTATCCTGGCTAATGTGCTGAG
This sequence comes from Rutidosis leptorrhynchoides, assembly GCF_046630445.1. Lineage (NCBI taxonomy): Eukaryota > Viridiplantae > Streptophyta > Magnoliopsida > Asterales > Asteraceae > Rutidosis > Rutidosis leptorrhynchoides. The sequence continues at coordinate 283,585,949 of NC_092340.1, read as the reverse complement.
TAGTGTCTGCGAAGTATCCATGAAGTTTGAAGGGATCATCATCATCCTCTAGTCTCGGCAAATACTCAAGTGGCTGTCCTACATCCACTCAGGGCCTAGTAGTGAATCCAGACAAAGGTCCGATAGAAACTCTAGGTGTGATAGGCTCGGGAAAGGATCCTCATCAGGGATGTTCCCGGTAATCTCAAAGACCTGGGTCGTGGGTGGCGTAACTGATATGGGAACTGTGACTAGGTGAAAAGCTTCAGGTAGCTCAGGGACTGGGACTGCCTCGGTGACTGGAGCAGTTGAAACAGATAAGACAGGCGGCATGATGGGAGTGGGAGTAGCATGTGCTGGGATGGCAGCTGAAGTGACTTAGTAAACTGAGACCAGTGTGGAACGCCTGGGGTAGCTTGTCATGTCGGCTGAACACGGCGCGCTAGCCTGAATGATAATGGACCTAGAGTACTACGGGGCATCCCGTCACGCTGAAGGTATTCTCTAAGAGCTCGATAAAGTCTCTGTTGGTCTCTGAGTAATGCACATGCAACATTTGGGTCATTCGAGGTGTCTCCATAGTGTATCACCGTCTGTGGCTCATGTGTCTCTAGTGGTTGTGTATACTCAGTAGGTCTCGAGGCTAAACGTCTAGAGCGTCGCACAGGAGGGGTCTGGCTATGCTGTACTAATATCCTCCTCAACACTCTTCAATATCAATCGCCTTGGGCCTAACTGCCCTGTTGACGGCCTGTTCTGATCAACGCTGATTTTCGATGAGCAAACTCTAGGAGTCCTCCTCCTACGAACTGGGATGTAAACTGAAGCTCCTGAACTTGGTATTTTTCTTGAACACATTCAACAAACTCGTAAGTACTAATCGCAAGTATGGTGCTTAGTTGTTAGTGCACAGAGATAATATTTTTGTAAACTGAAAATAATTTAAATAAAAATAAAGAAAATAAAAGGATAAGTAAGGGGTGCCTCCAAATCCTTGTAGACAAAGCCAATCAGCAGTTCCCAACCATGGGGCGAATGAAATTCGATACATAAATTAGTTAATAAAAGAAGAGAAAAAGCTTTTATTCTGTCACTTAAGTTATATAGGAATTCCTGAGCCCAAGAGTTAAGAATAACAAGTTCTTTATTACCCAAAATAGAATAACCGCTTAGAATAATGAAACAGATTATATTTTTAGAGAAGTGCAAAATCGTATGAATACGACTCTCGTTGTGTATCTTGATTAATTGGATTGTTTCTTTGTGAATTCCTATACGAAGGTTTTGTAGATGTGTCTCCAAGTATTCCTTAATCATTTCCTCTAAGAAGAGGAGTTCCTCAATTCTCTGAATATTTCTAGAATACTCTTTTCTTCAATATCATTAAAAAAAAATTTGGATTGCCTAGTATTCCACCAATAAGTAACCCATGATTCCAGACTTTTTTGAAATGAGAGAGAAATCCACCAGGGCAAAAATACTATAGATGCAAGATATAAAAGAGGAGTGAATGCTTTTTTTTTCCATTTTTTTGTCTGTGAATTGTTAATGAACCCATCTCATTCGCCAACTCTATGTAATCTAATATTTATCTCATGCATCTCTTTGGTTAACAAGTCGTTATAGCTCGACTTTTCTTTGTTAGATCTTCAGAATGGATCAAAGGAGAAGAGGTGCTCCTCCTTATCGTGGTCTTCTAGATAAGATTTTAGCCGGTGGCCGTTGACTTTGAAGTTGCCAGTAGGTCCTTCTAGTTCCACGGCTTCGCGTGGAAAAGCATGTATACTTTGTATGGCCCACTCCATCCTGATCTGAATTTTCCAGCGAACTTCTTGAATCGAGAATTAAAGAGCAGAACTTTGTTTCCAGGAGCGAACTTTGTAGGTATTAGTTTTGCATCGTGTGTCAGTTTTGTTCATTCCTTGTAGATATATGATGTCTCGTACGCTTGGTCTCTTAATTCAGCGAGTTCATTCATCTGTATCTTCCGATGCCTAGCGGTTACTGAGGGATCGAGGTTGCAGGTCTTCAGTGCCTAGAGAGCTTTATACTCTAGTTCCAGCAGAAGATGACAGGCTTTTCCATAGATCATGCGGTAGGGTGTAGTTCCTAGAAGATTCTTGTAAGTAGTCTGGAATGCCCACAGAGCATCGTCTAGTTTCTCGGCCCATTTATTTCCATGATGTCCGACGGTGCGTTCTAGGATTCTTTTGAGTGCTCTGTTGGTGACCTCTGCTTGTCCATTAGTCTGCGGATAATAGGCAGTGGACATTTTGTGGGTAACTCCGTATTGTTGCATCACCTTCATAAATTGGGTATTGCAGAAGTGTGTGCCTCTATCACTTATTATAGTGCGAGGAGCTCCAAATCAGCAGGAGAGTCTCTTCAGAAAGTTGGTGATGACCTTGGCATAATTGGTTGGAAATGCTTGGGCTTCGAGCCATCTTGAGACGTAATCTACTGCTACGAGGACATATTGTTTCCCATTAGACTTCGAGAATGGCCCCATAAAGTATAATCCCCATATATCGAAGATCTCGCAAGCTTGGATATTAGTCCGAGGCATCTCATTCTTCATAGAGATAATACCTTGCCTTGGCATGAGTCGCAATGATTTACAAGCTCTTGCGCATCTCGGAATATGGACGGCCAGTAAAATCCCGATTCGTAGACTTTTCTTGCAGTTAAGTTTGCTCCATGATGACCTCCAGTTGGTTCGTGGTGACATTGCTGAAGAATCCCTGCTGCTTGTTTTTCATCTACGCACCTCCTGATTATCTGATCAAGGAAAATTCTAAACAGGTACGGGTCTTCCCAATAGTAGTACTTGGCATCCCTGAAGAACTTCCTTCTTCGGGATGTGCTCATTCCCTTTTGTACTACTCCAACAACTAGGTAGTTGGCTATGTCAGCGTACCAAGGAGTATCAGTGAATTGTGATCCTATGTGAGCTTGTCCTAAGCTCATAAGCTGTTCTTCTGGAAATTTATCTGTGATATCTTGTTCAGCAAGTTGTTCCATCGCAGGGATCTCCAAATGACTATGATGGTCTGCTGCAATGTTCTCTGCTCCTTTCTTATCTTTGATTTCAATGTCGAATTCCTGAAGGAGTAAGATCCATCGTAGGAGTGTTGGTTTAGCATCTTGCTTAGTGAATGGATATTTAAGGGCTGAATGATCTGTATAAACCGTAGTTTTAGACAGGATGAGATAAGAACAGAATTTGTCGAAGGCGAATACTACTGCTAGCAGCTCCTTTTCCTTGGTGGTGTAATTCTCTTGAGCTCCGGTTAAGGTTTTGATGGCGTAATAGATTAGATGAAAGTGTTTATCTTTCCATTGTCCGAGTACAGCTCTGATAATGCTAAAAACGAACATATATTTCATAGCATTATTCCTCAAGAAAGACAAGCTTTTAGTTGCAATTGTTCTATTTACAAGTGATATTCGTTTAAATAATAAAAGGTGAAGACAAAAGACAGATTCGACGATTTGAAGACGCAAACGACCAAAAAGCTCAAAAGAACAAAAGACAATCAAAAAGGTTCCAATTATTGATAAGAAACGTCTCAAAATCACAAGAGTACAAGATTCAAAACGCAAAGTACAAAATATTAAATTGTACGCGAGGACGTTCGAAAATCCGGAACCGGGACCAGAGTCAATTCTTAACGCTCGACGCAACGGACTAAAAATTACAAGTTAACTATATATATAAATATAATATAATATATAATTAATTATATTAATTATATATATATTATATATATATATTTAAAACCGTCGGCAGCAGGAAACTCTAAGGGTGTAAACTGTAAATACCTCTCCGCGACTCGCGGAGTTTTAAGGGTATTTGGCCGCGAGTCGCGGAGCCCCAAAAATCAAGTCTGGCTATAAATCAACCCGAATTCTGATCAAAAACATCATTTTTTTCTCTTCCTCTTCAACGTAAATATATTTATATTTATAATTTATATTTTAATTTTAATTATAATTCTAATAATAAGGGTATGTTAGCGAATGTTGTAAGGGTGTAAGTCGAAATTCTGTCCGTGTAACGCTACGCTATTTTTAATCATTGTAAGTTATGTTCAACCTTTTTACATTAATGTATCGTAGCTAAGTTATTATTATGCTTGTTTAGAACGAAGTAATCATGATGTTGGGCTAATTACTAAAATTGGGTAATTGGGCTTTGTACCATAATTGGGGTTTGGACAAAAGAACGACACTTGTGGAAACTAGACTATGGGCTATTAATGAGCTTTATATTTGTTTAACTAAATGAAAGTTTGTTAATGTTAATATAAAGATTTACAATTGGGCGTCCCTATAAATTACCATATACACTCGATCGGACACGATGGGCGGGGTATTTATTTGTACGAATAATCGTTCATTTAACCGGACACGGGAATGAATTAATAGCCACTAGAATAATTAAAACAGGGGTGAAATTACATTCAAGGGTAATTGGTGTAATTGTTAACAAAGTAGTAAAACCTTGGTTTACACGCAGTCGATAACCTGGTGTATTCATTAAACAAAGTATTAAAACCTTGTTACAATTCGAATCCCCAATTAGTTGGAATATTTATCTTCGGGTATAATAATAATTTGACAAGGACACTTGCAATTTATATTTATGACTGATGGACTGTTATGGACAAAAACCAGACGGACATATTGAATAATCCAGGACAAAGGACAATTAACCCAAGGGCATAAAACTAAAATCAACACGTCAAACATCATGATTACGGAAGTTTAAATAAGCATAATTCTTTTATTTCATATTTAATTTCCTTTATTTTATATTTAATTGCACTTCTAATTATCGCACTTTTATTTATTGTTATTTTATTTTATCGCACTTTTAATTATCGTACTTTTTAATTACCGCAAGTTTATTTTATCGCATTTTTATTATTCGCAATTTCATTATCGTTATTTACTTTACGCTTTAATTTTAGTCTTGTATTTATATTTTACATTAGGTTTTAACTGCGACTAAAGTTTTAAAATCGACAAACCGGTCATTAAACGGTAAAAACCCCCCTTTATAATAATAATATTACTTATATATATATTTGTATTTTTATAAAAGTAAATTAATATAGCGTTGAGCTTTGTTTAAAGATTTCCCTGTGGAACGAACCGGACTTACTAAAAACTACACTACTGTACGATTAGGTACACTGCCTATAAGTGTTGTAGCAAGGTTTAAGTATATCCATTCTATAAATAAATAAATATCTTGTGTAAAATTGTATCGTATTTAATAGTATTTTCTGCTAAAATTTAATAGTATTTTATACCCCTCTGCTTTAACATTCAAGTATTTTTGGCGCCGCTGCCGGGGAACTACTCTTAAAAACCGGAAGCGCAACGCTAATATAAAAAAAAAAAGATTTTTAGTTACTTTTTCGTTTTTGTAAAAATACGTTTTAATTATTGAAAAATATAAAAAGAAAAAACAAAAATATTAGTATTTTTAGGATTTTGTTAAATATTTAAGTTTTATAAGTTTCTTTATTTTTATTTTAGTTTATAAAAATATAAATTTTAATTTTAATATCTTTTATTTAATTAAAAAAAAAACAGAAAACAAAATAAAAAAAAAAAAAAAATAAAGAAAAACGCGTAAAAACAAAACCTGTCAACAGAATTCCTGAACCCCGCGACTTGCGGGGTTTTCTTCTTTATTTGCCGCGACTCGCGGAGACCCTCTGACACACGGACAAAACCCTAATCACGGGTTATTTTTAATTATTATTATTATTAAAACCTAAATATTATTATTATTTTTATTAATTTTAGTTTTATTTTTACTTTTTACTTTAATTTAATGTATTTAGTATAAATAAGTTTAATAAAATTATAAAATTAATAGTTTTATTAAATAAATAATATAAAAATAATATTTTTATAAAAATTGTACTTTTTACAACTTTTTGTATATTTTTATATTTTGTACCTTTTTAATCGTTGTAGCGTAATATTTGTATTTTTTTTAGCTCATAATTAATTTTAAAATTAGTTTTTGCTATAGTTATTTTTACTCCTATATTTTTAGGCTTTGCCGTAGAATTCCTTAAGTGCTTTTTCTTTAGACTAAGATTTAGGTGCTTTAGAATTTTGCGACGCCTTTTTAAGTTTTAGTTTCTTTTTAAGTTATTTCCATTTGGGATTTAGTTTTTCCTGTAAGCTTTAATATTTTTAGACCTTTTACTATGTATCAATTATCATTCCAATTAGTAATTTCAATTTGCGATTATAATTTTAAGTTAGTTGTAGTAATAAGGTTAAATTAGTTAAGTATTTTTAAGTTTTGATAAGTTTCTTTTATTTTTCCGTCACCTTTTATTTTTCAACCATTTTTTTTTCGACATTTTTCGACGCGCACTCTTTTTCTCTCTTATTTCTCGCTATTCTAGTTTTAGGACTTAGAATTTTTTCTACTTCTTATCTAAATTTCTTAAAATTACGAAAATTTATTTTGAGTGGTTAAATTGATAGACATCAAAATTTTCTGGTTCGTAGTAATAGTTGGATTTGTACGTGGACCGGGTTATTGGAGCCAAACAGTCCTCAATTATATTGAGACCAAACGAATCCTGCCCCTCTGCTGCATCTTTTGGCTATTCGAAACGTGGGCAAAATCAGAAAAGTCTATTGATTGGATAACTTATTATAATTTTTCTTTCCTTTTAAAAACTAATAGGATATTCAGTGAATGCACCGAGCAAGACGTTCATCACCTTTTGTACGTTCACCACCTGTAACTCGATCAAGACATCGTTTAACAAATATAACCGCCGTTGATTTTTCTTTAGAATCGTCATCCAGTCGACCAAGTACTTCAGTTCAAATTTCCGATAATCCATTTTTTGAACCTAACCTCACAATTGATAATCCAGAAAATATTCAGGAACGGTTCATAGATCCTGAACCATTAAACTTTCCTCCGGAACCACCAATCATTCAAACAGAGATTGTTGAGGAACGAACTATTAAATCAGAATCATTCAGTGATACCGATTCAACAAATTCAATTATGGAGAATCTGGAACCTTTAAGTATGGAAGACCGAATGAGAGCTAAACGCACTGGCCAAGGTCACGCAATTACTCATCCAGACATTAATGCGCCAGATTATGAAATCAAAGGACAAATTCTACACATGGTGACTAATCAATGCCAATTTAGTGGTGCGCCGAAGGAAGATCCAAATGAACATCTACGTACCTTTAATAGAATCTGCACACTATTTAAAATACGAGAAGTGGAGGATGAACAGATATATCTCATGTTATTTCCCTGGACTTTAAAGGGAGAAGCCAAAGATTGGTTGGAATCGTTACCTGAAGGGGCGATTGACACATGGGACGTTTTAATTGATAAATTTCTTAAACAATTTTTTCCTGCATCTAAAGCCGTAAGACTTCAAGCAGAAATTGTTACGTTCACACAGAAACCAAATGAAACTCTATATGAGGCGTGGACAAGATATGGAAAGTTATTAAGAGGATGTCCGCAACATGGTTTAGACACTTGTCAAATAGTACAAATATTCTACCAAGGATGCGACATCACTACAAGAAAAGACATAGATATAGCAGCTGGTGGTTCTATTATGAAGAAAACCGAAACTGATGCTTACAAAATTATTGATAACACTGCTTCCCACTCACATGAGTGGCACCAAGAAAAAGATATCATTAGATCATCTAAAGCAGCTAGAGCCGATTCTAGCCATGACTTAGATTCCATTTCGGCAAAGATAGATGCTTTCGAGAGACGAATGGAAAAGATGACTAAAGATATTCATGCTATACGAATTAGTTGTGAGCAGTGTGGAGGACCACATTTGACAAAAGATTGTCTCAGTATTGAATTAACAATGGAACAAAGAGAGAATATTTCATACATAAACCAAAGGCCTGGAAATAATTATCAGAATAATTATCAACTGCCAAGACCTATTTACAATCAAAACCAGAATTATAACCGAAATATTCCATACAACAACCAACAAGGTCCTAGCAATCCACAATTATCCAATAATACTTACAATCAGCAAAGACCGAATTTTCAAAACAAACCACCACAACAAACCGAAGAGAAAAAGCCAAATCTTGAAGAAATGATGGCAAAGCTGATTGAATCTCAAACACAATTCATTACATCTCAAACCCAAACGAACGAGAGGTTTGATCAGTCATTAAGAACTCAACAAGCTTCCATTTTGAATCTTGAAAAACACGTAGGTACTCTTGCTAGCATGATGAGTGAGAGGGAACAAGGAAAGCTACCGAGTAATACTGAAGTAAATCCTCGGAATGAGAATGTTAATATGGTTTCAACGAATTCTGAAAAACCAGCACCAGAAGATGGGAAGGTTTTAGATGAGAGTAACAATGAAGAAGTTACACCACCACCACCCGAGTATGTAAAGCCAGTGGTGGCACCATACAAACCACCCATCCCGTTTCCAAGAAAAGGAGTTGAGTATGAGCAAGTGATAGGTAATAAAGATTGTGATACCTCTGGAAAGAAGAAGAAGAAAAAGAATAAGAAAGTGCAAGAAACAAAAGCCGTAAATATAAACCCGGTGAAGACAGTTCCACCAAAACCTCCACCTAGGGTAGGTGATCCGGGTGAATTTATTGTTCCTTGTCTACTTAGTGATTGTGTCATGTATGATGCACTAGCAGATTTAGGTGCAAGTGTAAGTGTTATGCCTCTTTCCTTATATAAGAGATTAGGTGTAGGTAAGTTAAATCCAACGGATATGAGTGTTCGACTCTTTGATCAAACCATTAAGCACCCAGTTGGAATTGCTGACAACCTACCCGTTCAAGTAGGCAATTTAACCTTTCTAGTCGAATTTATTGTCATTGACATAGAAGAGGACCCAAACATTCCTCTAATTTTAGGTCGGCCATTCTTAGCGTCCACCAAGGCGTTATTTGATGTAGGAAATGGAAGAATGACACTTAAAAGTGGTGACAAATCGATCACCTTTATGATTCGAAAGTCTAAATCTCCACCAGCCAAAACTGTTGAACCAGTAAAAACAATTGGTAAGAACCATGTGGTTTTACCAACTCCAACGGTAATACTTAGCAATAATGAAACGCCTAAGTGTGGGGAAAATGAAGTAACACCTAATGATGACATGATAACAAAGAACCCCGTTGTTGATACGAAATTAAATGATCCCGTTATTAATAGTTCAATGAAGAAACTTATTAAACGGATTCGCGATGCTAGAACCAAGGGGAACTTTAAGTTATGTAACCGGTTAGTATCCAATCTATCACCTAAAGAAAAGGAGAAACTAGTTGAAATTATGGATATTACACAGGAATCCGACCAATGGCTTAAAGAAAAAGTCACAGATATGCAAGTTGATTATGGACCAAGAGAAATTGACAATGAAGTTAATCACAATTTCAACACCACAGCTACCTAAGTGTGGGGAGATTCGAATGTTCTAAAAAGATAATGCTGTCTAAAGTTATTTGTTATGTTCTCGTGTAGTTCCGAGAATGGAATTCGATTGGTCTTTTCCGCTAGCAGACACTAAAGAACTAGTTTTCTCCCCCCATTCTGATTTTTTTTTATTTTGTAGGTTTTAAATGAAATTAATATGCTTTTTAAATTTAAGTTTTGTGTGAATTTAAAAACAAAATTTACTTTATTTCATTAAGTAAAAAAATGATTTCTAAAATTCGTCGTGAGTTGAAGATTAGGTAGTTGAACCGAAATTGCTTTACCCGAGGGCGGGACGAAAAATTTTGTTATCATTATTTTTAATTTTATTGATTTAAAGTATGCCAAAAAAAATACTATGTTTTATAAATTTTTGAACGTGGGGTTATATACCCAACTTCAAAAATATGTATATATATATGTTTGTATTTTATATTATGTACAAAACAGGGTAGAACAACACACTTTCAAAGACTAACATTAAGTTCAGCAATAGCTACTGATTTTGACGACAAGAAGCAAAATATCAAATGTGATGTAAAATAATATGCTTACAAACTGGGTATTTTTAATCACTTTTCTACACTAATCACCCTCATGAATTTATAATTATAGTCTGATTTCATGCAAATGAGGGCATTGCATGATCTCAAGTGTGGGGAAGGGTTATAAATTCTCTCGGGTTTGCACTTAGTCTATTTGCCAAATTTTGTGAAAATTTGAAAAAAATTTTCAACTAAATGAATTTAAAATCATGTTTATACATATTTATGAACGGTGAAAACTAGGTGATAATACCGAAATTATCGTTACCTCGAAAAGGACATAAATTGAGAAACACCCTAAAACGCTTGAATTCATTTAAAATGAAATAAAAGAAAATAAAAAGGCAAAGAAAGAAACTAAGTGTGGGAAGAATGTACCAAGTTATTCAATTTAAAACATATATCACATATTTTTGTACAAGATTATTGCAGGTACTTTTGCTTTGGACGATACTAATCAGTTTTACCCGGTTTACTGTAATACATTTGAAAGAAAGATGGATCTACACGATGAATCAATTCCATCATTAAAAGGAAGTAAAGTCTTCCGAAAAAGACACGCGCTTCTTGATTTAGGTCATGAAGTTGTCGTCCAGACCAGCTGTAGGTTGACGAAAAACCTAGAAAAGTCATCACTAAAATCAGCAGGAAATCCACGGACCTCAGCATCAAACAGGGTTGCCAAGTGGTCAGACTTATCCTAACCATGAGAGGGTCTGTCTTGTAAAATGGGGAGGGCACCGTGCAAATTAGCTTGATAAGACTAATGAATCAGATCCCCAGAAAGGATAATCTCCTTAAAGATTAAAAATCAGCTTTTAAGACTGATATTACTCAATCCTAGAGATTGACCTTAAAGATTGAGAATTCAAACTCATGGAATTCAATGATATCTAAACTCGAGCTTGAACGAGAAAATATTTTGATCAAAAATACAAACCGTTTTGTTTTCTGAAAACCCATTTTCAATGCGTTCATTACCATTGAACGTAAAATCCTGAGAATTCATCAGAATTCATTAGGTCACCTGAACCAAATCGGGTGTCAACCGTAAGAACGGTGGTTGCATAGCATGGTCAAAGACAGGACCTTGTGCCAGACCGACAAATTATAAGGGTGAGCTTTACTATTGCTCCTACCAAGGATAGTAATTGCGTCCGACACGTTATAGACCATAATCAAAAGCATGTCACGGGACATTGCCTTAAACAGTTGCTTGTTCAACGCTTTCCTTTACAACCGGACGGTAGTTTGCCGAAAGGTAATATACGGAACAAGTAAACTGGACGTGTTGCTTTCCAAATACAAGGTTAGCAAGTGGGTGACACAAAACCGCAAGTTTTGAGCTAAAATTTTCAAATCTGAAACCCACCAAACCCACAAAAATATTTTGCAAACACCGGTAAAGGGTTATTCCGGAAAACTTATCTAGGGTAAAAACTAGATTTAATTTTCAAAAGATCAAATGTTTTCATAAAGATCCAATTTCCTTAATGGATCTAAATTTTTATAGTCATGTGGGACTGTAAACCATATCGTTACTACCATTGTTTATACCGCCGTATAGAAATCACTGATGTACAAAGTGTGAAGAATAAAGAAGTGATTCTAGTATTTCAAGACAATATTGCTTGAGGACAAGCAACGCTCAAGTGTGGGAATATTTGATAATGCTAAAAACGAACATATATTTCATAGCATTATTCCTCAAGAAAGACAAGCTTTTAGTTGCAATTGTTCTATTTACAAGTGATATTCGTTTAAATAATAAAAGGTGAAGACAAAAGACAGATTCGACGATTTGAAGACGCAAACGACCAAAAAGCTCAAAAGAACAAAAGACAATCAAAAAGGTTCCAATTATTGATAAGAAACGTCTCAAAATCACAAGAGTACAAGATTCAAAACGCAAAGTACAAAATATTAAATTGTACGCGAGGACGTTCGAAAATCCGGAACCGGGACCAGAGTCAATTCTTAACGCTCGACGCAACGGACTAAAAATTACAAGTTAACTATATATATAAATATAATATAATATATAATTAATTATATTAATTATATATATATTATATATATATATTTAAAACCGTCGGCAGCAGGAAACTCTAAGGGTGTAAACTGTAAATACCTCTCCGCGACTCGCGGAGTTTTAAGGGTATTTGGCCGCGAGTCGCGGAGCCCCAAAAATCAAGTCTGGCTATAAATCAACCCGAATTCTGATCAAAAACATCATTTTTTTCTCTTCCTCTTCAACGTAAATATATTTATATTTATAATTTATATTTTAATTTTAATTATAATTCTAATAATAAGGGTATGTTAGCTGATAGTGCTCCAAATGAACATATATTTAGTAGCAATATCGTTCCAATATGTAAAGTTTTTAAATGTAATTTCCTTATTTTTAGTTGTAATAGTTAAATAAATAAGTGCGAAGACGAAAGACGCAAATCGCTCGAAAATGAAGATTTAAAGACAAAAACGAAGATTTGAAAGACCAAAACATCCAAAAAGCTCAAAAGTACAAGATACAATTAAAAAGGTTCAATTTATTGATAAGGAACGTCTAAAAATGACAAGAGTACAAGTTACGAAACGCAAAGTACAAAATATCTCAGCGTACGCAAGGACGTTCGAAAATCCGGAACTGGGACATGAACCAACTCTCAACGCTCGACGCAACGGTGTAAAAATTACAAGTCAACTATGCACAAGAATAAAATATAATATTTAAATAATTCATAATAAGAATAATATTAAATAATAAAAAGTTGTTAATTGAGCATAGTTCAGGGGTCGTAAATGAAAATTTGAATTCTAATTTTCCTATAAAAGGAACGATATGTTCGGTAATTGGGGAGGAGAGATTTTTTACGATCTTTTTTTTCTTTCTATCTTTTTCTTATTTTTCTATATCAAATATTAATATCTATATTTATAATTCTCTATCATAATGTTAATGTAATCAGATATAACAATAATCTTAATTTTAATTTTAAATTATGATAATAATAAGATTTATGATAGAGATCGTTTGAGTGTGTAAGTCGAAATTCTGTCCGTGTAACGCTACGCTATTTTTAATCACTGTAAGTTATGTTCAACCTTTTTAATTTAATGTCTCGTAGCTAAGTTATTATTATGCTTATTTAAAACGAAGTAATCATGATGTTGGGCTAATTACTAAAATTGGGTAATTGGGCTTTGTACCATAATTAAGGTTTGGGCAAAAGACCGACACTTGTGGAAATTGAACTATTGACTATTAATAGATGGGGGGTATTGTCTAATTGAGTGACAACTCATTGGAGTCTGTCGAACCTATCTTCAAATTAATTAACCTAATAATTAATAATGATTATGGTTGTCCTATTTAGTGATGTTCATATGGAATCTGTTATAATCATTTAATTAATCAATTGGGTTGGGTAATTGATTATTCATTCTGATCAAGTGGATGAATTAATATTCATAAACTAATTAAAACAGGGGTGGATTACATACAGTGATAACTGGTGTAATTGTTGACAGAAGTGATAACTGCGTCACAGTTTAAATCCTTAATCAGTTGAAATATTTGACTTCGGGTATAAGGGTAATTTGACGAGGATACTCGCACTTTATATTTATGACCGATGGACTATTATGGACAAAAACCAGATAGACGTATCAAATAAACCAGGACAAAGGACAATTAACCCATGGTAATAAATTAAAATCAACACGTCAAACATCATGATTACGGAAGTTTAAATAAGCATAATTCTTTTATTATATTTCTCATCGTATCTTTATTTACTGTCATTTTATTACTCGCAATTTTATTTTCTGTCATTTTATTTATCGCAATTTATTTTACGCACTTTAATTTTTGTCATTTATTTTTACGCTTAAAATCGACAAACCGGTCATTAAACGGTAAAACCCCCATTTTATAATAATACTACTACTTATTTATATATATATTTTTACAAATAAACTTAATAATATAGCGTTAACTCCACCAGCTCCCTGTGGAACGAACCGGACTTACTAAAAACTACACTACTCTACGATTAGGTAAACTGCCTATAGTGTTGTAGCAAGGTTTAGGTATATCCCATCCGTAAATTAATAAAACTTGTGTCATATTTTGTAGTATTTTGTATTAAAAATTTAATACTATTTCGTACCCTCACGCTACATCATCAAGTTTTTGGCGCCGCTGCCGGGGAGCGCTAAAACGCTATATTTTTAATTATAATAATATTGAAATAGAATATAATAATATAATAATATTGAAATAGAATATAATAATATAAAAATATTTAAGAATCTTTACGTAAATTTTAAAAAAAAAAAAGTCGTATTTATTAAATACTTCAGGGGTATATTATGTAACTTATAATTAATAATTGCTATCATGTCGCTTTCATGTGAATAGTAAATTAATTAATTTATTTTCATTTACTATTCATGAATAGTAAATGAATTAAAAAAAAAAAAAAGTTTTAAAAAAAATTATAATTATAAAAAAATTATTAATTTGTAAAAAAAAAATCGTTTTTTAAAAAAAAAAAAAAAAAATCGTTTTTTTAAAAAAAAAAAAAAAAAAAAAAAAAAAAAAAAAAAAATTTGTGTAAAAAAAAAAAAATCGTTTTTTTTTTAAAAGAAAAAAAAAATCGTTTTAAAAAAAAAAAAAAAAAAAAAAAAAAAAAAAACGTAAAAAAAAAAAAAAACGTAAAAACAAAAACGTAAAAAAAAAAAAAAAACGTAAAAAAAAAAAAAAAAAAAAAAAAAATTATTAAAAAAAAAATATATATATTTTTAAAATTTTGTCTATAAAAAAAAAAATGTTTTTTTTTAGTTTTATTACCTTTAGATTTTTAGACTATATTCGCAACTTTTAGTATTAAGTTTAGTTTTGCCATAGTTATTTTTACTTCTAGAATTTTTAGGCTTTGCCGTAAAATCCCTTAAGTGCTTATTCCTTAGACTAAGTTTTAGGTGCTTTAGAATTTTACGACGCCGTATTTCGCACTACTTTCTTATTTTTATTTTTCGACGCCTATTTTTCGACCTTTTATTTTTCGACATTTTTCGACGCGCAATCTATTTCTTTCTTATTTCTCGCCATTCTAGTTTTTAGGACTTAGAATTTTTTTCTACTTCTTCTCTAAATTTCTTAAAATTACGAAAATTTATTTTAAGTGGTTAAATTGATAGACATCAAAATTTTCTGGTTCGTAGTAATAGTTGGATTTGTACGTGGACCGGGTTATTGGAGCCAAACAGTCCTCAATTATATTGAGACCAAACGAATCCTGCCCCTCTGCTGCATCTTTTGGCTATTCGAAACGTGGGCAAAATCAGAAAAGTCTATTGGTTGGATAACTTATTATAATTTTTCTTTCCTTTTTAAAACTAATAGGATATTCAGTGAATGCACCGAGCAAGACGTTCACCACCTTTTGTACGTTCACCACCTGTAACTCGATCAAGACATCGTTTAACAAATATAGCTGCCGTTGATTTTTCTTTAGACTCGTCATCAAGTCGACCGAGTACTTCAACTCAAATTTCCGATAATCCAGTTTTTGAAACAAACCTCACAATTGAGAATCCGGAGAATATTCAGGAACGGTTTGTAGATCCCGAACCATTAAACTTTCCTCCGGAACCACCAATCATTCAAACAGAGATTGTTGAGGAAAGAAACCATTAAATCAGAATCCTCTAGTGATTCGGATACAACAAATCCAATCATGGAAAATCTAGAACCTCTAAGTATGGAAGAACGAATGAGAGCTAAGCGCACTGGCCAAGGTCACGCCATTATTAAACCAGAAGTTAATGCTCCAGATTATGAAATTAAAGGACAAATTCTACACATGGTAACTAATCAGTGCCAATATAGTGGTACGCCGAATGAAGACCCAAACGAACATCTTCGTACGTTTAATAGGATCTGTACACTATTCAAAATCCGAGAAGTGAAAGACGAACAAATCTATCTCATGTTATTTCCCTGGACTTTAAAGGGAGAAGCCAAAGATTGGTTAGAATCGTTACCTGAAGGGGCGATTGACACATGGGATGTTTTAGTTGAAAAATTTCTTAAACGATTCTTTCCGGCATCCAAAGCCGTGAGACTTCAAGGAGAAATTGTTACGTTCGCGCAAAATCCAAATGAAACATTATATGAGGCGTGGACAAGATTCGGAAGGATGTTGAGAGGATGTCCTCAACACGGATTAGATACTTTTCAAATAGTACAAATCTTCTATAAAGGCGTAGACATCGCCACACGAAAAGACATCGACATAACCGCTGGTGGATCCATTTTGAAGAAAACCGCAACTGAAGCTTACAAAATTATTGATAACACAGCCTCCCACTCGCATGAGTGGCACCAAGAAAAAGATATCTTTCGATCATCTAAAGCGGCTAGAGCCGATTCTAGCCCTGACTTTGATTCCGTTTCCGCAAAAATAGATGCTTTCGAAAGACGAATGGAAAAGATGAATAAAGATATTCACGCAATACGAATCAGTTGTGAGCAATGCGGTGGACCACACTTATTGAAAGATTGTCACATTGAACCAACGATGGAACAACGAGAGAATGTTTCCTATATGAACCAAAGGCCGGGAAATAATTATCAAAATAATTATCAACCGCCAAGGCTAAACTTAAATCGAAATCAAAACATTCTTTACAATCCAAAAGGACCCAAAAATAACTGGTATAACCAACAAGGTCCGAATAACCAACCAACTCAAAACAACACTTTCAATCAACAAAGACCTAGCTTGTATAAACCACCACAACAACCCGAAGAGAAAAAGCCAAATCTAGAAGAAATGATGGCAAAGCTGATTGAATCTCAAACACAATTCATTACATCTCAAACCCAAACGAACGAGAGGTTTGATCAGTCATTAAGAACTCAACAAGCTTCCATTTTGAATCTTGAAAAACACGTAGGTACTCTTGCTAGCATGATGAGTGAGAGGGAACAAGGAAAGCTACCGAGTAATACTGAAGTAAATCCTCGGAATGAGAATGTTAATATGGTTTCAACGAATTCTGAAAAACCAGCATCAGAAGATGGGAAGGTTTTAGATGAGAGTAACAATGAAGAAGTTACACCACCACCACCCGAGTATGTAAAGCCAGTGGTGGCACCATACAAACCACCCATCCCGTTTCCAAGAAAAGGAGTTGAGTATGAGCAAGTGATAGGTAATAAAGATTGTGATACCTCTGGAAAGAAGAAGAAGAAAAAGAATAAGAAAGTGCAAGAAACAAAAGCCGTAAATATAAACCCGGTGAATACAGTTCCACCAAAACCTCCACCTAGGGTAGGTGATCCGGGTGAATTTATTGTTCCTTGTCTACTTAGTGATTGTGTCATGTATGATGCACTAGCAGATTTAGGTGCAAGTGTGAGTGTTATGTCTCTTTCATTATATAAGAGATTAGGGGTAGGTGAGTTAAGTCCAACGGATATGAGTGTTCGACTCTTTGATCAAACCATTAAGCACCCAGTTGGAATTGCTGACAACCTACCCATTCAAGTAGGTAATTTAACCTTTCTAGTCGAATTCATTGTCATTGACATAGAAGAGGACTCAAACATTCCTCTAATTTTAGGACGACCATTCTTAGCGTCCACCGGGGCGTTATTTGATGTAGGAAATGGAAGAATGACACTTAGTAGTGGTGACAAATCGATCACCTTTATGATTCGAAAGTCTAAATCTCCACCAGCCAAAACCGTTGAACCAGTAAAAACAATTGGTAAGAACCATGTGGTTTTACCAACTCCAACGGTAATACTTAGCAATAATGAAACGCCTAAGTGTGGGGAAAATGAAGTAACACCTAATGATGACATGATAACAAAGAACCCCGTTGTTGATACGAAATTAAATGATCCCGTTATTAATAGTTCAATGAAGAAACTTATTAAACGGATTCGCGATGCTAAAACCAAGGGGAACTTTAAGTTATGTAACCGGTTAGTATCCAATCTATCACCTAAAGAAAAGGAGAAACTAGTTGAAATTGTGGATATTACACAGGAATCCGACCAATGGCTTAAAGAAAAAGTCACGGATATGCAAGTTGATTATGGACCAAGAGAAATTGACGATGAAGTTAATCACAATTTTGACACCACAGCTACCTAAGTGTGGGGAGATTCAAGTGTTCTAAAAAGAAAATGCTATCTAGAGTTAGTTGTTCTGTTCTCATGTAGTTCTGAGAATGGAATCCGAGTGGTCTTTTCCACTAGCAGACACTAAAGAACTAGTTTTCTCCCTCCATTCTGAATTTTTATTTTTTTTAGGTTTTATTTGAAATTAATATGCATTTTAATTTATGTTTTATTGTGATTTTAAAAAAAAAACAAAATTTACTTTAATTCATTAAGTTGAAAAAAATGATTTCTAAAATTCGTCATGAGTTGAAGACTAGGTCATTAAGCCGAAATTGCTTTACCCGAGGGTGGGACGGCAAATTTTGTTATCATTATTTTTAATTTTATTGATCTAAAGTATGCCAAAAAGATATTAGACTTTATAAATTTTTGAACGTGGGGTAATATACCCAACTTCAAAAATATGTATATATATGTTTGTATTTTATATTATGTACAAAACAGGGTAGAACAAAGCACTTTCAAAGACTAACATTAAGTTCAGCAATAGCTACTGATTTTGACGACAAGAAGCAAAATATCAAATGTGAAATAACAATATGTTTGCAAACTCGGTATTTTTAATCACTTTTCTACACTAATCACCCTCATGAATTTATAATTATAGTCTGATTTCATGCAAATGAGGGCATTGCATGATCTCAAGTGTGGGGAAGGGTTATAAATTCTCTCGGGTTTGCACTTAGTTTATTTGCCAAATTTTGTGAAAATTTGAAAAATTTTCAACTAAATGAATTTAAAATCATGTTTATACATATTTATGAACGGTGAAAACTAGGTGATAATACCGAAATTATCGTTACCTCGGAAAGGACATAAATTGAGAAACACCCTAAAATGCTTGAATTCATTTAAAATGAAATAAAAGAAAATAAAAAGGCAAAGAAAGAAACTAAGTGTGGGAAGAATGTACCAAGTTATTCAATTTAAAACAAATATCACATATTTTTGTACAAGATTATTGCAGGTACTTTTGCTTTGGACGATACTAATCAGTTTTACCCGGTTTACTGTAATACATTTGAAAGAAAGATGGATCTACACGATGAATCAATTCCATCATTTGAAGGAAGTAAAGTCTTCCGAAAAAGACACGCGCTTCTTGATTTAAGTCATGAAGTTGTCGTCCAGACCAGCTGTAGGTTGACGAAAAATCTAGAAAAGTCATCTCTAAAATCAGCAGGAAATCCACGGACCTCAGCATCAAACAGGGTTGCCAAGTGGTCAGATTTATCCTAACCATGAGAAGGATTTATCTCGTATAATGGGGGGGCACCGTGCAAATTAGCTTGATAAGACTAATGAATCAGATCCCCAGAAAGGATAATCTCCTTAAAGATTAAAAATCAGCTTTTAAGACTGATATTACTCAATCCTAGAGATTGACCTTAAAGATTGAGAATTCAAACTCATGGAATTCAATGATATCTAAACTCGAGCTTGAACGAGAAAATATTTTGATCAAAATTGCAAACCGATTTGTTTTCTGAAAATCCATTTTCAATGCGTTCATTACCATTGAACGTAAAATCCTAGGAATTCACCTGGAATTCATTAGGTCACCTGAACCAAATCGGGTGTCAACCGTAAGAACGGTGGTTGCATAGCATGGTCAGAGACAGGACCTTGTGCCAGACCGAAAAATCATAGGATGATCTTTACTATCGCTCCTACCAAGGATAGTTCTAGCATCCGACACGTTAAAAGACCATAATCATCTGCATGTCACGGGACATTGCCTTAACAGTTTCTTGTTCATCGCTTTCCTTTACAACCGGACGGTAGTTTGCCGAAAGGTAATATACGGAACAAGTAAACTGGATGTGTGCTTTCCGATACCGGGATAGCAGTGGATTACACGAACCTAAATGTTTTTAGCCAAAATATTGATCCACAAATATATTTTGCAACACCAATGGTGGATCAAATCAGAAAACTTGTCTAGGGTAAAATCTAGCTTGAATTTTCAAAAGATCAAATGTTTTCATAAAGATCCAATTTCCTTAAAGGATCTAAATTTTTATAGTCATGTGGGACTGTAAACTGCCTTTCAAATGTGCACTTTGCTTTGGAAACCGAAAGTAAATCGGCTATTTGATTGCCAGTGTCGTTGACCTAAACCCGAGGCAACTGTGGATGACACACCCACCTTTAACCATCATTACTGTCATTGTTTATACCGCTATATCAAAATCACTGATGTACAAAATGTGATGAATAAAAAAGTGATTCATGTATGTTTTTATTTCAAGTTCTGTATTGCTTGAGGACAAGCAACGCTCAAGTGTGGGGATATTTGATAGTGCTCCAAATGAACATATATTTAGTAGCAATATCGTTCCAATATGTAAAGTTTTTAAATGTAATTTCCTTATTTTTAGTTGTAATAGTTAAATAAATAAGTGCGAAGACGAAAGACGCAAATCGCTCGAAAATGAAGATTTAAAGACAAAAACGAAGATTTGAAAGACCAAAACATCCAAAAAGCTCAAAAGTACAAGATACAATTAAAAAGGTTCAATTTATTGATAAGGAACGTCTAAAAATGACAAGAGTACAAGTTACGAAACGCAAAGTACAAAATATCTCAGCGTACGCAAGGACGTTCGAAAATCCGGAACTGGGACATGAACCAACTCTCAACGCTCGACGCAACGGTGTAAAAATTACAAGTCAACTATGCACAAGAATAAAATATAATATTTAAATAATTCATAATAAGAATAATATTAAATAATAAAAAGTTGTTAATTGAGCATAGTTCAGGGGTCGTAAATGAAAATTTGAATTCTAATTTTCCTATAAAAGGAACGATATGTTCGGTAATTGGGGAGGAGAGATTTTTTACGATCTTTTTTTTCTTTCTATCTTTTTCTTATTTTTCTATATCAAATATTAATATCTATATTTATAATTCTCTATCATAATGTTAATGTAATCAGATATAACAATAATCTTAATTTTAATTTTAAATTATGATAATAATAAGATTTATGATAGAGATCGTTTGAGTGTGTAAGTCGAAATTCTGTCCGTGTAACGCTACGCTATTTTTAATCACTGTAAGTTATGTTCAACCTTTTTAATTTAATGTCTCGTAGCTAAGTTATTATTATGCTTATTTAAAACGAAGTAATCATGATGTTGGGCTAATTACTAAAATTGGGTAATTGGGCTTTGTACCATAATTAAGGTTTGGGCAAAAGACCGACACTTGTGGAAATTGAACTATTGACTATTAATAGATGGGGGGTATTGTCTAATTGAGTGACAACTCATTGGAGTCTGTCGAACCTATCTTCAAATTAATTAACCTAATAATTAATAATGATTATGGTTGTCCTATTTAGTGATGTTCATATGGAATCTGTTATAATCATTTAATTAATCAATTGGGTTGGGTAATTGATTATTCATTCTGATCAAGTGGATGAATTAATATTCATAAACTAATTAAAACAGGGGTGGATTACATACAGTGATAACTGGTGTAATTGTTGACAGAAGTGATAACTGCGTCACAGTTTAAATCCTTAATCAGTTGAAATATTTGACTTCGGGTATAAGGGTAATTTGACGAGGATACTCGCACTTTATATTTATGACCGATGGACTATTATGGACAAAAACCAGATAGACGTATCAAATAAACCAGGACAAAGGACAATTAACCCATGGTAATAAATTAAAATCAACACGTCAAACATCATGATTACGGAAGTTTAAATAAGCATAATTCTTTTATTATATTTCTCATCGTATCTTTATTTACTGTCATTTTATTACTCGCAATTTTATTTTCTGTCATTTTATTTATCGCAATTTATTTTACGCACTTTAATTTTTGTCATTTATTTTTACGCTTAAAATCGACAAACCGGTCATTAAACGGTAAAACCCCCATTTTATAATAATACTACTACTTATTTATATATATATTTTTACAAATAAACTTAATAATATAGCGTTAACTCCACCAGCTCCCTGTGGAACGAACCGGACTTACTAAAAACTACACTACTCTACGATTAGGTACACTGCCTATAGTGTTGTAGCAAGGTTTAGGTATATCCCATCCGTAAATTAATAAAACTTGTGTCATATTTTGTAGTATTTTGTATTAAAAATTTAATACTATTTCGTACCCTCACGCTACATCATCATTAGCGAATGTTGTAAGGGTGTAAGTCGAAATTCTGTCCGTGTAACGCTACGCTATTTTTAATCATTGTAAGTTATGTTCAACCTTTTTACATTAATGTATCGTAGCTAAGTTATTATTATGCTTGTTTAGAACGAAGTAATCATGATGTTGGGCTAATTACTAAAATTGGGTAATTGGGCTTTGTACCATAATTGGGGTTTGGACAAAAGAACGACACTTGTGGAAACTAGACTATGGGCTATTAATGAGCTTTATATTTGTTTAACTAAATGAAAGTTTGTTAATGTTAATATAAAGATTTACAATTGGGCGTCCCTATAAATTACCATATACACTCGATCGGACACGATGGGCGGGGTATTTATTTGTACGAATAATCGTTCATTTAACCGGACACGGGAATGAATTAATAGCCACTAGAATAATTAAAACAGGGGTGAAATTACATTCAAGGGTAATTGGTGTAATTGTTAACAAAGTAGTAAAACCTTGGTTTACACGCAGTCGATAACCTGGTGTATTCATTAAACAAAGTATTAAAACCTTGTTACAATTCGAATCCCCAATTAGTTGGAATATTTATCTTCGGGTATAATAATAATTTGACAAGGACACTTGCAATTTATATTTATGACTGATGGACTGTTATGGACAAAAACCAGACGGACATATTGAATAATCCAGGACAAAGGACAATTAACCCAAGGGCATAAAACTAAAATCAACACGTCAAACATCATGATTACGGAAGTTTAAATAAGCATAATTCTTTTATTTCATATTTAATTTCCTTTATTTTATATTTAATTGCACTTCTAATTATCGCACTTTTATTTATTGTTATTTTATTTTATCGCACTTTTAATTATCGTACTTTTTAATTACCGCAAGTTTATTTTATCGCATTTTTATTATTCGCAATTTCATTATCGTTATTTACTTTACGCTTTAATTTTAGTCTTGTATTTATATTTTACATTAGGTTTTAACTGCGACTAAAGTTTTAAAATCGACAAACCGGTCATTAAACGGTAAAAACCCCCCTTTATAATAATAATATTACTTATATATATATTTGTATTTTTATAAAAGTAAATTAATATAGCGTTGAGCTTTGTTTAAAGATTTCCCTGTGGAACGAACCGGACTTACTAAAAACTACACTACTGTACGATTAGGTACACTGCCTATAAGTGTTGTAGCAAGGTTTAAGTATATCCATTCTATAAATAAATAAATATCTTGTGTAAAATTGTATCGTATTTAATAGTATTTTCTGCTAAAATTTAATAGTATTGTATACCCCTCTGCTTTGACATCAAGCTCCAACTACGAAGTCATTCGTATCACACATGATCTCGAATGGTAGACTCCAATCATGAGCTATCATGATAGGTGCATGTGTTAGCTGTTCCTTCAGATAGTTGAATGCTTAATACATTCTACATTAAAGACAAACGGAACTTCCTTTCCGAGGAGATGAGTGATAGGTCGTGTGACCTTTGAGAAATCTTTGATGAAACATCGGTAGAAACCGGCGTGTCCAATGAAACTCCTTACCGCTTTTACTGTGGTAGGTTCTAGAAGTTTAGTTATGGTCTCAATCTTAGCCTTATCAACTTCTATTCCTAATTTTGAAATCTTATGTCCTAAAACTATCCCTTCTTTAACTAAATTCGAATCTTCACACCGGGTGAGCATCTTGTCAAGGATGGAAAGGCACGAATCAAAGGTGCTACCAAAGATCGAGAAGTCATCCATGAAGACTTCCATACAATGTTCAATCATGTCGTGGAATATTGCTACCATGCATCGCTGGAATATAGCTGGTGCATTGCATAACCCAAAGGGCATGCATCGATAGACAAATGTTCCATAAGGATAGGTGAAGGTTATCGTCTCTTGGTCCTTTGGATTGAGGGGGATCTGAAAGTAGCCAGAAAAACCGTCAAGGAAACAATAGTACTCGTTTCCTGATAGACGTTCCAACATTTGATCGATGAAAGGTAATGGAAAATGATCTTTTCGGGTTACATCATTAATTTTACGATAATCTATGCAAACCCTCCAACCGGTGACCTCCCGTGTTGGAATAAGTTCATTATTCTCATTTTGGATTACAGTCATTCCTCCCTTCTTGGGTACCACTTGAACATGACTGACCCATGGTGAATAGGAAATTGGATAGATCAGACCGGCGTCCAGAAGTTTGATTACTTCTTTCTTGACGACTTCTTGAATCATAGGGTTGACCCTTCTTTGCCTCTGAATTGATGGTTTGAAATCATCTTCCATGAAGATCTTGTGGGTGCAATAGTTGGGGCTGATTCATTTTATGTCGAAGATCTTCCAAGCAATTTCATTCTTATGTGATTTCAAAACTTGAACCAATTTCGCCTTCTTTTGGGGTGTGAGGTCTTTCGAGATGATTACGGGGAGTTGTGATTCTCCTTCTAAGAATGCATACTCTAGAGGTTCCTCGATAGATGGCTTCATTCTAGCTATTTCCTTTCGGTCTAACGAGTCATATCTCTCCTGGAATTCTAATTCTTCTTCAATAGCGGTCACTGATGCTATCTGTTCTTTGTTCTTGGAAATTGTCCTTCTTAATGCTTCCTCTTCAGAAACGTCTTCCTTAGTTTCGAAGGTTGGTTCAGGAATTTCAACACAGTCCTCTTTTGACTGGATTGGGGCTCCTGAAATACCGGAATGAAATCTGTTTCTTCATTCGATCTTCTCTTTAACAGAGGTAGGGGAATGCATTGTCCTAGCGGTGCTATCTGGATAGTCTTGCCAAGAAAATTACTTTCGAAGAGAGGAGATTTATGTTGACTAAGGTTCACGGCTGAATGAATGTCGAGATTTTCTTTAGGAGTTGTAAAGAACAGATCCTTAGAAATTTGATCTTGATTACTCACAGCCATTGTTTCTTCAAGGTATTCATTGACGAGTTCTTGAAAAGAATAAGTGAGATTTAGATCTTCTTCGCGAGGATGGTTCATGAGACGGTCAACATTGAATGTGGCTTCTTCACTTCCCACTCTTAATTTCAATGATTTATCGTGTACATCAATTACGGCCTTGGCAGTACTTAGGAATGGTCTGCCAAGTATGATTGGGACCTTCGTGTCTTCCTCAATATCCATAATGACGAAATCAATGGGAAATGCGAACTTATCTACTCTGACTAGGACATCTTCAGCTATTCCTGATCTGTCCACGAGTTAGATAGTCATTCTGGTAGGCCTTAAGTCATTTAATCCTAGCTTTTTGAATAATGAATAGGGCATTAGGTTTACACTAGCTCCTAAGTCTGCTAATGCATTGCTAATTTGGACATCTTGCAGGTAGCAAGGTACCGAAAATCTTCCTGTATCTCCTAGCTTAGGAGGAATACCATGTTGTAATACTAATGAGTATTCTTCACTTAAGGACAAGCTAACTATCTCTATTAATCTCTCTTTGTTTGAAAGTAGTTCTTTGAAAAATTTAGCGCAGTTTGAGATTTCTACTAAAGCATATACTAGTCGTACATTCAAATGCAGATTCTTGATAATATCCCAATACTTAGCGAATTACGCTTCCTGTTTTTCCTTCCTAAGCCTACCTAGGAAAGGTATGCGGGCACGCAGAATAATTTTTGAGGCCTTAGGAGGGATAGGTTCTGGTGGATTGACAACTGGGTCAATTGACACGGGTTCCTTATCGGAAAAATCTTGTACGGGTATATTAACAGTTTTTTCCTTCCCACCTCTAGTGATTACTAGGGCATCAAACTCACTACACTCTATATCAACTTTAGTGGTTAAACGTTTGAGCGTAAGCTGAAAATTGGTTATTAATTCTTCAAAAGTCTTTATCAAAGTATCGAACTTATTTTGACATTCTATGACTTGAAGGTTTATCATGTATTGCTTTTTCATAAATTCAACTAAAATTTCCTTAGAGTGGAGAGTAGGTTTGTGTAATGGGAAGATTATATTATGGTCCGAGCTATTTTGTTGTTTATGTGCCCATATAGGATAAGGATACCTTAGATTAGTTCTAGTAGCATCAGAGTTTTTAGGAATTGGTAAACTTTGAAGAGTGAGGGTGAGATCTTGTAACCTGGTTTCCAGCATTTTTATCGTATGAGTGAAGACGTCATCCTTCTCAGTAGTTTCATTGCTCCAATCTTCTTGTTGTGCAGCTATTGTGTCTAAGAGATTCCATGCTTCGTCTGCTGTTCGTGACATGAAATTGTCTTAGGAGGCCATGTCTAGGAGAGACTTATCATGCTTGGTCAAACCATTGTAAAGCGTACATATTATGTCTGCCCGACTTAATGAATGATTGGGACATCTTTTAAACATCACATTTAGTCCATTCCATGCAAGACACAATGACTAATTTTCTTTTTGAGAAAAGTTTTTGATGTCATTTCTTAAACAGATTTTTAGGGAGGGTGGATAAAATTTGTTTAAAAACTTGATGGCTAGTTCCTCCTATGAATGTATTGAATTCAGGTTAAATTCATCAAACCATGCTAAAGCGTGTGTAGACAGAGAATATTGAAAAAGATGAAGTTTCAAAATATTTTTCTCGTTTTCTTCCTTCTTAAAAGAGTCAACCAGACTGATAAATTTGTTTAAGTGAAAGTTTGGATCGTCAGTCGGTAATCCTAGAAATTTACAGATCATACTGACTCGTTTAATCATGTGTGAACTGATTTCAGGAATTCCTTCGATTCCTAAGGTGATTGGTCCTCCTCTTTCCTCTAAGCATAACTTATGCAGAGAAGCAAGGGTGTTTTGTTGTTCCATTTATAGATTTTCTATTTAAAAAGACTTAAAATAACTTTTAGAAAATATTAATTGACTAAAAGGATCGATAATTTAATAAAAACAATTATTCTTGAATGTTTCCAATATAATGATACATAGGAAGCACAAAGAGGTATATAATTTCGGACGAGAATATTTATGAAAATATCCTCAAAAATATCGAAGATATTGATTATGATATTTTGGAATTTCTAAGTTCGATGGTTGATGGAGAAAGATTTTTCCGCAAGATTTTAACATGACTTCGGAGCAAGATATTCTCTAAAGATTTCAACGGATCTAGAGTTATCTGGATCCTTTGAATATAGGGTATGGTCCTTGTATTTGTCCTTGGTCTCCTTCATGGTTAACTCTATCCGTTTTCCAGTTCCAATGTTTCTGAGCTTTTCCAACATATTATTCTTTATCATGAAACTTCCGATGACTAAGGTCGTTTACGGTTACCTACAGTTTCTGCTGCTTTAATCAGCTTTTTCAACATTCAGAGTACTGATTCGTAAACTGGTGCCTTTTCAAAATTTCAGAATTGAAGATCGTAATTCTAGGAGATAATTGTTACATGTATACATATAACTATTGATGTAGAAATGCTACGTGATTTCAAAATACTGATTTACTAATTCCCGGTATTGGTATAGTAATTCTCGTTATAAGATGTAAATGAATAAATGATAGGGTTTCACTGAATATAATGATCTTTCGGAAAGTCAAATATCAACGGAGTTGTTGGTAAGTTTACTGTTAATGTGGTAAGATATAAACGGTTCTCCAGTGACGATAATGAAGGGGTAATCTTTATAATAGAGTTTATTCGAATGAAAAACTTGAAGTTGATTTGTTGGAGCTGTCACAAAATTGGCTAATTTGAAAAGAAATTGTGTTGTTATTTTCGAAAATAACAATGCCAAAGAAGCAAGCACAGATACGTGTTAAACATTTATACAGGTTCCGAGTGTTTTTCAGGTGCATAACTATATGCGTAAATCTTTTCTTCCGTAGATGAAGTGCGGTTGGTTCATCCTCCCGATTGAGGTGTTTTCAAGAATCACGAAAGGTTTGAACGCAGATTGTAATCATCAAGTTACAAATGAGGTTTAAGATAAAATCAAGTGGCAAACTTGAAGAATTGTTTAGTTTCATATGTTATAATCGATATTTTAATTCATTTTAATTGTCCACCGTTGATAGTCCTCAGTTGATTAGTCCACAGTTAGCTAGGAACAGTTAGCTAGGATCTTGTTAGCGTGGATTCTTAACAAAATTTCTCATAGTTAATTTGTTTGTTTTTCTAACAAATTTTATTTTGTCCAATGTTTTCTTCATTATGCCACTTGTTGAATTCTGATAGGTCAAAATCCAATTATGAAATTGAATTTGAATGAAAATAGTTGTTCTTTGGTGAACAGCTACGTATATGTGCGAATTTGAGCAATATTGTTAATGACCGCTGAATCTAAATTGGAGAATGTACAGTGTGACATATTAATGTGAAATCTAAATATTCCTCGGGTATTACCTACCCTTTAAAATATTTTCATCATTAACACTTTGTACGAAAGAATTTTTAATCACAATCTTTATAATAATATATATACATATATATTTTCTTCAGATGTAATCATGGATTTAATGAGTTTATATGATATTAAACTCATATGATTTTCGATTTGAGCTAGAATAAGTAATCTCTAAAACTATTAGGAACCACATATTCTTCGTAGAATATTAATGAAGTTATGGATCAATACTTCATCGTTCATTGCTGTTGGTACTCCTTGGTATTTATGGTGCGTATGATGTTGATGTTCGTGGGACAGATTGTGAAATTGAGGCTTGGGATGCGGATGTTGTTGTTGGTAGTATTGTTGGTACCGGTGATGTTGCTGAAGCTGGTACGTTTTACACCATACTTTTCAAGGCTACAACTCGGGTGCAAAGCTCGTTGACTTATTACTCCGGAATGATTATTTGTCGGAGCGAGCAGATGTATAAGGTTTTGAATTTGTGATAGTATATAATCATAGCAAGGTATGAGGGTGAAAATAGTGTTTCTAATAGGTTCACCGGTAAGTGTTTCAGGTTCTTCGCCAAAAGGTGAATTTGGTTGGTGGAAAGGATCGCCTTTTTTTTGTCTCCAATGATTGAGTAGGCTATGAACCCATCAGATAAATTGGGGATGGCTGATTGATTGATTCATTCTGGTGACGCTACTTTCGGAGCTGGAGTGGGACTCCATATCGGAATCCGAGGGACTTGAACTAGTGTTGGGTACCATTGCGTACGATTGAATGAAGGATTTCTCGAAATGAAATGGTTTTCGGATATCGGATGATATTCTAATTACATAGAATACCTATCTATAGAACAGAAGATTTCGTAGATCACGGAGGAATTTACGAAATATATCAGGCAAAGTTTATAGTAACAGATACGCTAAGATATGGATTAGCAGATACGCTAAGATATGAATTTTGTCTACACACTATTCATGCAGTCAATGCAGTAAGATGTGTCTAGACTAAGAATGATAAGCAGGTAATTTTTGACAAGAAATGATAAGCAAAAATTTTGACATGCAGACCAGGTTCAAGTCCAGACTCATTAATATAACCTAACAACTACTAGGTCGAAGTCCAGACTTCACTAATGCATCCTGACAACTACCTGTTAGACACACTAATGTTGACCTGGTTCGCTAAGACCACCGCTCTGATACCAACTTTAACACCCCGTCCTAATCCATCCGGACGAAGTCCATATCGATTATAAACGATTTATAATAGTTGATTTCATCGCGAGGTACTTGACCTCTAAATGATACATTTTACAAACATTGCATTCGTTTTTAAAAGACAAACTTCCATTTCATCGAATGTTGACAGGTATGCATACCATTTCATAATATCCAAACTATAAATGACCTAATCTGTCATTTACTTAATAATAATCTCTAATGAACTTCAATGACTCGAATGCAACGTCTTTTGAAATATGTCATGAATGACTCCAAGTAATATCCTTAAAATGAGCTAATTCACAGCGGAAGATTTCTTTCAAACCTGAGAATAAACATGCTTTCAAGTGTCAACCAAAAGGTTGGTGAGTTCATCAGTTTATTGTAATTATTTCATTTTCATCATTTTAATAGACCACAATATTTTTAAATATTATAAAACGTGCAGAAGTCCCATTCCAACTGCACAAAAAAATATCTTTCATATGAAGAACACCTGGTGAGGATTCAAAATATAATAGTAACCATCTGTGCCGATCTTTCACCCCACGGCTGAATACATGTGCCTTCAAAATATAGAACCTCTGTGCCGGTCTTTACACCCCATGGCTGAACACATGTTTATAAAATATAGGCCAACCGGTGCCAAAATGTCATAAATAATAAACCATCCACTCGGCTCGGGAGCTCATACGCTCTAACGGAAACCGGGGCTAATGTGTGTCATAATGATCAACCCCAATCCCAGATAATTCTATCATAGAATGCAGTTAATGTACTTGTGTCTATTTCGTAAAACAGTTATAAAAGTTGCGCATGTATTCTCAGCCCAAAAATGTAAAGGGTAAAAAGGCAAATCAAACTCACCATACTGTATTTTGTAGTAAAAATGCATATGACGTCATTTAACAAGAGTAGGGTCGACCTCGGATTCACGAACCTATATCATTTGTATATATATTAACACATATAATGGTAGTCGAACAAATTTGTATATTATTAGTGATTTAATTGTTATTTTAATTAAGTGTTTCATTAATAACCTAATTGATTATATTTATTAATATCTATAATAAAAGTATTAATATAATTATGTTATATGTAGTAAATATGGTTTTACATAACTAATAGTTATTTGATAGAATAATATCGATAATAAAAATAAATAAAAAGTTGTTTTATTTTACAATAATAATTAACTTATCACTAATAACAATGATTAATAATAATAGTAATAATATTTTATCTAAATCATAATACTTAAATTTATCATTTCATAATTAGCTTATATAGAATCTTTTAGTCATCTTTTTATATTTTAGTCATGTACTCATGTTCATAATAATAATATCAATAATGATAATGATAATAATAATAATAATTGTAATAATAAAAATATTTAAAATGAGTAAACTACCTTTAAGCTTTTCCTAAAAATTAAATGCCTCAAACTGGGATCGAACCCGAGACCTCTCGCAATCCGACTAACACCCTCAACCAATGCTCCACTTATTCTTTTCAGATTTAATAGAAATTTATTTATATTAAATCTATTCTCTTCAGCCCAACCGAAAATGAACCTCGGCCCAACAAATAATTGGATCTCGGCCCAAAACAATTAGTAGATCACGGCCCAACTTAAAGCACACGGCCCATCATCCAATTAAAATAGAAACCGATGGCCCAAGTGCATTAGGAAAACAAGTTCGGTTCAATTTTTAATACGTTTATATCAAAGACTTTAATCCATCAATATCAACTCAACTTTAACCTCATAATAAACTTTAATAACTCTAGTGGGGTTTTATGATTGGTAAATGTCGGTTGTAAAGGGGAACAAACATGATACCACTAGTACCGAAAATTTCTAATAAAAGCATTAGTAGCAGTGGCAACCACATGGCAATAATATTAAATGTTTTGTTCATGATGGGGTTTTGGGTTCGGCTGTAATAGGCAATATAGTAGTAGCAGAATGTAACGAGCTTGATTAAATTGTTTGTGGCGATTTTAGGTTGCAACACAGCAGCATCGTGACAGTAATAAAAATGAAATTAGGAAAAGACATAATAAAGGTGATGGTGGTGACGGTTTAGTTTATGGTGGTTGTTCATTTGACAGAAACAAAAATAAGTAATGGTTGATGGAAATGTAAGCAGACACTAGTTTTGTGTTTGTGGGTATCGTTCAAAGAGGAAACAGGAAACAGTGACAAGAGGAATTGGTGGCAGTCGTTGATGAATTTAAAGTGGTGTTTTTGCGAATGTTATAGCAGAAACAGTAGTTGTAGTAATTCGAATAATATGAGTAGTAGGTGCAAACAACGAAGAAGGCTGCAAATTTGTTCGTGATGGTTGTTCCGGACAGAAAAATAAGAACGATATCAAATGTGTGTTGTTCGCGAGATGGTGGTTCATGGGTGGTGTTCAATAATCAAGAAGAAACAGAAAAAACGACTAAAACTGATGGTGGTGGTGATTAAATTACGGTGGTCTTGAGGTTATGGATTTAAAGCTAATACCGAGGTACGAGTTGTTTTATTTTATCTTTGTTTTTAATT
This sequence comes from Rutidosis leptorrhynchoides, assembly GCF_046630445.1. NCBI lineage: Eukaryota > Viridiplantae > Streptophyta > Magnoliopsida > Asterales > Asteraceae > Rutidosis > Rutidosis leptorrhynchoides. Next base: position 283,553,439 of record NC_092340.1, on the reverse strand, counting down.
TCAGATAGTAGCAGCTAGAAGTACTTATGATGGATATAGATTGAAATATCTCCTCAACAACTTGAGTTGATTGATTGATGTATGTCGACCGAATATTTCTAGCAGGAGAAGAAGACAGAAGAAGAAACAAATAAAAAAAATAAAAATACTTCAAGCAGATATCGACTTGCAACTGAATTTGGATGTTAATGAATCTTGATTGTACGAGTTTTAGACAGGAAAACAAATCAGCAATAGCTAGAAAATGACTGGAAACAAATTACGTATGTAAATTCATTCATTTAAGTATATATCCGTTTATATATGTATACTTATATCTGTATAGGTTAATATGTATAAAGTTATGTATTTTATATATGTATTTAACTGTTTTTGGTATATATATATTTGAATACGTATTTGTATATATGTATAGATAACTGTATTTTTGTATTGGTACATGCAATTATGTATATCTGAATATACATATCAGTATTATATATATACACTATATATATATATATATATATATATATATATATATATATATATATATATATATATATATATATATATATATATATATATATATATATATATATATATAGATGTGTATGTTAAATATATAAAGGAAATAATATTAGCTATATACAAACATTAAGATTACATATTAATTAATTTTAATAATAATAATAATGAAACTAAAAAAAATGGTGGTAATTCTATTATTAATAATAATAGAAGGTATTATATTCCATTGATTATTAACAACAACACTAATAATTACTTAATAATAATTATAATAGTATTAGATAATAATAATGATATTAATAATAAAAATGGTAATAATAATATCATTCATAATACTAATAATACTACTAATTATGACAACATTAATTTTACTAATTATAATTCTAATAGTAGTGATATTATAACAATTTATATACATCAAACTTCGTATTTATAACATAGTATTATTAATATGGATATTTTTAAAAAATGAAGGTAATAATATTATTATAACAACTATATATTAATTATATATAGAAACCTTATATTTTATATATAACTTATTTTAATTTACAACATAATTATTTTATAACTTATCTTATCTTTTAAATTCATATGTTTAAATTCTATTTTATTATTTTTAATTATCATATATACTTACATTTATATATATGTATATATATATTCAATTACATATTTATTTGTAAATAAATTGTTCGTGAATCGTCGGGCATGGTCAAAGGGTAATTGATTACATGAATATAGATTTCAAAGCTTTCGAGACTCAACATTACAAATTTTGCTTATCGTGTCGAAAACATATAAAGATTAAAGTTTAAATTTGATCGAAAATTTTCGGGTCATCACAGTACCTACCCGTTAAAGAAATTTCGTCCCGAAATTTGATAGAGGTCATCATGGATAACAATAAGAATGTTTTTATGACAAATATGAGTTGATAAATAGAGTTTTATCATCATTGAGTAATATGGATAAAACCATTTGATTTTGTGAAGAGTACGAGTGAAGCTATCACCAAAGAGTGAAATGAGTAGGTATAGATTCGTCATATCTTTTGACGTAGATAGGATTGATTTCCAAGTTCAAGAGATTTGGAGAAAATCTTCGTAATAAGATTTGATACTTCGGTAATCAAGGGAATTAGAATCTGCTTTAAATGCGATCATCTGTTTTGATTGCTCTGTCGGATATCTTACTATAAATTCACCTTCTTCGTTTCCTTACCACTCACACCTTCTATTTTTTTCTCCTTAATTCACACTTTAAAGCATTCGTTAATATGTTTCATCCCGTTTTGATCCTCGATATACTTCTAATTAACATTTCTATCATCCTTCTTTTTAATCTTCCACCAGAAGAATCTGTTTACTTCTACTATTATCTTGGGATGATACTATTCTTAATTATACTGTGCCTTTATATTGCTATTCGTATTAATATTCACAGTTTGTAACTTTTGAGTTGTTGTTGGGTTTTATATCTTCCTTTCTATTTCGATGTCTCTGCTTCCGTCCTTCTGTAATTATTGACATCCACAGTTAATACTCTCTCCAATTTACTGTGATTTGTACTCTCATTTATTTCAGATCTTCATTCTTTTGTTTTCTCTTCCCGACTTTAAATCAAGCGAATAATGATCCAGAATTCCTAAATGTGGAGTTTCGAATGAATTTAATGTTCTAAACAAGAAAGAACGTAATCGCACGATTTGATTTGTCAAATTACCCGAACCGCTGAGAATAGAACTATCAAGAATATATTTTCTTGATATGTTCAGAAGTTAAGCAGAATGAGAGAGTTTTGTAACATGGGACATGATGACGTTATGATCTGTGAATCATCACGTTCCATTAGAAACTCAGCACGACTTACTGTAATATAATCACGTTGATCAAGTGTCATTATATTATACTAACTCATACATCAGTTCCCAACATTACTTCAATAACATTCATATTTTAAGCTCGAAAGTTTACAGAATATAGAAACTAACAGTTTCTATATGATGTAATACTGATAGCACGAAGAGATTAATGATTTCAGATAAGAATTGTTATAAAAATATCTTTAGAAATATGGAGGATATTTATAATGAAAGATACGATAATATCTCAGAATATCTAAGATCAGAGGATGATAGAAACTATTGTCTGCAAGAGTTGAGACTAAGGAGCAAGATATTCACTAAAGACTTTTGTAGACATTGAATCATTTGGATTCTTTGAAGTCAAACTTATTCTTTGTGATTTATCCACGGCTTTCTTTATAGTTTCGCATAATCTGCTTTTCGGTACTAAATTTTCTATTGAATGTTTCCAATATAATGATACATAGGAAGCACAAAGAGGTATATAATTTCGGATGAGAATATTTATGAAAATATCCTCAAAAATATCGAAGATATTGATTATGATATTTTGGAATTTCTAAGTTCGATGGTTGATGGAGAAAGATTTTTCCGCAAGATTTTAACATGACTTCGGAGCAAGATATTCTCTAAAGATTTCAACGGATCTAGAGTTATCTGGATCCTTTGAATATAGGGTATGGTCCTTGTATTTGTCCTTGGTCTCCTTCATGGTTAACTCTATCCGTTTTCCAGTTCCAATGTTTCTGAGCTTTTCCAACATATTATTATTTATCATGAAACTTCCGATGACTAAGGTCGTTTACGGTTACCTACAGTTTCTGCTGCTTTAATCAGCTTTTTCAACATTCAGAGTACCGATTCGTAAACTGGTGCCTTTTCAAAATTTCAGAATTGAAGATCGTAATTCTAGGAGATAATTGTTACATGTATACATATAACTATTGATGTAGAAATGCTACGTGATTTCAAAATACTGATTTACTAATTCCCGGTATTGGTATAGTAATTCTCGTTATAAGATGTAAATGAGTAAATGATAGGGTTTCACTGAATATAATGATCTTTCGGAAAGTCAAATATCAACGGAGTTGTTGGTAAGTTTACTGTTAATGTGGTAAGATATAAACGGTTCTCCAGTGACGATAATGAAGGGGTAATCTTTATAATAGAGTTTATTCAAATGAAAAACTTGAAGTTGATTTGTTGGAGCTGTCACAAAATTGGCTAATTTGAAAAGAAATTGTGTTGTTATTTTCGAAAATAACAATGCCAAAGAAGCTAGCACAGATACGTGTTAAACATTTATACAGGTTCCGAGTGTTTTTCAGGTGCATAACTATATGCGTAAATCTTTTCTTCCGTAGATGAAGTGCGGTTGGTTCATCCTCCCGATTGAGGTGTTTTCAAGAATCACGAAAGGTTTGAACGCAGATTGTAATCGTCAAGTTACAAATGAGGTTTAAGATGAAATCAAGTGGCAAACTTGAAGAATTGTTTAGTTTCATATGTTATAATCGATATTTTAATTCATTTTAATTGTCCACCGTTGATAGTCCTCAGTTGATTAGTCCACAGTTAGCTAGGATCTTGTTAGCGTGGATTCTTAACAAAATTTCTCATAGTTAATTTGTTTGTTTTTCTAACAAATTTTATTTTGTCCAATGTTTTCTTCATTATGCCACTTGTTGAATTCTGATAGGTCAAAATCCAATTATGAAATTGAATTTGAATGAAAATAGTTGTTCTTTGGTGAACAGCTACGTATATGTGCGAATTTGAGCAATATTGTTAATGACCGCTGAATCTAAATTGGAGAATGTACAGTGTGACATATTAATGTGAAATCTAAATATTCCTCGGGTATTACCTACCCGTTAAAATATTTTCATCATTAACAGTTTGTACGAAAGAATTTTTAATCACAATCTTTATAATAATATATATACATATATATTTTCTTCAGATGTAATCATGGATTTAATTAGTTTATATGATATTAAACTCATATGATTTTCGATTTGAGCTAGAATAAGTAATCTCTAAAACTATTAGGAACCACATATTCTTCGTAGAATATTAATGAAGTTATGGATCAATACTTCATCGTTCATTGCTGTTGGTACTCCTTGGTATTTATGGTGCGTATGATGTTGATGTTCGTGGGACAGATTGTGAAATTGAGGCTTGGGATGCGGATGTTGTTGTTGGTAGTATTGTTGGTACCGGTGATGTTGCTGAAGCTGGTACGTTTTACACCATACTTTTCAAGGCTACAACTCGGGTGCGAAGCTCGTTGACTTATTACTCCGGAATGATTATTTGTCAGAGCGAGCAGATGTATAAGGTTTTGAATTTGTGATAGTATATAATCATAGCGAGGTATGAGGGTGAAAATAGTGTTTCTAATAGGTTCACCGGTAAGTGTTTCAGGTTCTTCGCCAAAAGGTGAATTTGGTTGGTGGAAAGGATCGCCTTCTTTTTGTCTCCAATGATTGAGTAGGCTATGAACCCATCAGATAAATTGGGGATGGCTGATTGATTGATTCATTCTGGTGACGCTACTTTCGGAGCTGGAGTGGGACTCCATATCGGAATCCGAGGGACTTGAACTAGTGTTGGGTACCATTGCGTACGATTGAATGAAGGATTTCTCGAAATGAAATGGTTTTCGGATATCGGATGATATTCTAATTACATAGAATACCTATCTATAGAACAGAAGATTTCGTAGATTACGGAGGAATTTACGAAATATATCAGGCAAAGTTTATAGTAACAGATACGCTAAGATATGGATTAGCAGATACGCTAAGATATGAATTTTGTCTACACACTATTCATGCAGTCAATGCAGTAAGATGTGTCTAGACTAAGAATGATAAGCAGGTAATTTTTGACAAGAAATGATAAGCAAAACTTTTGACATGCAGACCAGGTTCAAGTCCAGACTCATTAATATAACCTAACAACTACTAGGTCGAAGTCCAGACTTCACTAATGCATCCTGACAACTACCTGTTAGACACACTAATGTTGACCTGGTTCGCTAAGACCACCGCTCTGATACCAACTTTAACACCCCGTCCTAATCCATCCGGACGAAGTCCATATCGATTATAAACGATTCATAATAGTTGATTTCATGGCGAGGTACTTGACCTCTAAATGATACATTTTACAAACATTGCATTCGTTTTTAAAAGACAAACTTCCATTTCATCGAATGTTGACAGGTATGCATACCATTTCATAATATCCAAACTATAAATGACCTAATCTGTCATTTACTTAATAATAATCTCTAATGAACTTCAATGACTCGAATGCAACGTCTTTTGAAATATGTCATGAATGACTCCAAGTAATATCCTTAAAATGAGCTAATTCACAGCGAAAGATTTCTTTCAAACCTGAGAATAAATATGCTTTCAAGTGTCAACCAAAAGGTTGGTGAGTTCATCAGTTTATAGTAATCATTTCATTTTCATTATTTTAATAGACCACAAGATTTTTAAATATTATAAAACGTGCAGAAGTCCCATTCCAACTGCACAAAAAAATATCTTTCATATGAAGAACACCTGGTGAGGATTCAAAATATAATAGTAACCATCTGTGCCGATCTTTCACCCCACGGCTGAATACACGTGCCTTCAAAATATAGAACCTCTGTGCCGGTCTTTACACCCCACGGCTGAACACATGTTTATAAAATATAGGCCAACCGGTGCCAAAATGTCATAAATAATAAACCATCCACCCGGCTCGGGAGCTCATACGCTCTAACGGAAACCGGGGCTAATGTGTGTCATAATAATCAACCCCAATCCCAGATAATTCTATCATAGAATGCAGTTAATGTACTTGTGTCTATTTCATAAAACAGTTATAAAAGTTGCGCATGTATTCTCAGCCCAAAAATGTAAAGGGTAAAAAGGCAAATGAAACTCACCATACTGTATTTTGTAGTAAAAATGCATATGACGTCATTTAACAAGAGTAGGGTCGACCTCGGATTCACGAACCTATATCATTTGTATATATATTAACACATATAATGGTGGTCGAACAAATTTGTATATTATTAGTGATTTAATTGTTATTTTATTTAAGTGTTTCATTAATAACCTAATTGATTATATTTATTAATATCTATAATAAAAGTATTAATATAATTATGTTATATGTAGTAAATATGGTTTTATATAACTAATAGTTATTTGATAGAATAATATCGATAATAAAAATAAATAAAAAGTTGTTTTATTTTACAATAATAATTAACTTATCACTAATAACAATGATTAATAATAATAGTAATAATATTTTATCTAAATCATAATACTTAAATTTATCATTTCATAATTAGCTTATATAGAATCTTTTAGTCATCTTTTTATATTTTAGTCATGTACTCATGTTCATAATAATAATATCAATAATGATAATGATAATAATAATAATAATTGTAATAATAAAAATATTTAAAATGAGTAAACTACCTTTAAGCTTTTCCTAAAAATTAAATGCCTCAAACTGGGATCGAACCCGAGACCTCTCGCAATCCGACTAACACCCTCAACCAATGCTCCACTTATTCTTTTCTGATTTAATAGAAATTTATTTATATTAAATCTATTCTCTTCAGCCCAACCGAAAATGAACCTCGACCCAACAAATAATTGGATCTCGGCCCAAAACAATTAGGAGATCACGGCCCAACTTAAAGCACACGGCCCATCATCCAATTAAAATAGAAACCGATGGCCCAAGTGCATTAGGAATTCAAGTTCGGTTCAATTTTTAATACGTTTATATCAAAGACTTTAATCCATCAATATCAACTCAACTTTAACCTCATAATAAACTTTAATAACTCAAGTGGGGTTTTATGATTGGTAAATGTCGGTTTTAAAGGGGAACAAACATGATACCACCAGTACCGAAAATTTCTAATAAAAGCATTAGTAGCAGTGGCAACCACATGGCAATAATATTAAATGTTTTGTTCATGATGGGGCTTTGGGTTCGGCTGTAACAGGCAATATAGTAGTAGCAGAATGTAACGAGCTTGATTAAATTGTTTGTGGTGATTATAGGTTGCAACACAGCAGCATCGTGACAGTAATAAAAATGAAATTAGGAAAAGACATAATAAAGGTGATGGTGGTGACGGTTTAGTTTATGGTGGTTGTTCATTTGACAGAAACAAAAATAAGTAATGGTTGATGGAAATGTAAGCAGACACTAGTTTTGTGTTTGTGGGTATCGTTCAAAGAGGAAACAGGAAACAGTGACAAGAGGAATTGGTGGCAGTCGTTGATGAATTTAAAGTGGTTTTTTTGCGAATGTTATAGCAGAAATAGTAGTTGTAGTAATTCGAATAATATGAGTAGTAGGTGCAAACAACGAAGAAGGCTGCAATTTGTTCGTGATGGTTGTTCCGGACAGAAAAATAAGAACGATATCAAATGTGTGTTGTTCGCGAGATGGTGGTTCATGGGTGGTGTTCAATAATCAAGAAGAAACATAAAAAACGACTAAAACTGATGGTGGTGGTGATTAAATTACGGTGGTCTTGAGGTTATGGATTTAAAGCTAATACCGAGGTATGAGTTGTTTTATTTTATCTTTGTTTTTAATTTCAGATAGTAGCAGTTAGAAGTACTTATGATGGATATAGATTGAAATATCTCCTCAACAACTTGAGTTGATTGATTGATGTATGTCGACCGAATATTTCTAGCAGGAGAAGAAGACAGAAGAAGAAACAAATAAAAAAAAATAAAAATACTTCAAGCAGATATCGACTTGCAACTGAATTTGGATGTTAATGAATCTTGATTGTACGAGTTTTAGACAGGAAAACAAATCAGCAATAGCTAGAAAATGACTGGAAACAGATTATGTATGTAAATTCATTCATTTAAGTATATATCCGTTTATATATGTATACTTATATCTGTATAGGTTAATATGTATAAAGTTATGTATTTTATATATGTATTTAACTATTTTTGGTATATATATATATATTTGAATACGTATTTGTATATATGTATAGATAACTGTATTTTTGTATTGGTACATGCAATTATGTATATCTGAATATACATATCAGTATTATATATATCCACTATATATATATATATATATATATATATATATATATATATATATATATATATATATATATATATATATATATATATATATATATATATAGATGTGTATGTTAAATATATAAAGGAAATAATATTAGCTATATACAAACATTAAGATTACATATTAATTAATTTTAATAATAATAATGAAACTAAAAAAAATGGTGGTAATTCTATTATTAATAATAATAGAAGGTATTATATTCCATTGATTATTAACAACACTAATAATTACTTAATAATAATTATAATAGTATTAGATAATAATAATGATATTAATAATAAAAATGGTAATAATAATATCATTCATAATACTAATAATACTACTAATTATGACAACATTAATTTTACTAATTATAATTCTGATAGTAGTGATATTATAACAATTTATATACATCAAACTTCGTATTTATAACATAGTATTATTAATATGGATATTTATAAAAAATGAAGGTAATAATATTATTATAACAACTATATTTTAATTATATATAGAAACCTTATATTTTATATATAACTTATTTTAATTTACAACATAATTATTTTATAACTTATCTTATCTTTTAAATTCATATGTTTAAATTATATTTTATTATTTTTAATTATCATATATACTTACATTTATATATATGTATATATATTCAATTACATATTTATTTATAAATAAATTGTTCGTGAATCGTCGGGCATGGTCAAAGGGTAATTGATTACATGAATATAGATTTCAAAGCTTTCGAGACTCAACATTACAAATTTTGCTTATCGTGTCGGAAACATATAAAGATTAAAGTTTAAATTTGATCAGAAATTTCCGGGTCATCACAGTATTTTTGAATTGATTAACGAATTGAAGATCAAGCGGATAATTATCTTTTATTTAAATTACCTAGATAAAGGATAGTAGTTGGTTTAAGCTTATGGTCCTAAGTACGGAAAAGTAAATGAAGTGGAAGGATATCCGGAGTATACAGATCAGGGAAATGTTGACCAAGATATTAGTTTTGGGTTAGGAAAAGGTAATTATGCTTATGTTTAAGGCTATGTTTGGAGTGATGTAGATCTGGTTGGATGAGCCAATCACACAAACCTACTTATCTCTAGACTCTCAGAGTTCTCTTTGAGTAGTGAAAAGTATGTCACTTGGTTGTATAATTGAAAGGTAGCTATACCTTGGAGGTTATCCTCAGTAAAGTACTAGGTTTATTAGTAAGTTAAGCTCTAATCCTAACCCTCGTTATCAGTTTAGTTAACTGAATAACAACATGCCGTGTTGATTGAACACTGATCACAAACGGAGGGAGTTCGTCGGTTTAAGTTGGCAAAACCTTAAATGAAAACTAACAACCATTTCATCATACTAATGAGATCATATCAATTCAAACATTATACAGCATTACAGTTGATATACTGAAAGTAAAGTAGATAGAAACCTAATAGATACATAGACAGTTGATATGACTTAGTCCTAGGGCAACAATCAAACAAGAACATGCAATAGCCTTGGCTCACAAAGTAAAGGCACTAACTAGATTTTAGCAGTTCCTAAGAGGTCTCTTCGGAACAGTCAATAGACATACTAGGTGAAATGTCCCGTTCATATTGATTATAAACGTTCCATATTAATTGATATCGTTGCGAGATTTTGACCTCTATATGAGACGTTTTTCAAAGACTGCATTCATTTTTAAAACAACCATAACCTTTATTTTATCAATAAATGTTTTAAAAGCATTATGTAGATTATCAAATAATGATAATCTAAAATATACTGTTTACACATGACCATTACATAATGGTTTACAATAGAAATATATTACATCGACATATGTTTCTTGAATGCAGTTTTTACACAATATCATACAAACATGGACTCCAAATCTTGTCCTTATTTTAGTATGCAACAGCGGAAGCTCTTAGTATTCACCTGAGAATAAACATGCTTTAAACGTCAACAAAAATGTTGGTGAGTTATAGGTTTAACCTATATATATCAAATCGTAACAATAGACCACAAGATTTCATATTTCAATACACATCCCATACATAGAGATAAAAATCATTCATATGGTGAACACCTGGTAACCGACATTAACAAGATGCATATATAAGAATATCCCCATCATTCCGGGACATCCTTCGGATATGATATAAATTTCAAAGTACTAAAGCATCCGGTACTTTGGATGGGGTTTGTTAGGCCCAATAGATCTATCTTTAGGATTCGCGTTAATTAGGGTGTCTATTCCCTAATTCTTAGATTACCAGACTTAATAAAAAGGGGCATATTCGATTTCGATAATTCAACCATAGAATGTAGTTTCACATACTTGTGTCTATTTTGTAAATCATTTATAAAACATGCTTGTATTCTCATTCCAAAAATATTAGATTTTAAAAGTGGAACTATAACTCACTTTCACAGATATTTCCTTCCTCAGAAATAAGACTTGGCCACGGATCGATTCACGAACCTATACAAATATGTACATATATATCAAAATATGATCAAAATATAATTACAACCATTTTTATTATGTTTTAAAGATTTGAGTGTATTAAGTCAGCTGTCCTCGTTAGTAACCTACAACTAGTTGTCCACAGTTAGATGTACAGAAATAAATCGATATATATATATATATATATTATCTTGAATCAATCCACGACCTAGTGTATACAACTCTCAAGCTAGATCACAACTCAAAGTATATATATTTTTGGAATCAACCTCAACCCTGTATATCTAACTCCAACATTACTGCATATAGAGTGTCTATGGTTGTTACAAATAATATATATACAAGGGTCGATATGATATGTCAAAACATTTGCATACGTGTCTATGGTATCCCAAGATTACATAATATATTAGAATACATGTATAATACAAATAAGTTAGCTAGGATATGATTTGTATAGATTTGTTAAACATTTCCCGTAGCTAAAAAGATCAAAAATATCCAATCTTGTTTTACCCATAACTTCTTCATTTTAAATCCGTTTTGAGTGAATCAAATTGCTATGGTTTCATATTGAACTCTAATTTAAGAATCCAAACAGAAAAAGTATAGGTTTATAGTCAAAAATTTAAGTTACATGTCAATTACAAAAGAGGTAGTCATTTCCATCGAAAGAACGACATCTTGATGACCATTTTGAAAAACATACTTTCACTTTGAGTTTAACCAAGATTTTTGGATATAGTTTCATGTTCATATGAAAAATCATTTTCCCAGAAGAACAACTTTTAAATCAAAGTTTATCATAGTTTTTAATTATCCAAACCAAAACAGCCCCCTGTTTCACTACGACGGCGTATATCCGATTTTATGGTGTTCATAGTGTTTTCAAGTTTTAAATCATTAAGTTAGCATATCATATAGATATAGAACATGTGTTTAGTTGATTTGAAAAGTCAAGTTAGAAGGATTAACTTTTGTTTGAGAACAAGTTTAGAATTAACTAAACTATGTTCTAGTGATTACAAGTTTAAGCCTTCGAATAAGATAGCTTTATATGTATGAATCGAATGATGTTATGAACATCATTACTACTTCAAGTTTTCTGGATAAAACTACTAGAAATGAGAAAAATGGATCTAGCTTTAAAGGATCCTTGGATGGCTTAAAAGTTCTTGAAGCAGAATCATGACACGAAAACAGTTCAAGTAAGATTTTCACTCGAAATAAGATTGTTATAGTTGTAGAAATTGAATCAAAGTTTGAATATGAATATTACCTTGAATAAGAAATATAACCTACTTTAAATAACAAAGGTTCCTTGATCTTAGATGATTACTTGGAATGGATTAGAAAGCTTGGAAGTAGACTTGCAAACTTGGAAGTATTCTTGATTTTTATGAAACTATACTTATGGAATTTATGAAGAACGCTTAGAACTTGAAGATGGAACTTGAGAGAGATCAATTAGATGAAGAAAATTGAAGAATGAAAGTGTTTGTAGGTGTTTTTGGTCGTTGGTATATGGATTAGATATAAAGGATATGTAATTTTGTTTTCATGTAAATAAGTCATGAATGATTACTAATATTTTTGTAATTTTATGAGATATTTCATGATATTTGCCAAATGATGGTTCCCACATCTGTTAGTTGACTCACATGGGCTACTAAGAGCTTATTATTGGAGTGTATATACCAATAGTACATACATCTAAAAGCTGTGTATTGTACGAGTACGAATACGGGTGCATACGAGTAGAATTGTTGATGAAACTGAACGATGATGTAATTATAAGCATTTTTGTTAAGTAGAAGTACTTTGATATGTATCTTGAAGTCTTTCAAAAGTTTAAGAATACATATCAAAACACAACATGTATATACATTCTAATGGAGTCGTTAAGTCTTCGTTAGTCGTTACATGTAAGTGTTGTTTTGAAACCTTTAAGTTATCGATCTCAATTAATGTTGTTAACCCAATGTTTATTATATCAAATGAGATGTTAAATTATTATGTTATCATGATATTATGATGTATGAATATCTCTTAATATGATATATACATTAAAATATCGTTACAACAATAATCGTTACATATAAGTCTCGTTTCGTAATTCTTGAGTTAGTAGTCTTGTTTTTACATATGTAGTTCATTGTTAACACACTTAATGATATATTTAAATATCATTTTATCATGTTAAATATAGTATATCAATATCTTAATATGATACATATGTATTTAGTATACGTTATCATAACGATAATCGTTATATATATCATTTCGAGTTTCTTAACTTAGTAATCTCATTTCTTATGTATATCACACATTGTTAATATACTTAGTGAGATACTTACTCATCATAATCTCATGTCAACTATATATATATATATATGTTTATATATACCACAACATGTAGTTTTTTACAAATTTGTAACGTTCGTGAATCGTCGGTCAACTTGGGTGATCTATTGTCTATATGAAACTTATTTCATTTTATCAAGTCTTAACAAGTTTGATTGCTTAACACGTTGGAAACATTTGGTCATGTAAATATCGATCTCAATTAATATATATAAACATGGAAAAGTTCGGGTTACTTTAGTACCTACCCGTTAAATAAATTTCGTCCCGAAATTTTAAGTTGTTGAAGGTGTTGACGAATCTTCTGGAAATAGATGCGGGTATTTCTTCTTCATCTGATCTTCACGCTCCCAGGTGAACTTGGGTCATCTACGAGCATTCCATCGAACCTTAACAATCGGTATCTTGTTTTGCTTAAGTCTCTTAACCTCACGATCCATTATTTCGACGGGTTCTTCAATGAATTGAAGTTTTTAATTGATTTGGATTTCGTCCAACGGAATAGTGAGATCTTCTTTAGCAAAATATTTCTTCAAATTCGAGTCATGGAAAGTGTTATGTACAGCCGCGAGTTGTTGAGGTAGCTCCAGTTGGTAAGCTACTGGTCCAACACGATCTATAATCTTGAATGGTCCAATGTACCTTGGATTTAGTTTCCCCCATTTACCAAATCGAACAACGCCTTTCCAAGGTGAAACCTTAAGCTTGACCATTTCTCTAATTTCAAATTCTATATCTTTTATTTTACTGTCCGCGTAGCTCTTTTGTCGACTCTGGGCGGTTTTCAATCGTTGTTGAATTTGGATGATTTTCTCGGTAGTTTTTTGTATTATCTCCGGACCCGTAATCTGTCTATCTCCCACTTCATTCCAACAAATCGGAGACCTGCACTTTCTACCATAAAGTGCCTCAAACGGCGCCATCTCAATACTAGAATGATAACTGTTGTTGTAGGAAAATTCTGCTAACGGTAGGTGTCGATCCCAACTGTTTCCGAAATCAATAACACATGCTCGTAGCATGTCTTCAAGCATTTGTATCGTCCTTTCGCTCTGCCCATCAGTTTGTGGATGATAGGCAGTACTCATGTCTAGACGAGTCCCCAATGCTTGTTACAACGTCTGCCAGAACCTTGAAACAAATCTACCATCCCTATCAGAGATATTAGAGACGGGTATTCCATGTTTGGAGACAACCTCCTTCAAATACAATCGCGCCAACTTCTCCATTTTGTCATCTTCTCTCATTGGCAGGAAGTGTGCTAACTTGGTGAGACGATCAACTATTACCCAAATAGTATCGTAACCACTTGCAGTCCTTGGCAATTTAGTAATGAAATCCATGGTAATGTTTTCCCATTTCCATTCTGAGATTTCATGTTGTTGTAGTAGACCTGATGGTTTCTGATGTTCAGCTTTAACCTTAGAACATGTCAAACATTCTCCTACATATTTAGCAATATCGGCTTTCATACCCGGCCACCAAAAGTGTTTCTTGAGATCTTTATACATCTTCCCCGCTCCGGGATGTATTGAGTATCTGGTTTTATGTGCTTCTTTAAGTACCATTTCTCTCACATCTCCAAACCTTGGTACCCAAATTCTATCAGCCCTATATCGGGTTCCGTCTTCCCGAATATTAAGATGATTCTCTGATCCTTTGGGTATCTCATTCTTCAACTTTCCTTCTTTTACAACCCCCTGTTGCGCCTCCTTTATTTGAGTAGTAAGGTTAGTATGAATAATTATATTCGTAGCTTTTACCCGTATAGGTTCTCTGTCCTTTCTACTCAAAGCGTCGGCTACCACATTCGCCTTCCCCGGGTGGTATCGAATCTCAAAATCATAGTCATTCAACAGTTCAATCCACCTGCATTGTCTCATATTCAGTTGCTTCTGATTAAATATATGTTGGAGATTTTGTGGTAGGTATATATAATACTTTTGAGCCCATATAAATAATGCCTCCAAGTCTTTAATGTAAAAACAACAGCACCCAATTCCAAATCGTGAGTTGTATAATTTTGCTCGTGAATCTTCAATTGTCTAGACGCATAAGCAATCACCTTCGTTCGTTGCATTAATACACAACCGAGACCTTGCTTTGATGCATCACAATAAATCACAAAATCATCATTCCCTTCAGGCAATGACAATATAGGTGCCGTAGTTAGCTTTTTCTTCAATAACTGAAACGCCTTCTCTTGTTCATCCTTCCATTCAAATTTCTTCCCTTTATGCGTTAACAAAGTCAAGGGTTTTGCTATTTTGGAGAAATCTTGGATGAATCTTCTGTAGTAACCAGCCAATCCTAAAAATTGACGTATATGCTTCGGAGTTTTTTTTTGGGTTTCCCACTTTTCAACGGTTTCAATCTTTGCCGAGTCCACCTGGATACCTTCTTTGTTCACTATGTGACCGAGGAATTGAACTTCTTCCAACCAAAATGCACACTTTGAAAACTTAGCGTACAGTTTTTCTTTCCTCAATACTTCTAGCACTTTTCTCAAATGTTCTTCGTGCTCTTTATCATTCTTTGAGTAAATAAGTATGTCATCAATGAAAACAATGACAAACTTGTCAAGATATGGCCCACACACTCAGTTCATAAGGTCCATGAACACAGCTGGTGCGTTAGTCAATCCAAACGGCATAACCATAAACTCGTAATGACCATAACGCGTCCTAAAAGCAGTTTTTGGAATATCATCCTCCTTTACTCGCATTTGATGATATCCAGAACGTAAATCAATTTTCGAATAAACTGACGAGCCTTGTAGTTGATCAAATAAGTCGTCAATTCTCGGCAGTGGATAACGGTTTTTGATGGTAAGTTTATTCAACTCTCTGTAGTCAATACACAACCTAAATGTACCATCCTTCTTCTTGACAAACAAAACAGGAGCTCCCCATGGTGATTTGCTTGGTCGGATGAAACCATGTTCTAATAGTTCTTGCAGTTGGCTTTGCAGTTCTTTCATCTCGCTGGGTGCGAGTTTTTAAGGAGCACGAGCTATTGGTGCAGCTCCTGGTACAAGATCTATTTGAAATTCAACAGATCGATGTGGAGGTAGTCCCGGTAATTCTTTCGGAAATACATCGGGAAATTCTTTTGCGACGGGAACATCATTGATGCTCTTTTCTTCAGTTTGTACTTTCTCGACGTGTGCTAGAACAGCATAGCAACCTTTTCTTATTAGTTTTTGTGCCTTCAAATTACTAATAAGATGTAGCGTCGTGTTGCCCTTTTCTCCGTACACCATTAAGGGTTCTCCTTCTTCTCGTACAATGCGAATTGCATTTTTGTAACATACGATCTCTGCTTTCATCTCCTTCAGCCAGTCCATGCCAACTATTACATCAAAACTCCCTAACTCTACTGGTATCAAATCAATCTTAAATATTTCGCTACCCAGTTTAATTTCTCGATTCCGGCATATATAATCTGCTGAAATAAATTTACCGTCTGCTAATTCGAGTAAAAATTTACTATCAAACGGCATCAATGGACAACTTAATTTAGCACAAAAATCTCTACTCAGATAGCTTCTATCCGCACCCGAATCAAATAAAACGTAAGCAGATTTATTGTCAATAAGAAATGTACCCGTAACAAGCTCTGGGTCTTCCTGTGCCTCTGCCGCATTAATATTGAAAACTCTTCCGGGGCCTTGTCCATTCGTGTTCTCCTGGTTTGGGTAATTTCTAATAATGTGGCCCGGTTTTCCACATTTATAACAAACTACATTGGCATAACTTGCTCCGACACTACTTGCTCCACCATTACTCGTTTCGACACCATTTGTTCCTTTCGTTCTGTTAACCCCTGGTCCGTAGACCTCACACTTCACCGCGCTATGACCATTTCTTTTACACTTGTTGCAAAATTTGGTGCAGAACCCCGAGTGATACTTTTCACACCTTTGGCATAGCTGCTTCTGATTGTTGTTGTTATTGCGGTTGTTATTGTTATTGGGATGATTGTTGTAGTTGTTGTTGTTGTTGTTGTTGTTGTTGTACCGTTTGTTGTAGTTGCGATTGATGTTGCGATTGTTGGGATAGTTGTTGTTGTTTTGGTGACTCTTATCACCGTTTTTCTCCCACTTTCTTTTGACTAACTTCACGTTGGCCTCTTCGGCTGCCTGTTCTTTAATTCTTCCCTCAATCTGGTTCACTAGTTTGTGAGCCATTCTACATGCCTTTTGTATGGAGGCAGGCTCGTGTGAACTTATATCTTCTTGGATTCTCTCCGGTAACCCTTTCACAAACGCGTTGATCTTCTCTTCCTCATCTTCGAACGCTCTCGAACACAATAGGCACAATTCTGTGAATCATCTTTCGTACGAAGTAATATCAAATCCCCGTGTTCGTAACCCTCTAAGTTCTGACTTGAGCTTATTGACCTCGGTTCTGGGACGGTACTTCTTGTTCATCAAGTGCTTGAATGCTGACCACGGTAGCGCGTAAGCAGCATCTTGTCCCACTTGCTCTAGATAGGTATTCCACCATGTTAACGTAATACCTGTGAAGGTATGCATAGCGTACTTCACTTTGTCTCCTTCAGTACACTTACTTATGGCAAACACCGATTTAACTTTCTCGGTCCACCGTTTCAATCCGATTGGTCCTTCGGTCCCATCAAATTCTGAAGGTTTGCAGGCAGTGAATTCCTTGTAGGAGCATCCTACACGATTTCTTGCACCGTTAGCTGTATTGCTAGATTCAGAGTTATTGTTGGTATGTAGCGCGGCCTGTACTGCGGCTATGTTTGAAGCAAGAAAGGCACGAAATTCCTCTTCGCTCATATTCAAGGTGCGTTGAGTAGTCGGTGCCATTTCCTTCAAAATAGTCAAATGAAACAATTTAATCATACAGAATATTAAGAGTAGTCAATAGTATCTCGTAGCATAATATGAACTCATTTATAAAAGCTTTTTCTTCATATTAGTGTTTTATAAGTTTAAATTTGGGTACTACCTACCCGTTAAGTTCATACTTAGTAGCTAATATACAATTCAACTACTACAATTCCATATGAAAAACTGATTATAATAATATATCACATACAAATATTCTTCAAACTTACAACTTCGCTATATTACATATAACATGAAATATAGTACACTATGATACAGGACAGTTTTGAAGATAAATCTAGTTAATACGCAAGTTGTTCAGCAAAGAAAATAAAGACACGTAATTCATAAGTCCAGAAACAAGTCATGCATTCTTGTTTTACTAAGACGACTTCCCATCCTTGGTCTTGTGGAAAATAACCGTTTGACCATTAGCTAGGTAGCATGTTGTAATGTCGTCAAAAGGACGAGGGTTTCGTAATGTCCAACAGCCCCGTAATAATCTAAAAACCTTGTTTCTCACCCCAACTATTGAATCCGTCACTTGTGGGAAAGTTTTATTTAAAAGCTGCAATCCGATGTTCTTTTTCTCACTTTGGTAAGAAGTGAACATCACTAACCCGTAAGCATAACATGCTTCTTTATGTTGCATGTTAGAAGCTTTTTCTAATTCACGAAATCCTATGTTGGGATATGTTGAGTCAAAATAGGTTCTTAACCCGTAGCGTAAAATTGCATTTAACGCTTTAAAGAAAACACGGTGTAACTTAAAGTCTCCCCAATGTGATATACCCCACCTATCAAAGGAAAGCCTTTTATAAACTAAGGCATTTCTGGAAAGTATTTCAAATGTTTGACAAGTTAATTTCGCCATAACTAAATGTGCTGATGAATTCTGACCGACTCTAGATAAGATTTCCTCAATCATATCCTCTGGTAGGTCTTCTAAAATATTCAGTTGTCTACCCTTAACGTCCATTTTATTTTTATACTGTAAAGTAGACAAGGATTAGATTCGTAATAACAAACAATACATGAAATTTTTACATAGAACATAAAAGTAAAAGCACACTACAATACATTTATTACACAACATGCTCACACCCCTCTAATCTGAATCACTGGTTTCTTCTTCTTCGGACTTGGTTCTTTTTCCTAATCTTCTAGGGATATATGATGTTCCTCTGATACGAGTCATCGTTTTCCACATTGGTTTATAAAAACCTGGTGGTTTAGAGGTTCCCGGGTTATTGTCACGATATTGAAAATACGGGTGTTGACGGTACATATAAAGTTCATCGGGGTCGGAATCAGATTTCTCTATTTTGATGCCTTTTCCCTTATTATTTTCTTTTGCCTCATTAAATTAGGTCGGGGTAATTTCTATAACATCATTGGAATCCTCATCAGGATCCAATTCATCAGAAAATTGGTAATTTTCCCAATATTTTGCTTCCTTAGCGTAAACACCATTGACCATTATTAACTTTGGTCCATTGGTTGAGGATTTTCTTTTATTTGACCGGTTTTCTGTGGTTCCTACTATTCCCCCCACCGGAACCTCTTCTTCTTCCAGTTCCTCTTCTTCCGGTTCCTCTTCTTCCGGTTCCGTTTCCTCTTCTTCCGGTTCTTCGGGAACTTGTGAATCTTGCCAATATATATTCGACTCTTCGTTATTATTAGGTGAGTCAATGGGATTTGTGCTAGAGGTAGACATCTATCACACAATATCAAACATGTTAAGAGATTAATATATCACATAATATTTACATGTTAATAATATATAGTTTCTAACAAAAATGTTAAGCAATCATTTTTAAAGAAAACACGGTCGAAGTTCAGACTCACTAATGCATCCTAACAAACTCGATAAGACACACTAATGCAAATTTTTCTGGTTCTCTAAGACCAACGCTCTGATACCAACTGAAATGTCCAGTTCATATTGATTATAAACGTTCCATATTAATTGATTTCGTTGGGAGGTTTTGACCTCTATATGAGACGTTTTTCAAAGACTGCATTCATTTTTAAAACAACCATAACCTTTATTTTATCAATAAAGGTTTTAAAAGCATTACGTAGATTATCAAATAATGATAATCTAGAATATACTGTTTACACATGACCATTACATAATGGTTTACAATAGAAATATATTACATCGACATATGTTTCTTGAATGCAGTTTTTACACAATATCATACAAACATGGACTCCAAATCTTGTCCGTATTTTAGTATGCAACAGCGGAAGCTCTTAGTATTCACTTGAGAATAAACATGCTTTAAACGTCAACAAAAATGTTGGTGAGTTATAGGTTTAACCTATATATATCAAATCGTAACAATAGACCACAAGATTTCATATTTCAATACACATCCCATACATAGAGATAAAAATCATTCATATGGTGAACACCTGGTAACCGACATTAACAAGATGCATATATAAGAATATCCCCATCATTCCGGGACACCCTTCGGATATGATATAAATTTCGAAGTACTAAAGCATCCGGTACTTTGGATGGGGTTTGTTAGGTCCAATAGATCTATTTTAAGGATTCGCGTTAATTAGGGTGTATGTTCCCTAATTCTTAGATTACCAGACTTAATAAAAAGGGGCATATTCGATTTCGATAATTCAACCATGGAATGTAGTTTCACGTACTTGTGTCTATTTTGTAAATCGTTTATAAAACCTGCATCTATTCTCATCCCAAAAATATTAGATTTTAAAAGTGGGACTATAACTCACTTTCATAGATATTTCCTTCCTCAGAAATAAGACTTGGCCACGGATCGATTCACGAACCTATACAAATATGTACATATATATCAAAGTATGATCAAAATATAATTACAACCATTTTTATTATGTTTTAAAGATTTGAGTGTATTAAGTCAGCTGTCCTCGTTAGTAACCTACAACTAGTTGTCCACAGTTAGATGTACAGAAATAAATCGATATATATATTATCTTGAATCAATCCATGACCCAGTGTATACACGTCTCAGGCTAGATCACAACTCAAAGTATATATATTTTTGGAATCAACCTCAACCCTGTATAGCTAACTCCAACATTACTGCATATAGAGTGTCTATGGTTGTTCCAAATAATATATATACATGGGTCGATATGATATGTCAAAACATTTGCATACGTGTCTATGGTATCCCAAGATTACATAATATATTAGAATACTTGTATAATACAATATAAGTTAGCTAGGATATGATTTGTATAGATTTGTTAAACATTTCCCGTAGCTAAAAAGATCAAAAATATCCAATCTTGTTTTACCCATAACTTCTTCATTTTAAATCCGTTTTGAGTGAATCAAATTGCTATGGTTTCATATTGAACTCTAATTTAAGAATCAAAACAGAAAAAGTATAGGTTTTTAGTCAGAAATTCAATTTACATGTCAATTACTAAAGAGGTAGTCATTTCCGTCGAAAGAACGACATCTTGATGACCATTTTGAAAAACATACTTTCACTTTGAGTTTAACCAAGATTTTTGGATATAGTTTCATGTTCATATGAAAAATCATTTTCATAGAAGAACAACTTTTAAATCAAAGTTTATCATAGTTTTTAATTATCCAAACCAAAACAGCCCCCGGTTTCACTACGACGGCGTATATCCGATTTTATGGTGTTCATTGTTTTTCCAGGTTTTAAATCATTAAGTTAGCATATCATATAGATATAGAACATGTGTTTAGTTGATTTTAAAATTCAAGTTAGAAGGATTAAGTTTTGTTTGCGAACAAGTTTAGAATTAACTAAACTATGTTCTAGTGATTACAAGTTTAAACCTTCGAATAAGATAGCTTTATATGTATGAATCGAATGATGTTATGAAAATCATTACTACCTCAAGTTTTCTGGATAAAACTACTGGAAATGAGAAAAATGGATCTAGCTTCAAAGGATTCTTGGATGGCTTGAAAGTTCTTGAAGCAGAATCATGACACGAAAACAGTTCAAGTAAGATTTTCACTCGAAATAAGATTGTTATAGTTGTAGAAATTGAATCAAAGTTTGAATATGAATATTACCTTGAATTAGAAAGATAACCTACTATAAATAACAAAGGTTCCTTGATCTTAGATGATTACTTGGAATGGATTAGAAAGCTTGGAAGTAGACTTGCAAACTTGGAAGTATTCTTGATTTTTATGAAACTATACTTATGGAATTTATGAAGAACACTTAGAACTTGAATATGGAACTTGAGAGAGATCAATTAGATGAAGAAAATTGAAGAATAAAAGTGTTTGTAGGTGTTTTTGGTCGTTGGTATATGGATTAGATATAAAGGATATGTAATTTTGTTTTCATGTAAATAAGTCATGAATAATTACTAATATTTTTGTAATTTTATGAGATATTTCATGCTAGTTGCCAAATGATGGTTCCCACATGTGTTAGGTGACTCACATGGGATGCTAAGAGCTGATCATTGGAGTGTATATACCAATAGTACATACATCTAAAAGCTGTGTATTGTACGAGTACGAATGTTGGTGCATACGAGTGGAATTGTTGATGAAACTGAACGAGGATGTAATTGTAAGCATTTTTGTTAAGTATAAGTACTTTGATATGTGTCTTGAAGTCTTTCAAAAGTGTAAGAATACATATCAAAAAACAACATGTATATACATTCTAATGGAGTCGTTAAGTCTTCGTTAGTCGTTACATGTAAGTGTTGTTTTGAAACCTTTAAGATAACGATCTCAATTAATGTTGTTAACCCAATGTTTATTATATCAAATGAGATGTTAAATTATTATGTTATCATGATATTATGATGTATGAATATCTCTTAATATGATATATACATTAAAATATCGTTACAACGATAATCGTTACATATAAGTCTCGTTTCGTAATTCTTGAGTTAGTAGTCTTGTTTTTACATCTGTAGTTCATTGTTAACACACTTAATGATATATTTAAATATCATTTTATCATGTTAAATATAGTGTATCAATATCTTAATATGATACATATGTATTTACTAGACGTTATCATAACGATAATCGTTATATATATCATTTCGGGTTTCTTAACTTAGTAATCTGATTTCTTATGTATATCACACATTGTTAATATACTTAGTGAGATACTTACTCATCATAATCTCATGTCAACCATATATATATATATATATATATATATATATATATATATATATATATATATATATATATATATATATATATATATATATATATATATATATATATGTCTATATATACCACAACATGTAGTTTTTACAAATTTGTAACGTTCGTGAATCGCCGGTCAACTTGGGTGATCAATTGTCTATATGAAACTTATTTCATTTAATGAAGTCTTAACAAGTTTGATTGCTTAACACGTTGGAAACATTTAATCATGTAAATATCGATCTCAATTAATATATATAAACATGGAAAAGTTCGGGTCACTACACTAGGTCATTCATGTCTCAATTCCTAAGTTTCGTGTCCTAAAAGCGCATTAGATGCCTCTCGGGAACTCCGGCCATACCGAGTTCATAGAATCTTCAGATACAGTATAACCAGGTGTCTTAATCATATGAAGTAGCTAAGTTCATATAGGTGGACAAGTCCTGATCACAACCTAGGTGGGTCAATCTTTAAGATGCTAGCATACAAATCTATTAAACTTACTAGTTCAATATTACGACAGTAACCGTACTAAATTAACATAATTACGCTAACCCAAACTTCTATCATGGCAACATACAGATTTATTAAGCTATCATGGTAATATCGGAACGCATTATTAAACATAAAAGGTAAGAACACATGTTTAACACAAAAGACAAGCGTTTCGGATAAAAACCTGAAAAGGCTGGAGAAATCCGCCCGAGATCGCAGGAACTCGCCGGGATACCCTCCGGAAAATAAAAGCTAAGCTAACTACTACTAAAAACTAACTAAAAGCTTGAAAATATAAAGTGAATTACAAATTGAGTGTGTTGAAATGGATGGAGAGAGCCCTTTAAATAGACTTGATTTTTGCCAGCAAATGGCTGGCAGACTGTTTGGCAAGCCGTTTGCTAGACCCGTTTGCTTGTTTTGTCTGTTTAAGATTCCCGTTTGATCAGGCCATGTTGCAGGCCGTTTGACATACATGCAAGCCATTTGGCAGGCCGTTTGGCTTGCCTAGTCAGCTGAATTCACTGAATCATAACTTGATTTCTTGTCTTTCACCGTGTTCGCTCTAGAATCTTCGTTTTAGCTCCGTTTTACTTGATTCTTTTTGCATTGCCTTCGTAATTACTTAACCTACAAAATCAACCAAAAAAGCTAATAATTTTGCCAACAAAGTTTGAATCTTTATTGATTTAGGGCTTAATAACGGGGGTAAAACGTGACTTTTTGGCCGATATCACGATCCATGAACACTGCCGGTGCGTTCGTCAAACTAAACGGCATTATTGTAAATTTATGATGTTCGTAGCATGTTCTGAACGCTGTCTTCGGTATATCAGTCTCTTTTACTCTCATTTGATGATAACCTGACCTAAGGTCAATCTTAGAGTAACATCCAGATCCTTGGAGCTGTTCAAACAGATCATCGATTCTTGGTAGCGGATATCTATTCTTGATAGTCAGTTTGTTCTATGTAATCAATACAAAGTCTCATAGGTCCATCCTTACCGGAGCTCAAACTCTGAACTCCTCAGCTTGGCATTCATAGCCAACAACCCTTGTAGCTCTAGGGGTGCAAGTCTATACGGTGCGCGAGCCACTGGGGCCACTCCTGGCACTAGGTCAATCTGAAATTCATCTTCACGATGGGGTGGAAGACCATGTAACTCTTCCGGAAGGACCTTAAGGAAAATTTCTAGCGGTTGGGACATATTCATTCCCTTAATTGTTGATTCAACTTTACTCACATGTGCCAGAATTGCGAGATATTCTTATCTCATGTACTTCTGGATCTTCGAGTAATTAATGTAACTCAATGGTGTAATGGTCTCCTCTCCGTACACCATCATCGTCGGTAAGAGGAATTCGAATAGCCTTCTGGTCTCAGCAAACTCGGTTTTGTCATCTGATAACCAGTCCATTCCAACCCCAAGGTAAAAAAATTCCCAGTTTATTAGTTCTATATAGTACACGTTGTCTAAGGAAGATATTGGATTCTAAATGTTGTGACAGGATTCTCTAGCGACAGAGCTTCTATCAGCACCGGTGTCGACAGTATATAAACACTATGATTGATGAGTAAGAATAAACTCTTGACAAACTTCATTGAAGTTGATGTTGAAAGCAGTGTGAGTTATTAGACTTGTCCTACATCGGGATGTGAAGGAGAATGAAATATCCTTTACGGGGGAGGTGTGGATGCCTCTTCTGGTAGACGCGTATTGGAAAGTAAAACCATGAAACTGCGGGTGGTTGAATGATAGGTAAGTCTGAAGTCAAGTAGACAATATCTACTACTTATTGTGCCGGCTTTTACCAGGAATTCATCCTCTAAAGATATATCAGAAATGAGTCGTGATGCATAATAGATAGTATTAAATCGTGGAGGTGCTAGTAATGATGAGTAGTATTTAGTAGTGGTAAGTAAAAATGGGTAGCATTAAGTAGTAACTAGTAATGATAAGCAGTAGTGATTGGTCGAGACTAGCAGTGAGGGGGGCGTTGAGTAGTAGTTAGCAACGATAACTAGTAAGGATTAGTGGTATGCGATGATGAGTATGTTCCAAACAGTGTCTTCTTAGTGTCAAGTAGTGATCGATGGTGACGGACAGTGTCGAGTAGTGACAAATTGTGACGTGATTATGGCTATTAATAGGTTTTAATAACAATTAATTCGTACAGTGTAGATTTCTACTCATATTTGAGATTATACAGTTTATGTTCTAAACGGTGTTTATCCAAGTAATCTACTTGACTCGCTCGCAATTACTTATTTTACGATGTTGGAACTTCTATATGAGTTACCGTAATGTTATCCCGGTCATTACATTACGCTATCTCGTATTTCCATTCGACATTACTCTATAAGTTCAAGATAGCATAGTCAACTTAATTCAATTAAGTCTCGCATCATGTGTACGTATGCGATTCGTGATATAGTATAGTTAATCCAATTCCATATCATATGGTTATAGGTGTGTATATGTATGTGACGTAATGTGTAGCCCTATATGTAGCATAGTGAAGCAAACAGTGCAAGCATGATGTATAATAGTCATCTAAGGTATACGGCTATAGACTAGACCCACTAATGCGCCCTACAGTTAGACACACTAATGCATCCTAGTTCCCTATAGCCAAAGGTCTGATACCAACATTAACACCCCTTCAGAACACACTAATTGAATGTTAACTCTGGTCCTAGTGCTTGACTTGACTTCTATGTAACAGCAACGTTCTACAGCGGAAGCAATTAATACATGAGAATAAACATGCAAAACGGGTCAACATAAAGTTGTGTGAATCTACAGGTTTAAGTAAATAGTTCACTGTATGTTTCATAAAACAGTTTCCAAAATTTGTTTATTGAAAAATCAGTTATCAGAATCGTTTATCAGTAATCGGTATCTGAAAATCAGTATACAGAAATCAGTAAACATTTATCAGTATAAAGCCACCAAGGTTTAATGTCAAAAGTTTGCATACAGCAAATGCCAAGTGTTAAACTGTTTGTAATCAGCGATGTCAAGTTTCAACTATGTGTGACATCAAAAAGGTTTGTTTCAAATGTTTGTAGACATTACCATGTCTAGTTTCAAGTTTGTAAATCCCAAGTTAAAGTAGCATAAAGCAGAGTCTGAAAAACAGTATTCAGAAAAATAATTATTTGTTTTTAGACAACGAGATTTCATAACGTACAATCCAAGTGTTGTAAAAAGTACATACATCCATGAGCACTTTAATACTAGCTAAAGACATGCATATAGTTTATAACTACACTTATCCTTTACCCCGTCCATCTAATTTGTGCTTACCCGAAGGTAATTAAAGTATTCAAGCTAGGGGCTTTGTGAACAATAACTCAACATGTATAATAGTACTCGTGTCAAAAGTAAAAGCATTTGTAATAATGTAAATTTAACCAGCGTGTATTCTCATCCCAGAAAATATGTAAAACGCGGGACTGTAGACTATTCTTGAGTGCACTTGACAAACACAAGCAACAGTAGTCGAATTACAACGATCAAATAATGCAACCTAAATGTACCATTTATAGTTACATAAGTTTTGTTTTAAAAGACAGACTCACAGAACAATTGCCCTATTGCTTACACCGATCGACGTAATCGTATAGTAAAAGTCAACACAGAAGTCAAATAGTCAAGCAAGTCAACAAAAGTCAAACTTGGTCAACCTAGGTCAACTACATCAGTAGGTCATGTCATTGATGTCACAAGGTTAAACCAAGGTCAACTTATTAGTTTTACACATTCGTTTAGCCAATTAATGTTTATTAGTTTAGCTATTGTACGTTTTCACAACGATCATGCAATCGAGCAAGCATAATTCACAAATGACACACCAAACAATTATGAAAAAATCTAGATCATAAGTTCATGTTATAAGCTTTCTAAAAAGACCAAGCACACTATCATACGGTTCCTAGAACTCACGTAGCATGCAACACATTTAAGAACAGTTTCTATTTGCGCATCAGTTTCTTATTAATTCTCATTTAATTTAGAGAACAGTAATTAACGAACGGCCAATTGGGGATGACTATAAACACTCCAAATTATCAGTGGTAAAATAATCAAGGAAATTCATGTAGCCAATTTGTACAGTTTTGACCGAATTGTCGGACTTTCTGATTTAGACAGAATTCATACATTCGGTTTCGGCACGCATATACACATAGCAAACAAAGCATTCAGAGCTTGACATACAAACAAGATATACTAAGAAATATACATTTAACCACATATTAGAAGCACAAAGTCCAATTCAAATCCTACTTCATGTTAGACAATTATTTGTGCAAAATAGACAGATTCGATCCCATTCAGGTAGTCATTTTCAAGGTCGAATATACAAACTTCTAGAAATAATTAGCATATGAAGTCTATATGAAATATCAAGTAGTAATCATTCAATTTACAGAATACAAAATGTTGGTTATAAAAAAGCATGTTAAATAGTCGTTTGGTCCATGAACAAATTATTAGTCAACACGTTTTACCGCAAACATTCAAGCAGTCGTAAAATGACTTTCACAAATCCAATTACTATGATATCCTAGTCCACTTTATGTGTTTTTCAATTCTATATCCATCTAGCATCAGTTCATAAGCCAATTAAATTCACACAAATTTCAGATTTCATATTATAGCATAATTACATACCGAAACTTCAAACGATCATAACTTAAGCTATACAAAATGAAATCAAGCGATTCTTGCGAGCAGAGTTATTAATTTTTTGATATCTCTTCATATAGATACTTTTAATTTACAGAAAAATTGATTACAATATCAGTATCATGGCTTTTAAATTCGGGATTCAATTAAAACACACAAACCGAGCAAATTAACGACTAATATCATGCATATACACATAAGATTGAGCAATAGACCAACAATGAAGCGACCCATCCTAATACATAAGGAAGAATACATTTACATATGGATACATCGAGAGGTTTTGACCTCTAAATGATACATTTTACAAACATTGCATTCGTTTTTAAAAGACAAACTTTCATTACATCAAAAGTTGACAGGCATGCATACCATTTTATAATATATCCAAACTATAAATGACTTATTAGTAATCTTGTTGAACTCAATGACTCGAATGCAACGTCTTTTGAAATATGCCATGAATGACTCCAAGTAATATCTCTAAAATGTGCAAATGCACAACGGAAGATTTCTTTAATACTTGAGAATAAACATGCTTAAAAGTGTCAACCAAAATGCTGGTGAGTTTATTAGTTTATCATCAATATTCATTTCCATCATTTTTAATAGACTACAAGATTTTTATATTCATAACAATTCTACACTCGCAAGTGTATAAAAATCATTCATATGATGAACACCTGGTAACCGACATTAACATAATGCATATAGAATATCCCCCGCATACTGGCAAGTATGCCATATACTGGCAATCGCAATCACCATTTAAATCGAAGTACTAAAGCAGTTCAAATTCTCTGACTGGGGCTGGTCAGTGTCCGTAGATCTACCTTTAGGATTCGCGTCAATTAGGGGCCATTTCCCTAATTCTTAGGTTACCAAGTTAAGGGGCAATATTCGGTATAGTAATCCAACCATAGAATGTAGTTTTAAGTACTTGTGTCTATTTCGTCAAACATTTATAAAAACAGCGCATGTATTCTCAGTCCCAAAAATATATATTGCAAAAGCATTTAAAAAGGGAGCAAATGAAACTCACAATACTGTATTTCGTAGTAAAAATACATATGACGTCATTGAACAAGTGTAGGGTTGGCCTCGGATTCACGAACTATATTAAGTATATATATTTATATGTTGGTCAAAATCTGTCTAACAATTTAGGTGAAGTCGTAGTGTATCACAATCTTAATGCTCGAGATTATCATGCAAAAGTCAACAAAAGTCATCTAATCCAAAAATGACTTCCAAAATCTATATATGTTTATTATATAACTTAAATATAGTCGTTTTATATATTTAAATATATTTATCAAATTTTATTAGAGTAAATAATAAAAGTCATTTATTAATAAAAATTTACATTAAAATTTATATATGATAAAAATATACCTTTATATATCTCAAGTAATAAAATTTATACAGTTCACTTAATATTATAAAAATATAGTGATATGTATTATTAATGTAATTATATTAGGTGTGGTAAAATATCTTGGTATTACATATTTATTTGATAAAATAATATTGATAATAATAATGAGTAAAAGTTGTATTATTTTGTAATAATAATAATTATTATTATTATTCTACTAATAATAATAATAACAATATTTATTTACTAATAATGATTATGATATTAATTATAATAAAATGATAATTTTAATAATAACGATACTTTTTAATATTAACTGTAATAATAATAATAATTCTATTCAAAATGATACTTTAATAATAATAATAATACTAATAATAATATTAAAAATAACCTTAGTGATAATAACGATAGTATTAATAACAATAATAATTTTAATGATAATACGTATATTGATAACGATAACGATAATAATAATGATAATAATAATAATAATAGTTTTTAGATAATAATAATAATAATAATAACGATAACCATAACGACGATAGTAATAATAATAATAACAATAACAATAATAATAATAATAATAATAATAATAATAATAATAATAATAATAATAATAATAATAATAATAATAATAATAATAATAATAATAATAATAATAATAATAATAATAATAATAATAATAATAATAATAGAATTAATAATAATCTAGTCGATCATATCTTTTAATCCGTTCATTAAAACCACACGATTCCTAAATGAAAAGTTATTAATTTTTCGCCAGCTTTCTAACGACATGCATATCATATACCTTATCTCAGTAGCATATGTATTAAATTCATGATTTATCATAAACTATATAATGATGAAAATAAACATTCAAGTATGCATAATCATATATACTCGAGCACTAGTCAGGGATACACTATCAATATATAAAAGATAAGATATGAATGCTCACGTATCAATATTGAGATTCAATATTGTAGGAAAGTACGTAGACGCAACAGAGATGATAAACACTAGATTTGACTCACGAGCATAAACCCGTTTTGATAACTCATTTTGAAATCACTCGAGCAGAACCTCGTCATAGTATTTTATGTATAATACATAATAATAATAATAATAATAATAATAATAATAATACTAATAATGATAATACGATTAATAATAATATCTTAATAATAATAATAATAATAATAATAATAATAATAATAATAATAATAATAATAATAATAAATATAAATATAAATATATATATTATAGAGAGAGTCGAGAGATATATCTGAACCAGAATTCGATTTCCTTTTATAGACTTGAGCTGGTACCGACACTCATGCGATCGCATGAGTTGTCTTTGGTTTCTCCATGCGTTCACAAGGGCACCTCCACGATTTCGGAGTGTTCCAGTGCATGAGTGTCGCGATTGCGGCCTTGTTCCCACCAGCTCATCCTCAATTATTCAATGGCTGCCGACAGTTTTATATTTTAATATATATATATATATATATATATATATATATATATATATATATATATATATATATATATATATATATATATATTTATATAATTAATTATATATTATATTAAATTCAAGTGCATAGTTGACTTGTAATTTTCATTCCGATGACTTGTACGTTTAAGCTCGACTTATGTCCTGGTTCCGGTTTTTCAAACGAAGTTTTGTACGCTTAGAAAACTTGCACTTTACATTACGTGACTCGTATCCTTGTCAAAATATAGACTAAAATCATTGATAAACTATATTACTCAAAATGTAACTTGGACATTTGAGTGTTTTGAATAATTGCTTCTTTAAATCATCTTTTTATTGTTTACTAAAATATATTTAATGATATATTTAAAATATTAGTACTTAAATCAGAATGTTTTATAATTATATTAGTATTGTAATATATATATATATATATATATATATATATATATATATATATATATATATATATATATATATTCATTTAGGAATATAATTTATATATATAATTGGAATATTTATTTAATATAATATTTAGTTTTTCAAAACTAATTATATTTCAAAGTTCGTTTTATAAAATTTATACTCGTTTAAATAATAGAAGTTATTATATCAATAATGTTTTTAATATTATGAAAACTAAATAATTAATTTATCAAGGGACACGAGGCAATCAATGTAAAGCATGCTTTTGAAAATTAAACGAGAATCTCCACTAACTTTTATCTATCGATAAATGACTCTTTGTTCTTATTGATAATCAACTTTACCAATTATTCCGAATATCGTTAAAAAGAACAGATTTCTTAAATCATAGTGGACCTTACTACAGAGACCCGTAATCATAACACAATGTAACAGATAATTCAATCTTTTGATATTATCTTTTAATTCCATCGATAACTATATTAAACATATATTGAAACAATTACGTTTATGTAAAGTATTATACATCTAATACTTTGTCTAATGTTTTCAATTAATATAGCTATATATTTTATATACATATCTATATACACATAAATGTTCGTGAATCGTCGAGAACAGTCAAAGGGTAAATGAACATATTTCAAAAGTTTTTGAGACTTCAACATTACAGACTTTGCTTATCATGTCGGAAATATATAAAGATTAAGTTTAAATTTGTTCGGAAATTTCCGGGTTGTCACAAACAAACACTATGTAATCTAACAAAAATTAGATTTATAAAATTACGGTTTATAGTTTTATACCTCTAGCAATCAAATTGTTTATACCAATGCGTAGAGGACGATCAAAGGAAGCACTTTTGTGTTGATGATTCAAGCAATTGAACAATGTTTGATGGTGATTGGTGTGGGTTCTTGGTGGACGCAAAAAGAGATAGGGAGAGGGAAGTCACATCTGCTTTTAGGGTAAGAATGATGTTCAGTGATTATTTGCTTCTAATTAAACTGGTATTAGGGCCTAATCAAAGACACTAGTGATCATTTAAGCCCAAAATAAGTCAAAAAAGGGCCTTCCCCTTGTGAATTTCGACCAAGGCTGGAAAAAGAGGCTCCTTGGGCTCAAAAACTTGCTAGGAAACTTTCCTTAGTGTGCCCATCAAGTGTCGTTATTAAAAATAAGTTTTTACTAAAAGTAATAATTATTAAAAATAATTATTTTATCAAAATTCAATTGTTTC
Source organism: Rutidosis leptorrhynchoides (assembly GCF_046630445.1). Taxonomy (NCBI): domain Eukaryota; kingdom Viridiplantae; phylum Streptophyta; class Magnoliopsida; order Asterales; family Asteraceae; genus Rutidosis; species Rutidosis leptorrhynchoides. The sequence goes on along the minus strand of NC_092340.1, from coordinate 283,520,292 downwards.
GCAGTCTCGTAAGAACTCTGTTGTAGTTTTTAAAACTGTATCGTTTTCTCAGTATTTTAAACATGAAATAAGTTTCCTAATTAATATATTCACATATTAATTATGGTAGAACTCCAAGAACCAAGTATGCACTTAATTAGACTAAATACACAAAATTCAAGTAAGGTCCGTTAAATAACTTAACGGACAGTTAACGAAGCTTAACGGGAATAGCAGGGTTGTTACACCTTTCTAGAGAAGCCTACAGGTTTGGATCAGACGATGAACTCTCAATTGGACATCAGTTTTAAACCTAGGTTGAAATCAATTAATTTGCGGTTTGGATCATTTTGAGACGATTCAGGATACTCACTGGTTGCTTGTGTTTGTTTTGTTGCGGTACTTGTCGATATTCTTCCGACCGTGGTCGCGATTTAATTTTAAAATCAACGTCCTTTTCCACACATTCAACTATATTTAATTTTAGAATATTGTCATCACCCTTTCCCACACATTCACTTCCCTAATTTTGTGGCTCAAAATGCTTCCCCTATTTCCCCCAAATGTTCTTCCAATTTGATCCTACCATGGTTAACCATAATCACAAGGGAATGGTTCTTGCAAGAGAGCCATCCATGTTCACAACAACTATTAGTATACATACCCGGCTAATGTATCACTAACCCCATGAGTGGTATCGAACTCATGAAATTAAACCCACCCGTCACACTCAATATGGTATCGAACTCACGAACTTAAACCCACATTTCACGCCATACGTAATGATGTGGTATTGAACGCACAAACTTTAAACGCACATCACACTCCATCACACATGGCAATGAGGTATCGAACTCACTAACTTTAAACCCTCATCTCATGCCACACACGATGTGGTATCTAACTCACGAACTTTAACCCACATCGCACACAAGTAAATAGATCATAAACATACATAATTATTCCACTCACCTCGATTAATTGAAGAGCTAACACTCGAGCTTGAACTTCTAATCAACCAACCGTAAATCACCTAAGCAATTTACACAATTAAGCTATAAACACTAGCTTACACCCAAAGCACCACAAGTGTAATTTTGATCCATTTATACTTGCTTTCACTTTGACTAGGTCAAACATCACCCATAATCACAAGTAACTAGTGGTTATGTTCCATTTCCACTATTACACAAAAGTTGCACATCAAAGTGCTTACTTGCATAATATTGACATCAAACCCATTTTGACCTAGTTTCAAGTCAAAACACAATTTGCAAGTTAACTTACACAATCACTAGCAACTTAAGTTCACTAGCGATTTCACATCAAATTTAAGTTATCAATTAACAAATTCGCCATCCAACCCAAACCCACCAAGAATAGGGTTCAACCACCAAGCCTTGACCCATAAACCCCCAATTTCATAAGAAATAGGGTTTACAACCCATTTTAACCCAAATCCTAGCATCAAATCTGAATTTACCCAATTAAATATAAGTTAGGGTTTTATCTTGGGAAGGAAATGGAGCTAGCAAGCAACAACAACAAGGAATGGGTATTGACTTAGATTCACAAGCTTCTTCTTCCTTAAACGAAGCTTTCTCTCAATAAAATTTCTCACTCTAAAGTTGAGGATGGAGATGTGGATAAGGATAAGATTTAGAATGAGTCCAAATCTGCATTTAGTCGCCATAAATTCAGCCACATGTGAAAAGAACACATTACCCCTCAATTTTAATCAAAAAACAAAAAATCACTACCAGGTATCAGCCGCGGCACGGCCCATTGTGGCACGGCGCGCCTTGAAATGCAGTTTGAAAATAGGGTCTTACAGTTGAAGGATTCTTCATCGTCGATTTTGGCTAAGGAATACTTATTTTGTTCAAGATCGGGTAAGTTCGCCCGTGTCGCAAGTGCGAAGAAAAAGCTTTTTAGACCCAGTGCAAAGAATAAGATGGCTTGTTTGGTTGCGGAGAAGCTGTTACTTTTATGGATTGATATGAACACGATGTTAGGGCATCATGTCGTTAGAGTTGTTGGTTATGTTTGTTTGCTTGTTGTGTTTGAGGTCTTATGTTTTGGTGTTGGGTTGTCTGGGCATCGTTTAATCGTTGTTGTGTATTTTGTATTTCTTTTGTGTTGTACTTGTTTTATTTGCATGTTACTTCGTGCTTGTTATGGTTTAGGTCGGATTGGTTTAGTTAGGGTTGACGTCTTTTGTTACTAGTTGCTATGTTTTGGTTCTCTCATTATTGTTTTGATCTCTTTCATTCTTCATTTAAAGTCGATCTGTTTTTATTTATATAACTTCGTTTTTCAAAAATAATGAAATAATGAACAAAGATACATTACGTGACAAGAAAAAGATAGTAAAAAGAAAATGTTGATGCATATTTTGTGTGGTTGCAGTTTAGGAATGTGTACTTATTATGTTGTTCACCTAGTTTGATGTAAACACACGAAACTCTTCATGAGCAAGGGCATATGCGAATGGAAGGTTCATTCACGCAGATGAAAGTCTCACTCATGCGAATCAGGCCTTTTTGGTGCATAATGTTCATTATTCATACGAACCAAAGCCCGTTCGTGAAAACGACCCTAAAGGTTGTGTGTGTGTGTGTGTGTGTGTTAATTTTATGTGTTTATTAGGGCTAAGAGAAGGGTAAAACCCAAACATGTTGAGTTACTTTACAGCAATTCAAATGCAGGGGAGATCATGCTCGATCTCCAGGTGGCCAAACAAAGTTTCTCTATTTATACAATGGTAATCTAGACGTATATTAATTAATATTATTTATTTATCTTTGATTCAATGTGCTTATCTCTTGCGTATTGATCTTCTGCTCGATGTGTAATACGATCCATATTAGGAAAATGTATTGGTATCATAGCTGATACAATAAAGCTATTGATTATTAAATCGGTATATAGATTAAAGACTTTAAAGTTATGGTTTTTGTATCTTCATTTTGGTTCAAACCTTCAATTTTGATATTTGTTTTTGAAGACTGGAGTTAGAGATATGTTCGTGGGCTACCTTAGAGTCTTTTGGTGTGTATTATTGGTGAAATTTCGAACAAAACATCAAAAACCATCATTTAGGGTTGGTTGTTGCAGTAGCTGTGCTGCTGTTGTTATGAACTTCGTTTGTATGAACGTATCCTTCATCTGTGCGAATGAAGCCTTCATCTGTGCGAACGAAGCCTTCATCTGTGCACATAAAATGTTAATCCGTGCGAACAGAATTGTTCATCTATGCGAACGGAGGATTCGTCCTTTCGAACGAAGACGTCGAAGCAAATTAACGTGGGGAAAATGTCTATACAAATTTGATGGATGAACTCCTATGTTCATTAGATTTACAAAAGATCGTGAATGTGTGTGGAACACAAGAATGAAGTTATTGAGGGATAGTTAAGAGCATATGATTATTATGGACTAACAATGTCATATTTTATCTTCCGTATTTGTTGATTCGGCTTTATGAAGGGAATCTTTTTTATTTTATAGAATATTAATTCCGCTTCGTTGAGGGAATCTGATTTTTTTTTTTTTTTGGGATATTGAAACATAATCACGGGATCCTGATATGTGATTTATGATTAATCTGAGTGCTTGCTAGTTTGTTTGGAGTTGTTAGTTGTGGGATGGAAGCCTCCAACTTTTTCTTGATACACTATTAATTCATGAAGACGTTATGAGCTACAACATATATACCTTAGGATGTTGCTAACAATGAGGGGGAAGTTTTATAGTTGGTGATTCGAAGCAACATGGTTTGTGTGAAGATTGAAACATCGAGAATGTGATCGTGTCAAGTTCTGTAGAGTTCAGTCATAGGGGGAATCATTATGATATGGCACAATTGGAATGATAACATTTTCAAGCAAAGTTAAAGAAACTACACAATATCAGTAGAGATTCAACATCGATGAGCGAAAAACATTGATGTTCGAAGTTTTAACGTATTTCTATAACACTTTTAATAGAACTTGCAATTCGGAAGACTATGGTAATACCGCAGAGAATAACTGTATATTGCAAGAGGTGTTTACATAAATTCGCCATCAATGTCCAAGGGGGATTTGTTGCTGCACATTTTATGTGATCGTAGTTTGACGAGTAGTTTAAGAACGTTTACTTATTATGTTGTGCACCTAGTTTGATGTAAATGCGTGAAACTTGTCATTCGCAAGAGCATATCCGAATGGGAGGTTCATTCACACGGACGGAACTCTCATGAGTGCAAATTAGACCTTCTTGGTGCATAGTGTTCATTTCGTACGAATGAGGTATTCATTTTTACGAAGCTCGCGTGAACAGGCCCGCATACCTCTATATATTTATCAGTTTCATATGTTCATTAGTGTTAAGAGAAGAGTGAAACCCCAAACTAGTGATTTGTTTTGCGACGATCGTGAGGCAGAAGAGATCATGTTCGATCTTCCCGTAGCCAACCAATATTTCTATTTTTAAACGATTGTAATCTCAACGTATATTAACAGTATACTCTTTTATCTTTGATTCAATGTATTTATATCTTTCGTCTCGATCTTGTGCTCGATGTGTGATACGATCTGCATTGAAACAATGAAAATACGACTTTTTGATAAATAGTGAAATTGGAAAAGAGAAAGTAAATACGGAGTAATTGGCAATTGGTTGGGTTGCAGGACAACAATGAAAATAAAGCAGGTTATAACATTCTCTTATACTGACTTGTCTTTTCCTTGAGTTGTATTTTTTACAGATAGCCCAATCTACTTTTTCACCCTATATGTATTACACATTACATTTACATTATATATATATATATATATATATATATATATATATATATATATATATATATATATATATATATATATATATATATATATATAATTGAAGAAGTAACTCGCACATTTGAAGAAATGGATGCTCCGATTACTGCTCCTAGGGTTAATTTAGCTAACGAGATTAGACGGGAAGAGGCTGTTACGGTTGATACGGGGGAGAGTCCAATCAATCAGTGTTCTGCTACTGTTGGCCTTGTTTGCCGAACTGATCAGACAGATCAGAATGATGGTACTATCCTGCCAGGATCTGTGGTATATGAAGCTTAGTTTGACGACATTGGAAAAGGTCTTAGTATTGAAGGTTTTGGACCTAAGTGTAAACAAAGATGAATTGACGAGGTTTTGGAGTTGAGTTTGTTTAACAGTTCGCCTAGTCATGTTTTCAGTTTTGGGAAGAATGGATTCCAAGGTCGTTGGTGTGTTAGATAATTTAGAAAATGTTGCTACGGGTAATAGTCCGGATAAGAGGTTTTGTATTTGTGTGGACGTTTTGTGTAATGGTTTATGTCGGGATTGGTTTGTACATTCGAGGAATTTATAAGGCCCAGGGTGAAGAGATTTGGCCCGAAAGGTGGTTCGAAAGTGAACGTTACATTAAAGAAGAAAGGTAAAATTGGATGATTCATTTTGTTTACAGGATAACACTAATGACAGTGAAGTTGGTGTTGCGATCCAGAATTTGTTTGAAGACGCCCCCATGGTCGTGACAAGTGTCTGGGACTTCTGTTGTGGCCGGGTTCGGGTAGGTTAGAAGAAAAGATTGGTTTCTTTGACGGGTTTGTGAGGAATGGTTTCCTTCCTCCTTCGGGTACTTTAGTCGGGACCGGAAAGGTCTTGACTTAATCTTACAAATCGTGCGCGGGCAAAGGTGTCGGTAAGACCAAGGACGGTAGTGATGTCTTTACGCCAAGTTCCAAAATTCGTAAGGGAGAATTCGTACCCGGTTAGCGGGTTTATTTAGTTCTATTTGTATGTTAGCGGTTGTTTTGTTTTAGACATTATGTTTTGTTTTGCTTCGTGGTCTCCTTTTTACTTATAACTTCTTACCATTTTGTATTTCGTTTAGTTTTATTAATATTAAGAATTAAGAATTCTTACTTTCTAAAATAAATTTTTTGTGAGAAACTCTCTATGAATAAGCGCATTGACTCCCCATAGCAGGTAAAACCCGAACATCGGGAATTCAGACGTCACCCTGATACCATGTAAAGCACATTCCGCTGTAAATCCTTGATTAGGTTAAGGAGAATGTTATCAATGAATGAATTCAAGACCTACAGCTTCACTGGTAGTCATGGTGACCATTTAAAAATAGTTACTTAACTATATTTAAAAATATGATATGTGCAAATAAATGTTGGAATATATTGACATATCATATTAATATATAGTTTTCTCATAGATTTCTCCTACATTTCTCGTATATAAAATTCAGGGGAGGTCCGCATGTGGAGCAAAGTGATCGCCCGCTCAAGGTCCGGGATTTTCAGTGGCCTAATTTTTTGTATATACAGACCTAATCCGAGATTTAAGGAGCATGGGAATTAGGAAACACAACTAAAGCAGCAAAGACAAAGTATATTAGGCTCCAAAACAACAATCAAAAGCAACATAAAAAAAAGAAATCAAAGTCCACTGGCATTCAAGCAAAATCGAACATGCCTTTTTCTAAATAGTTTATATTATTCGTTAGAGCCTAACGGCCCTTTTTTCATCTCGTTCTAGGTCCTTAAATTCTCGGGATCGGTCCGAATTTTTTTTTTTTTTTCCTTTTCAAAAAGAAAGAAAGAAAGAAAGAAAGAAAGAAAGAAAGAAAGAAAGAAAGAAGTATATCGTTTTCAGGTGCCACTTAGAATATTATTTTGTATACTTTTTCATTAATAAAGGTTTTTAAGATTTATTTTTAAGATTAGAAAATAAATACGACCACAATTAAAAGAAAACAAATTCTCTATCTCAATATTCAAGAAGTAAAGATTAAACAGGACGATAAATAATATATTTCATATTCAAATTACTTAATGATATGATTATTTTATAATAAGGACGGCCTTACCGGATAATCATATGATCATTCCTGACCTTTTTTTTAATTTTTTTTATTAGGGAAGTGATATGTACACAATCTATTTTTGTTATATATACAACTATCATGTTTTACAGTGTTGTACTGTACAACACTGTAAAACATGACGGTTGTTTACATAACAAAAATGAGTTGTGTATATATATCATCACCCTTTTTCTGGGAACATTTCAAGTCAAAACTTAATTCAATTTCTTTGATGTATATATCGATACATATACAATAATTGCGAATATAATTTTTAAGTTGACCAATCTTTCTATGACCTTTTTATTTAATATACTATATTATGTAATTAATTAGAGAAAAAACCTCTTCACTTAATTAAGAATAGTTACCATACGTAATACCCTACATAATACGAAGTAATGTGCTTAATTACTCGAGATTTTACCTTCTGTCGAAGAACCAATGTGCATATTCATAAGGAGTTTTCTAGCTAACTAAATGAAAATGTGCATGGTAATTGATGGTTTTTGATTGGTGGCTTCGGGTGGCATACATGGATGGCAATAACTACCCGATTAATTGGATATCCATCTGATTCATCCGCTTCGTGAAAATATGGATGAATCTATGGATATAGATAAGGATACGGATGAACCCAATTGATATGGACATGGATAAAAAGTTGCATACATGGATATATACATTGACATTCGAAATACATATACAAATACATAAAATAGATATATGCTTACATAATTACTATAACAAATGCATTTATTGTTAAATTTACATTTTGTTTTCAACCTTATAATGAAATAAATATGAAATATTACACTAAAACACGTATATCTAACAAAATAAACATACGAATTACATATTTAATTTTTCATAATCTATGTTTAATATTAAATTCAACAATTTGTGTACTATCTTCGACAAAGATTACACATTCTAGTGAATAGATTTTATATATGTCATGTTATACTTATTATTTGCTATATCACGCTTCTTTATCATCACATATTAGGAAATTTTATAACATTTTTCTAATACCCAATGGATATCCATTAACCCGCTTAATCCAGCGGATATGGATATGGATGGATGAACTGAAATTAAATTGATATGTATATGGACGAACAAAAACTAAATAGATATGGATACGAATACAACATTACACGATCCATATCCGATATATTGTCATTCCTAGTGGCATATACTATTTACAAGGTCAACGTTGTAATTTTCTTTTTTATTTTCTCAAAAGGAATTTTAAATTATTTCGATTGTTGACGCTAGCATGATGTAATAATAATAATAATAATAATAATAATAATAATAATAATAATAATAATAATAATAATAATAATAATAATAATAATAATAATAATAAAAGTAACAAGACGATTGCAGTAACGCCTGATCATCCCGCTCATCTTTTAAAACATACACACAAAGTAACAATAAAAGGTGATAAATTTACCTGATATTTTGTTATATCAACTATTATTATGCCTTGTTTTTGTGTTCAATTTTAGTTTCTTAATACTCTATGTTGATGGATTTATCAAATAAACTCCTAAAAATATCACTTTTTAACAAAACTATCAAGTAGAAGTTCAATTTTTTCTGAACGTCTAAAATATATTATTAACGAGGTCCGGTCCGGCCCGCGCATTGCGACAGTGGTAGTCGGTTTTGGACCATTTGAACATAAGCGGGTTTAATATTTAAACGTACCGTATGATATTTACATGCAGACTCTCTATCAAAGATTCTAAAAAAATTTATTGAGCCAATAGCTTGAAGCTAAGCATGACGGAATTTTACAGAATTAAATAGGAAAGGTTGACCTTTATGTTGGAAAACCGTGTGTACTTTTATCAATTTCAGATTAACGCAGCGGATAGTTAAAATAATAATCTTTTATTATTTTATAAAAACATTTACAAGATTATATATATTCATATATTTAATGAAACATGCACATGATTAATTTATCCCAATGATCCAATTACACCATAATAATTGTCATGAATATAAAACAAAAGAGAAGTTAACGATATACCTTTCTTGGAGAAATTGATGAGACGGAGAGAAACTTACGATCAAAAGTATGACTGTCTCTTAGGATAGTCCACACTACACTTCAAACAACGTCAATGGATGCTAGTCCAAACCCAAGTAATAATTAATCAACCTTTGATTAATATTATGAATCTAAAATGATACTCCGTATGAAACAATGTTATTTTTTCTTACTTATTCTCTTTTCAATTCTCTCGTCCATATATATAATATGAAGTAAAGTAAAGAGTATCAATCAATTTAGATCACGGATATATTTTCCTTTTTGAAAGTCGTATTTATGATTTACGCGTTTTAACTTCTTTTGTAATTTTTTTTTCAAAGTCGTATTTCTCAAATACTTTAGGGGTATATTATGTAACTTATAATTAATAATTTCTATCATGTCGCTTTCATGTGAATAGTAAATTAATTAATTTCGTTTCATTTACTATTCATATGAATAGTAAATGAATTAATTTCGATTTACTATTTTGTTACTTGAGTAATATATATACATCATATATATATTTTATTTGACTTCTCGGTGTATATGTGTGTGACCCCGAAGGCTCAAATGAGGTTGGCCATATAGTTATATGTTGTACCTTGCACATTAATCCTACAGACTCCCACTTGTGCATGGCACAACACCAAGTAACTATACAAACAATGGTAAGCGTCTAGCAACACGTCATTGTCCCCAAATTCATGTGAGGGTAGTTTCTCGAACTTTTTATGGTAAGTTTTAAATGTCATTCGTCCTTTTGTTTCAGATACTTTAGTTAAACTTGAGATATGGATCATCGGTCATTCTCATTTGTTTAACAATTTTGTTTCTCGATCTTAGAACTGAATTAGATCACCAAACTAATTAAGTATCATCTTAATTACATCTGGGTGCGGCCACACAAATATCTTATTCATTCATCGAGGAGCTCAAAAAGTATCTAACTCCAAACATTTTAGAGGAACAAATCCTATATTGCATACACGTGTCTATCACGAGCTTTACATTATACCCAATAATGGCCTTTATAACAGCCTTATTCAGGGCAGCATTTAACCATATCAAAGTACAATATTTCACACATCAAAACTGGCGTGCATCTCAAGTCTAAGGACATAAAAACATAATCACTAAAAGATTCACTACTGACTACGATCCATGTAGTGACATCTCATGGTTGGGTCATTCCAATATTCATCATCAATGAATACATATGAATTTTGATCTCAATAAGTTAACTATTCATCATCAATGAATATAACCAAAAATTCATATTAATCTTAATTCATGTTATTCCCATAACATAACCGATTATGGAGATTTTGAATAATCAACAATTATTCATGGATTAAACATGCTAATATAGAACACATTGATATAAATGAAACTGATCATACCAACTATATATCAATTCATTAAGATAAAACTGCTTAATGTTCCAAAAATATCCAAATACTAAATTACAAATTAAAAAGATCGGCAGCATAACGAAGTCCAATACTACTAGCATGATCGTCATGCTTGTTGTGTGTCATGGGCTTCGTGAACGGGTCAGCCACATTATCATCTGTATGAACCTTAAGAATACTAATATCATTCCTCTCAACGACTTCTTGAATGTAGTCAAACTTTCGAAGAATGTGTCTGCTACCTTTACGTACAAGTGATTCTTTCGCAAGTATAATAGCACTTGAATTATCACAGTACATTTCCATAGGGGATTCAATGCTGGGAACTACTCCGAGTTTAGCAATAAACTTCCTAATCCAGACAGCTTCTTGAGCAGCTTCTGAGGCAGCAATGTATTCTGCTTCTGTTGTAGACTGTGCAACTGTGCTCTACTTTGAGCTTCTCCAATCAACTGCCCCGCCATTCATGACAAAGACATACCCTGACTGGGATCGAGAATCATCTCAATCAGTTTGGAAACTAGCATCTGTATAACATCTAATACTCAACTCTTCTTTCAAACCACCGTAAACCAAGAACATATCTTTAGTTCTCCGCAAATATTTAAGAATGCTCTTAACAGCAATCCAATGTTCTTCACATGGATTCTGTTGATAACGACTCGTCAAACTCAAAGCTAACGAGACATCAGGTCTAGTACATAACATGACATACATAATGGATCCTATAGCCGAAGCATACTGAACACATTTCATTCGTCTTATCTCATCAGGTGTGATAGGACTTTGAGACTTGCTCAAGGTTATGCCCTTTTGCATGGGCAATGCTCCGCGCTTGGAGTTTTGCATGTTATATCTTCGTAAGATTTTGTCAATGTATGTACTTTGACTCAAACCAATAAGCCTTTTGGATCTATTTCTATAGATCCCGATTCCTAGAATATACTTAGCTTCTCCAAGATCTTTCATGGGAAAACATTTTCCAAGCCAAGATTTGACATCTTACAAAGTTGAAATGTCATTTCCAATAAGTAGTATGTTATCAACATACAAGATCAAGAAGACAACTTTGCTCCCACTAGCTCTAATGTAAACACATGGCTCATCTTGGTTTTGAGAAAAATCAAACTCTTTGATTTTCTGATCAAACTTAAGATTCCAGCTCCTGGATGCTTGCTTTAATCCATAAATAGATTTTAGAATCTTGCATACTTTAGTAGGATGCTTAGGATTCACAAACCCTTCCGGCTGAACCATATATACGTCCTCGCTTAGGTCGCCATTTAGGAAAGCGGTTTTGACATCCATTTGTCATATTTCATAATCATGAAAAGCAGCTATGGCAATAAGTATCCTAAATGATTTAATGCTCGCGACTGGTGAAAAAGTTTCCTCATAATCAATTCCTTGAGTTTGAGTATAACCTTTTGCCACCAATCGAGCCTTAAAAGTATTTATATTACCGTCCATGTTAGCCTTCTTCTTAAAGACCCATTTACACCCCACTGTCTTGCAATTGGGTAGAAGATCAATCAAGTCCCATACTTGATTATCTTTCATGGACTACATCTCTGTCTTCATAGCATCTACCCATTTGTCAGATTGTGGATCTGACATGGCTTTACCAGAGCTAGAGGGTTCATCATAATCCCCTAGATGAGGTTCATTTGAATTAATCGGAAGATTTAACCTCTCAGGTTGATGAAGAGTTCTACTAGATCTACGAAGTATAGGTGCAACACGTTCTAGCTCATCAACAGTGTGTTCAGCTTCAACGTGCGGTTGGCTAGTGCCTTCAGAAGGTATGTTACTTTGTGATTCTTGAATTTCTTCAAGATCTACTTTACTCCCACTGACTTCTTGTAAGAGAAGATCTCTTTCAAAGAATTCATCAAACTGAGTAGTAAACACTTTGTTTTCAGCTTGGTAGTAAAAGTAGTAACCCATTGTTTCTTTTGGGTATCCCACAAAGTGACATTTGATACTTCTGGGTTCTAACTTGTTTGAAGTGTCACGTTTCACATACGCTTCACAACCCCAGACTTTCAAATAAGACAACTTAGGACTCTTTCCATGCCATAATTCATATGGTGTCTTTTCTACCTTCTTGGTTGGAACCATATTGAGTATGCGTGCAGTAGACTCTAATGCATAACCCCAAAAAGACATCGTCAGAGTAGTTAGACTCATCATAGATCGAACCATATCAAGTAAAGTTCGATTCCTCCGCTCTGACACACCATTGTGTTGTGGTGTGTAAGGTGGAGTGAACTGTGAGAAAATCTCACGATTCTTAAGGTGGTCCAAAAACTCTTGACTCATATATTCCCATCCCCGATCAGAGCGAAGGGCTTTAATGGTCTTTCCAAGTTGATTCTCTACTTTATTTTGGAAGATTTTGAATGTTTCAAAAACTTCATGTTTATGTTTCAGCAAGTAAACATAACCATATCTACTATAATCATCAGTAAATGTAACGAAGTATGATTCACCATTTCTAGACATAGTTCTAAAAGGGCCACATACATCAGTATGTATGAGTCCTAAAAGATCTTTAGCTCTTTCACCTAAACCGGAGAAAGGAACCTTTGTCATCTTTCCACATAAACATGACTCGCATACATTAAATGACTCAGAGCCAATTGATTCCAAAATTCCATCAGATTGGAGTTTCGAAATGCGTTGTTGATTTATATGACCAAGACGACAATGCCATAGATAGGTCTTGTTCAAGTCTTGCTTGAATCGTTTGGCAGTACAGGTATATACAGAATTATTATTTGAAATCACACCATGCATATCAATTTCAAAAATGCCATCACGTGGAATAGCATTAAAATAAAATACATTATTCTTAGAAACTGAAATACCAAAGTGCGTAAATGTAAGTTCAAAACCAACATATTTTAAAAGAGAAACTGAAATTACATTGCTCGTAATACTAGGAGCATAATGACATTGTTCCAACAAAACAATAAGACCACTAGGTAGAGTAAGCTCATAGGTGCCAATAGCTTCAACAGCCGCTCGAGCCCCATTGCCCACTCTTAAGTCTAGTGTGTCTTTCTTCAGTATCTTACTTCTACTCATTCCCTGCATATTATTACAGATGTGAGTACCACAACCAGTATCAAAAATCCAGGAATCACTAGAAAAAGTACATAACTGTATATGAAATATACTAGATTTTCTGGTCTGGCCAGCTTTGCCTTTTCTCAACTCAGATAGGTAGGAAGGACAATTCCTCCTCTAGTGGCCAACTTTTCCACAGTGTAAACATTCGGCGTCTTTCGCTGAGTTTTCTTTCTTGGGAGGTGGAGGAATTTTCTTCTTAGCAATTGACTTGCGTTTTCCTTTTCCCCAAGTTTTCAGCTTATTCTTTTTCACCTTACCATCCCTAATCATCAGGACACCTGGATTGGAAACCTTATATGGAATATCATGTTCAGCAGTTTTAAGCATCGAGTGCACCTCTGCCAGAGATTTCTCCCAACCTTGCATATTGTAATTCATTACAAATTGGTGATACGATTTTGGTAGTGAAACCAAAACCGTGTTCACATCCAAGTTAGGCGGCAAGGTAGTTTCAAGTTTTTCCAATCGGTCAATGTAGCTTTTCATTTTCAAGACATGAGAGCTCACTGATTGACCCTCCTTTGAAATGTCCCGTTCATATTGATTATAAACGTTCCATATTAATTGATTTCATCGCGAGGTTATGACCTCTATATGAGGCGTTTTTCAAAGTCTACATTCATTTTTAAAAAAACCATAACCTTTATTTTATCGATAATGGTTTAAAAAGCATTACGTAGATTATCAAATAATGATAACCTAAAATATACCGTTTACACACAACCATTACATAATGGTTTACAATAAGAATATATTACATCAAAATAAGTTTCTTAAATGCAGTTTTTACACAATATCATACACGTATGGACTCCAAATCTTGTCCTTATTTTAGTATGCAACAGCGGAAGCTCTTAATAATCACTTGAGAATAAACATGCTTAAAACATTAACAAAATTGTTGGTGAGTTATAGGTTTAACCTACATATTATCAAATCATAATAATAGACCACAAGATTTCATTTTTATAACACATCTCATATCGGGCATTTCGAAAACTGCATAGAGATAAAAATCATTCATATGTTGAACACCTGGTAACCGACCTTAACAAGATGCATATAGAATATCCCCATCATTCCGGGACTCTCATCGGATATGATAAATCGAAGTACTAAAGCATCCATAACTCGGATGAGGCTTGTTGGGCCAGATAGATCTATCTTTAGGATTTGCGTCAATTAGGGGCCATTTCCCTAATTCTTAGGCTACCAAGCTAAAAAGGGGCATATTCGGTTCGATAATCCAACATAGAAAGTATTTTCGATTACTTGTGTCTATTTTGTAAAACATTTATAAAATCGCATGTATTCTCATCCCAAAAAAAATAATAGATTTTAAAAGTGGGACTATAACTCATTTTCACAGATTTTTACTTCGTCGGGAAGTAAGACTTGACCACTGGTCGATTCACGAACCTATAACAAATATGTACATATATATCAAAGTATGTTCAAAATATATTTATAACATTTTTAATACGTTTTAATGTTTTAAGTTTATTAAGTCAGCTGTCCTCGTTAGTAACCTACAACTAGTTGTTCATAGTTAGATGTACATAAATAAATCGATATATATTATCTTGAATCAATCCACGACCCAGTGTATACACATCTCAGGCTAGATCACAACTCAAAGTATATATATTTTTGGAATCAACCTCAACCCTGTATAGCTAACTCAATCATTACTGCATATAGAGTGTCTATGGTTGTTCCAAATAATATATATACATGGGTCGATATGATATATCAAAACATTTGCATACGTGTCTATGGTATCCCAAGATTACATAATATATTAGAATACATGTATGATACAATATAAGTTAGCTAGGATATGATTAATATAGATTTTGTTTTACCAATTTTCACGTAGCTACATCAAGCAAAATTATCCAATCTTGTTTTACCCATAACTTCTTCGTTTTAAATCCGTTTTGAGTGATTCAAGTTGCTATGGTTTTATATTGAACTTAAGTTTATGAATCTAAATAGAAAAAGTATAACTTTATAGTCGAAAATACAGGTTACAAGTCATTTTTGTAAAGGTAGTCATTTCAGTCGAAAGAACGACGTCTAGATGACCATTTTGGAAAACATACTTCCACTTTGAGTTTAACCATGATTTTTGGATATAGTTTCATGTTCATAAGAAAAATCATTTTCCCAGAAGAACAAATTTTAAATCAAAGTTTATCATAATTTTTAATTAACTAACCCAAAACAGCCCGCGGTGTTACTACGACGGCGTATATCCGGTTTTACGGTGTTTTTCATGTTTTCAGGTTTTAAATCATTAAGTTAGCATATCATACAGATATAGAACATGTGTTTAGTTGATTTTAAAAGTCAAGTTAGAAGGATTAACTTTTGTTTGCGAACAAGTTTAGAATTAACTAAACTATGTTCTAGTGATTACAAAAATGTACGAGTACGAATACGGTTGCATACCAGTAGAATTGTTGATGAAATTGAACGAGAATTTAATTGTAAGCATTTTTGTTAAATAGAAGTAATTTTATATGTGTCTTGAAGTCTTCCAAAAGTGTATTATTACAACATAATACACTACATGTATATACATTTAACTGAGTCGTTAAGTCATCGTTAGTCGTTACATGTAAGTGTTGTTTTGAAACCTTTAAGTTAACGATCTTGTTAAATGTTGTTAACCCATTGTTTATAATATCTAATGAGATGTTAAATTATTACAATATCATGATATTATGATGTATTAATATATCTTAATATGATATATATACATTTAAATGTCGTTACAACGATAATCGTTACATATATGACTCGTTTCGAAATCCTTAAGTTAGTAGTCTTGTTTTTACATATGTAGTTCATTGTTAATACACTTAATGATATGTTTACTTATCATTTATCATATTTAAACATAGTGTAACAATATCTTAATATGATTCATATGTATTTAGTAAGACGTTGTTACGACGATAATCGTTTTATATATCGTTTCGAGTTTCTTAATTCAATAAACTCATTTTTATGTATATCACTCATTGTTAACATACCTAGTGAGATACTTACTTATCATAATTTCATGTTAACCATATATATGTCTATATATATAACATCATATAGTTTTTACGAATTTGTAACGTTCGTGAATCGCCGGTCAATTTAGGTGGTCAATTGTCTATATGAAACCTATTTCAATTAATCAAGTCTTAACAAGTTTGATTGCTTAACATGTTGGAAATATTTAATCATGTAAATATCAATTTCATTTAATATATATAAACATCGAAAAGTTTGGGTCACTACAGTACCTACCCGTTAAATAAATTTCGTCCCGAAATTTTAAGCTGTTGAAGGTGTTGACGAATCTTTTGGAAATAAGTGCGGGTATTTCTTCTTTATCTGGTCTTCACGCTCCCAGGTGAACTCGGGTACTCTACGAGCATTCCATCAAACTTTAACAATTGGTATCTTATTTTGCTTAAGTCGTTTAACCTCACGATCCATTATTTCGATGGGTTCTTCGATGAATTGAAGTTTTTCATTGATTTGAATTTCGTCTAACGGAATAGTGAGATCTTCTTTAGCAAAACATTTCTTCAAATTTGAGACGTGGAAAGTGTTATGTACAGCCACGAGTTGTGGCGGTAAGTCAATTCGGTAAGCTACTGGTCCGACACGATCTATAATCTTGAATGGTCCAATGTTCCTTGGATTTAGTTTCCCCCGTTTACCAAATCGAACAACGCATTTACAAGGTAAAACCTTAAGCATGACCATCTCTCCAATCTCAAATTCTATATCTTTTCTTTTAATGTCCGTATAGCTCTTTTACCGACTTTGGGCGGTTTTCAACCGTTGTTGAATTTGGATGATCTTCTCGGTTGTTTCTTGAATTATCTCCGAACTCGTAATCTGTCTATCCCCCACTTCACTCCAACAAATTGGAGACCTGCACTTTCTACCATAAAGTGCTTCAAACGGCACCATCTCAATACTAAAAAAATACTGTTGTTGTAGGAAAATTCTGCTAACGGTAGGTGTCGATCCCAACTGTTTCCGAAATCGATAACACATGCTCGTAGCATGTCTTCAAGGGTCTGTATCGACCTTTCACTTTGCCCATCAGTTTGTGGATGATAAGCAGTACTCATGTCTAGACGAGTCCCCAATGCTTGTTGCAATGTCTGCCAAAATCTTGAAACAAATCTGCCATCCCTATCTCAGATAATAGAGACTGGTATTCCATGTCTGGAGACAACTTCCTTCAAGTATAATCGTGCCAACTTCTCCATTTTATCATCTTCTCTCATTGACAAAAAGTGTGCTGACTTGGTAAGACGATCGACTATTACTCAAATTGTATCATAACCACTTGCAGTCCTTGGCAATTTAGTAATGAAATCCATGGTAATGTTTTCCCATTTCCATTCTGGGATTTCAGGTTGTTGAAGTAGACCTGATGGTTTCTGATGTTCATCTTTGACCTTAGAACACGTCAAACATTCTCCTACGTATTTAGCAATATCGGCTTTCATACCCGGCCACCAAAAGTGTTTCTTGAGATCTTTGTACATCTTCCCCATTCCGGGATGTATTGAATATCTGGTTTTATGTGCTTCCTTAAGTACCTTTTCTCTCACATCTCCAAACTTTGGTACCCAAATTCTTTCAGCCCTATACCGGGTTCCGTCTTCCCAAATATTAAGATGTTTCTCCGATCCTTTGGGTATTTCATTCTTCAACTTTCCTTATTTTACAACTCCCTGCTGCGCCTCCTTTATTTGAGTAGTAAGGTTAGTACGAATAATTATATTCATAGATTTTACCCGTATAGGTTCTCTGTCCTTTCTACTCAAAGCGTCGGCTACCACATTCGCCTTCCCCGGGTGGTAACAAATCTCAAAGTCGTAATCATTCAACAATTCAATCCACCTACGCTGCCTTATGTTCAGTTGTTTCTGATTAAATATGTGTTGGAGACTTTTGTGGTCGGTATATATAATACTTTTGACCTCATATAAGTAGTACCTCCAAGTCTTTAATGCAAAAACAACGGTGCCCAATTCCAAATCGTGAGTCGTATAATTTTGCTCGTGAATCTTCAATTGTCTGGACGCATAAGCAATTACCTTCGTTCGTTGCATTAATACACAACCGAGACCTTGCTTTGAGGCGTCACAATATATCACAAAATCATCATTCCCTTCAGGCAATGACAATATAGGTGCCGTAGTTAACTTTTTCTTCAACAATTGAAACGCTTTCTCCTGCTCATCCTTCCATTCAAATTTCTTCCCTTTATGCGTTAATGCAGTCAAGGGTTTTGCTATTTTGGAAAAATTTTGGATGAATCTTCTGTAGTAACCAGCCAATCCTAAAAATTGACGTATATGCTTCGGAGTTTTCGGGGTTTCCTACTTTTCAACGGTTTCAATCTTTACCGGATCCACTTGAATACCTTCTTTGTTCACTATGTGACCGAGGAATTGAACTTCTTCCAACCAAAATGCACACTTTGAAAACTTAGCGTACAGTTTTTCTTTCCTCAACAACTCTAGCACTTTTCTCAAATGTTCTTCGTGCTCTTAATCATTCTTTGAGTAAATAAGTATGTCATCGATGAAAACAATGACAAACTTGTCAAGGTATGGTCCACACACTCGGTTCATGAGGTCCATGAACACAGCTGGTGCATTAGTCAACCCAAATGGCATAACCATAAACTCGTAATGACCGTAACGCGTCGTGAAAGTAGTCTTCGGAATATCATCCTCCTTCACCTGCATTTGATGATACCCGGAACGTAAATCGATCTTCGAATAAACCGACGAGCCTTGTAGTTGATCAAATAAGTCGTCGATTCTCGATAGTGGATAACGATTCTTGATGGTAAGTTTGTTTAACTCTCGGTAGTCGATACACAACCTAAATGTACCATCCTTCTTTTTGACAAACAAAACAGGAGCTCTCCATGGTGATGTACTTGGTCGTATAAAACCACGCTCTAAAAGTTCTTGTAATTGGCTTTGGAGTTCCTTCATTTCGCTGGGTGTAAGTCTGTATGGAGCACGAGCTATTGGTGCAGCTCCTGGTACGAGATCTATTTGAAATTCAACAGATCGGTGTGGAGGCAGTCCCGGTAATTCTTTCGAAAATACATCGGGAAATTCTTTTGCTACAGGAACATCATTGATGTTCTTTTCTTCGGTTTGTACTTTCTCAACATGTGCTAGAACAGCATAGCAACCTTTTCTTATTAGTTTTTGCGCCTTTAAATTACTAATACGATTTAGCTTCGCATTGCTCTTTTCTCCGTACACCATTAAGGGATTTCTTCTTCTCGTACAATGCGAATTGTATTTTTGTAACATAAAATTTCTGCTCTCTCCTTTTTCAACCAATCCATGCCGATTATCACATCAAAACTCCCTAACTCTACTGGTATCAAATCAATCTTAAATGTTTCGCTAACCAAATTAATTTCTCGATTCCGACATATTTTATCTGCCGAAATTAATTTACCGTTTGCTAATTCGAGTAAAAATTTATTATTCATAGGCGTCAATGGACCACTTAATTTAGCACAAAAATCTCTACTCATATAACTTCTATCCGCACCCGATTCAAATAAAACATAAGCAGTTTTTCATCGATAAGAAACGTACCCGTAACAAGCTCTGGGACTTCCTGCGCTTCTTCTGCATTAATGTTAAAAACTCTCCCACGGCTTTGCCCATTATTATTTCCCTGGTTTAGACATGCAGTATTGTAGTGGCCCTTCTTCCCGCATCCATAATAAATAATGTGGGCATTACTTGTTCCTTTACCCGATGGTCCATAAATTTCACACTTCGTTGCATCATGACCCTTTCTATTACATTTGGTACATGTTGCTGGACAAAAAGTAGTTGGATGGTACCCTTCACACCTTAGACACGGAATTTTCTAATTTTGATTACCAGTGTTGCTATTGAGATTGTTGTTGGGATTTTTGTTGTTGCGGTTGGTATTGTTGTTGGGATGATTGTTGTAGTTATTGTTGTTGGAATGGTTTTTGTTGCATTTATTGTTGCGAAAAATGGTGCGATTGTGGTTGTGATTGTTGTGTTGATTGTTGAAATTGTGACTCTTGTCACTGGGTTCTTCCCACTTTCTCTTGACTTGTTTCATTTTGGCCTCCTCGGCCGCCTGCTCTTTAATCCTTCCCTTGATCTGGTTTATAAGTTTGTGAGCCATTCGGCTTGCCTTTTGCATTGAAGTGGCGCTTGCACTCACATCCTCCTGAATTCTCTCTGGTAACCCCTTTACAAACGCATTGATCTGCTCTTCTTCATCTTCGAACACTCTTGGGCACAATAAACACAACTCGGTGAATCATCGTTCGTATGTGGTGATATCAAATCCCTTCGTTCGTAATTCTCTAAGCTCTGTCTTGAGCTTATTGACTTCGTTTCTAGGATGGTACTGCTCATTCATCAAGTGTTTGAATGCTGACTACGGTAGTGCGTAAGCAGCATCTTGTCCCACTTGTTCGAGATAGGTATTCCACCATGTTAATGTAGTACCTGTGAAGGTATGCGTGGCGTACTTTACCTTATCTTCCTCAGCACATTTGCTTATAGCAAACACAGATTCAACCTTTTCGGTCCATCATTTCAGTCCGACTGGTCCTTCAGTTCCATCGAATTCCAGAGGTTTACAGGCAGTGAAAGCCTTGTAGGTGCATCCTACACGGTTTCATGTGGAGTTAACTCCACTGCTAGACCCTGAGTTATTGTTGTTTTGCATTGCAGCCTGTACTGCGGCTATATTTGCTGCAAGGAAAGCACGGAAGTCTTCCTCACTCATGTTCAAGTTCTGACGAGTAGTCGGTGCCATTTCCTTCAAAAATAGCCAAAAGAATTAAGTTAATCATATAGAATATTAAGAGTAGTGAATAGTATTCCGTAGCATAATATGAACTCATTTATAAAAGCTTTTTCTTCATATTAGCGTTTTATAAGTTTTAATTCGGGTAATACCTACCCGTTAAGTTCATACTTATTAGCTAACATACAATTCAACTACTACAACTCTATATGAAAAACTGATTATAATAATATTTCACATTCAAACTTTTATACAATATTTTGCAAACTTACAATACCGCTATTTTACATATAGCATGAAATATAGCACATAAAAACTCTGATACAAAACAGTTGTGAAGACAATTCTAGTTAATACGTAAGTCGTTCAACAAAGGCAATAAAGACACGTAATTCATACGTCCAGAAACAAGTTATGCATTCTGGTTTTACTAAGACTACTTCCCATCCTTGGTCTTGTGGAAAATAACCGTTGTAACCATTGACACGACAGCATGTTGTAATGCCGTCAAAAGGACGAGGGTTTCGTAATGTCCAACTGCCCCGTAATAATCTAAAAATCTTGTTTCTCACCCCAACTACTGAATCCGTCACCTGTGGAAAGGTTTTATTTAAAAGTTGTAATCCGATGTTCTTTTTCTCACTTTGGTGAGAAGCGAACATCACTAACCCGTAAGCATAACATGCTTCCTTATGTTGCATGTTAGAAGCTCTTTCTAACTCACAAAATTCTATGTTGGGATATGTTGAGTCAAAATAGTTTCTTAACCCGTAGCATAAAATTGCATTTGGGTTCCCCGCATTTAACGCTTTAAAGAAAATACGGCGTAATTTACGGTCTCCCCAATGCGATATACCCCACCTATCAAAGGAAAGCCTTTTATAAACTAAGGCATTTCTGGAAAGTCTTTCAAATGTTTGACAAGTTAACTTTGCCATAACTAATTGTGCTGATGAATTCTGACCGGCTCTTGACCAGATTTCCTCAATCATATCCTCTGGTAGGTCTTCTAAAATATTCGGTTGTCTACCCTTAACATCCATTTTGTTTTTATACTGTAAAATAGACAAGGATTAGATTCATAAAAGATAAATAACAAACAATACAAGCAATTTTTACATAGAACATAAAAGTACAAGCACACTACAATACATATAATACACAACATGATTACAACTCCCTAATCTGAATCACTGGTTTCTTCTTCTTCGGACTTGGTTCATTTTGCTAATTTTCTAGGGATATATGGTGTTCCTCTAATATGAGCCGTCGTTTTCCACAATGGTTTAGAAAAATCTGGTGGTTTAGAGGTTCCCGGGTTATTATTACAATTTAGAAAATACGGAGGTTGTCGATATATATAAAGCTCATCGGGGTTGGAATCAGGTTTCTCTATTTTTATATCTTTTCCCTTATTATTTTCTTTTGCTTTATTAAATTGGGTCGAGGTAATTTCTATAACATCATCAGAATCCTCATCGGGATCCGATTCATCGAAAAATTGGTAATCTTCCAAATATTTTGCTTCCTCGAAGGAAACACCATTGACCATTTTTAACTTTGGTCCGTTGGTTGAGAATTTTCTTTTATTTAATCGATTTACTGTAGGTATCAATATTTCTTCCTCCGGAACCTCTTCTTCTTCCGGTTCCTCCTCTTCCGGTTCCTCCTCTTCCGGTTCCTCCTCTTCCGGTTCCTCTTCGGGAATTTGTGAATCTTCCCAAAGAATATTCGACTCTTCATTATTATTAGGTGAGTCGATGGGATTTGTACTAGAGGTAGAAATCTATCACACAATATCAAACACGTTAAGATATTACTATATCACATAATATTTACATGTTAATAATATATAGTTTCCAACAAAAAATGTTAAGCAATCGTTTTTGAAGAAAAACACGGTCGAAGTCCAGACTCACTAATGCATCCTAACAAACTCGGTAAGACACACTAATGCAAAAATTCTGGTTCTCTAAGACCAACGCTCGGATACCAACTGAAATGTCCCGTTCATATTGATTATAAACGTTCCATATTAATTGATTTCGTCGCGAGGTTTTGACCTCTATATGAGACGTTTTTCAAAGTTTGCATTCATTTTTAAAACAACCATAACCTTTATTTTATCGATAATGGTTTAAAAAGTATTACGTAGATTATCAAATAATGATAACCTAAAATATACCGTTTACACACAACCATTACATAACGGTTTACAATAAGAATATATTACATCAAAATAAGTTTCTTGAATGCAATTTTTACACAATATCATACACGTATGGACTCCAAATCTTGTCCTTATTTTAGTATGCAACAGCGGAAGCTCTTAATAATTACCTGAGAATAAACATGTTTAAAACATCAACAAAATTGTTGGTGAGTTATAGGTTTAACCTACATATTATCAAATCATAATAATAGACCACAAGATTTCATTTTTATAACACATCTCGTATCAGGCATTTCACAAACTGCATAGAGATAAAAATCATTCATATGTTGAACACCTGGTAACTGACCTTAACAAGATGCATATAGAATATCCCCATCATTCCGGGACTCTCATCAGATATGATAAATCGAAGTACTAAAGCATTCGTAACTCGGACGAGGCTTGTTGGGCCAAATAGATCTATCTTTAGGATTCGCGTCAATTAGGGGTCATTTCCCTAATTTTTAGGCTACCAAGCTAAAAAGGGGCATATTCGGTTCGATAATCCAACATAGAAAGTATTTTCGATTACTTGTGTCTATTTTGTAAAACATTTATAAAATCCCATGTATTCTCATCCCAAAAAAAATAATAGATTTTAAAAGTGGGACTATAACTCACTTTCTCAGATTTTTACTTCGTCGGGAAGTAAGACTTGGCCACTGGTCGATTCACGAACCTATAACAAATATGTACATATCTATCAAAGTATGTTCAAAATATATTTACAACATTATTAATATGTTTTAATGTTTGAAGTTTATTAAGTCAGCTGTCCTCGTTAGTAACCTACAACTAGTTGTCCACAGTTAGATGTACAGAAATAAATCGATATATATTATCTTGAATCAATCCACGACCCAGTGTATATACGTCTCAGGCTAGATCACAACTCAAAGTATATATATTTTTAGAATCAATCTCAACCCTGTATAGCTAACTCAATCATTACTGCATATAGAGTGTCTATGGTTGTTCCAAATAATATATATACATGGGTCGATATGATATGTCAAAACATTTGCATACGTGTCTATGGTATCCCAAGATTACATAATATAATAGAATACATATATGATACAATATAAGTTAGCTAGGATATGATTAATATAGATTTTTTTCCCAATTTTCACGTAGCTACATCAAGCAAAATTATCCAATCTTGTTTTACCCATAACTTCTTCGTTTTAAATCCGTTTTGAGTGATTCAAGTTGCTATAGTTTCATATTGAACTTAAGTTTATGAATCTAAACTTAAAAAGTATAAGTTTATAGTCAAAAATACAGGTTACAAGTCATTTTTGTAAAGGTAGTCATTTCAGTCGAAAGAACGACGTCTAGATGACCATTTTGGAAAACATACTTCCACTTTGAGTTTAACCATGATTTTTGGATATAGTTTCATGTTTATAAGAAAAATAATTTTCCTAGAAGAACAACTTTTAAATCAAAGTTTATCATAGTTTTTAATTAACTAACCCAAAACAGCCCGTGGTGTTACTACGACGGCGTATATCCGGTTTTACGGTGTTTTTCATGTTTTCAGGTTTTAAATCATTAAGTTAGCATATCATACAGATATAGAACATGTGTTTAGTTGATTTTAAAAGTCAAGTTAGAAGGATTAACTTTTGTTTGCGAACAAGTTTAGAATTAACTAAACTATGTTCTAGTGATTACAAGTTTAAACCTTCGAATAAGGTAGTTTTATATATATGAATCGAATGATGTTATGAACATCATTACTACCTCAAGTTTAGTAGGCAAACCTACTGGAAATGATGAAAAAATAACTTAAGCTTCAAAGGATCTTTGATGGCTTGGAAGTTCTTGAAATAGAATCATGACACAAAAACAAGTTCAAGTAAGATTATTACTCGAATTAAGATAGTTATAGTTATAGAAATTGAATCAAAGCTTGAATATGAATATTACCTTGATTTATAAAGATAACCTACTGTAAATAACAAAGATTTCTGGATCTTAGATGATTGCTTGGAATGGATTAGGAAACTTGGAAGTAAACATGTAAACTTGGAAGTGTTCTTGATGTGTTCTTGAGTAATTGTTTTTATGATGATTATAGGTAATAACCAAAGCTTATATTTGATGATTTTTGCTAGAAAAATAGTAACTTAGACGTTCATGGAAGAGTGTGTATGTTTTGAGAGAGAATTGGGAAGAAAATTGGAAGTGAAATGGAGTAGGTGGTGAGTGGTGAAGGTGAGTGGGGTTAAAAGGAGTTCTTGTTTTTTTTCCTTGCTCATATGTCATGCTAGTTATCTACTTGTTGGTTCTACATGTTTGTTGACTATCTAGGACTGCTAAGAGCTGAATTATTATGTGTATATACCAATAGTATATACGTCTAGGAGCTGGGTATTGTACGAGTACGAATACGGTTGCATACGAGTAGAATTGTTGATGAAATTGAACGAGAATGTAATTGTAAGCATTTTTGTTAAATAGAAGTACTTTTATATGTGTCTTAAAGTCTTCCAAAAGTGTATTATTACAACATAATACACTACATGTATATACATTTAACTGAGTCGTTAAGTCATCGTTAGTCGTTACATGTAAGTGTTGTTTTGAAACCTTTAAGTTAACGATCTTGTTAAATGTTGTTAACCCATTGTTTATAATATCTAATGAGATGTTAAATTATTACATTATCATGATATTATGATGTATTAATATATCTTAATATGATATATATACATTTAAATGTCGTTACAACGATAATCGTTACATATATGACTCGTTTCGAAATCCTTAAGTTAGTAGTCTTGTTTTTACATATGTAGTTCATTGTTAATACACTTAATGATATTTTTACTTATCATTTATCATATTTAAACATAGTGTAAAAATATCTTAATATGATTCATATGTATCTAGTAAGACGTTGTTATGACGATAATCGTTATATATATCGTTTCGAGTTTCTTAATTCAATAAACTCATTTTTATGTATATCACGCATTGTTAACATACCTAGTGAGATACTTACTTATCATAATTTCATGTTAACCATATATATATATATATATATATATATATATATATATATATATATATATATATATATATATATATATATATATATATATATATATATATATATATATATATATATATAGTTTTTACGAATTTGTAACATTCGTGGATCGCCGGTCAATTTGGGTGGTCAATTGTCTATATGAAACCTATTTCAATTAATCAAGTCTTAACAAGTTTGATTACTTAACATGTTGGAAATATTTAATCATGTAAATATCAATTTCATTTAATATATATAAACATGGAAAAGTTTGGGTCACTACATCCTCCATTTTACATGTTTGAAGAAGCTTATAAGTTTCATATAACTCTTGACTAGCCTGTTTCTGAAACATATTTTTCAGCTCAGTCATCATATCATATGTTGTACGATCTTCCATTTCCTTTTGGAGGTCAGAAGTCATACTAGCAAGCATGATTAAAGCTATCTTCTCTTGCTCATCAAACAACTTCTGATAAGCATTCTTTTGAGCAGCATTAGCTGTCTCAGGAGGAGCTTCGGGTAAGGGTTCTTCAATTTTGTTCAACTTTCCTTCATATTTGAGAACAATTCTAAGGTTGCGGTACCAATCGAGGAAGTATGAACCATTGAGTTTCTCCTTCTCCAACAAAGAACGGAGGGTGTTTTGGTTTACGTTTTGATTATTTGACATCTACAAAAGAACAAGGTTCAATTTTAGTATTTTTGATATAATACTTTAATAAATTAATTACCCAGGTTTTAACATATTTAAAAACAATTAATTTACGAAAGCCTAAGATCTACATAGAGGTTCTATAACTACATCTGTTGATTAGCTAGCAGTTATAGAGTCTACTGGTAGGTAGCGAGTACCAATTGCATTAGAGGTGCAAATGTTAGATCTTTATGGGACCTTGAGATATGTGTAGTCTAAGAAACCACTATTATCTATTGGCATGTTTGTCCCATCCTTGCCTCGAACTCAGGTTTCACTGTGAATACGATTAAGTCGTCCAATTTGGAAACAGTGGAAATTCAGCCTAGTCTCACTCGTATCTGAAAACCCACCTCATGGCTATAATTCGATTAGGTCTCACCGTAATCAAAAAATAACGAGGAATGTTTGCAAGCTCATTGGATGGCATGACTTAAATTTGACGGGTATTTTTTTTAAAAAAAAGTTTATCTTAACGAATAATGCATGCACACAAGATTCGCTACACTATTTGTTAAAAATCATTTTAACCAGTTTTATATATGTCGATCGTATTTATGCGTCTAGTTTGTTATTTTATTTTATATATAAAAGTAACAAATACACAAACGCGTATCGTTTTAAAACAGTTTTAAAAGATGTCGCCCATATATATATATATATATATATATATATATATATATATATATATATATTATTTGAGTTTCAAAAAAAATATTTAACTTTAAACTCATTAGAGTTTAACTTTTTAAAATCATCAATTTTAACCTTTGAAACTCGTTACAAGTTATATTTGATGTTTTCATCAAAAACATTTAGCATATATTATAATCAACAATTAAATATAAATGCGTAAAAATAAAAACACAACCATACCATGCATCACACACACATAGCCTAGCCCAAAAATCCTATGCTTGATCCCATGAGCCGACATGGGATCAAGAGGTCAAACTAAGGGTAATATCGTAACTCCCACTTGATTCAAGATTCAAGTGAAAACTTGAAAAACGCCATCATTGTCAACTTGACCTGTTCGCCATCTTCTAAGCCAAAAGATGTTGTATTTTATCTTCAATCTTCATCTTGTTACATTTATTTAAATTTGAAAATACAACTAAACTAGTACTTTTACAAATTGAGATAAACTTAAATACAATACTATGAAAATGAAAAATAAATATAATACAACTTGGGCTTCAAAATGGCCTTTCTAATAATACAAATAATCAACATGACATAATATTGCCATAATCAACAATCACAACAATCATACATAGGTCGGGGCAATATGAGCTATGTTTGCAATAACAATTTTAATAACTACATTATTAAAACTTAAATATGGCTTGTCCATGGTTACAATGCATGTGTATAACCATGGAATAAAACAATCAACAATTATAATAAATATTCAAGCCATAACAAATAAATTCAAAATTTATAACAGTGATTTTTTCAGATCTTATTCGTGTGTCATGAGGTAATCAACAAAGTTGACTTTCAAAATCATAAAGGTTTTAACTGTTACCAATTTACCACAAAGCTAAATCTAAAGAAAATCACGCGACAATTAAGATGGTGTAAAAGCGGCTCTGATACCACTGTTGGAAAACCGTGTGTACTTTTATCAATTTCAGATTAACGCAACGGATAGTTAAAATAATAATCTTTTATTATTTTATAAAACCATTTACAAGATTATATATATTCATACATTTAATGAAACATGCACACGATTAATTTATCCCAATGATCCAATTACACCATAATAATTGTCATGAATATAAAACAAAAGAGGAGTTAACGATATACCTTTCTTGAAGAAATTGATGAGACGGAGAGAAACTTACGATCAAAAGTATGACCGTCTCTTAGGATAGTCCACACTACACTTCAAACAACGTCAATGGATGCTAGTCCAAACTCAAGTAATAATTAATCAACTTTTGATTAATATTATGAATCCAAAATGATACTCCGTATGAAACAATGTTATTTTTTCTTACTTACTCTCTTTTCAATTCTCTCGTCCATATATATAATATGAAGTAAAGTAAAGAGTATCAATCAATTTGGATCACGGATATATTTTCCTTTTTGAAAGTCGTATTTATGATTTACGCGTTTTAACTTCTTTTGTAATTTTCTTTTTCAAAGTCGTATTTCTCAAAAACTTTAGGGGTATATTATGTAACTTATAATTAATAATTTCTATCATGTCGCTTTCATGTGAATAGTAAAATTAATTAATTTCGTTTCATTAACTATTCATATGAATAGTAAATGAATTAATTTCTATTTACTATTTTGTTACTTGAGTAATATATATACATCATATATATATTTTATTTGACTTCTCGGTGTATATGTGTGTGACCCCGAAGGCTCAAATGAGGTTGGCCATATAGTTATATGTTGTACCTTTCACATTAATCCTACACTTTACAAACCTGTGAGTCGTATCAGTCTTCTTTGAAGATGACTTAGCATCATGTTAAGGGCTTAAGATAAAGAAAAAGGGTTAGGAAGCTGAAAGAACGAATACTCAGCCAAACCCTCTCACACGGCCCCATCAAATTAATATATCCATCCTCATATTCTTCACAATCTTTTCTTCAATTTTTTGAAACCCTTAGTTTCAGCAACAGACACCACGTCATCAACAACTTTAAAATTACATCTTTAGTTTTAAGACAAAATTATTTCCTAGTATGTTTGTTGCAATTCGATTGTGCTGAAGTAATTTAAAAAGAAATACTCAGATGAATATCCTGGAGTAGACAGCAGTAAGTAGTACGTGATGATCGCAACATCGATACATCTTCACTTCTATCTTTTTGTAGTTGTGATTCAGATGAATATCACATACAACTTTTGGTAGTACCTTTCTGCAATGACCAAATGGTTAATAGGATGTGGTTATAATTTCATTCATAATGTAGATTAAATGGTTTTTAAGAAGCTGATCCAATTGCGTCAATCTAAAACGACAACCATGGTACTGAAGACCTTTTGTGTCAGACTTAGAATGCTTCTTGCACCAAAAGAATGCTCCGGAAAATATACATGTACAACTCGGGTCGCCAATGTCTCGTTAATAATGCGAAACACCTAAACATCAAAAATAATAATATAAAAAAAGAAGTAAAACTTGTTCTTTAAACATACAAAATCATCAACACACATCAAAATCCAAACAACTTGGTCATCAAAATATAGTTTATCTGTACATAAAAAAAACCCCCTCAGTTCTTTTATAAGACAAAATTCAAGTGATGTTAAAAAAAAAAAAGACAGAGTCCAAGCCACATAATCGAACTTTAGTAAAAAACAAAATTTTTTGTTGTTGCGGGATAGTTATTATGCTAACAAAGTGAGAGCTTTTATCATAACAAATGTCTTTGTTGCCATACTTTTGCTACTAAATGTAAATGGCTGTCATCGGTTAGTACACCATACTGAAAAGCTGTGACTGCGGGTTTACGATTATTTTTTACATGTACAAAATACTATTTGCCAAATCAAAAAGATGAGAATTGTACCATCTTGCTAATGATGTAACATCTCGCGTTTTCCGTTAAATTTATTTTTAACACCGTCTTTTTTTTATAGATAATATCTTTCATTATCTAAATTCGTATCGTTCGTTAACTAACGTTCTTAATATTTCCGCTATTCGATTATAACATCTCCCGTTTATTCTCAAGTATTTAAATTAATTCGTTTGGTTAATTCTCGCACCCGCTTTTAAACTTGAGGGACCAAAGTTGCCAAGTGGGCAAACTAGTTGACTAGGTCAACTAAACAACCTACTCTTCCCCACCATTCATTCACCACCCACCTCCCTCACCTCTCTTTTCTCTCTAGTTCAAGAACGCCATTTTTCTCTCAATTCATTCATTCATCATCTAAATCAATTCAAGCAAACAAACATCAAAACAAATTACATATTCGTGATTCTCTCTTCATCCTCTTCAATTTGGTACCAATTTCACTACTTGGGGTAAGGTTTCTAAAAACTCTAAATTTCTCTAATTCGATTTATAAACTTGAAATGGTGTTAGTTATGGTCTATGGCTAGAGTCTAGCATGAATATGTGAATTACATGCTCGATCTTGTTGTTTTGCATAAACTAGCATTAATTTGAAATGAGTGTGCTTAATCTTTGATTTTGGTTGATTAGATGTTGTTTAAATGTTAAAGTTCATGTATTAAATGTGTTACTAGCATCATTATCTTCAATTTGATGTGTAGGTTGACTTGGAAAACATCACTAACATGATTATTGATTTTGTGATTTTTGGTTAGGGTTTAATAGCTTTTAAAATGAACTTTTGATGCTTTGAATGCCATGAAACGTTGTTAGTAAGTGTTTAGTTGTATTGTATGTTTAATTACCTTTGAAACGGCATATCATATGTGTAAATTGGTTTCCCGAATCATCTTATGCATTTTGTGAACTTAAAACTTGGATAATGAACCTTTAATGATCACTTGACGAGAATTCAGTTATTGTAAATGATGTTTTTGCTTGATGAAAAGTATTTAGTTGTATTCCTCGTTAAAATACCTTTCCAACGATAAAAGATACGTGTTGTAAGTGTTTCCGGTTCATAAAATGTGTTTGGATGAAGTTTGATTCGAGACTTGAACATTTGAAACAGACCAGGCACCAGACCACGCCCATTGTCGCGGCGCGACCCTCCCAAGTCGCGGCACAGCAATGGCCGTGTTTGGGGACTGTCCAACTTCGCACTTTTTCGTTTAATTCTAACTATGCTACGCACTTCCGATTAACATGTAACTTGTTCTAACATGCTTATATATGATTAATTAGCTCAGAAAAATAGTCCGAGACCCGACCCGAATGTGTTGACTTTTTCGTTGACTTTGACCAAAGTTTGACTTTTAGTCAAACTTAACCAAACACTTATGCAATCGTTCTAATCTTATTTTATACTTGATTCTTGCATGAAACTTGACAACGTGATTCACATGCTACATATTCGAGTCGTAACGAGCCATATGACTAATTGAACACATTTCGCCCGACCTTGTGTCATAACCGGTAATTGATACAACTTACTTGTTTTAGGTCAAGACTAAAAAACTTTCATGCACGCGTTTACTTTGTGAAGTACATTTATACTCGTGCACTCGAGGTGAGATCATAGTCCCACATTTTCAACAACTTTTATTCTTTTAAATTGTGGGCTGAGAAACATATACTTTGTTATGTCTTGTACTACTTACTTTTATACTTTGAACACAAGTACGAAGGAACAAACATTCCACAGCGAGTTTGAACAAAAACCCTCAATTCGATTATCATTAGTTACACTTTCCAGGTGTAAGCGAGAACTTATGTTGTATGGCCATACGGGTTTGACAAACCCTCATTCGGACGGTTCGCTACCGTTATTGGATGAAATATATTTTTGAGAAACAGTGTATGTTCTAACACTATTATGATGGGGTTCTATGGATGGAAAGTTATTCCTTGATAATTGGGTGCTCGCGAACATACTTTTGGAATGCAAACGATTTAGATAATCAACGTTATGGAAATAATAAATCGTGTGGTTCAAAACAACGTTTACAAATACACCTATGATTTCACCAACGTTTTTCGTTGACAGTTTTCTATATGTTTCTCAGGTTCATACTTGGCTACTTGAAACATGCTTCCGCACACTTTGATTACTTGCTTGGAGTCAAGCATACATGCATACGCTAGCGATAGCACTTTTGGATTTAACTTAAGCATACATACTTAAGCTATTTATAGCAAACCGTGATTTTCAACTTATATTATGTCGCAAGTTGTTTCTTTTATACTTTACTACTGTTGTAAACTTAACTTGTTGTCGAACCGTTTGATAAACTAAACTTTGAAAGTCTTGTACGTTTCAAATGAATGCGACATAATTTTGGTCAGACACGTCTCATATAGGGACTATGACCACGTAACGAGACCTAAATTAACGGCGCCGTCAATGACGATTTTGTCGGGTCGTTACAGATGGTATCAGAGCGTTGGTTGTAGGGAACTCGGATATGCATTAGTGTGTCTGACAAAGTCGTTAGGACGCATTAGTGAATCTAGACTACAACCGGATAGTTAGCCATTGCATTCTGACATACATTTGCTATAGATAGCACTTACTTGACTACTTGTGCATATATGTTTGAATCATTCTTAGGCAAACTTTTTAATGGTACCAAACTTTCATCATACGAATCCGTATTCTGCCCTTTTTCTGGTAACACACGTAAATTCAAGATTCATACGCGTAAGGATGACGACGACTTCATTAGTCACCCTGGTTCGGGAACTCTGTCTCCTCGGTTGTTATTCGTCACCGTCCCGGCTTACTATCCACAAGTGTTGTAAAGTTACCACCACTACTTTCGATGAGTATCGTCGTCACTATTTATCACTACGGTTACGTACTACTCATTATCATAAATTCGTTACTCTTTTCGTGCCTAAAGGCATTATTGTTTGACTTGAACCGCATTGACATGAACAATCATTTATACACTTCCCTCGGGAAATGCATCTTCAGAGTTGCACTATTTCTTTCGATTAATACAAGTCACGTTAGAGATGCCGTTACACTCAATTCATTTTAAATCTTCACGATTACACGAACTTGATTTTTGGAGTGATGTGAGAATGGAGGTATGAGTTAGCATAATATAACGACACTCGATCAACGTGGTTATACTATGGTAAGTCATACCAAAGTTCTAATGACACGTGATGGTGATTGGACTCGATCAACCTAATCACCACCATGTGTCATGTACATGACTTCATTTTTCTGGATCGTTATCCGAAAACTCCGAGAATATTGATAACAACCATACCAGGGACACATCTTCGGTTATTGTCGAACCATATTTATACTTCCGAATGAATGACAAATTCTTTCAACTTCAAACATGTGTTACACGCGTATACTATCTCGTTTTCGCACAGTTTTATCGACGAACTACAAAATGTTTGGTATGCTCACATCGAGGCGGAAACTTCTCTAGCATTACACTCGTACTTCCGTTTAAGGAAATATTTTATGTAAATTCTCAATGGAGAGAGAGACTCTTCACATTATACTAGTATTCGCCATGAGGGGGAATAGTCCTAACGAACGTTTTCAGAAACCGATAAGAAACTTACTTTAACAAACGTTTCCGGAAACCGATAAATCTTCCGCGGCGCGAAATTCTTGAGAAACGAAAACTTGTTCAAATATATCTTAAAGAACTGTACCTCGTTTCGGATCGAGATGCTCGATTCACTTCTAGACTTAAAAAATCCTCGGGACCACGTTTAGACATGAGTACCGCGTATCATCCACAGACCAACGAACCAAACAAACATACGATTCAAGCCTTGGAAACCGTAATACGAATTTGTGTTATCAACTTCAAATTTACTTGAGAAAAGTATTTGCCTTTAGCCGAATTCTACTACTACAATAATTTTCATTCGAGTATTAACGCCACACTTTTCGAAAACTCATATAGCCGCAATTGACGTTTTCTAAAGTGTTGAACCGAAGTAGGTGACATGCAAACTACCGGACTCGAACTCATTCATGAAACAACCGAGAAATTTATTCAAACCCGAGAAAGGCTCAAGACGGCCGTAGTCACCAAAAGAGCTATGCCGATGTTAGACGTAAACCTCTCGAATTCCAAATGGGGGACCGCGTAATGTTAAAAGCCGCACCTTGGAAAGGTGAAATCCATTTCGGGGAAACGCAGAAACCTAAATCCGCGATATTTTGATCCTTTTAAAATCTTGGGGCGTTTTCGGCTCGTTGCTTAACGTTTCAAACCCCCAACACAATCAAATTCTGTTCATCCTACATTCCATGTATCAAACTTAAAGAAGTGTCTTGCCGAACATGAACTTGTCATTCCTTTCGATGAGCTTACTATCGATGACAAACTTCACTTCCTAGGAGAACCGGTCGAAACTATGAATCGTGAAACCAAACTCTGAAATAACGTAAAACCCCGACTGTCAAAGTTTGTTGAAATGCCCAAGGGAGTACCTTCACTTATTCGTAGAATTTGCAACGCAAAGGTTTTGAAGAAGAAACAACAACTACTACTTCCAACTAAATTTCGGGACGAAATTTCTTTTAAGGTGTGGGTAATGTAACATCCCACGTTTTTCCGTTAAATTTATTTTTAAAACCGTCTTTTTTATAGATAATATCTTTCATTATCTAAATTTGTATCTTTTGTTAACTAACGTTCTTAATATTTCCGCTATTCGATTATAACATCTCCCGTTTATTCTCAAGTATTTAAATTAATTCGTTTGGTTAATTCCCGCACCCACTTTTAAACTTGAGTGACCGAAGTTGCCAAGTGGGCAAACTAGTTGACTAGGTCAACTAGTCAACCCACTCTTCCCCACCATTCATTCACCACCCACCTCCCTCACCTCTCTTTTCTCTCTAGTTCAAGAACATCCTTTTTCTCTCAATTCATTCATTCATCATCTAAATCAATTCAAGCAAACAAACATCAAAACAAATTACATATTCGTGATTCTCTCTTCATCCTCTTCAATTTGGTACCAATTTCACTACTTGGGGTAAGGTTTCTAAAAACTCTAAATTTCTCTAATTCGATTTATAGACTTAAAATGGTGTTAGTTAGGGTCTATGGCTAGAGTCTAGCATGAATATATGAATTACATGCTCGATCTTGTTGTTTTGCATAAACTAGCATGAACTTGAAATTAGTGTGCTTAATCTTTGATTTTGGTTGATTAGATGTTGTTTAAATGTTAAAGTTCATGTATTAAATGTGTTACTAGCATCATTAGCTTCAATTTGAAGTGTAGGTTGACTTGGAAAACATCACTAACATGATTATTAATTTTGTGATTTTTGGTTAGGGTTTGATAGCTTTTAAAATGAACTTTTGATACTTTGAATGCCATGAAAGTTGTTAGTAAGTGTTTAGTTATATTTTATGTTTAATTACCTTTGAAACGGCATATCGTATGTGTAAATTGGTACCCCGAATCATCTTATGCATTTTGTGAACTTGAAACTTGGATAATGAACCTTTAATGATCACTTGATGAGAATTCGGTTATTGTAAATGATGTTTTTGCTTGATGAAAAGTGTTTAGTTGTATTCCTCGTTAAAATACCTTTCCAATGATATAAGATACATGTTGTAAGTGTTACCGGTTCATAAAATCTGTTTGAATGAAGTTCGATTCGAGACTTGAACATTTGAAACAGACCAGGCACCAAACCACGCCCATTGTCGCGGCGCGGCCCTCCCTAGTCGTGGCGCGGCAATAGCCGTGTTTGGGGACTGTCCAACTTCGCACTTTTTCGTTTAATTCTAACTATGCTACGCACCTCCGATTAACATGTAACTTGTTCTAACATGCTTATATATGATTAATTAGCTCAGAAAAATAGTTCGAGACCCGACCCGAACGTGTTGAATTTTTCGTTGACTTTGACCAAAGTTTGACTTTTAGTCAAACTTAACCAAACACTTATGCAATCGTTCTAATCTTATTTTATACTTGATTCTTGCATGAAACTTGATAACGTGATTCACATGCTACATATTCGAGTCGTAACGAGCCATAGGACTAATTGAACACATTTCGCCCGACCTTGTGTCATAACCGGTAATTGATACAACTTACTTGTTTAGGTCAAGACTAAACAACTTTCATGCACACGTATACTTTGTGAAGTACATTTATACTCGTGCACTCGAGGTGAGATCATAGTCCCACCTTTTCAACAACTTTTATTCTTTTAAATCGTGGGCTGAGAAACATATACTTTGTTATGTCTTGTACTACTTACTTTTATACTTTGAACACAAGTACGCAGGAACAAACATTCCACAGCGAGTTTGAACAAAAATCCTCAATTCGATTATCATTAGTTACACTTGCCGGGTGTAAGCGAGAACTTATGTTGTATGGCCATACGGGTTTGACAAACCCTCATTCGGACAGTTCGCTACCATTATTGGATGAAATATATTTTCGAGAAACAGTGTATGTTCTAACACTATTGTGATGGGGTTCTATGGATGGAAAGTTAAGCCTTGATAATTGGGTGCTCGCGAACATACTTTTGGAATGCAAACGATTTAGATAATCAACGTTATGGAAATACTAAATCTTGTGGTTCAAAATAACGTTTACAAATACACCTATGATTTCACCACCGTTTTTGGTTGACAGTTTTCTATATGTTTCTCAGGTTCATACTTGGCTACTTAAAACATGCTTTCGCACACTTTGATTACTTGCTTGGAGTCAAGCATACATGCATACGCTAGTGATAGCACTTTTGGATTTAACTTAAGCATACATACTTACGCTATTTATAGCAAACCGTGATTTTCAACTTATATTATGTCGCAAGTTGTTTCTTTTATACTTTACTACTTTTGTAAACTTAACTTGTTGTCGCACCGTTTGATAAACTAAACTTTGTAAGTCTTGTACGTTTCAAATGAATGCGACATAATTTTGGTCAAACGCGTCTCATATAGGGACTATGACCACATAACGGGACCTAAGTTAACGGCGCCGTCAATGACGATTTTTTCGGGTCATTACAAATGACTCCTTGACTCACATAAAAGGTTACCTGCAATAGGATGTGAAAGTTATGGCCCGATGTGTAATTTGACCTCTTGCTCCACCCATCAGTCTTCTACTAACTTTTGCTATTTTGTTTTTTTCATAATTTTTTTCCTTTCAACAGCTTGTAATATGTGTGACATGGGTAGAGTATTATTTCAACAGGTATTCATATGTAGATTATGGCATTTGTTATCTGGGCCACTTACCTGGTGCAAGAACAATATTTTCTTTGATGATTGTCGGGGTAACATTGGATTTGATGTTCGGGTTTTAATGTTTACCAGAGTGCAAAAACATCATTATTTTCATTTACGCGTCGAGAAGGTTGTGGCATGTTGTCTTTGAAGACTCAATTTGTTGAGCTGTTGAAAGTTAAAACAGAGAACAGAAAGTTGTCTTAGTATAGGATATACACAGTTCTAAATGAGATGATGGATGATGTTGAACTTACACCCATTTGACCTATTACAAAGTGTGATCCATTTGGACACACACGTCCTATTACAAAATGTGATCCATTTTGAAACATTTGTCTTTCAACTTGGGCACTCTATGTATTAGCACCATGCTGCAATTCATTAACATAGGTAAGTAAATATGGAAAGTGACAAACGGCTAATTCGGGTCAGACTACAGGAAAAAATCAATTCACGTTATGTTCTCTCCATCCAAGAATACTATTTGTCTTATATTTTTTAGAAGTACACATATATTAAATGTTTTAAATGAATTCAAAATAACATTGCTTATTCAATATTGCATTATAATGATAATATAACAATGAAATAGGTTTCCTGCAATTTGAATACATTTTATGTAACTTTTGAGTTCACCCATTTCTTAGCATGTTGTAAATAATTTTTCCAAATGAATCGTCTGAGGAAAAGTACAACATAAATCAACTAATTTATCTCTTACGGGGTGTAAGTTCTCACTGATGTGTTAGGATATTAGGACCCAAACAACGCTAGTAATTCTACAAGATTACTAGCCGAGTAGTGATACTATCAAGATCACTCAACCCACTTAATGAACGAAAGATAATAAATGCGAAAATGTAAGAACGACACAAGATATAACGTGGTTATATGCAATCGTTGTGATTGCTTTAGTCCACGGACCAACTAGAGATTGTTATATTACTGAATACTTGAGAGTGGTGTGTTACAATGACTATGAATGAGCTCTATATATAGAGCAAACAAGAAACCAACCAAACTACAACTTGATCTTCAAGTGTGCTAGTAATCATGAAAGATAAACCAACTAGCCATGCTTTACACCCACTAATGACATGATCACAGCCACAATTAGTGGTGTAAAGCAACTCACTAAGCACCTAAAGTGAAAGGAGAATCAATCAAGATCGGATCCCATGTGTGCAAGTTGCCCACTTGCTGCCAGACATCGTGCGCGCCGTGCACACTTAAACGTGCGCGCCGTGCACACTCCCAAACTTCGAGCAAGCCTTCTGATCAAAACTTCTCTAGTGCGCGCAGGGAGCGCGCCACGCACCATCACCGCGCACAATCAATTTGCTCTGTTTTTGATCTATTTTTCTCTGTTTCACGCTTACCGAAATCTGCAAAATCCGTGCAAGTGTTGAAACAGTTTTTAGTTACACTTTTTCCAGTTTTGTTTAAATGTCTCCACACTCCAACAATCTCCCACTTGGAGACTTTGAACAAGCTCCATTCATATCAATGAATTTACCAAGAACATTAAACCACCTTCGATTACCGCCAAATATCATTTGGGACACGCACGCTCAACACATTCTTCGGATGAGTAGACTTTCGATAAAAGGTCTTCAATACTACTTGTTAAACTTGTAACACCATTCACATCTCTAGCTGGGGTCTTCTCTCATCAATTCATGAGAAGACCAATTGAGGTAATGCAAAACCTCAATTTTTCGGTCGTAACCACCTTAGTAAACATATCGGCAGGATTCTTTGTACCAAGGATTTTCTCCAAGAATAAAGTGCCATCATTTATATGTTGTCGAATAAAATGATACCTTATCTTGATGTGTTTCGTTCGACTATGAAACACCGGATTCTTCCCAAGATGAACCGCACTTTGATTATCACAATACAAGACGCAATAGTCTTGTCTTTTACCCAACTCGCCTAAGAAGTTCTTCAACCACACTAGCTCTTTAGAAGCTTCCGCAATAGCCATGTATTCGGCTTCGGTGGTTGACAAAGCAACACTCTTTTGCAATCGAGATAACCAACTAATCGCCGTCTTCCCCATTGTGAAAACATAACCCGTAGTGCTTTTCCCCGAATCATCACATCCACCCAAATTAGCATCCGCATAACCTCTAAGTATGAGATTGTTTTTGGAGAAACACAATCCCATATTAGAAGTACCTTTCAAATAACGAAGCAACCATTTGACTTCTTCCCAATGCTCTTTTCCCGGATTAGACATATAACGACTTACAACTCCCACTGCTTGAGCAATATCGGGTCTTGTACAAACCATGGCATACATAATACTACCCACGGCTGATGCATATGGAACCTTTTCCATATCCTTCTTGTCTCTTTCCGTCTTTGGTGATTGACTTTTCGATAACTTTAAGGTGCTTCCCAAAGGCATAGAACGAGCCTTTGAATCTTCCATGTTGAACCTCTCTATTACTTTCTCAATATATTTGGATTGAGACAAGTATAGAGTACCCTTCACACGATCACGCACAATACTCATGCCAAGTATTTGCTTAGCACCGCCAAGATCTTTCATCTCGAATTCTCGGGAAAGTAATCCCTTCAACTTGTTGATTTCGGACATGTTTGAACCTGCAAGTAACATGTCATCAACATACAACAATAAGATTATATAAGAAGACTTGGATTTCTTCAAGTAGCAACAGTGATCCGCTTCACATCTTAAGAAACCAATCTTCTTCATAAAATCATCAAACTTCAAGTACCATTGCCGAGGTGCTTGCTTCAATCCATACAAACTTTTCTTTAGCTTACAAACCCACTTCTCTTTACCCTTTACCTCAAAGCCCTCGGGTTGCCTCATGTAGATCTCTTCAACAAGATCACCATGCAAGAATGCAGTCTTCACATCTAGTTGCTCTAGATGTAAGTCTTCGGATGCAACCATAGAAAGTACCAAACGGATAGTAGTCATTTTAACTACCGGTGAAAATATCTCTTTGTAGTCAACCCCTTCCTTTTGTTGAAAGCCTTTGACTACCAAACGAGCCTTGTACCTTTTCTTGCCATCCATCTCATTCTTGATTCTATATACCCATTTGCTTTGCAATGCCCTTTTATCATGAGGTAACTTCACTAGTGACCAAGTCTTGTTCTTCTCAAGTGATCCCATCTCTTCTTTCATGGCAAGTTCCCATTGTATGGATTCTTTTGTTTTTCTTGCCTCAAAGTAACTTTCGGGTTCACCATTCTCGGTATAGAGCAAGTAGTTTGCTGATAGAGAATACCTAGGATTAGGTTTGGCACTCTAGTCGAGCGTCTTAGTGTAGGATTAACCGAAATGGTTGGACCGGTTTCATTTATAACCTCCTCATCACTAGAACTCGCACTATGTTCGGAATCATCACCGCTTTCCGAATCATCCCCATCATTAGCATTTCCCGACACCTCACCGTCATTCGGCAATTCATTGTTTCCCAAACTCCCACTAGAACCTGCAAGATCATCAATAGAAACATCGTCAAAAGTAACTTGACTCGGTTTAGGACTTCCCGTTTCCGGTTTGCCATAGACCGAATCTTCATAAAAAGTAACATCTCGCGAACGAATTACTTTTCTAGCTTCGTTGTCCCAACAACGATAGCCCATTTCATCCGACCCGTAGCCTATGCAAATACACTTCTTTGACTTAGCTTCAAGCTTGTCTTTATCCGCATCTTTGGTCTTCACATATGCATTACACCCAAAGATCCTAAGGTGACCATAACTCACCTTCTTGCCTTGCCATTCTTCCTCGGGAATTCGGAAACCCAACGGTGTTGAGGGTCCCCTATTTATCAAATAAGCCGCCGTGTTAACCGCATCCGCCCAAAACATTTTAGGCAAACCGGCATGTAGTCTCATACTCTTTGCCCTTTCATTTAACGTATGA
This sequence comes from Rutidosis leptorrhynchoides, assembly GCF_046630445.1. Classification (NCBI taxonomy): domain Eukaryota; kingdom Viridiplantae; phylum Streptophyta; class Magnoliopsida; order Asterales; family Asteraceae; genus Rutidosis; species Rutidosis leptorrhynchoides. Next base: position 283,478,230 of record NC_092340.1, on the reverse strand, counting down.
TTCATACGTTCGGCGACCCCATTGTCTTGCGGTGTCTCCGGTACCGTTTTCAACATTCTAATACCGAGCTTTGCACAATGGTCTTTAAACTCAAGACTACCATATTCTCCTCCATTATCCGACTTTAAGCACTTAACCTTCAAGTTAGTCTCATTTTCTACCATAGCTTTCCACTTCACAAAAGTATTAAATACATCGGATTTAGCTTTAAGAAAATAAACCCATACCTTTCTAGTGGAGTCGTCAATGAAGGTGACATAATAACGAGAACCTCCATGTGATTCTACATTAGTTGGACCAAACACATCCGTATGAACGAGCTCCAATTTCTCCAACTTAGGTGCATTCCCTGATTTCCCAAAAGTCACCTTCTTTTGCTTCCCATAAACACATGGTTCGCAAAACCCAAGTTCTACTTTCTTCAAATCCGGAATCCTCCCACTCGAAACAAGCATCTTCATACCCTTCTCACTCATATGCCCGAGTCTTCGGTGCCATAGAGTTGATTCGGACTCAACATTAACCGTAGCAACCACCGTGTCTTCATCAAACACTTCAACCATATAAAGTGTTCCCCTTTTATGTCCACGAGCCACAATACTACTACCCTTAACCACCTTCCATTGGCGGTTTTCAAAAGTAACCGCGTTACCTTCATCATCTAATTGACCAACCGAAATAAGTTTCCTTTTCAATTTAGGAATGTACCTTACGTTCTTCAAAGTCCAATTAGAACCAAGAGTAGTCTTCAAAACAACATCTCCAATGCCCTCTATGTTGAGTTGCTTGTTGTCCGCCAATCTCACCTTGCCTTGATATGAACGAAAATTCTTCATCATGCTTTTGATATGAGTAGCATGAAACGAAGCTCCCGAATCCAAGATCCAAGACTCCATAGAATTTTCAACACTACACAAAAGTGCATCATCACTTTCCCCTTCGGCCAAGTTTACACCTTTCGTGGAACCATTTTTGCAATTCCTTTGAAAGTGCCCTTTTTGATTGCAACCCCAACAAGTAACTTCACTTCTATCTTTCGATGGATGCCTCTTCTTAGACTTCTTCCTACCCTTCTTCTCACCGCGTTCAAATTTTCTACCACGGTTGTCGGTACTTAACAAAGAACCGGATGTCGATTCTCCCGAGTTTCTTCTACGAGTATCTTCACCAAGAATCAAATCCCTTATAGCTTCAAACGCTAGCTTAGTAGTTCCCGTAGAGCTACTAACCGCGGTAACCGTACCCGACCAACTTTCCGGTAATGATGAAAGCAAGATAAGTGCTTTTAGTTCATCATCAAACTTAATCTCTACCGATTCAAGTCTTGAAACGATATTATTAAATTCATTGATATGATCCGTTGCACTCGTACCTTCCTTCATCTTAGTATTAAACAATTGACGCATGAGAAATACCTTATTTGCAGCTGTAGGTTTCTCATACATGTTAGAGAGTGCTTTCAAGCAAGCAAACGTCGTCTTCTCATTCACAACGTTGTATGCAACGTTTTTAGCAAGTGAAAGACGAATAGCACCCAAAGGTTGACGATCCAAAAGCGTCCAATCGGCATCGTTCATGCTTTCGGGCTTGGTTTCTAACAAGGGTTGGTGTAGCTTCTTTTGATACAAGTAATCTTCAATTTGCATCTTCCAAAAGCCAAAGTCTCTTCCATCGAATCGGTCGATTCTAAACTTCCCATCTTCCGCCATCGTTCCCTTTAACGAAACCTTGTGCTCTGATACCAGTTGTTAGGATATTAGGACCCAAACAACGCTAGTAATTCTACAAGATTACTAGCCGAGTAGTGATACTATCAAGATCACTCAACCCACTTAATGAACGAAAGATAATAAATGCGAAAATGTAAGAACGACACAAGATATAACGTGGTTATATGCAATCGTTGTGATTGCTTTAGTCCACGGACCAACTAGAGATTGTTATATTACTGAATACTTGAGAGTGGTGTGTTACAATGACTATGAATGAGCTCTATATATAGAGCAAACAAGAAACCAACCAAACTACAACTTGATCTTCAAGTGTGCTAGTAATCATGAAAGATAAACCAACTAGCCATGCTTTACACCCACTAATGACATGATCACAGCCACAATTAGTGGTGTAAAGCAACCCACTAAGCACCTAAAGTGAAAGGAGAATCAATCAAGATCGGATCCCATGTGTGCAAGTTGCCCACTTGCTGCCAGACATCGTGCGCGCCGTGCACACTTAAACGTGCGCGCCGTGCACACTCCCAAACTTCGAGCAAGCCTTCTGATCAAAACTTCTCTAGTGCGCGCAGGGAGCGCGCCGCGCACCATCACCGCGCACAATCAATTTGCTCTGTTTTTGATCTGTTTTTCTCTGTTTCACGCTTACCGAAATCTGCAAAATCCGTGCAAGTGTTGAAACAGTTTTTAGTTACACTTTTTCCAGTTTTGTTTAAATGTCTCCACACTCCAACATGATGTACGCATTACACGAAAATGAGCATACACGTAAATTAACTAACGATGCGGCCAGTTAGTAAAAACATTAACATCAACACAGTGCGTACAAAACCAAAAGTTGTGCTTCTTCAAAGATTCGATGAACCTCAATCTTTATGTCATAAAAATTCGACTTAATATTCAGTATGAAGATGAATGTAATAATGATGATGAAGTGTACCTAGAGAATTAATGCTGTTAAAAAATTCACATCATGTGTTAAGCTGAAATCTACATGTAGGAACATCAAAACTATGGGTAAAGATATCAATGTAATAATCGTCTTCCAATCTATATAACAACCTAATATAAACGCTTGGCATAAGCGTGTAGTTGGAGTATATTTCTTGCTTTCTGTAGCTCTCGTATTCGACATAAGGAATTTATATTTATACAGTATATGTTTGGAAGCTGATGCTAACTCAGTGGTTTTTTCATTCATATAACATTTTCTATTGTACAATAGATTCTCAATTATGATCTATAGAAAAACAAATTACTATTCAAAAATTATTGATTAAACATATAATCTACTTACTTTCATCTTGTTCTTCATAGGTTGCAGCTTATTTGCTTTCTTTTCTTTCGCTCCCCTAATTCACTAAAGTAAATAACAACACAATTATAAACCCCCAATTTGAATTTACATTTCACGTATATATAGATATATTACAAAAAATAAAAAGCTAATTATATAAAATGCTGTATTGAAGAATTGTTACTTCAAAGCTCAAATTCATGCTGCTTTCTTTGTAAGAGACGGTTTGTTTTTGTATGACATCTGGGATGAATTTTTTCCCACAAATATTCCGCTTCAGTTGATTGTGATTCTAATTGTGGTGGACATCGAGTATGAACTGCGCTTAAACCCTAACCTTTGAAACCGAACATCTTCTGGGAGCAGTGGCGGTGGCGGTGCTGCTGGTCGCTGGTGGTGATGGAGGTGGCGGTGGCGCTGATGGTCGTCGCTGGTGGCGGTGGAGGTGGTTAATTTTGGGAGGAGTGAGCGACGGGTGAGAGATTTGGATATTAATTTAGGGTTACAGAGGGGATTGTCGTTTTTAACCAGTCAAACGACGTAATTTGGCATGCGTTTTAATATATAATAATGGGTTAATGGGTTAATAAGCAACTAGCCAACAAAAACATGAAAGGTGTACAAAATGAAACAAATCTTTTTTTTTTTAAGTTGGAAGACTCGCAAATATTGTCATTACGATAACACCAAATCCATCATAAAGACTAGGGAGCAAACATAGTTTCCTAAATACTAGATGTATTAAAGGCTTTTTTAAAAAGCTTAAAATGATTTTTTTCTCGAAAAATGAAACGTATATAAATCGAAGAAACTTTCATCAAGGGATGAAGAATCTATCAAAACGAAATACACGGAAAATCAAGGCGAGCCTCGAAAGTGTTAGGGAAAATTTATTATGAGATTCCAATGGTGAGCATAAAGCGGAGGTCGTAGTTTAATCCCAGCTTCATTTTCCTATAAGCATGGATTACACGATTTTTCTTTCACATGTTGATCGTGGGACCGGTCATGTTTGACCGCTAGAGAGTCAATTTTACAACAACAATAACAACAACAACAAAATCTAATACCACATTAGTGGTGTATGGTGGAGGTGAGATGTAGACAATTTTTCCCATATTCGAGAATAAAGACAAGTCATTTCTTTACCCAGAGTGAAAAACACACTCATAAGTAAAGAAAGTCATCCCTCTTTCTATTCGACGGATAGAGAGATTGCTTCCAAATGGACCTCCGGTCAATAAGTAGGAAATTTTTTTAAAAAAATTAAATAAAATTGAGACGCCGTGAAAATGGTAAAATCAAGTTTCCAAAGATTTTAAATCCTGTCTGAAAATATAATTTAGGCTCAAGTGGCCAATAAATCGACGCTTTTTGTCGACTCAATAACTAGAGTCGATTTCACATTTCTTTTATTTTAAAACTTTCTTGGCTGAGCCACACAAAAACTGAACCAACTCAAAACCAAAGTCAAGAAATATAAAACAAACATAAAGCACACAATATCAAGAAGAAAAAACATAGCATATATATATATATATATATATATATATATATATATATATATATATATATATATATATATATATATATATATATATATATATTCATTTAGAAAATTTATCTACATTAAAATAACAACCGTCAATTTTGACTATTTTTAAAACGATATTTTTGAGTATTTGATATAAATATCATAATCATTTCATAAACCTAGTCAGACTTCAGTGGTAAGTTGCCATTTCCTTGAACGAAACATCACGGGTTCAAGTCCCTCTGTCCCATTTCCTTTTCTCCTTTTTTTAAGTTTACTATTTACCCATTTTGTCCCTCTTTTTAACTTCTTTTTCATAATGCACCCTTTAATAGTTTTTATTTTTAATTCAGTCCTCCTACTCTCATTCTTTTATTTTTAAATTCTTTTTAAATTTAACATTTCTTATATGAATTTTTATTTATCTTATCTTGACCACTTTTTTATATATATTTTTTACTTAAAATCTTCTTTTTTAAACTTTTTTTTTCTCTTTTTCTTTACAATTTTTTCCCTACTACCACGCTTTACTACTCCATATTAAATAACAAGAATATTCAAATTTTGTTAATTTTATTTATTGATTTGAAACATATTTCTCTTTGATTTCGCTAGAGTTATTAACGTTTAAGTATTTAATTTAAAATATAAGTTATGTACAATGAAAAGCTGTATAAAAAATAAGGGGTGCGCCGCCGCAGCGTGCGGCTGACCCCAAAACTTGTATCTATAAAAACTGACTCCAATTTTCGTAAATATGATGTATTAAATATGATGTATTAAATCTATATATCTATAAAAATGTTATATAAAGTATATGATGTATTAAATAGGGTTAAATAAAATAAAATATTATATTTATATATATATATATATATATATATATATATATATATATATATATATATATAAATGTTATATTAAGTATATGATGTATTAAATATGGTTAAATAAATAAAATATTAATATTCCAATATTATTATATGTTGAGTCCTAAAAATTTTATTGTTATTATTTATCCAATTAATTATTATTATTATTATTATTATTATTATTATTATTATTATTATTATTATTATTATATTTTATTTTTATTACATTTTAGTTATATTTTATATAATTAATAATTAATATTATGATTATTTTTATGATTATTATTTTATAATTATGATTAATAATAACTATTAGTATATTTTATTATTGTATTTTATTTATAATTATATACTTAATTATGATTATTATAGTTATAATGTTTTTATGCATATATTTAAATATTGAATCATGTGTCGTATATATGACTTACTTCTTGAATTTAATAAGGTAAAAAAGTTTAAAAAAGTTACTAGCATTCATAGTAAAAGTAGTAAAAAAATGTATCTATAATGCATTTATATATTTTTTTAATTATTTATATTCTTTTATAGTAAAGTTCATGAATTAAAAGTTGAATTCATTAATATTAATTAAACCACGTACCATAAATTTAAGTTCTTTGGTATTCTTTTATTAGAATTTATGGATTGAAGTTTAATTCATGAATTCGTGAATATTAATTATGATCCACAATTATTCATATTTATCAATGAGTAATTAATTAATCATTATAAGAAGTGTAAGTTGAAAAGATTATCTTTTGAAAAACGTAAGTTAAAAACCTATTATATCTGTTTGAGGAAAATTAATTAATAGGCAATAAATGTAGATAATAGATAGTTAACATAAATTTTAATTCTTTCATGCATTAACTCTAAATTAAATACTTCATGTTTCATACTCCTATTATTCCCATCGCTCAAATTTTGTAAATCAAATGCGTTATAGAGTTTTAAAGATATATTTTCATAATCATCGTCTCATCATCATTCATCGTAATTTTTATAATCTTCTTTATTCTTTTAATGTCGGATTTCATCAATCACTTGAATGTATATTAAGTTATCACTTTATTAAAATGTTATAGTTGTGCATATAATATTTTTCTTCCATTTTTTGTAGATTTTATAATCTTTCATATGTAATTATAGTATTCTTAGATGTACATTTTAGCACCGAAGGTAAATAGGCCAACAACTTAGAATACGTTTACTCTAGATTCACTATTGATGATTTGTATTTCTCTATAGGTTACAAAAAGATTGTTTTGGTATATATGCATCGATATTGATTTCCGGTGCATCGTATTTTTTTTTGGTTAGATTTCGAATGGCTAATTCTTACAAATAAGATATACATTTCTATTTAAGCTTTAACAGGTCAAAACAACTTGTATCAGTAATATATATTAAATTAATGTTTTAGAAAATAGGTTTCGGTGATAACTCAAACTAATGAAAACAGTTTGGTTAGAAAAAATAACACCAACCAAAACAACCTGGGTTTGTCCTCACATAACATAGTATATCATTTATATTTTATGACTTATAAATGTAAAAGTAAATAGTATAATATAGTATATAGAATAAAAAATATATGATTGTTATAATTCAGTAGGCTTATAACTACCTTTAATGGTTATAAGAACAAAGAGAGAAAAAGAGAGAAGAAGGAGAGAAGAAATATTGATATTTCAAGAGAAATGGTGCACCTTAAATGGTTACCATACATGTCTATTTATAGTATAAAATATTACTATGCAAGAAATATAATAATAATAATAAAATTAACATCCAATCTAGATATTTTATAACACAATCTAGATATTTTATAACACTCCCCCTTGGATGACAATTTTATTAGAGAATAACTAGTACTGCCTCGTTAAAAACCTTGCTAAAGAAAACCCATTGGGATAAAACTTTAGCTAAGGGAAAAAGAGTGCAGCATAGAGTTGACTCCCCCTCAAGTAGGCAACGCCTGAGTTGTTACATCTTCTGAACATGCCTCATGCCAATATTATGAACGTGTGTTCTGAAAATAGCAGTTGGCAGTGCTTTGGTATAAAGATCAGCAGAGTTGTTGATTGAACGTATCTCATTTTAATCTGGTTGTCTTTTACGAGATCTTGAGTATATGAGAAGAATCTGAGGTTTTCATTTGAAACTGTATCATCTAAATCTTTTATGTACAAGTTTAGCCCCTGTGATTTGTCTACAGTCTCCTTCATGGTTTGCTCAAACCCTTGTTTCAATTCCTATTCCCTTGTAGTCTTTTCTGAGCCTTACCAACATACCATTCTTTTCCATCAAACTTATGACCGTTAAGACCGTCTATGGCTTTGGCGCCTCCTCAGTATTTATATTTTGTTCAGTCACTTTTGATACTCTTCTTTCATTTGTATTATGCAAGCTGCATTATCTTCATATATAGTTATTGGTGAAGATAGTTGTTGGTCATTTATAGCGTTCTAGTCCACAAGAATCATTAATGATTTGTGTTATTGATCTCAACCAAACACATTTTTGAGTAGTTTCATATAATGCAATCACTTCGTCATGATTTGATGATGTTGCAATAAGTGTTTGTTTTAAGAACGCCATAATTTTGTGGTACCTCCATTTAGGAATACATATCGAGTTTGAGATTTATCTTTATGAGGATTTGATGAATGACCTGCATATACATAATCAACCAAATCTTGTTTTGAAACGTTAGAATAAAATAATTTTAAATCAGCAGTTTCTCAAGGGTATCAAAATATGTGTTTGATCCCGCTCCATTGTCATTTGAGCTGAATCTTGCCAACAAATTAACTGCAAGAGAAATGTCAGGTCTTGTACAATCTATAAGATACATAAGAACCTCAATTGCACTAAAATATGGAACTTCCGATCTGTTTAAGATTTTCATGATCTTCGCAGGGATGAAATAGATCAATGTCAATATTGAGTGATCTAACAACAATGAGTTTGTCTTTAAAAAAATGTTTTAAAATCTTTTCGGTATAAGTTGTTTGATGTACAAGTAAACCATTAGGCATATGCTCAATTTGCAATCCAAGGTAATACTTGGTTTTTTCAAGATCTTTCATTTCAAAATAATTCTTTAGAAGTTGAATGATTTCATAGATCTCTTTATTTGTTCATATGATGTTAAGAATATTGACATAAATAACTACGATATATATCCGATCATTGTTTCTCATAATAAAAACACATGTGCAAATAAGTTTATATGTATACACTTTTCTTATCAAGTAATCACTTAATCAGTTATACCACATACGTCCCGATTGTATAGACCCATATAAAAAATCTTTGTGATTTAATAGAATACATTCCCTTAGGTTTTGCATTAGATGCTTATGATACCTTAAACCCTTCAGGTATATTCATGTATATCACTATCAAGTGATCCATACAGATAAGTAGTTACAACATCCATGAGATGCATTTAAGTAACTACCAAGTTGATTAAGTATCTAATAAGTAATTGTATCCATTACAGGAGGATAAGTTTTCCTCATAATTCATTTCCGGTCTTTGTGGGAAATCTTGAGTTACAAGTCTAGTTTGCCTTGTAACTTCATTTGCACATTTCTTTTTCGGATAAAAATTCATTTGTATCCCATACGTTTCACATCTTTAAAAGTGATAACGATTGATCCGAAAACTTTTCTTTTATCGAGCGATTCTAATTCAGCTCTTATTGCTCCTTTCCATTGAGCTCAATCATGTCCATTTTGTATATTCAATGACAGATTTTAGTTCCAGATCATCATCTTTATTCATGATGTCATTGTAACATTATATGAAAATATCTCATAGAGATTTTAGTTTCATTTCGGTTCCATAATATTGCATAATTTATCGCAATTTTAGTATTTACATTTATCAATATCCTCTGCAGAAGGAATATTGATTTGTGGTTCTTCTTGAACACTTTCTCTTACCTCATTATCAGCTGATTTTCTTTTTCGAGGATTTTTATCTTCGGAACCAATTGATCTTCCACGTTTGATGCGTGGCAAAGACTCAACAGTGACATTATTGCCAGCTTTTGGAATTTCAGTTCGAGCTGGAGCATTTATCGCTGGTATATATGATTTAGTCACTTTTTTATATCTGTAAATGCATAAAATAATTAATTTGCAAGTTCTTGCATATGCATTATTTTTGAACTTTCGTTTCACATTCTTTTGTGCGAGTTCAATATGCCTTAATTGATGTTCACATCATGAAGCATCATTTTATTTTTTATTTTTATTTCTCCCCCTAATCTAGGGAACAATGTTTTATTAAAATGACAATCAGCAAAACGTGCTGTAAAAACATCACCCATCATGGGTTCAATATATCTTATGATTGAAGATGTTTTATATCCAAAATATATTATCATCTTTCTTTGAAGAACCATTTTATTGTGTTGTGGTGATACAATTGGAACATACACTGCACAACCAATGTTTTAAGGTAGAAAATATTTGGCTCTTGGCCAAAATCAAGTATTAAGTGAAAATATTTACGACTTCCACATGGTATAATGCGAATTAATGTCGCAGCATGTAAATTTACATGTCCACATATAAATATTGAGAGATTTGTACTCATTATCAATTGTCTAGTTATTAGCTGTAAGCGTTTATCTATTGATTCAGCTAAACCAATTTTGTGTATGCACATGAGCAACTGGATGTTCAACAACAATCCCTGTAGATATATAATGATCATTAAATGCTTGAGATGTTAACTCACCAGCATTATCAAGTCTCATCCTTTTAATGGTGTAATCAGAATAATGTGTTCTCAATTTAATAATTTGTGCAAGAAACTTTGCAAATGCCATATTACGGCTTGATAACATACAAATATGAGACCATCCGCTAGATGCGTCTATTAGAACCATGAAATATCAAAATGGTTCACATGATGGATGAATTGGTTCATATATCTTACCTTGAATTCTTTCAAGAAACATTTGTGATTCTTTTTCACAATATACTTTTCATTAATCCCCATATGTGCTTTCCATTAATCACCATATGTGTTTTTTTTTTTTTTTTTATAAATCACCATATGTGTTTTTTTTTTTTAATCATATATCCTTTTCACCATATACGCTTTTAATCATATGCGCTGTGTTTTTCACCATATGCACTTTTAATCATATGCGATTTTCATCATATGCGTTGTGCTTTTCATCATATTCGCTTTTTATCATATGCGCTTATCATATGCGATGCGCTTTTTATCATATGCGCTTTTTATGTGAATAGTAAATTAATTAATTTCGTTTTACTATTCATATGAATTAATTTAGATTTACTATTTTGTTAATTGAGTAATATATATATACATCATATACTTGTGACTCCGAAGGCTCAAATGAATTTGACCATATAGTTATACGTTGTACCTTGCACATTAATTTTCAGTAGAAGCTTTAGATGCATATTATTTTCAGTAGAAGCTTTAGATGCACTTTTTTTTTAATCACCAAATACCACAAACACTTTGTTTGCGTTTGTTCATAGTCATCAATGAAAACCATTTTCTTTAATTTTATTTTATACAATTAACGCATCATTATTCTTTTCAAAAACAATAATCTATTGTTATTGTTCACTTGTGCCATGTTTAACAACAAAAGTCAACAACCTCTGTCTTGTTTGTTGTGGCAACCAAAAACAACCTTTGCTTTTGTTACCGAGAATCCAAGACCAAAAAAACAATTAATTTTTAATTAATCTTTTATCAAAACCATAAATGATTTTATTGATCTACGTTGATATGGCCATAAAGAATTGACGGCTGACCTACTTTTGTAAGTGTATTTCGGCTATCATCCCGAAAACGCACAACAACCTTTTTTTTTTTTTTTTATGAACTATTTGTTTCATATCTAGCTTAGGCAATTATTGTGAACATTTGGTCCCTATAAGAGCATTTATTTTTTAGACTTTTAGTTGATTTGTACTTGTCACAATTAGGAATAGCACCCGCGGGTCGTGGATGCGGATCCATTGGATCCATCACCCGTACCCGCGGATTTTTTTTAAGAGACATCCAATTGAACCCTTGTTCGTTGAAACAATTTGACTATATTTTTACTCCCCATTATTAAACGGGCCATTTTGATGCACACTCTTAAAAAAATAATTTGTTTTTTAAGTTTTATTATTCAACCTCCTTTTTTCAACGGTCACGTTTTTAACAAAACATTTGACAAGTTTGGAAAAAAGTTTTTTATTGATTATCATCAAAAGTTTTCTATTGTCACTCTACTGGATGGAATTATGGCATACAACCAAAATTGCAACCCAACACTACATAAGAACAAAAAGGTTGTTTTTAATTAACATATGTATATGTGTTAAACTCGGAATAATAATAACTTATTTTAGAAAATTAACATAAGACATGTTGAAACATTTTTGTCACATTTAGCTCATCAAGTCTAATACTTATCATTGATAGATTTTATCACGTCTAGGAGATGTTTACTTTTTTCTTGTATTAAGTCCTACTTTCATTTACCTTTGTTTGGAAAAAAGTTTTTTTTTTTTACTTTGCTTTCCCCCTTTCTGTAAAACTCATTTAAACACTTTCTTTGTTTTTTTTTTTTAAAAAAAACTTCCTTTTTTTTACGTTACCCGTAAGTTATAAATATATAAAAAAACTTTTTGTTTAAATTTTTTTTCTAGTTTTTAAAAGATCACTTGACCAATTTTTTAATTCTTTCACAACACCCGATATCGTGATCGTGACCTTTCACCAAAGCAAGAGATATTCTTAATAAACTAAACACTGACACGTGTTTGGAATTGTCGGCCACAAAAAAAATTCATTTGATAAAAGTATATATTTTTTTTTAGTTATAGAAGGAGACCACTTCATTTTCAATACTTCATTTTTGACAAAAAAACTATTCCATTTTACCATCCTCTTTTTTTTCATACTTTAACTTTTAAGATATACTTTTAATAAAAATACAAACTACTTTTTCTTATTTTAACTTTTAAGATTTACTTTTAATAAAAATACAAACTACTTTTTGTATTTTAGCTTTTAAGATTTACTTTTAATAAAAGTACAAACTACTTTTTCTTATTTTAACTTTTAAGATTTACTTTTAATAAAAATACAAACTACTTTTTGTATTTTAACTTTTAAGATTTACTTTTAATAAAAGTACAAACTACTTTTTCTTATTTTAACTTTTAAGATTTACTTTTAATAAAAATACAAACTATTTTTTTTATTTTAACTTTTAAAATTATAAATTTAAGAATAAACATTAGTATGCATGAAATAAATAATGATTAATTGCATAAGTAATCATAAATGTTAGATAACATATAAAGACCCCGTCGTATTCGTATTGATCGGAATTAATCTCGACCCATGGTACCGTGTTGTCAAATGACGTGTTGCGTACATAAAGTACCGTGTTGTCAAATGACGTGTTGCATACAATCATGAGGTCTTATTAACATAAATATAAATGTTAGTGAAGTTAATAAGAGTTAGATTACAGAAAATATAATTCAGGTGGTATAACCGACCATATATATAACTTAAATAACATAAATATAAATGTTAGTGAAGTTAGTAAAAGTTAGATTATGGAATTATAATTCAGGTGGTATAACCGACCATATATATAACTTAAATAGCATAAATATAAATGTTAGTGAAGTTAGTAAAAGTTAGATTACAGAAATATAATTCAGGTGGTATAACCGACCATATATAACTTAAATAACATAAATATAAATGTTAGTAGTCCAAAATTTGATATATTCGAGTCTGAAAATTATTAATAATTTCATACCTTGATTAGTGATTCGTGATCGTTTGAGATATCTTTTAATTACACTAAGCTTTTCGTGCTGATAACGTGTTATAATTCAGTAGGCTTATAACTACCTTTAATGGTTATAAGAACAAAGAGAGAAAAAGAGAGAAGAAGGAGAGAAGAAATATTGATATTTCAAGAGAAATGGTGCACCTTAAATGGTTACCATACATGTCTATTTATAGTATAAAATATTACTATGCAAGAAATATAATAATAATAATAAAATTAACATCCAATCTAGATATTTTATAACACAATCTAGATATTTTATAACAATGATAATAATAATAATAATATAGTAAATTTTGACACAATGTATGTTATATTCAAATATTTCATGTTCGTATTGTTAGGCTTGGTGTTTTAAGTAAACGTTTCATGTAAATTAAATTTTCATTTCAACAATTTAAAAGATGAATACCATAATATTGAAACGTAGAACCACACGTGCAACGCACAGGCTTTTACATAGATATAAAATAATGACAATGATACTTGGCACGGACATTGGCTGCTAGTATAGTAAATAACTAAACCAATGTCTATATCTAAAGTCTTGAATGACTGAAGAAATTAATTCTCATTGAATTCATCGATTCATTACTTCCTTTTTAGAAAAAGTTATAGAAAAACAATATACAGTACTTGGAGATAAGATCTATATCTATATTTAAATCATACTATTACGGAGTATCACATTTTTCTTTTATGTGTATAAATATATATGTTCCAAACATTTATCTATTTCTACATGTCAAACAACTTGAACTAGAAATCAGGGCTAATCACCTAGGAATTTTACTCGCTAGTAAGAACCATTGTGATCTTTGATAGTGTTTTTTCTATGCGAACTCAAGAAACAATTAAAATCTGTTATTAAAATTATTTATAAAATAACATGAATACAAATTCGGGCGGATCGTGAAGATAGTTTCTAAAGGGGCCAATTATATATATATATATATATATATATATATATATATATATATATATATATATATATATATATATATATATATATATATATATATATATATATATATATATATGTATAATATCGTAAAGCAAAATGCCAATTCTACTACTCATCCAATGACATACATACGCGAATATCGATAATATGACTATATAAATATGTGAATTTTTTGGAGGGCTATGTGTGACTTCCTTGAAATTTTTAGGGTAGTGCGAGTCACGCACTATGATCGGTGCACACCGCGCACTCTGTCGAGAAGGGTAGTTTTATATTAGAAGAATTCAGAATCTTATTGTGTAATTTTGTTTTGTTAGTTTTGAGCTAGGATTTTTGGGTAGATTTTCATATATCACCAACACCTTCAAACACCTAGAGGGGGGGGGGGGGGGGAATAAGAACTTAAAGACTTGTAGAGAGGGTGAACTATTGTGTGAAGAAAATGGTGAAGGCATGTGGCTTGTGAGTGTTAATCAACAACAAGGGGAGGAGCTGTTGTAGCTGGTCATCACAATCATCCTCTAATTCTTGAATTTTGATAAAAAAAAAAATCTAATTTCTAATTAGTGATAAATTTGGGGTTTAGGGTTTGTGGTTGGAATTGGGTAATTATCAAAACTCAACAGGGTGTTTTACCTTTGATTTAGTGCTTAAAAAGCAGAAAATTTTAAAGGGTTGTGTAATCTAGGGTTCATAGAATTAATGGGAGTTTGGGAAAATTGGGTATGTAGTTGTAGTATTACTACAAGTTGTAAATCCAAAACTTGTAATGTTTAACAAGAAAAGTTATTAGTGTGTGAGTGTATTTGCTAGACATAATCATAATCGGGTGTGTTTAGTGTTATTTGGGTCAAAGCGTTTTTAGAAATGAGTCCTTTTTAGATAAGAAGATAGAGTTGTGAATAAGAATGTGAAATTTTGTTAAGGAAGTGTATTTGTGTTACACTTCTAGTTGAAATACAAAGGAGTGAGTTTAGTGGTGTATTTTGGGTGTGGTGTTTTCGAGTAAATAGAAAAGAATTAAATAAGTAAATGTGTACATTGATAATTTGTGTATGTGTATTACAGGTGATCGCTAGAAAGCTTTGTGTTTGATTCTTACACGCCAAATTATAATGCAAGGTGAGTACTTAATAATAATTAACTCGGGAAAGGACTGTGCATTACTAGATTAAAACACGCGCACGTACTTGCTGCTAAACCACGCTCTGATACCAAGTTGTAACACCCTGATTTTTTTAAACACAGCGAAAGTACAGATAATTAACAAAATACCCTGTTTAACGTTTACAAACCAAAGTTATCAAATCAACTTAGTTAATGTTATTACAGTATTCCAAAACGACGGTGTTACATAATAATAATACAAAAGGGCAAACATAAGAGTCCTACGTATAGTCAAACATGTCTTCCAACCCATTCGCAACACCCATCCTAAACAGCGGTACCTAAACCTGTAGTGGGTGGAAAATGTGGGGGAATTAGCACAACTGCTAAGTGAATGGATACTATCTAATAGACCAAGCATAAGCAACTAAACATGCAAAGATCATAGATATGCTAACGTCCTGAACTAGCATACAACAACAACTGACAATATGAGGACCGGCGGCTTATACGAGCACACGACTTAGCTGATCAGGCTACAGTCTACCGATAGTCCGCTTTACTGAATCCACTGCATAACCGTCCAGACGCAACACATGCGTCCTTCTATGCTATACTGAAAAATCATTAACATCAAGACCTGACCAGGCTACCACGGCCGACCTCACACCAACCCTACCTTGCTGCCTCGGTGGGTTCCCAACCTTGCCGCCTCGGTTGGTGTCCAACTAACAGTGCGCACATAAGATCACAGATAATCAGTCATGCAATCGTTCTAACTAGCATGGCAATATCTAGCTACATATGGTATTCATACAGGTCATAAACATAAAAGTAAAGAGTCTGAACAAGTAGCGTGTCAGCTACTTAATACTCTATTCGGAGATAGACCCACTCACCGAATACCAGCAACTAGCTCAGATAATCTTTCACTGAGCGGCTTCCTTATCCTTGTCACCTGAACATACGGCAAATCAAGTTAGTTTCTGTTTGTTAACACAAAATAGCACAGTATAGAAAACCAGTCACAAAAGTGTCATTAAAAGTCTACCTAACACTTATGCATTTTCAGAATTTACATCCTAATTATCGTAAGTCACACGGATAGCATAACGGATAGACATCAACAATTAGTAAAATATTCTGCCCATAAAGACACTCGGTCGACTAACTCACACAGTCGGCCAACTGTGTCAACACACACGATCGTGTGTCCTCTCACACGGTCGACTGACTAAGTTTAAATCATCTGGTCAGAACTCAGACACACTCGGTCGAGTGTGTCACTCAACCGGTCGATCGTCTACACAGTCGATCGAGTGTCAAGAGACACTCGGCCGAGTGTGTTCATTTGATGAACACAACTGCGGGTTTAACCCAAAATTTGCCATTTCTTGCTCTAGAGCTCGTTTTTACCTCAAAACTGACCAAATCAAGTACACTAAACATCACTAAGCATAAACCCACAAGAGTTTGACACAAACAACATCAAAATCAACCAATTTGACACTAAAACCCACTTTAACAAAACTTAACACAAAAATCTCATTTTCTCAAGGATTAAAGCTTGACAACTTTAATTCTTACCTCAAAAGATTCGGTAAACTGTAAGGAACAAGATGGTATGAATGATTTGAGCTCTAGAACACAAATTAAAAATCTAGGGTTAGAGATTGAAGAAGAAGTGAGTATGGGTGTGTTTGGTGAAGATTCAACAGAGATGGAGAAATGAGAGAAAAAGAGCTGCACAATACACTTAATTGAGGTTAAAATCCCATACCCCATCACACACGGGTATTTACTAGTTATCTGATAACTTTCGTACTTAATTTGACTGCCCTAACGGAGTCTAAATTAAATAAACGAACCTGTTCTGTGACCCTTGTCACAAACTAGTCTTAACCAAATAATAAAATAATATAAACTATTCAACTAAAATAAAAGCATAATTAACCACACAATTATGCCTAAGGGCAAAAAGGTCATCTTACATTTAAGCCCTGTCTGAGGATGTAACAAATCCACCCCCTTAAGAAGATTCCGTCCTCGAAATCTGGTCTTGGTCAAACAGACGTGGATAACTAGCTTTAATCAGCTCTTCGGTCTCCCACGCAAGGTTCAATCCTAAACTATGCTTCTACTCAACAAGCACCATATGGATCTCTTTCTTTCTTAGCTTTGTTACCTTCCTATCAACAATCCTAATCGGTTCTTCAACTAACTTTTGATTCATGTCCACCCTCAAATCACTTAATGGAACCAGTTGTGTCTCATCATCGACCTTACACTTTCTAAGATAACATACGTTGAAAGTGTTATGTATCCCTGCTAACTCTGCTGGAAGTTCTAGCACAACCGTCTGATCATTAACCCTCTGGAGAATCTTGAACGGTCCAATATACCTCGAATCTAACTTACCTCGCTTACCAAACCAGATAACTCCCTTCCACGGTGAAACTTTCAAATAAACACGATCACCCACCTCAAAATTTACTGGACGTCTACGTGGATCAGCATACATTTTCTGTCTGTCACGTGCCGCTTTCAACTTTTCACGTGTTATTGCTAACTTGTCAGCTATTATCTGAACTAATTCTGGACCTGCAAACTGTTTCTCTCTGGCTTTTAACCAACAAGTCGACGTTCTACATTTGCGACCGTATAACATTTCATAAGGCGGCATACCAATACTTGAAAGGTAAGTATTGTTGTAGGTGAACTCGATCAAAGGTAGATGTATATCTCATGGACCATCGTACTCTAATACACAGGACCTAAGCATATCCTCTAGTGTCTGTATTGTACGTTCGCTCTGACCGTCGGTCTGTGGATGATATGTCTTACTCAGGTTTACCCTCGTTCTCAAACTTTTCTGAACACTATTCCAGAAGTTAGACACAAATCTAGAATCCCTGTCGGATACAATAGACAACGGAACCCCATATCGACTAACTATCTCTTTTAAGTACAACTCTGCCAAAGAACTCAACGAAGCTGTCTCTTTTGTTTCTAAGAAATGTGCACTCTTCGTCAGTTGATCAACAATTACCCATATCATATCATTACCTTTCTGAGATTTAGGTAATTTGGTTACAAAATCCATCGTAATATGATCCCATTTCCATTCTGGAATTTTCAACTGTTGTAACGAACCATAGGGTTTCTGGTGTTCGGGTTTAACTTGAGCACAAATATGACACTTTTCTACCAACTGAGCAACATCTTTCTTCATCGTAGGCCACCAATACATTGGTTTTAAGTCATTATACATCTTGGTACTACCCGGATGGACGGTCAACCTCGATTTGTGCGCTTCATTTAAGATCAATTTCCTTAAATCTCCAAGCATAGGCACCCAAATTCGGTTCTTAAACGTCTTAAGTCCTCTGGAATCGTCAGTCAATTGGTCTTTTATTTTGGTCATCAATTCAGTCTTCAAATTCTCCTTCAATAAAGCTTGGGGTTGAACTTGTTTTATCTGTTTAATAAGGTCGGAAACTATTTCGGTTCTCATAAATTTCACGGTCTCCACGGTCTTTTTAAGACTTAAAGCATCGACAACAACATTTGCTTTAACCGGTTGATACTTTATTTCACAATCGTAGTCTTTTATAATCTCAATCCACCGTCTCTGTCACATATTCAGTTCTTTATGCGTGAAAATATATTGGAGGCTCTTATGGTCAGTACATATCACACACTTTGTACCGTATAAGTAGTGTCTCCATAGCTTCAACGCAAATACCACTGCGGCCATTTCTAAATCATGAACCGGATAATTACATTCGTGTGTCTTTAACTGACGAGAAGCGTACATGATAACTTTACCTCTCTGCATCAGTACACACCCCAAGCCGGCAATAGATGCATCACAATAAACCACGAAGTCGTCTGAACCCTCTGGTAATGCTAACACTGGAGCCTGACACAACAACTGTTTGAGCGTCTGAAAAGCCTGTTCCTGTTGGTCACTCCATCGAAAACTTACGTCTTTTCTGGTCAATTTGGTTAATGGACCCGCTATTATAGAAAAATCTTTTATAAATCAGCGATAATAACCCGCAAGACCCAAGAAACTCTTAACTTCTGTCGGCGTCTTCGGATAATTCCAACCCATTACCGCTTCTATTTTCGACTGATCCACTTTAATACCTGCCTCACAGATAACATGACCCAGAAACTGAACCTCTCAAAGCTAAAAGTCACACTTCGAGAACTTATCATATAACTGATCTTTCTTTAACAACTCTAACACTAATCGAAGATGTGTCGCATGATCGGCCTTTGTCTTTGAATACACCAATATATCATCGATAAACACAATAAGAAACTGATCTAAATACGGTTAGCAAACCCTGTTCATCAGATCCATGAACACTGGCGGAGCATTCGTCAACCCAAATGGCATAACCAAGAACTCGTAATGCCCATTTCTCGTTCTGAACGCTGTCTTTGGTATATCTGATTCTGCAACCCGAACCTGATGATATCCAGATCTAAGATCTATTTTCGAAAAGTATGACGCACCCTGAAGCTGATCGAACAGATCATCGATTCTAGGCAACGGATACTTATTCTTAACCGATCTCTTATTCAATTCTTGATAATCTATACACATTCTCAGAGTACCGTCTTTCTTCTTTACAAACAACACCGGCGCACCCCACGGCGAGGAACTCGGTCTTATAAAACATTTGTCTAACAATTCTTGTATCGGAGACATCATATCTCTGATTTCAGAATGAGCTAACCTATAAGGAGCCTTCGCTACTGGAGTTGTTCCCGAAACCAACTCAATCTTATACTCTACTTCTCTTACCGGCGGCAACCCCAGTAATTCGTCAGGAAATACCTCAGGAAATTTCGAAACCACTGGAATATCAGTAACCGATCTCTTCTCTATCTTAGCGTTAATAACATAAGCCATAAAAGACTCACACCCTTTAGAAAGTGACTTCTTTGCCTTCATCATAGAGATCAATGGAAAACTGAACCCACTTCGTTCCCCTCAGGCCACAATACGGGTTCCATCGGTCAAACGGAAAGTCACAATCTTCTTATCACACTTAATGTGGACCTTATGTAGGCTCATCCAGTTCATCCCTAACACTACATCAAAGTTTGAGAAAGGCAACACTAAATAGGACATAGCAAGTGGTCTACCATCAATTTCTATACTAGCCCAGACACATACGTTGTGACTGGAACTGTCTGACCATTAGCTACCTCTACTCTAACAGGCTCAGGCAGCATAGTAGTAGGTAACCCTAACTTAGTACAGAAATCTATAGATATAAACGTCCTATTTGCACCCGAATCAAACAATACTCTAGCAGGTATTGAGTTGATCAAGAACATACCGGTTATGAAGTTATCATTATTAGTTGCGGCCTCAACTGTCATCTGAAAGGCCCTGGATTTCGCACTCGGCGGGTTCTTTCTCTTCTGTCCACTTGAGGCTGTGGAACCCCCGACAGATGCTGAACGCGCCCCTGACCCTGCCCCAGAACTTGCGCCCTTTGACGCCTGACAACTTTCTGAACGATGACCTGGCTGATGACAACTCTAACAGATATTTTCGCTAAAGGTACACCCCTGTGACTCGTGACCTACCATACCACATCTCAAACATCTTCTCGTTGCATCAAAACACTGCCCACTGTGAGAAGACTTACAACTTTACACCATTCTCTCTTACCAGAACTTGAACCTGAACTACCTTGATTACTTTTACATTTTTGTCTAAATCCAAACAATTTCTTAGACTTCAAACCCGATTGACTGGTAGCCTGACTATCCTGCGGTGCAACAATTCCAAAGTTCATACCCCTAGCTGCTCTTACATCACTTTCCACCATCTTTGCCATCACAAAAGCTTGAGACAACGTCCGTGCTGATCTCACAAACGTCTTGTATTCCGGCAAGATCATATTAACAAAATGCTGGATTCTTGATTGTTCATCGGGCACCCATTGTTGTACAAACCTCAACTTGTCCATGTACTTCTCAATCACCTCATCAATTGACATCTGCGGCGTCATCCGTATTTCAAGGAATTCCATCTTAATTCTATTCAAATCGAACACATTACAAACCGGCTCACATACTTTACCATAAAACTGCTCCTAAGTGATCATTCGAACTTGCTCTTGAGGAACACTAGCTGTCACAGAATCCCACCACACCATAGCCCTATCTTTTAACAATCTGCTCGCATAAGTCACCTTTAATTCTGGCTCACACTGACAAGCCTCAAATGCTTTTTCAACCTCCCTTAACCAATTGAGTGTCACAACTGGGCAGCACTTCCCGAGAATGGAGGCGGTCCACAATCTCTGAATTGTTTAAAGGTGCATCTTTTTGGTGGCTGGTATTGTTGTTGGAATTGCTGTTGTAGAAATGGTTGTTAATATATGGGTGGCTGAACTTGGTTCATCATCATTGGGTTTGAGTACTGGTAGTTGATCTGTGGTGGCGTGATGTATTGAGGGAATTGATTCTGGAATGGGTATTGATACTGGTTCTGGTTTTTCTGTGGTATGGTATGCGACTGTGCAGTGGCAAAACCTGGCGGTGTATCCTCATTACCCGACTGTCTAGCTAACTCAAGCTCAACAATCTTTTCCCGAGCTTCCTTAAACTTACTTTCAAGCTCATGCACATAATCAGCATCGTAAACCTCTGCCTCATCATCCACATCTGGAGCACTGAACGTTCCAGGGTGGATCAGGTTTGTAGCGTTCGCATCCCTGTTATCTGCCATCTGTGCTACAAAACACTCGCACAAAAGCTTAGTGGATAACTGTTAGTTTACTAAATACTAACATGCACAAATATCCTACATTCACTTAGCCCCCATGCCACTGACATGTTTGACTTAACTCAGGGTTTAGGAACAAATACGCGCACGTACTTGCTGCTAAAACACGCTCTGATACCAAGTTGTAACACCCTGATTTTTTTTAAACACAGCGGAAGTACAGATAAGTAACAAAATACCCTGTTTAACGTTTACAAACCAAAGTTATCAAATCAACTTAGTTAATGTTATTACAGTATTCCAAAACGACAATGTTACATAATAATAATACAAAAGGGCAAACATCAGCGTCCCACGTATAGTCAAACATGTCTTCCAACCCGTCCGTAACACCCATCCTAAACAGCAGTACCTAAACCTGCAATGGGTGGAAAATGTGGGGGAATTAGCACAACTGCTAAGTGAATGGATACTATCTAACAGACCAAGCATAAACAAATAAACATGCAAAGATCGCAGATATGCTAACGTCGTGAACTAGCATACAACAACTGACAATATGAGGACTGGCGGCATGTACGAGCACATGACTTAGCTGATTAGGCTACAGTCTATCGATAGTCCGCTTTACTGAATCCACTGCATAACCGTCCAGACGCAACACATGCGTCCTTCTATGCTATACTGAACAATCAGTAACATCAAGACCCGACCAGGCTACCACGGTCGACCTCACACCAACCCTACCTTTCCGCCTCAGTGGGTTCCCACCCTTGCCGCCTCGGTTGGTGTCCAACTAACAGTGCGCACATAAGATCACAGATAATCAGTCATGCAATCATCCTAACTAGAATGGCAATATCTAGCTACACATGGTATTCATACAGGTCATAAACATAAAAGTAAAGAGTCTGAACAAGTAGCGTGTCAGCTACTTAATACTCTATCCGGAGATAGACCCACTCACCGAATACCAGCAACTAGCTCAGATAATCTATCACTGAGCGGCTTCCTTATCCTTATCATCTGAACATAAGGTAAATCAAGTTAGTTTCTGTTCGTTAACACAAAATAGCATAGTACAGAAAATCAGTCACAAAAGTGTCACTAAAAGTCTACCTAACACTTATGCATTTTCATAATTTGCATCATGATTATCGTAAGTCACACGGATAGCATAACGGCTAGACATAAACACTTAGTAAAATATTCTGCCTACAAAGACACTCGGTCGACTGACTCACACAGTCGGTCGACTGTGTCAACACACACGGTCGTGTGTCCTCTTACACGGTCGACTGACTAAGTTTAAATCATCTGGTCAGAACTCAGACATACTCGATCGAGTGTGTCACTCAACCGGTCGATTGTCTACACAGTCGGTCGAGTGTCAAGAGACACTCGGCCGAGTGTGTTCATCTGATGAAGAAGATGAACACAGCTACGTATTTAACCTAAAATTCGCCATTTCTTGCTCTAGAGCTCGTTTCTTACCTCAAAACTGATCATATCAAGTACACTAAACATCACTAAGCATAAACCCACAATATTTTGATACAAACAACATCAAAATCAACCAATTTGACACTAAAACCCACTTTAACAAAACTTAACACAAAAATCTCATTTTCTCAAAGAATAAAGCTTGACACACTTTCATTCTTACCTCAAAAGATTCAGTAAACTGTAAGGATTAAGATGGTATGAATGATTTGAGCTCTAGAACACAAATTGGAAATCTAGGGTTAGAGATTGAAGAAGAAGTGAGTACGGGTATGTTTGGTGAAGATTCAAGAGATATGGAGAAATGAGAGAAAAAGAGCTGCATAATACACTTAATTGAGGTTAAAATCTCATACCCCATCACACACGGGTATTTACCAGTTATCTGATAACTTTCGCACTTAATTTGACTGCCCTAACGGAGTCCAAATTAAATAAACGAACCTGTTCTGTGACCCTTGTCATAAACTGGTCTTAACCAAATAATAAAATAATATAAACTATTCAACTAAAATAAAAGCATAATTAACCAAACGATTATGCCTAAGGGCAAAAAGGTCATCTTATATCTAAGCCCTGTCTGAGGATGTTACATCATGTTAGTGTTAATATTTTGAGATTAATTGCTTGTATGTAAATCTCTTGGGTCAAATATAGTGATGGCACAGATTTTGGGCTAAGTATATGTAGTGTAAATGATTATGAGAATTGTACATATTCTGTGTGAATTGTAGATGGTAAAATGTTTTTACTTTTTTAACGTATGTGTTTACGGGTCTTATCGGGTCCTTTATAGTAGTTTCCATGAGTCGAAAACGAGTTTTGAAGGTTGATAAGCAATACGGGTCAAGTGTATTTTTGGGTCAAAAGTGGTGTTTTCTAAATAAAAGCATATGTGTTGTGGGTGCCACGCTCTAAGGCTAAAAACAGTGGCTAAGTTATCACTTCATGGTGAGCGTCGCGAAGTTTTCTGGCGCGTCACGCACTAAAGCTCAAAAAATTTACGAGTCAAGGGTGTTTCAAGTTGGCATCAGAGCGATGGTGTAAGGGACTTGAATAGTCCACTTTATGATTATCTAAGCTTATGCCGTTAAATTTGTGGACTTAATGTGTTTATTGCATGACTATTTAATTTGGTTTCGATTTTGTGCTTATATGTGAATATAATAGAAATGTTAGATGTGATAGCTAATCGAGTTAATGTGCATGAGATATAAAAGGGATCATCCATACTTGCTTGATCTTATTTGATGATACCAGGAAGGAAGTGTGAATTGGCATAATATAACGACACTGGCCAACGTGGTTATATTATGGCGACTCACACAAAATTTATGTGGTCATCATTTACGGGTGATGACTAAGTAGGGATGAGTGGTGTAGACATGGGTCATATATGTGGGAACTGTTATAAGGTTAAGGGTAACCTAATTGTAGAGTATATATTAGAAAACTGCTTAGTGAGTTAGAGAATGTGTCAGCTTTAGCTAATGAGACTAGGTGAACGAGACTGGGTATGTATCGCAGTTCCTGTAGATGTGGATTTTCTAGTATTAAAAAGTGAGGTAGTGCCTTATATGTGGTGTAACTCTTTTAGAGTCGATAGTGAGAGATCTTTGTAATCCTAGAAACCTTTTCATACGAGATTGTGTGATGGTGTATGGTTACGGAATGGGAAAGTGAGCTTATTGTGCCGTAGAGTGAGTCATCGAAAGATCTAAATCTATTACCAAGATTCACTTGGGAAGTGAATTCGGTGAGTGTATAAAAGATAGATCAGGGATAGATTATGCCGCCATTAAATATAGTGAAATGCTCATATCGATATGCGTTCAGAGCATATAAAGACGAGATTTTCATGTGAAGATCTATGGACTCAGGGATCATGCCTTGGAGTGTAAGGTGTTGGGATCAGTGGGTGGAACTCAATTGAAGGAGCTTGACCTACGAATGCAGATATCATTACGTGGAATTTCAGTAAAAGATCGCAGTTTTCTAATATTATGGAAGAGAAGCAGAAAGTCATCATGGAACTACTGTGGGATACATGAAACTCCCCGCTGGTCATGAATGTTTGGAAAAAGAATACCATGTGTGGGTGATGATCTGGTTGAGAATGTCAGGGGCAGTAGGAGTTTGGCTTTAATGCTTGTCAGCATTGCGATGAAACTGTTAACCTAACAATTAATAGTTGAAGTTGAACAGATATGTGTCACTGATGAATTTCGGGATGTCCAAATCCTAATAATTAAACTAAGTTCTCGAAGCACAAAATTAAAGGTATTAAAGGGTGAAAGTGGAGAAGTGAGTAGCCTGGGGTTGTCTGATATTTAAATCCGAACCTTTCAGTTATCAGCAAATGGAGATAAGGAGATGAACTGGCGTGATGTTTGGTATTTCGAGTGCATATAATATACCCGCCAACGTAGTGTTTAACTATGATGTGACCTAGTCTTATGATATACAATAGATGTGGGTAACTGATTATGCATGTGGGAGTTTTAAACTCATAGATATAACGATGATTGAAACTATGATGGTTGTTACCGTTGTGGATCAGGATAATATTCGTGAGGTCAATGTTAGAGTACATTAATATCATCTAATTTCATATAGGCATGAGAAAATCTATCGGGTGACAAAAATGTCCCAAGTAGGAAGAGTGAAGGGGCGATCTGCAGATGCAAACTATAACTGGTGAAAGGTCAGTGTGTGTCTAATGATTCTTATTCCTGAATTAATGTGGTGTGCACATATAGTTTGCAATTTGCCGAGGGCGGATGAAAGTTTCTACAGTAATGAGTAAGCCTTTTGGAGATAGAACAGATTAAGGGTCTATACGAAACTAGATTACATCCATGTAAGAGGATCTGTATAACCCATGATGTTGGGATAATATGAGAAGTGTTATGTGTGATATATATATATATATATATATATATATATATATATATATATATATATATATATATATATATATATATATATATATATATATATATATATATATATATATATATATATATATATATATATATATATATATATCCATTAACAAATTAGGGGCGAGTCAGTGTGTATGGACATAACGGGTGTATGACGGCATGACAATTAATTGTAAACACACACACACACATACATACATACATACATACATACATACATACATACATACATATATATATATATATATATATATATATATATATATATATATATATATATAATTAAAATATTTGGTAGTTGATCGTGTCCTTTCGTTATATAAAGATAGCAGTTCTTGTGGTTTGTGTTGCGTTGTTTATAACGTGATTTCGGGTGATTTTGGATATTAGCGTCGGGTCGTTTCAAGTTGTTATATTAGATGGTGATTGGATGGTTTGTGTTGGTGTTTTCGGGTTCTTTTGATGCTTTTCATGTCATAGTTGTAGGGGTATTCGCGATATAGATGTGAGATTGTTATGGTTTTAATCAAGGTTCATGATCATTGTTTTTGAGGTTTATATTGTGAAATTAAAATGTGGCTTTGTGTTATTTGGATGCTTGGTGTTGTGATAATTTCATGATTGTGGGTTTTAGTTGATTTGATTGTTGATCTTGCCGATTCGGTGGCTAGAGTGAAGTTTTAGGTCGTGGATATTGATTATAATTTTACAGTCATAATTTTCTTACTCCGTAACATTTCTACATTTCACTGTACCACCGCTTGGTTAGATTGTTTGATCGACGGGTTTATCTCAGTTATTGTGATGTTGGCCGTGGTTATTTTTCACCCGTTTTCAGGTTTTCTAACTAGTGTTGCCATTTTGTGGTCATGTGTAGTGTTGATTTGGACGGCAGGTAGAAGCTTAGATTGTTAGATTATTGTAGCCTTATTTGTTGTATTTTGGAGGTCGGTGGCTTCATGGAATCGTGTTTGTCCGAAGTTATTATTTAGGATTGTTGTAATTACTAGTGTCTTACTAGTCTTATTTATTTTATAAAATTATTGCCTTTCGAAAAAAAAAAAAATTTAGGGAACGAGGGATTACTAGAGAGTATGATTTATATATTTATCTTAGGTATAGGTAATTAGGCAGGAATAGTACGCGTACCTATTTACTCTTTTGATTTACTGCAAACAACAATAAATGTGGGGATAAATTTGGAGTTGGGATGATATTGTACGAGTATTTGCAGTGATTTTTTATAGGAATTGGAAGTAGGAAAATTATTCCCTGCAGTAGTAGTAGTACGTTATTATTATAACATGCTGTCAGTCACCATCACAGCCAACAAAACCCCTTTTGTCAACTCACATCGTCAAACCTTTTTTTTTTTAGAACAAATATATTTATACGAAGAGAAACCTAACAAACTTTGTAACGCCCATTTATTTTATCTTTTATCATTTATTTCACTGATTTAATTGATTAGAGATTAATAAGATAATTCAAGTTAAGTAATTGTTAAGAATGACTAGTCATGCAAGTTAAGTAAATGTTATGATTAATTAGGGTGAAGGACCACCTCCACCAGTGACGGATCCAGAAAAAAAATTTAAACGGGGCAAACTTTTTTTTGAAAGATGACACTTGTAAGTCTCAAACCTAAGACCTTGTAGTTACAGGATTATGTTGTAACCAAATGAGTAAATACTAGAAAAACACCTTGTTATACATAAATAAAAGAGCATTTTGAATGTTTTGTTTAAAGATTGTCTATGTTTGTTTTGTTTTAGAATTTGGTTTGTGTAATTCTAGTGTTCTATCTTAGTTTGCTAGTTTAGACTAGAGATTTTGGCTCCGTTGGGTTCGCTTGAAGTTATCGTCAGTTTGTGACGTTTACTTATTTCAACAATTTTCGAGTTGTTTTGGACTGTACTTGTTAGGGTCCTTCATTTTCCATTTTTAATAGTATTCTATATTATAGTCAGGAAAAAAAAAAAAAAAGCTACACTGAAAAGGAGGTATAATGAGTGAAACTGAGAAATTCAGTTTTAAAATTGACAATGCAAGATCTCGAACCTGCAACCATGTAATAGGTAGACTTCACTCTAACCAAGTGAGCTAAAGAACAACTTGTTCAAGAATTCTCCTATTTATTTTATATTCATATAACACCGTACAGTTTTTATTGAAAGTACATAATAAAATATTATTAAAATTATTTCGATCACCGAGGGCGGGTGACCCCAGTTGCACTACATTGAATCCGCCCATGACCTCAACTAAGTATGATGAGAGGGACTCAAGTTGTCAAATTTTTAAAGTAGTGATATAACTTAAAGAATAAGAGCTTCTAGCTCATTTTAGAAGTTGGAAGAAGATTAGAGGGCAGAAAAAAAAAAAAAAAAAAAACGAGGTTGGTGAATAAGAAAACTAGGGTTTCCAAAATTTAGTGGATTGATCTCATGCATGTAAGGATTGGAAGCAAGGAAATCACCACCATCATCCTTTCTTATTCAATTTGGAATTAGGATTTTGTTACAAGAAGTTGAGGTATGACTTGCACACTTAAAATTAATCAATCTTTTTTAGAACGGCTTATTTCGGCATCAAATACTCTCATTTGCCACTCACTCGCGCGTTAAGAGGAAACTTTTCACACATCATCGCCGCATTGGGTACCCGGTGTGCTTTGGATTAAACCGAGCGGCTTGGGGCATAACCCTTTATCATCACAACAGAATCCTTGAGAAAACCTCCCCCTTTGAGATTCGAACCCTCGCTAATTAAAGGACAAGGGACCCGGCAACACAAAGGCTTCGTACCACTCAATGTTTATTCTTAGTTATGTTTAGTTCATGATTTAATGTATGGTTTATGCTTTGAGTCCGTCAAAATTCCAAAATAAAGGTTATGATGTCAGTTAAAGTTTTTTTCGAAAGAAATGGAAGTGAGATGTTGTTTTAAGATGAGTTTATGACAGGTTTATGTATAAGAATGAATTTAAATGACGTTTAAGTCTATGTTTAGACTTTTTTGCTCAGTTGGTCCCTCTATTATACCCTAAATCGCTAGTTTGGTCCCTTGATTTTTAATTTAGAAATCAGCGTCCCTGAGTTATTTTGATTTGACAATTAGCGTCCTTCCGTCAACTGGGCATCCAAATTGGACGTTAACTCCCATCACGTGAGTTGCATGCGAGGGTAATTTCGTATTTTTACTCATTTTTCACTAAAAATGAGGGACCACCGACGCAAAAAGTTTTATAATTTATATATTTTTCACTTATAAATCTATAAAAATAAAATCTATTTTCATAATCATTTATTTTATCATCTAAACTAAAAAAAAAAAACACATTGTTCAATTAAACACTACGTCCTCAATTAAACACTTCAACCATCATGATCGCCGTCAACAATCATCATCACCAACAACCTTCATCGCCACCAACACTTCAACCACCATCATCGCCGCCAACAACCTTCATCGTCGTCATCAACCCGTCATCGCCGTCATCAACAAACCATCACCAACAATAATCTGATCTAATATGTCGATTAAAAGAGGGTTTAGTCACGGGTGGTTTATATCAAAATGAAAACCTGCAAGTAGTGTAGATCTAAAATCGAAACCTGCAAGTGAGATGATTTATGCAAGTGGGATGAAGAAGATTCTTGTCGTCGTTGAAATATATGTTGATTGTGAAAATGAAATCGTTGCGCACTTGAAACCAACCAATCTGCATCTGGGATTGGTGAAGAATATTAAATATCGGTAATTTATCGTTATTTCTTAGCAATTATAAATTATAATCCTTTTATATGATATGATATGATTGGGTTGGATCTATATGTATTACCTGTATATGTGTTTCAAATCGAGAGCTTTGTTTGAAAAATTGTTAGTAAAGATGATGAAAGGTCAGGTAGTGACCCCTCTGTACATACATTTATACGGGTATATTATCTATATACAGTGCATATTTTTCTCTACATATCTTTAGATGATGAATTTATTTGAGAAAAAACGTGTGGGTTACTAATTTTGAATCGAATTTTTAGATTTGTATTGGTGTTCATCCCTGCATCTGATTATTGCTTTTGTCAATTGCAAGTTTAATTACTAAGTTTAATTGTTGGGTGGTCTGATTGTTGAAACGAATGCAGAGCTTTTGTATGAACACACCTAAATTTAGTAGTTTGAATGTGTTTGGATTTAATGAGTTCATATATATATGTATATGTAAATTAAAGATGAAGATAAAAATGAAGCTAAAGATGAATATAGCTTTTTATTTTTGTTTTTAAATTTTTAAATTAGTGAAAAAGATTAAAATGATGATTATACCCTCACATGCATTGCACATGACAAGGGTTAACGGACCTTTTTAACAGAAATTTGACGGAGGGACGCTGATTGCCAAATCAAAATAACTCAGGGACGCTGATTGCCAAATTAAAAACCGAGGGACCAAACTAGCGATTTGGGGTATAATAGAGGGACCAACTGAGCAAAAAAGTCCTATGTTTATATATGAAATTGAATAAATCAACAAGTTGGTTTAAATGTTAGTGATTTTGATGATGCAGATTGATATCGCTCAAACTATACATATTTTACATCGCGATATCGGTTCTTTATTGTCGGTTATTTGAGGAAATGTGAAGACTTTTGTGATTAATTGAGATTAAATGATGAATATAGCTCCAAAGGTCTTCGGGTTAATGTTTTGGTTGTTTCTTGCTAAGTATTGGTAATATTTGAGCTTAAAGTATGATTGGACGCGAGAAATCAACTTTTTACTGAGTCTGGAGTTGATTCCGGCCGCGATGGATGGTGTTCTGGTCGTAATACATTGGTAGGGATTGACAGAATTAGAGAAGGGGTGAATCACGGCCGCGATATATGAATCACGGTCGCGATACTGTTTGGTGATCACGGTCGCGATGGCCTTATCGCGGTCGCGACGCTGGCCCGAACTGGTGACTTTTTGTGCAGCTATAAATATTCGAGGTTTTTAACCCTAAAAGGGTGTGCAGTTTTCCAGCTACGAATTGAAGGGTTCTTTGAAGACCTAAACCCTACCATTGAAGATTTGCTCATTCTTTACTTCTATTCAGTTGATCATAACGTTCAGTACTAGTTTTTATTATCGGTTTATCATTGTATTCATGAATATTCTTAGTTTTTATTGTTTATTTGTTTCTTGCTACTTTAATATGCTAGGATAAATCAGTTTAGTGTTTGCTTGAATGTGAAACTATGAATATTGGATTGTTCTATCTTATGGATTTAATGTTTTATGATTGAAATTGATTTTGTTTGATTAGAGATCCACTTGTATGCATGTTCTATGTTCTTAATTCAGTTACATAGATTGTTAAACGTTTAATGTGAGTTAGATTTGAGATGCAATTTGTGCTTAACACTTAGGTGATCTAGACAATTAGAGAAGTGATTTCAAGTGATTGAGTCATTGATTTAATTGGTAATTGAAAGGATTGTGAACTGCATAAGAGTGTAATTATTACAAGTGATTGTCATAATTAGGATTTTACGTGAGTTTAGTCCGAATCAAGTCTCATTAGTTTCTATCAAATATAGTTTAATCTCTTGAAGTTAGTTTATGTGATTTTACTAACTTTGATTGATTAGAACTTTGTGAGAAGTCATACAACTATATTAAAGACATAATAATCGGTAATAATCGTAAGAACAATCCATATCCATGGTGAATCATTCAAGTGGACACTGTTTTATCTTAATTGTTAATTCGTTTATTCACTTCACGTTAATTGCGTGAATTAAAATACAAACCAACTCTTTTATTAAATCTCTAGGATAATTACTAGTTTTAAGATCTCGATTAAACTGCTCTTTGTGGAACGAACTGGTCAAATTACTTATAGATTACTGCATGATCGGGTTATAGTTGCCTGTAAGCGTGTGATAATTGTTAAGTTTTTAGCTAATTATTTTAAGGTACAATTTCACATATCAACCTTTTGGCGCCGCTGCCGGGGAGCGGTGTTACATTGGGATTTTAAAGTTTGCTTTTAATAATTCGATCCTTTTGAGAGAAGCAATTCTTGCAAAAGTTACTTTTCTGTCAATTTTTATTTGGTTTTATGCGCGGTTTTGTTGTGGTGTGATTGCAGGTTAGGTACAAATAACTCTGGAACTATCTACAGTTTACCATACATGCAGCAAAGCTAAAGAAGAACAGGAAATTGCCGAAGGTTTCGCTGAGTTACCTTTTTATATTCCAGACTTTGAATATATCAAGAAGGAAGAAGATACAATGGGTGAACCAGCGCAAGGTCAATGGATGGAAGCTTTGATGAAAGCCACAAGGGCTGGTAATGGACATGCCATTAGACAACCGACAGTCAACACGGATTTTGAGGTTAAGGGGCAGATTCTGAATATGATAACTCATCAGTGCCAGTTTAGGGGTACACCTAAAGAGGATGCATTCGAGCATCTCCGTTCTTTCAAAAGTATCTGTAATTTGTTCAAGATTGCTCAATTTGAAGATACAGTTATCTATTTGAGGGTTTTTCCTTGGTCCTTAAAAGACGATGCCAAGGATTCGTTGGAATCATTGCCCGAAGATGAGATTGACAATTGGCCTACAATGGAAGATAAGTTTTTGGAGCGTTTCTTTCCGGCTTCTAAAGTTGCTAAATTTCATAGTGACATCAATCACTTCGTACAGAAATCTAATGAGACACTCTATGATGCATGGACACTGTTTGGTAAAATGTTATGCAATTGTCCTCAACACGGGTTGAACAATTTTAATAAGGTCCAGATTTTCTACAAGGGTGTCAATGTGCCGACTAGGAAAGAAATTGATATTGCTGCAGGTGGTTCATTAATGAAAAAGACTTCGGATGAAGCTTATGACATCATCTCCGAAACTGCTATGCATTCTTATGATTGGCATCAAGAGATGGATGTTTCTCGCTCTTTTTACGTTGCTAGTACCGAAACTAGTGACGAACTTGCTTCAGTTAAGGCTCAACTTGCAACTTTTAAAAGACAGATGGAGTCAATGACTAAAGAAATGCACGTGATAAAGGTTGGTTGTGAGTTATGTCAAGGACCACATCTTACGAAAGATTGTGATCAAGCATCCATGGAGGAACATGCTAATTATCTGCGTTATGTGAAAAAGGGTGATTTTGCGGTTAGTGAAATTTCGGGTGGAAGGCAGTTTTTCAACCAAGTGGGTAATACGAGTGGTACTAATTATCAAAATGGTAATCAGGTTTATCAGGGTAATTAGAAGACATATCCGTACAGGCCGTCTGGGTTTAATAACAGAAATCAGCAAGCACCACCTAGAAATTTTCAGCAACCTATGCAACCAGTTCAGCAGCCAGAAAATAAGATACCTCCATTGGAAGAATTGCTAAGGGGTTTTATCATGAAAACTGACGAGAGTATTACTGCTTTGAGGCAAGATCGTGAATCTACAAAATAGAATGTCAGAAGTCAGCAGGCCTCGATTCAGAATTTGGAACGAGATGTGGGACGTATTGCTCAGTCCTTATCGGAGAGACCACCGGGTACTCTCCCTTCTAATACGCAGTCTAATCCAAACAACAAAGGACCAGTTAGAAATGAGCACGTGAATGCCATAACCACCCGAAGTGGTTTGGTTATTAACGAAGAGACACCGAAGTCTCCTCCTGTTGTTTCTCCTATTGTTTCTCCTAATGTTTTGCTGGTACCTACTGATGAGGAGTCTCAGAAGGATGAATCTAAGGATGATGAGCCAAAAGCTCAAGAGCAAAAGAAAGATGATCCACCAGAGATCATAGCTAAGCCGCCATTGAGAGTGTACAAAGCATTGATCCTATATCCTAAAGCTCTGAAGAAAGATAAGCTGGCAAATCAGTACAAGAAATTCTTGGATATGATCAATCAAATCAGCGTCAATATGCCATTGGCGGAAGTGATAAAAGGAATGCCCAACTACGGGAAGTTTTTAAAGGACCTGATCTCTTCTAAAGGTAAGTACCAAGAGGTGTCGACCACGTTCCTCAATGAGGAATGTTCAACCATTTTGCAAAAGCAAAAGATGCCTCCAAAATTAGGAGACCCGGGTAGCTTTATTATCCCTTGTTTATTGGGTGATTCGGTAGTGTACAATGCACTAGCCGACTTGGGAGAGAGCGTTAATTTAATGCCTT
Organism: Rutidosis leptorrhynchoides; assembly: GCF_046630445.1. Taxonomy (NCBI): domain Eukaryota; kingdom Viridiplantae; phylum Streptophyta; class Magnoliopsida; order Asterales; family Asteraceae; genus Rutidosis; species Rutidosis leptorrhynchoides. Next base: position 283,443,456 of record NC_092340.1, on the reverse strand, counting down.
ATTCATTGTATTTGAAACTTGGCCTAGGAGACTTGAAACCGAATAGAATGGGAATTAGTTTGGCTAACCATTCTTTTGATACTCCCATAGGTATAGCCGAAGACTTAATAGTAAGAGTTAGTCACCCTTGTCCAAACAAGGAACCATTAGTCTTTTCGGCCGATTTTGTGGTGCTTGAAATGAAAGAGGACACTAAAGTACCAATCATTCTAGGTCGACCTTTTCTAAACACCGCTGATGCTATTATTCATGTTTAACAAAACCAACTTAGCATAGGTGTAGGTGATGAAAGAGTGATTTGTCATGTAGACAAGGCCATGAAACAACCCAAGTCCACTGATGATGATACTTGTTTTCAACTTGATGTTATAGATTTGTGTGTTGAGCATGACTTGCAGGAATTATTGGAGGTTGATACCACAGGTTTTGTTCCTACGGATGGAAGTAATGACTTTGATTTAGATGCTGAACTTGAATACTTGATGAGAGCAGATACGGATGATGAGTTGAGTGATGAAGAAGATTATAAAGAGGAGGAACTGGTTGAAGAAATCATGGAGGAGGATAAGTTTTGAATCAAAACTTCTTTTGAAGAACCACCCGTGTTTGAACTTAAGAAACTCCCGGAACATTTAGAGTATGCCTATCTTCAAGGTACGTCTCAATTATCGGTAATTATCTCTTCTACCCTTACCGGTGATCAAAAGGGTAGGTTAATTAATCTTCTAAAGGCTCATAAAAAGGCAATAGCTTGGAAAACGATCGACATACCGGGCATCAATCCCTCCTTTTGCACTCATAAAATCCTCTTAGAGGATGAGTATAAACCTGTTGTCCAAAGTCAAAGGAGGCTAAACCCGAATATAAAGGACGTGGTGAAAAATGAGGTAGTCAGGTTACTTAACGCCGGGTTAATTTACCCAATCTCCGATAACCCATGGGTGAGCCATGTCCAAGTTGTGCCAAATAAAGGGGGTACAACGGTTGTGCTTAACGAAAAGAACGAACTTGTTCCTACGCACACGGTTACAGGTTGGAGGGTTTGTATAGACTATAGTCGTTTAAACGACGCCACTAGGAAGGATCACTTCCCGCTACCATTTATCGATCAAATGTTTGAACGGTTAGCGGGAAAGGAGTTCTACTGCTTCCTAGATGGATTCTCCGGGTATTTCCAAATTCCCATAGACCCCCAAGATCAAGACAAGACAACTTTCACTTGTCCATTTGGTACTTTTGCTTATCGTCGCATGTCTTTCGGGTTATGCAATGCTCCTGGAACCTTTCAGAGGTGCATGATGGTGATCTTTCACGATATGATAGAAGAGTGTATGGAAGTCTTTATGGACGACTTCTCCATCTTTGGAGACTCCTTCGATTCATGTCTTTCCAATCTTGAACGTATGCTGATTCGATGCGAGAAAGCCAATTTATTCTTGAATTGGGAAAAATGCCACTTCATGGTAAAAGAAGGCATCGTTCTAGGCCACAAAATATCTCGTACAGGGATTGAAGTAGACCAAGCCAAACTGGAGGTCATATCTAAACTACCTGAACCGACGAGTGTTAAGGCTATTCGTAGCTTTCTTGGTCATGTTGGGTTTTATTGGCGATTCATAAAAGACTTTTCGAAAATCGCTCGCCCCATGACCAAGCTCCTTGAGAAGGATGTTCCTTTCGAGTTTAATGATGATTGTAAGAAAGCCTTCTCCATTCTAAAAACTGAGCTCACACAAGCTCCTATAATTGTATCATCTGATTTCAGTTTTCCTTTTGAGCTTATGTGTGATGCTACTGATTATGCATTGGGAGCCGTCTTAGGAAAACGCCATGATAATCATTTTCGTCCAATTTACTATGCGAGAAGGACACCAACGGGAGCTCAGATTAATTATACCACAACTGAGAAGGAGCTCTTCGCAGTTGTCTTCGCATTTCATAGATTTCGTCCCTATTTGGTGTTGTCCAAGACCATTATCTATACCGACCACTCAGCCCTTAAGTACCTTTTTGCTAAGCAAGATGCCAAGCAACGTATCATTCGTTGGGTTCTTCTCTTACAGGAATTCAATATTGAGATTCACGATAAAAGGGGGCCAAGAACCTGGCCACTGAGCATTTGTCTTGTCTTGAGAATTATAATTTGGAAAAGGTCAATGAGTCGGATATAAAGGACACATTTCCCGATGAATCCTTAATGCGGGTCCATAATGACTCGGAAGTTCCTTGGTTTATGGACTACACAAATTATCTAGCCTCAAGTGTTCTTCAGAAGGGATTTTCTTATTAACAAAAGAAGAAATTCTTTGCGGATTTGAAATATTACTTTTGGGATCAATGATAATGCTAAAAATGAACATATATTTCATAGCATTATCCTTCAAGAAAGACAAGCTTTTAGTTGCAATTATTCTATTTACAAGTGATATTCATTTAAATAATAAAAGATGAAGACAAAAGACAGATTCGACGATTTGAAGATGCAAACGACCAAAACGCTAAAAAGTACAAAGTACAATCCAAGTGGTTCAAATTACTGCTGAGAAACGTCTAAAAGTTACAAGAGTACGAGCCGCGAAACGCAAAGTACAAGATATTAAATCGTACGAAAGGACGTTCGAAAATCCGGAACCAGGACATGAACCAACTGTCAACGCGCGACTCAACGGAACTGAAAGTAGAAGTCAACTATGCACATGAATATAATATAATATATATATATAATTATATATAATTATATATATTATATTATATTATTAAAAACCGTCGGCAAACTAGAAAACAAATCATTGTGAGCTGTCTCAAAGGTCCATGCGATCGCATGGCCATGAAGAATAAACTTCATGCGATCGCATGAGCCAGAAATCATGGCCAGGTCCTATAAATACCACGAATTTGGACGAATAAATGACACCTTCATCAACTGATCTCTTACTCTCTCTCAAATATATTTATATTTATTTTATAATTATAATTTTAATATTAAGTTAATGATAATAAGGTTATAATGGCGAATGTTTTAAGTTTGTAAGTCGAAATTTTGTCCGTGTAACACTACGCGATTAATACTCATTGTAAGTTATGTTCAACCTTTTTAAATTAATGTCTCATAGCTAAGTTATTATTATGTTTATTTAAGCCGAAGTAATCGTGATGTTGGACTAAATATTAAGACTGGGTTATTGGGCTTTTGACCATAATTGGGGTTTGGACAAAAGACCGACACTTGTGGAAATTGGACTATGGGCTATTAATGGGCTTTATATTAATTAAATGATATCTCGTTGATTTAATATAGAGATTTATAATTTGACGTGTTTATATATAACCACATACGCTTGACTGGGTACGGTGGGCGGGATATCTATAAATACTAATAATTATTCATTTGACCGGATACGGGGATGGATTAATAGTCACTGGACTCATCAAAACAGGGGTGGATTACATTCAAGGGTAATTGGTGTAATTGTTAACAAAGTATTAAAACCTTAGATTACACGCAGTCGATAACCTGGTGTATTCATTAAACAGAGTATTAAGACCTTGTTACAGTTCGAATCCCCAATTAGTTGGAATATTTGACTTCGGGTATAAGGTTAAATTAGCGAAGACTCTCGCACTTTATAATTATGATCGATGGACTATTATGGACAAAACAAGATGGATATATCGAATAATCCAAGACAAAAGACAATTAACTCATGGTAATAAACTAAAATCAACACGTCAAACATCATGATTATGGAAGTTTAAATAAGCATAATTCCTTTATTTTATATCTCATCGCACTTTATTTATCGTCATTTTATTTATCGTACTTTAAATTATTTCATTTTAATTATCGCACTTTTATTTTATTGCATTTTTATTTATCGTCATTTACTTTACGCTTTAAATTAAATTATATTTATATTTAATATTTTACATTAGGTTTTAATTGTGACTTAAGTTTTAAAATCGACAAACCGGCCACTAAACGGTAAAACCCCCTTTTTATAATAATAATAATACTACTTATATATAATATAAGTACAATATAGTTTAAAATATATATATAGCGTTAAACTCAGCTAGCTCCCTGTGGAACGAATTGGACTTACTAAAAACTACACTACTCTACAATTAGGTACACTGCCTATAAATGTTGTAGCAAGGTTTAGGTATATCCCATTCAATAAATAAATAAATAACTTGTGTAAAATTGTATCGTATTTAATAGTATTTCGTAGTAAAATATAATCTATTTCGTACTACACCTCGCACACATCAAGTATTTTTGGTGCCGCTGCCGGGGATGCCATAGAACGCTATAATAAATTTTTTTTAGTTTTAATCTATTTTTGTAAAAATATATTTACATAAGTTTTAATTATTAAAAATAAAAATATAAAAAAATAAAAAGAAAAATATATTTCTATATTTTTTTTAAGAGTTTAAATTAAAAAGTTATTTTTTTAGTTACAAAAAAAACCTAATAAGTATTATTTTTTATATATAAGTTTTGTTTAAAGTATATTTTTCTATAAATTAAAAACAGAAAATAAAAAAATATATATTAAATTACACGTTGAACCTGTCGATTTTGAACCTGCATGTGAACTGAGCCTGAACCTCATGTGACCGCATGAGATTAGCCCTTTAACCCCATGCGACCGCATGAGCCTGTCTGACAGGTCTGGTACCTTTGACTGTACGATTAGGGTTTACGTTTAATTATTATTATTATTATTAATTAAGTTATTATTTAGGGTTTTAATTAAAAAATATTTAGTTTAAGTTTATTTAAATTAGTTTTAATTAAGTTTTTATAATTATAATTAATACTTTTATAAAATAATAATATAAAAATAATATTTTTATAAAAATAAGTAATTTTATCATTTTTTATATCTTTTTATAAATTGTATATTTTTATCGTTTAATTCGTAATTTATATATTTATTGTTCGTAATTAGTTTAAACTTTGTATTTTGCCGTAGTAATTTTATATTTCTAGACTCTTAGGTTTGCCGTAAAATCCCTTAAGTGCTTTTTCTTTAGATTAAGATCTAGACGCTTTAGAATTTTACAACGTCGCTTATCGCTTTAATATTTAATAGATTTTAGTGCCTATTTAAGTTATTGCCGTTTTGGATATAGAATTCCTTTTAAGCTTTAATTTCTTTAGACACAATTTTTAATATTTAGTTTTTAGACTTTTAAGTTTCAACGCTTTACTTTCTTATTATTATTTTTCGACCTTTTATTTTTCGACGTTTTTCGACGCACTCTTTTTCTTTCTTATTTCTCGACGCTCTAGTTTTTAGGACATAGATTTTATCTTCAAAATTTCGACAAAAAATTATTTTAAGCGGTTAAATTGATAGACATCCAAAATTTTCTGGTTCGTAGTAATAGTTGGATTTGTTAGTGGCGAGTTGTGGGCTTCCGATTTAAAGGGTCCTGGCTCCCTGCTGCATCTTTTGGCTATTCGAAACGTGGGCAAAAGCAAAAAAGTCTACTAATTTGATAACTTATATAATTTTTTTTTATTTTTATAACAAATAGGATATTCAGTGAATGCACCGAGCAAAACGTTCACCACCTTTCATACGTTCACCACCTGTAACTCGATCAAGACATCTAGCCAACATTGTCGCCGTTGATTTTTCTTTAGAATCATCATCTAGTCGACCAAGTACTCCAATTCAAATTTCCAATAATCCATTTTTTGAGCCTGACCTCACAATTGAGAACCCGGAGGATATTCAAGGACAATTCAGAGATCCTGAACCACTAATCATTCCTCCTGAACCACAAATCCTTCAACCGGAGATTGTAGAGGAAGAAACCATTAAATCAGAATCCTCTATCATATTCAACAAATTCAATCATGGAAAATCAAGAACCTCTAAGTATGGAAGATCGAATGAGAGCTACACGCACGGGCCAAGGTCATGCAATTACTCAACCAGACATTAATGCACCAGATTATGAAATCAAAGGACAAATCCTACACATGGTAACTAATCAATGCCAATTTAGTGATACGCCGAAGGAAGATCCAAACGAACATCTTCGTACCTTTAATAGGATCTGTACTCTATTCAAAATCAGAGAAGTTAAGCATGAACAGATCTATCTCATGTTATTTCACTGGACTTTAAAGGGAGAAGCCAAAGATTGGTTAGAATCGTTACCTGAAGCGGCGATTGATACATGGGATGTTTTAGTTGAAAATTTTCTTAAAAGATTCTTTCCGGCATCTAAAGCCGTGAGACTTTAAGAAGAAATTGTTACGTTCACACAGAAGCCAAATGAAACTTTATATGAAGCGTGGACAAGATTTGGAAAGTTGTTGAGAGGATGTCCTCAACATGGTTTAGACACTTATCAAATAGTACAAAAATTCTACCAAGGATGCGACATTACTACACGAAAAGACATCGACATAGCAGCTGGTGGTTTCATTATGAAGAAAACCGCAACTGAAGCTTACAAAATTATTGATAATACAGCCTCCCACTCACATGAGTGGCATCAAGAAAAAGACATCTTTAGATCATCTAAAGCGGCTAGAGCTGATTCTAGCCATGAATTTGATTCCATTTCTGCAAAGTTAGATGCTTTCGAGAGACGAATGGAAAAGATGACTAAAGATATTCACGCAATACGAATTAGTTGTGAGCAGTGTGGAGGACCACATTTTACAAAAGATTGTCTCAGTATTGAACAAACAATTGAACAAAGAGAGAATGTTTCATACATGAACCAAAGGCCTGGAAATAATTATCAAAATAATTATCAACACCAAGACCAAACTACAATCAAAATCAGAATTATAACCGAAATGTTCCATTCAACAACCAACAACGTCCTAGCAATCAACAAGTATCCAATAATACTTACAATCGGCAAAGACCTATTTTTACAAATAAATCACCACAAACCGATGATAAAAAGCCAAATTTAGAAGATATGATGTCGAAGCTAGTTGAATCTCAAACGCAGTTTTTCACATCTCAGAAACAAACTAATGAACAAAATGCTCAAGCATTTAGAAATCAAGAAGCTTCAATCTAAAATCTAGAACAAGAAGTGAGCAACCTAGCAAGGTTGATAGGTTAAAGAAAACCGGGAAGTCTACCTAGTGATACAAATGCTAACCCCCGAAATGAAACAGCTAAAGCCATTACCACGAGAAGTGGTATTACACTTAAATTACCTAAAATACCTGTAATTTCTGATGACTCTATTCCTACTCCACAGGCATCACAGCCTTAGCAAGAGAAGGAAACAGAACCGGTAGTTGAAAAAGTTAATGAAGATAACACAGTTAAGGTAAAGCCTTATGTTAAACCATAACAACCACCGCTTCCTTACCCGAGTAAAATGAGAAAAGAAAGACTTGAAGCCGAGCAATCCAAATTCTTGGATATGTTTAAACAAATAAATGTCAATCTTCCTTTCATTGATGTGATTTCAGGAATGCCAAGATATGCTAAATTCCTGAAAGATCTAATCACAAATAGAAAGAAAATGAAAGAACTCTCGGCTGTTACAATGAATACTAATTATTCTGCAGTGCTGTTGAATAAGATACCAGAAAAATTATCAGATCCAGGAAGTTTCACAATTCCATGTTTTCTGGGTAGTCTTAGTTCAATAGAAGCATTGGCAGACTTAGGTGCTAGTATAAATTTAATGCCGTATTCACTATACGCTAAACTAGACCTTGGAGAATTGAAACTAACAAGAATAAGCATTCAACTAGCCGATCGATCAGTAAAATATCCTAGAGAGATAATGGAAAACATGCTAGTTAAAGTTGGTACTTTAGTATTTCCAGTAGACTTTGTTATTCTGGACATGGAAGAAGATTCTCGAGTTCCTCTCATATTAGGAAGACCATTCTTAAACATGGCTAAAGCAATAATAGACGTGTTTGGTAAGAAACTGACCCTAAGTATAGAGGACGAGAGTGTTACCTTTTCTGTTGATAGAACCATGCAAGAACCGCAATCTGCAGATGATACATGTTATTATATTCAAACTATAAATTCACATGCATAATTTTTAGAAGAATTTCCAGAATTACAAGGAACATGGGAATGTTCTTTAGGAGAAGGAACTGAACCAATTAATGAAGCTGAATTGTTAGCCGCACTTATGGCTAATGATTACGAACCAACAACAGAAGAACTTCAAATGTTGAAAGGGGAAGACATATATCGATACAAATCATCGATAGAAGAACCACCGATATTAGAGTTAAAGCCACTTCCAAACCATTTGGAATACACTTATTTAAATGGTGAATCTGAATTACCTGTAATAATATTATCTTCTCTTACGAAAAATGAAAAATCTCAACTCATTTTTGTGCTAAAAGCTCACAAACCAGCTATTGCATGGAAGATTCATGACATTAAAGGCATAAGTCCTTCGTATTGCACACATAAAATCCTTATGGAAGAAGGTCATAAAACATATGTGCAACGCCAACGAAGACTAAATCCTAATATGCAAGATGTTGTTAAGAAAGAAATAATTAAACTGCTAGATGCAGGTTTAATGTATCCAATCTCTGATAGTCCATGGGTAAGCCCAGTTCAATGTGTACCTAAGAAGGGTGGCATGACTGTCATCACAAATGGAAAAAAATGAGCTTATTCCTACTAGGACTGTAACAGGATGGCGAGTTTGTATTGATTATAGAAAATTAAATGACGCCACCAGAAAAGATCACTTTCCTTTACCTTTCATTGATCAAATGTTAGAAAGATTAGCCAGAAACAGTTACTATTGTTTTCTTGACGGTTTCTCCGGATACTTTCAAATTCCAATCGCACTCGAGGACCAAGAGAAAACCACATTCACATGCCCTTATGGTACTTTTGCTTACAAACGCATGCCATTTGGACTTTGCAACGCCCCTGCAACCTTTCAAAGGTGCATGATGGCAATTTTTCACGATATGATAGAAGAATGCATGGAAGTTTTCATGGATGATGTGACGACCCAGAAATTTTTGACCAAATTTAAACTTAATCTTTATATATTTCGACACAATAAGCAAAGTCTGCAATGATGAGTCTCAAAAATTTTGAACTATTTCATATATTCAATTGACCTTCGACCATTCCCGACGATTCACGAACAATTAATTGTAAATAGCTATGTGTGTATATATAAATAAATAATAATTCGAAATATAATTTGAAGTATAATATGTTGTTGTTAGTAAAATTAATAAAATAAAAATAGGATATTATAATAATTGTTATTTAAAATATATGAATATATATAAATAAGGTATATTAAAATAAATAATAAATGATTGTAATATTCGTTTGATGTTCCGATTGATATTAAGCAAATTAAATTCAAACTTATATAAATTTAAAATTAACAGTGTTCCGAAAATGTGTTATATGAATCATAGGTCTATTAAAAATATATTTAGAAGCTAAATAATAAACTTTAACATTTTTTACATTTTACCCAGGATCGAGCGCGAACAGTTGAGTTAATTTTTATTTAATATTTAATGACCAAATTTTATACCATAATTACTAAATAACTAAAGATAATTACTGTAAAAATTTGGGATTTTTTAGAGAAACTTTTATCTGCCACTGATCAACGACGGAGTACAAAATTCAGCCCGTGAAAGATGACGGCTAACTTAATCACACGTTTAAATTTTAAATTATATTATAATTAATATTATACTATTATTTTTTTTCAATCAGTGCAATTACATAATGCACATACACTGCATCGAGATATATGATTGTTGGATACTATTTCTAATTGATTAATTGATTGATTACTAATTGATTACTATTCGCTACTGTGTTTGATTGATTAAAACTATACGGTGTAATATAAATAAATGTGATATGTCGATTCACTCACCATACCCACTTGAAATCATTTAAGCTGTTTATTGATCGATCTATCTATCTAATTATATATAGTTATGCATACATAGCATACAGACACATATTAAACACACACACTTGTCTCTTAATTTCGTTTTCCATACTATAACAGCACATACATACACATCTACTCATGCATTCATGCGAATCCCACATAACACCCTTCACATTCGATTACATTCTTGAATCATCATTACTACTTTCATTTTCTTTTCTTGTTTCCTTGTGAATCCACACAACCACCGCAAACACCCCTGCTCTACTATTCGGTGTGGGATATAACTAAACCCACCACCATTCAAAACCCGGTTAAACGTTACCACTTGCAAATATTATTACTATCTTTGTTTCCATATATGTTTTGTCAAGCAAACCAAGAACCTAAAACCCCATTTTAATTCCTCTAGTAGTTAAGAAACACCATCCTTTTACTACAGTTGAACCATATCCACCATCACTACCCTACATCAATTAGAACCACCACGGCCCACTCTACCACCATTCTTCCATCACACCCATCGGCCACCATCACCATGATCACAACCAACCTTTACCCTACCTTCATCTCTCTCTCTCTCTCTCCCTCTCTTCTTCTTCGCGAACCCACCATGGCAATGCCATCTTCGTCATCAAACCCTATTCGAATACCACCACCCCAGCTTTCTTTCTCTCTCACTATCTCACTCTCTCCTCTTCATAGCCATAAACCACCCAAACAAAAATATCAAGACATCAAACCACTCATCATGGACCACTGCTACTTTGATTCTTCTTTATGTTTATATTTTCGTTTGCGCCACAACATCACGAACCCATTTAATCTCCACCGTTGCAACGAATTCAGTCTCCTGTTTTGGCCAAGTTAAAACAAACTCATTTAAACTGCCACCCCTACAATCTCCATCGGTGACCAACACTACACGACAAACCACCATGATCAAGACTAAACGTCACCAATTTTTTATCTTCTCTTTATCTCTTTCTCGGTTGCTTTTTAGTTCGAACCATACTCTAACTGTTAAATAATTCAATTTCTATATAGGGTGGCAAGAACATACCCACTTGTCAACTTGATGATAGAAGTAATATTACATGGAGTATTTTAAATCATACATGTGGGACAAATAGGATTGAATGGCCGACACCTTTGGACCCTTCAAAAGGGGACGTCATTTTTTTTCTTTTCTTTAATATTAGCTAAGATGAAAATGTAATATTTCAACCACTGGATCGTTATTTGTTTTTCCCGTTCCCATATCGGACCAAATGAGATGAATATGAGAATGCGAATATGATTATGATGATGCGTGTAATATGATGATGATGGTAGTTATGTGATAACTTTAGAGGAAGTAGAAGAAAATCGATTAATAGGGGTTAAAAGAATTTAAATACAATTTAAATCCGTAAATAATAGGCAGAGCAGATGGTTTGGGAGGGGGTTTGATGAGCGAGATATCCTGGGATCGAACCAAGGCGACTGCAAATCATTTATTTATTTTTATGCTTTGGGCCGAGAATTTTTGTATTCAGTTGGGCTTAGGAAACTATTTTGGGCCGTGAATTTGGATTTGATTATAGGGCCGTTGCTGTGTTGGGCCGAGGTTTAATAGTTGGGCTTATGATCCATTAATCAATTTTGGTAGTGTTTTGGTGGAAGAAAATGAAAATAGAAAATACGTATCAAATATATACAAAATACGAATAATAATAGAGAAACAAGATGGATGGATGGTTAGGAGTATTGATGGGTAAGCGAGAGGTCGCGGGTTCGAGCCCGACTTGAGACAATTTTTTTAGGAAAAGCTTTTTAAGGTAGTTCATTTATTATTATTATTATTATTATTATTATTATTATTATTATTATTATTATTATTATTATTATTATTATTATTATTATTATTATTATTATTATTATTAACATTGTTGTTATTGTTATTATTAATATAAATAATATGCTTATTATTATTAAAATGAGTATTAGGATTATCATTACAATTAATATTATTATTAAGTATTACCATTAAATTATCATTGTTAAAATTATTATTATTAACAAAAGTATTTTTATTAAAAATTATCATTTTTATGAAAATTATCATTTTTGGAATTCTTATTATTATTATAAGTATTATTACAATTACTATTAGTATTAATAATATTCTTATTATTATTATTAACATTATTATTATTATCATCAATATTTTAGTATTATTATAACTATTATTTAAAAACAAATAAAATTATACAAAAATAAGCCTAATACATATGATATAACTATATTAATATTTTAATGGAACATATGAGTTCTAAAATGATATCACTAAATAAATATATATATATAAATTTGTTCGATTACTATTACATGTGTTAATATACATAATGGAATATAGGTTCGTGAATCCGAGGCCAACCCTGCATTGTTCAATATAGTCATATGTATTTTTACTACAAAATATATTAGGTGAGTTTCATTTGCTCCCTTTTTAAATGCTTTTGCAATATATTTTTGGGACTGAGAATACATGCGCTGCTTTTATAAATGTTTTACGAAATAGACACAAGTACTTAAAATTACATTCTATGGTTGGATTATTAACCGAATATCGCCCTTCAAGTCTGGTAACCTAAGAATTTAGGGAAATGGCCCCTGATTGACACGAATCCTAAAGATAGATCTATGGACCTTGACAAGTCCCATTCGGGGTACGAATGCTTTAGTACTTCGAGATTATTATTAAACAGACGAGAGGTTCTGTTTGGGGATATTCTATGCATTAAAGTTAACGTCGGTTACCAGGTGTTCAATCCATATGAATGATATTTTTGTCTCTATGCATGAGACGTATATTTATGAGAACTGAAAATGAAAATCTCGTGGTCTATTAAAATGATGGAAATGAATGATTATGATAAACTAATGAACTCACCAACCTTTTGGTTGACACTTTAAAGCATGTTTATTCTCAGGTACGAAAGAAATCTTCCACTGTGCAATTGCTCATTTTAAAGATATTACTTGGAGTCATTCATGACATATTTCAAAAGACGTTGCATTCGAGTCGTTGAGTGCATCAAGATTATTGTTAAGTCAATTTTAGTTGGATATATTAGGAAATGGTATGCATGCCGTCAACTTTCGAAGTAATGAAAGTTTGTCTTTTAAAAACGAATGCAAGGTTTGTAAAATTGTATCCTCGCTATGTAACCAACTATTATGAATCGTTTGTAATCGATATGGATTCCGTCCGGATGGATTAGGACGGGTCATTAGAGTTGGCATCAGAGCGGTGGTCTTAGCGAATCAGATCTTTCATTAGTGTGTCTAACCGATAGTTGTTTAGATGCATTAGTGGGTCTCGACTTCGACCGTGTCTACATGTCAAAAGTTTTGCTTATCATTTCGTGTCAAAAGTTATTTGCTTATCATCCTTAAAGTCTAGACACATCTTACTGCCTCTATTACATAGACAGTGTATAGATAAATTCATATCGTAGCGTATCTGTTATTGTTACCTTTGTCTGACAGCTTCCGTAGACTCCTCCGTAACTTATGGGATTTTAGTATTATATATGCATATGTAAATTATGTATTGCAGGGTACTAACCTACATCCTATAATCGATTTCTTATCAAAAATCCTTCATCTGATCGTACGAGATGAATCCCTTAACCAGTTCGAGTCCCTCAAATTTCGATAGCTATTCCGACAGCTATTTCGATATGGATTTCCACCCGAGCTCTGAAAACAGTATGATCGGAATGGATCAACCAACCAGCCATCATCAATTCATCTGCTGGGTTCGTAGTCAACTTAATCAATGGAGACGCGAAGAAGGCGATCCTTTTCACCAACAGAATTTACCTCTTGGCTTTGAACCTGAAGCACTTACCGGTGAACTAGTCTAAAACACCTATTTTACCCTCATTTCCCGAATATCTCACCACGATTATATTCTATCTAAAATTATGAACCTTATTCATTCGCTCGTTCTGACCGACAATCATCCTGGAATAATAGAAGAAGTCAACGAACTTCGCGCTCGAGTAATCAATTTGGAAAAAACGTGGTGCAAAACTTACCAGCTTCAACAACATCATCGGCACCAACAGTACCACCAACATCGGTACCGACAGCACCCGTACCATCAACAATCCATGCCTCGACGTCTTATTCTATACCTCGACTATAATCATCATTCTACGTATCGTTCTACATCATTTATCCTCATTCGACATGGCGATTATGTAATCTCTGAAGTTTTGGAGATTATTCATTCCAGTTCCAACCGAAAATCAGATGAGATTAATATTATATTAACTCATTAAAATCCATGATTACATCTAAAGAAAATATATATGTATATATATTTTCATAAGGATTGTAATTAAAAATTCTTTTGTACAAACTGTTAATGGTGAAAATATTTTAACGGGTAGGTAATACCCGAGAAATATTTAGATTTCACATTAATAAGTTACATTGTACATTCTTCGAATCTGATTCAACAGTCATTTACTATCCTACTTACATCCACAGATATACGTATCCGTTTACTGCAGAATAACCATTTTCCTTCAATTTCATATTTGGATTTTGACCTATCAGAATCCAACAAGTGGCATAATGAAGAAAACATTGGACAAAATAAAATTTGTTAGAAACAAACAAATTAACCATGAGAAAATTTTGTTAAGAATCCACGATAATAAAATCCTAGCTAACTGTTCCTAGCTAACTGTTAATTCCGTATTACCTTTAATTTATCGCATTTTATTTATCGCAATTTTAATTCTCGCAATTCTATTTATCGTCATTTAATTTCTGTTATTTATTTTTACGCACTTTAAATATCGGGACACGTATACAAGATTTTGACATATCATATCGACGCATCTATATATATATTATTTGGAATAACCATAGACACTCTATATGCAGTAATGATCGAGTTCTCTATACAGGGTTGAGGTTGATTCTACAATAATATATATAGTTTGAGTTGTGATCGAGTCTGAGACATGTACACGGGTCACGATACGTATTAATTAATTCGAATATTATATATTAAACTATATATGAATTATTGGACTGTTAACTGTGGACTAATGACATTGGACAATTAAAATAAATTAAAATATTGATTATAACATATGAAACTAAAAAATTCTTCAAGTTTTCCACTTGAATTCATCTTAAACCTCGTTTGTATTTTGATCTGCGTTCAAACCTTTCATGATTCTTGAAAACACCTCAATCGAGAGGATGAACCAACCACACTTCATCTACGGAAGGAAAGATTTATGTATATAGTATTGCACCTGAGAAACTCTCGGCACCTGAGTAAAAGTTTAACACGTAGCCGCGTCAGATCCTTTGACATTTATTAGCAAAAATAACTTTGCGATCCCTTTTCAAAATAGCAATTTTTGTCACAGCTCCAGCAAATCAACTTCGACTTTTCGTTCGAAACAACCTTATTATAACTTTGATATATATGCGTTCTCTTTATTGTTACCGGGGAACCTTTTATATTCCACCATAT
This sequence comes from Rutidosis leptorrhynchoides, assembly GCF_046630445.1. Classification (NCBI taxonomy): domain Eukaryota; kingdom Viridiplantae; phylum Streptophyta; class Magnoliopsida; order Asterales; family Asteraceae; genus Rutidosis; species Rutidosis leptorrhynchoides. The sequence goes on along the minus strand of NC_092340.1, from coordinate 283,427,981 downwards.
TACCATCAGCGTTTAATCATCTAAAAACACAATTCTCCTGAAACCACCTTGGATTGATAACCGATGAATTTAGATATCGTAGCATTAAATACAGAGGAAACAGAAAAATTGTATATGGTCTAAACGGCCAAAGGTTTGATGACAAAGAATGGAGTGTTGGGAACGCTCGATAGAAAATTTGGTACTGAAAAAAAAAACGGATTGAGCTAACCATGAAGGAGACTAAGGACAAATACAAGGACCAAATCCTATATTTAAAGAATTCAGGTAATTCGGGATCCGATGAAACCTTCAACGAATATTTTGCTCCTTACTCATGTTAAAATCTTGCGGAAAATCTTTCTTCATTAACCTTTGAACTTAGAAATTCCAAAATATCATCATAAATATCTTCGATATTTCTGAGGATATTTTCATAAATATTCTTATCCGAAATTATCTACCTCTTCGTGTTTTCTGTATTCCATTATATTGGAAACTTCTGTAAAATCTAAGTATAAATTATGAATGAATTGTGGAGAAGTGTTGGGAATTCAAGCATGGGTTAGTATAATATAATGATGCCCGGCCAACGTGATTATATTACAGTAAGTCATACTGAGTTCTAAATTAAACATGATGATTCACAGACCATAACGTCATAATGTGCCATGTTACATAACTCTTTCATTCTACTTAACTTATAAACATATCAAGAAAGTATATTCTTGATAGTTCTATCCTTAGTGATTCTGGTAATTTGACAAATCAAATCGTGGTAATACATTCCTTTCTGTTTAGAATACTATAATCATTCGAAACTCTATACCTATGAATTCTGGACCATTATTCGCTTGATTTAAAGTCGGGAAGAGAAAACAAAAGAATGAATCTCCGAAATAGAAATGGGGGGTATAAATCACAGCAAATAGGAGAGAGCATTAACTTTGGATGACAATGATTATTAAAGACAGAAGCAGAGACTTTGAAAAATAAAGGAGAATATAAAGCCCGATACAACACATAAATTACAAACCGTGCATGTCAATGTTTATCGCAACATAAAGACACGGGAGAATTAAAAACACTATAACCCCAAGGGTGAAGTAGAAGAAAATAGATTCCTCCGGTGGAAGTTGGAAAAGGAGAATGATTGTTGCGATAGTAAGGATAAGGAAAATGATCAGAACTGGATTAAGTATTTTCACAATCTTTTAGATGTATGAACTAAGAAAGAAAATATAGAAATGGTGAAAATAAGGGAATGGAAAAAGTTTAATTTAAAATGGAAATATCAGACAGAGTAATCGAGGCAGATCACCGTATTTAATTATAGAGATCTTAATTTCCTTATTCACCGAAGAATTAAATCTTTTAGATTTCGAAGATTCTCTTTAATTCCTTGATTTCCGGAAATCCACCGTGACTACATCAAAAGTTAAATCTCTATCTCAATCTTTTGTGATAGCTTCATTTGTACGCTTCACATAATCGAATCGTTTTATCTATAATACTCAAAAATGATGAAACTCTATTTATCAACTCATATTCATCATGAAAACATTTTTCATTGTTAGCCATGACCACCTCACTCAAATTTTGGGACGAAATTTCTTTAACGGGTAGGTACTGTGACGACCCGAAAATTTTTGACCAAATTTAAACTTAATCTTTATATGTTTCGACACAATAAGCAAAGTCTGTAATGATGAGTCTCAAAAATTTTGAACTGTTTCATATATTCAATTGACCTTCGACCATTCCCGAAGATTCACGAACAATTAATTATAAATAGCTATGTGTGTATATATAAATAAATAATAATTTGAAATATAATTTGAAGTATAATATGTTGTTGTTAGTAAAATTAATAAAATAAAAATAGGATATTAAAATAATTGTTATTTAAAATATATGAATATATATATATATATATATATATATATATATATATATATATATATATATATATATATATATATATATATATATATATAAGGTATATTAAAATAAATAATAAATGATTGTAATATTCGTTTGATGTTCCGATTGATATTAAGCAAATTAAATTCAAACTTATATAAATTTAAAATTAACAGTGTTCCGAAAATGTGTTATATGAATCATAGGTCTATTAAAAATATATTTAGAAGCTAAATAATAAACTTTAACATTTTTTACATTTTACCCAGGATCGAGCGCGAACAGTTGACTTAATTTTTATTTAATATTTAATGACCAAATTTTATACCATAATTACTAAAATAACTAAAGATAATTACTGTAAAAATTTGGGATTTTTCAGAGAAACTTTTATCTGCCACTGATCAACGACGGAGTACAAAATTCAGCCCGTGAAAGATGACGGCTAACTTAATCACACGTTTAAATTTTAAATTATATTATAATTAATATTATACTATTATTTTTTTTAATCAGTGCAATTACATAATGCACATACACTGCATCTAGATATATGATTGTTGGATACTATTTCTAATTGATTAATTGATTGATTACTAATTGATTACTATTTGCTACTGTGTTTGATTGATTAAAACTATACGGTGTAATATAAATAAATGTGATATGTCGATTCACTCACCATACCCACTTGAAATCATTTAAGCTGTTTATTGATTGATCTATTTATCTAATTATATATAGTTATGCATACGTAGCATAGAGACACATATTAAACACACACTTGTCTCTTAATTTCGTTTTCCATACTATAACAGCACATACATACACATCTACTCATGCATTCATGCGAATCCCACACAACATCCTTCACATTCGATTACATTCTTGAATCATCATTACTACTTTCATTTTCTTTTCTTGTTTCCTTGTGAATCCACATAACCACCGCAAACACCCCTGCTCTACTATTCGGTGTGGGATATAACTAAACCCACCACCATTCAAAACCCGGTTAAACGTTACCACTTGCAACTATTATTACTATCTTTGTTTCCATATATTTTGTCAAGCAAACCAAGAACCTAAAACCCCATTTGAATTCCTCTAGTAGTTGAGAAACACCATCCTTTTACTACAGTTGAACCATATCTACCATCACTACCCTACATCAATTAGAACCACCACGGCCCACTCCACCACCATTCTTCCATCACACCCATCGGCCACCATCACCATGATCACAACCAACCTTTACCCTACCTTCATCACTCTCTCTCTCCCTCTCTTCTTCTTCGCGAACCCACCATGGCAATACCATCTTCGTCATCAAACCCTATTCGAATACCACCACCCCAGCTTTCTTTCTCTCTCACTATCTCACTCTCTCCTCTTCATAGCCATAAACTACCCAAACAAAAATCATCAAGACATCAAACCACTCATCATGGACCACTGCTACTTTGATTCTTCTTTATGTTTATATTTTCATTTGAGCTACAACATCACGAACCCATTTAATCCCCACCGTTGCTACGAATTCAGTCTCCTATTTTGGTCGAGTTAAAACAAACTCATTTAAACTGCCACCCCTACAATCTCCACCGGTGACCAACACCACACGACAAACCACCATGATCAAGACTAAACGCCACCAATTTTTTTATCTTCTCTTTATCTCTTTTTTGGTTGCTTTCTAGTTCGAACCATACACTAACCGTTAAATAATTCAATTTCTATATAGGGTGGCAAGAAAATACCCACTTGTCAACTTGATGATAGAAGTAATATTACATGGAGTATTTTAAATCATACATGTGGGACAAATAGGATTGAATGGCCGACACCTTTGGACCCTTGAAAAGGGGACGCCATTTTTTTATTTTCTTTAATATTAGCTAAGATGAAAATGTAATATTTCAACCACTGGATCGTTATTTGTTTTTCCCGTTCCCATATCGAACTAAATGAGATGAATATGAGAATGCGAATATGATTATGATGATGCGTGTAATATGATGATGATGGTAGTTATGTGATAACTTTAGAGGAAGTAGAAGAAAATCGATTAATAGGGGTTAAAAGGATTTAAATACAATTTAAGTTCGTAAATAATAGGCAGAGCAGATGGTTTGGGAGGTGGGTTGATGAGCGAGATATCCTGGGATCGAACCAAGGCGACTGCAAATCATTTATTTATTTTTATGCTTTGGGCCGAGAATTTTTGTATTCAGTTGGGCTTAGGAAACTATTTTGGGCTGTGAATTTGGATTTGATTATAGGGCCGTTGCTGTGTTGGGCCGAGGTTTAATAGTTGGGCTTATGATCCATTAATCAATTTTGGTAGTGTTTTGGCGGAAGAAAATGAAAATAGAAAATACGTATCAAATATATACAAAATACGAATAATAATAGAGAAACAAGATGGATGGATGGATGGTTAGGAGTATTGATGGGTAAGCGAGAGGTCACGGGTTCGAGCCCGACTTGAGACAATTTTTTTAGGAAAAGCTTTTTAAGGTAGTTCATTTATTATTATTATTATTATTATTATTATTATTATTATTATTATTATTATTATTATTATTATTATTACTATTATTATTATTATTATTATTATTATTATTATTATTATTATTAACATTGTTGTTATTGTTATTATTAATATAAATAATATGCTTATTATTATTAAAATGAGTATTAGGATTATCATTACAATTAATATTATTACTAAGTATTACCATTAAATTATCATTGTTAAAATTATTATTATTAACAAAAGTATTTTTATTAAAAATTATCATTTTTATGAAAATTATCATTTTTGGAATTCTTATTATTATTATAAGTATTATTACAATTACTATTAGTATTAATAATATTCTTATTATTATTATTAACATTATTATTATTATCATCAATATTTTAGTATTATTATAACTATTATTTAAAAACAAATAAAATTATACAAAAATAAGCCTAATACATATGATATAACTATATTAATATTTTAATGGAACATATGAGTTCTAAAATGATATCACTAAATAAATATATATATAAATTTGTTCGATTACTATTACATGTGTTAATATACATAATGGAATATAGGTTCGTGAATCCGAGGCCAACCCTGCATTGTTCAATATAGTCATATGTATTTTTACTACAAAATACATTAGGTGAGTTTCATTTGCTCTCTTTTTAAATGCTTTTGCAATATATTTTTGGGACTGAGAATACATGCGCTGCTTTTATAAATGTTTTACGAAATAGACACAAGTACTTAAAATTACATTCTATGGTTGGATTATTAACCGAATATCGCCCTTCAAGTCTGGTAACCTAAGAATTTAGGGAAATGGCCCCTGATTGACACGAATCCTAAAGATAGATCTATGGACCTTGACAAGTCCCATTCGGGGTACGAATGCTTTAGTACTTCGAGATTATTATTAAACAGACGAGAGGTTCTGTTTGGGGATATTCTATGCATTAAAGTTAACGTCGGTTACCAGGTGTTCAATCCATATGAATGATATTTTTGTCTCTATGCATGAGACGTATATTTATGAGAACTGAAAATGAAAATCTTGTGGTCTATTAAAATGATGGAAATGAATGATTATGATAAACTAATGAACTCACCAACCTTTTGGTTGACACTTTAAAGCATGTTTATTCTCAGGTACGAAAGAAATCTTCCACTGTGCAATTGCTCATTTTAAGTATATTACTTGGAGTCATTCATGACATATTTTAAAAGACGTTGCATTCGAGTCGTTGAGTTCATCAAGATTATTGTTAAGTCAATTTTAGTTGGATATATTAGGAAATGGTATGCATGCCATCAACTTTCGAAGTAATGAAAGTTTGTCTTTTAAAAACGAATGCATGGTTTGTAAAATTGTATCATATAGAGGTCAAGTACCTCGCTATGTAACCAACTATTATGAATCGTTTGTAATCTATATGGACTCCGTCCGGATGGATTAGGACGGGTCATTAGAGATGACTTTTCAGTCTTCGGTGATACTTTTGAAACATGTCTAGTTAATCTTGAACGAATGCTTATTAGATGCGAGCAATCAAATCTAGTTCTTAATTAGGAAAAATGCCATTTCATGGTTAAAGAAGGCATCGTTCTTGGTCATAAAATTTCTAAGGAAGGAATTGAAGTGGATAGAGCTAAAGTAGATGTAATTGCTAAACTTCCACATCCCACCAATGTTAGAGGAGTTAGGAGTTTTCTAGGGCATGCCGGTTTTTACCGACATTTCATAAAAGACTTTTCTAAAACTGCCACTCCTATGAATAAACTCTTTGAAAAGGATGCTTCATTCATCTTTTCGGATGAATGCATCAAATCTTTTAAAATTCTTAAAGAAAAACTCACTAATGCGCCGATCATGATATCTCCAAATTGGAATCTACCATTTGAACTCATGTGCGATGCAAGTGATTTTGCAATGGGAGCCGTTTTAGGTCAAAGGATTTAAAAACAATTTCAACCTATCTATTACGCTAGTAAGACGTTACAAGGAGCACAAACGAATTACACAAATACTGAAAAAGAACTCCTTGCTATTGTCTTTGCTTTTGACAAATTTCGTTCATATCTTGTTCTAGCTAAAACGGTGGTCTATACCGACCATTCTGCTCTTAAATACCTATTTTCAAAACAAGATGCCAAATCAAGATTAATCTGTTGGATCTTACTCTTACAAGAATTCGATATTGAAATCCGAGACAAAAAGGGAGCAGAAAATCTCACCGCCGATCATCTTTCTCGCTTTGAAAATCCTGAATTAGAAGTTCTAAATGAATCGGCTATACAAGATAACTTTCCTGATGAATATCTCTTGAAAATCGATTATAATGAAATTCTATGGTTTGCAGACTATGCAAACTACTTAGTATGTGGATTCCTTGAAAAAGGGTTGTCGTACCAAAAATAAAAGAAATTATTTAGTGATATAAAACACTATTTCTGAGAAGATCCACATTTATTTAAAAGTTGTCCCGATGGAATAATATGCCGATGCATATTCGGAGATGAAGCTAGTCAAATCTTAAACCATTGTCACACAGGACCAACAGGAGGGCATTATGAGCCTCAACTCACAACAAGAAAAGTCTACGAAGCTGGATTTTATTGGCCTACATTTTTCAAAGACGCACACCTTCTTTGTAAATCATGTGATGCATGTCAAAGGGCCAGAAAAATAAGTCAACGTGATGAAATGCCACAAAATGTCATTCAAGTATGTGAAGTATTCAGCGTTTGGGGTATTGACTTTATGGGTCCATTTCCAAAATCTCATAATAATCTCTGCATTCTCGTTGCCATTGATTATGTATCTAAATGGGCGGAAGCGCAAGCTCTCCCAACTAGTGATGCACGAATTGTAGTCAACTTCCTAAACGTCTTTTTGCTAGGTTCGGAACACCGAAAGCTTTAATAAGTGATCGGGGTACTCATTTCTGTAATAATCAACTTGAGAAAGTTCTCAAAAGATATGGAGTAGCTCATAAAATCTCCACTGCTTATCATCCACAAACAAGTGGACAAGTTGAAAATACTAACCGAGCTTTAAAACGTATTCTAGAGAAAACTGTAGGATCAAATCCGAAGGAATGGTCCATGAAATTGGAGGATGCACTTTGGGCTTTTAGAACAGCCTACAAAACTCCAATTGGAACCACACCTTTTAAACTTGTTTACGAAAAAGCATGTCACCTTCCAGTAGAAATTGAGCACAAAAGCATTTTGGGCTTTGAAGACATGTAATCTTGATTTACATGAAGCCGGACGTCTACAGTTAAGTCAACTAAACGAATTAGAAGAATTAAGACATGATGCATATGAAAATTCGTTAATCTATAAGGAAAGAATGAAGAAATGGCATGATAAAAGAATCAGAAGTTCAAAAGAATTTAAGGAAGGAGACCGAGTTCTTCTTTTCAATTCACGATTCAAGCTATTTCCTGGAAAGTTGAAATCAAGATGGTCTGGACCATTCATAGTCAAAAGAGTTTTCCCATATGGAACGATAGAGTTAATAAATTCAAATAGGATTGAATTTAAAGTTAATGGTCACAGAGTTAAACACTATATTCATGGTCCGATGGAAGTTGACAATGAAGTCAATCATAATTTCACCACCCAAGAAAACCCTCAGAATGAAAACATAAATATGTTGTCAATGACATATGAAAAACCAAAATTGGAAGATAGAAAGGCTTCAAATTGGAGTGATGAAGAAGAATTTCTATATAAACCTCCCATTCCAAGAAACGAAGAAAAATGTGAACAAGAAGTTCAAGTAGAAGTGAAAGAATCAAGAAAAGATCACCCGGAAAGGGTTAACAAACCAACTCTACTTACTAAAGTAGGAGACCTAGGTGAATTTGTCATTTCTTGCTTGCTTAATGATGGTGCTATGTATAATGGGCTCGTAGATTTAGGAGCGAGTGCGAATGTTATGCCTCTTTCCTTATACAAAAGATTAGGTGTGGGTAAATTAAGACCAACCAGAATAAGTGTTCAATTATTTGATCAAACTATTAATCACCCGGTTGGAATAGCCAATAATTTACTTGTTAAAGTGGGAAGTTTGACCTTTGCTGCAAATTTCATAGTTATTAATATGGAGGAAGACCTTGATATTCCTCTAATTTTAGGGCGCCCATTTTTAGCAACCACCGAGGCATTCTTTGATGTAAGAGAAGGTAGAATGACACTTAGGCATGGTGATAAATCGGTCACCTTTGTGAACCGACAGTTTAGATCTCCACCAACCAAAACTGTTGAACCAATAAAAACAACTAAGTGTGGGAAAGATGAAGCAACACCCAATGATGACCTGATAACAAAGAACCCTGTTGTTGACACAAAATTAGATGAACCCGTTTTTAACAGTTCAACGAAGAAACTTTATAAACGGATTCAAGATGCTAGAATTAAGGGGAACTTTAAGTTATGTAACAGATTAGTATCCAATTTGTCGCCTAAAGAAAAGGCGATGATAATTGAATTTTTGAATGTTACAGAGATATGTAAGTTTTTGATGTTCCAATTGTAATTAATAATGAAGTTAATCACAAGTTCGACACCACAGCTAGCTAAGTGTGGGGAGATTCAAATGTTTTAAAGGATAATATAATGTTGTCTAGGGTTAGATTTTCTGTTTTCGTGTAGTTCTCGAGAATGGAATCCGAATGGTCTTTCCCTAGCAGACCCTAAAGAACTAGTCTTCTCCCTCCATTCTGAATTTTTATTTCTTTTAGGTCTTACGAGATGAAAAATTCATTTGATCTGACCCATGGTCTACTACTACACGCTATGATTACTAAACGTAATAATACATCTTCCCAAGTGAACTGGTATCATTCATAAGAGGTAAAATGGAAGAAGTGAGTAAAGAACTCAGGAAAGATCATCATAAGACACATTTTGGTAAAGGAAAATCAAAATCCGCAATAAAAAGAAGAGCACGACACCTTGAAAGATGTCATAAATGCAGAAAATGGTCACACGAAGGGAAATGTTCGAACAATCAAACACATTCCAATACCGAGTTTGTTACTCTATGCAGAGAAGGACCGTTCATATGTTTAGAAGAAAAGTTATTGAAAAATCGAGGTTACGCTTATGTAGCTATGGAAAACCAAATCGAACGACTCTCCTATGAGTCGGCTAAAGCAGGTCTCTAAGAATTCTATCTCACAGGTAAGTATGTACAGTTTTTATTTGTTTTTATTTATTGCTTTTAACCTTTTGATAATAAACGCTGAATCGTTCGCTATAAAGTATTAAATTGATATTCAATAAAATTAGGTATGCGAAACCGAAATTATTGATATCATACGAAAATTTAATTCATCACTGCGAAATTTACCGTTTATTCATAAGGTATAAATATCTTTAATCAATCAATTCAAACTATTTCAGAAATTCGTCAGGAGTAAAACTAGGTAATATAATCGAAATTACTTTACCCAAAAAGAGGGACGTATATTTTTGTAAATATTTGATTGATTAAAGTGGGATAAAAGACCAAAAAGATTTTTATTTTATCAAGACCCTGTTTTTTAAACTAATATATAACTATATTATTTTTTAATATAAGTTTGTAAAATTAATGTATATTAATATTAATAATATTTATATGAAATTTTATTCATTTTAAAATTTAAGTTTGGTGTGAATTTAAAAACAAAAATTTATTTTATTTCATTAAGTTAAAAATTTGATATCTAAAATTCATCGTGAGTTGAAGACTAGGTCGTTGAATCAAAATTGCTTTACCCAAGGGCGGGACGAGAAATTTTATTATCATTATATTTAATCTTATTGATCTAAAGTATGCCAAAAATATTTAAAAAACTCAAAAATATTTGCTTTTAAAATAACGCTTTAAAAATGGAAAATTTTAAAATTTTGGCGAGGACGAACTAGGTGAACGTACCGAAACGACCTCATTCTAAATATCAAGGAACACAAAATTTTAAAAACTAATTAATTAATTATTTTATAAGTAAAAGGTTTATATATATATATATATATATATATATATATATATATATATATATATATATATATATATATATATATATATATATATATATAACACCCCATGCGATCGCATGAGGATTGCAAGGGAAACCCATGCGATCGCATGGGCACCCTGATCTGCTCATATAGATAAAATGCACGACCTGATTCTGTCTTCTACAAAACACACACATACATACGAAAATACTCCCAAATCATCTCTAAAATCATCATTTTTTTCACCAAAATTCACCAATTTTCGTGCTATAATCCGTTTCAATCATGCCTTTCTTCAGATGGGGAAGCAAAAAGGTAGAAATTTAACCACTAAACTCCTAAAATTCCTAATTTTTGTGATAATTATAATTAATTGTTCTAATTTAATTTTGATGATTTCTAGCTTAATTAGAGTTAAATTGTTAGTATATTATGCTTGTATAACCTAGATTGATGCTATTTGTCATAATTTGAAGCCTTAAACTTCAAAAATTTTAGAAATCTAGGGTTTGTGTTCTCGAGCAATTTGGGGCTTTTTGATATAAACAGATTATGGCCGATTTTTGTTATGAATTATTACTAAATTAAGTAGTGTAACATGTTTAGGTTGCTAAATGATCCAAACTTTGATCCTAAACATGATTTTTGAACATCGAAGTGGACTTTTTAAGTCTAAAATTCATGAACTTGATTAAATTGATGTAACTGCCATTTGAAACTTTTATAATTGCTAGTAATGGTTATTTTAACATGTTATTTGAGTTGAATGCTTATGAACTTTGTATACGTTTTTATATATGCTTATTTGAAAAATTGTAGAATTGATAAAAATATGAAAATGAGTATAAGTTTAATACGGATTAAACATGTTATTGTAATTGTTTTACTTTGTTATTTTGCTAACACTAATGCATATTTGGATGCATAAAATTTGTGTTTAATGTGTTTTGCAGAGAAATAAAGATACGGACGGTGCATCATCGTCCAGACAACATGAACAAGAACCTGAATAAGAACCTGATCAAGAACCACAACCGGAACCACAACCTGAACAACAACAACATTATGATCAACACATGCTATATTATGAGCCGGAACCACTATTTTACGCTCATTATCATCAATTTCAGCCTCACCCGAGGATTATGCACCCACTTATCGATGACCAACAGTTACATCCAAACCTAAGATTCGATCATTGTTGGACTGAATACCCGAAATTTCAAAAGAACATGCACATTCTTTACCACAAAAATATTTAAATGCCTTGGGTAATCGATTGGGAGCCTTTGGAAGCAGTTCACCTAGCCAAACCAGTTAGGGATTTACTAGTTCAGAGGTATGGTAGCTCTACATTTAACGATTGGATCCGCTTATTTACTACACGTAGAACTATATATAGAGAATGGTGTGTTGAATTGCTTAGAACTATAGAGTTAAATAATGAAGTTACTATGATAGGAGATAAAAGTTTTATTAGATTTCTTTTAGGAGGTACAATGTACAGAATGTCCATATTGGACATGGCTAGAGCTTTATTAATCTGCACCCCTGCTGAGATTATTACACCTGATTGTAATAGTTTAATTACTGAAGGTGAAAGTGTAGATAGGAATTTTGACACTAACGCCATATGGAGGCGTATGTCACAATTTAGGGAATTTACGCGGGGTGGAAGACACTCCTACTTAGATATTGATAGAGCAGAGCTTCGGATAATACATAGATTCTTAGTGAACTCGATTACACAAAGGGGTAGAAATAAGGAAAAAATGACCTTAAACGATTTATTTTACCTTAAGTGTATTAAAGACCCGAGGAGCTTTATTAACATTCCTTATTGCGTAGGCCACTATTTATCTAAAGTTGTTGAGGGTATGCAAGCAGGAAGTATTATAGGAGAGGTATTTTTGTTACTCTCATTGAGAGTACTTAGGTGTAGATAAAGAGCATGGGGTCCGATGGTAGAGATTGAGGAACAAGCCGAGAGCATAGGCTTGCAAGTTTATCAAGGTGCAAAGGTACTAAAACGGAGGCGTAATATGCCAATACCATATCAGAGCACCCATCCACAGATAGAGAGGGGTTCGGATGAGGAGATGGAGGAAGCAGATGACATTAGGGATGTCATTAGGGATAGTTATACTGATGTCTTCCAGCATGTAGATGAGGTGGAAATGAATAACCAGGCTAGGCATCATCAGTATGAGCAGTGGAGAGCTGCGGATGAGTATGAGTGCTCCAAGGGATGCCAACATGATAGCTGGCAAGTTCATCAGCACCAAATCATGAGCCAGCTATCATATCAGGTACCAAATAACAACATCCCGACTCGGCCTGCTTTTTATCCACCACATCAGCCCGACATGCGACCACCCTCTGACCTGTACGACCCCAATCAAGCCTACCAGGACACCTATCACCAACTATGGAACCCGAGCGATGATATGAACTGGAATCCCTATCCAAATCAATAGTGTTCCATTGGTGATTTATTATCTTTTATTATTTTTATCTATTTATATTAAACATTTAACATTTTGATACTTTTATGTAATGTTTAACATTTTTATTATTTTGTACTAATATTTCATTTTTGTAATTTGAAATTGGGATATAAGTCCCATTTCAAAATACCATGCATGTTTATATTTGTATTGTATGTATTTTATTTCATGTACACAACAGGATAAAATAGTGCATTTTCAAAGACTGGCATTAAGTTTAGCAAAAGCAACTAATTTTGACGAAAAGATGCAAAATATATGTGAAATAACAACTGCAGGAATGAACAAATGATGTGCACCATTTATCATTCAAACAAACAACAATATGTTTGGAAACTTTGGTAAAATTTAATCATTTTTCTATGCTAATTACCCTCAATAATTTAAATTGTTACTGATTTCTTTCAAATGTGGGCATTGCAAGATCTTAAGTATGGGAAGGGATTAAATTCTTTCGGTTTTAAATTTTTTTTGACTTATACACTTGGTTTAATTGCCACTGTTAAACTTTACTAGTAACGCAGTAGTTGTATTAGAATCTAGTGCTCTCTGATAATAAATAACAGCCCTAGTCTTATATACTGACTACCCACTTCTAGTAAAATTGTTAAAATTTTTTCACTAAATGAACTCAAAATCATGTTTATACATATTTATGAACGATAAAACTAGGTGTTAACACCGAAATTATTGTTACCTCGGAAAGGAGATAAATTGAGAAACAACCCAAAACGCTTGAATTCATTTAAAATGGAATAGAAGAGAATAAAAAGGCAAAGAAAGAAAAATAAAAGCCAAGTATGGGAAAAATTTACCAAGTTATTTAAAACATATATCACATATTTTTGTACAAATAATTGAAGATACTTTTGTTTTGGACGATATTAATCAGTTTTACCCAGTTTATTGTAATATAAATGGAATTTAAAAGGAAGTAAAGTCTTCGGAGAAAAAGACACGCGCTTCTTGATTTAGGTCAGGAAGTTGTCGTCCAGACCAGTTGTAGAGTCTACGAAAAACCTTGAAAAGTTTTCTCGAAAATCAGCTGGAAATCCACGGACCTTAGCATCAAACAGGGTCGCCAAGTGGTCAGACTTATGCTAACCATGAGAGGATCTGTCTCGTACAATGGGGGGCACCGTGCAAATTTGCTTATAAGACTAATGAATTAGATCCCTAGAAAGGATAACCTTCTTAAAGATCAAAAATCAGCTTTTAAGCTTGATATTACTCAATCCTTGAGATTGACCTTAAAGATTGAGAATTCAAACTCATGGAATTCGATGATATCTAAACTCGAGCTTGAACGAGAAAATATTTTAATCAAATTACAAACCGATTTATTTTCTGAAAACCCATTTTCAATGCGTTCATTACCATTGAACGTAAAATCCTAGGAATTCACCTGGAATTTATTAGGTCACCTGAACCAAATCAGGTGTCAACCGTAAGAATGGTGGTTGCATAGCATGGTCGAAGACAGGACCTTGTGCCAGACCGAAAAACTATAGGGTGATCTTTACTATTGCTCCTACAAAGGATAGTAATTGCATCCGACACGTTGTGGATCATAATTAAAAGCATGTCATTAGGCATTGCATTAACAGTTGCTTGTTCAACGCTTTCCTTTACAACCGGACGGTAGTTTACCGAAAGGTAATATACGGAACAAGTAAACTGGACGTGTTGCTTTCCCAATACAAGGTTAGCAAGTGGGTGACACAAAACCGCAAGTTTTGAGCTAAAATTTTCAAATCTGAAACCCACCAAACCTACAAAAATATTTTGCAAACACCGGTGAAGGGTTATTCCGGAAAACTTATCTAGGGTAAAAGCTAGATTGAATTTTCAAAAGATCAAATGTTTTCATAAAGATCCAATTTCCTAAAGGATCTAAATTTTTATAGTCATGTGGGACTGTAAACCACATCGTTATTACCATTGTTCATACCGCCGTATCAAAATCACTGATGTACAAAGTGTGAAGAATAAAGAAGTGATTCTAGTAAAGTTTATATTCAAGTTCTATATTACTTGAGTACAAGCAACGCTCAAGTGTGGGAATATTTGATAATGCTAAAAATGAACATATATTTCATAGCATTATCCTTCAAGAAAGACAAGCTTTTAGTTGCAATTATTCTATTTACAAGTGATATTCGTTTAAATAATAAAAGGTAAAGACAAAAGACAGATTCGATGATTTGAAGACGCAAACGACCAAAACGCTAAAAAGTACAAAGTACAATCCAAGTGGTTCAAATTACTGTTGAGAAACGTCTAAAAGTTACAAGAGTACGAGCCGCGAAACACAAAGTACAAGATATTAAATCGTACAAAAGGACGTTTGAAAATCCGGAACCGGGATATGAACCAACTGTCAACGCACGACTCAACGGAACTGAAAGTAGAAGTCAACTATGCACATGAATATAATATAATATATATATATAATTATATAAAATTATATATATTATATTATATTATTAAAAACCGTCGACAAACTAGAAAACAAATCATTGTGAGCTGTCTCAGAGGTCCATGCGATCACATGGCCATGAAGAATAAACTTCATGCGATCGTATGAGCCAGAAATCATGGCCAGGTCCTATAAATACCACGAATTTGGACGAGAAAATGACACCTTCATCAACTGATCTCTTACTCTCTCTCAAATATATTTATATTTATTTATAATTATAATTTTAATATTAAGTTAATAATAATAAGGTTATAGTGGCGAATGTTTTAAGTTTGTAACTCAAAATTCTGTCCGTGTAACACTATGCGATTAATACTCATTGTAAGTTATGTTCAACCTTTTTAAATTAATGTCTCGTAGCTAAGTTATTATTATGTTTATTTAAGCCGAAGTAATCGTGATGTTGGACTAAATATTAAGACTGGGTTATTGGGCTTTGGACCATAATCGGGGTTTGGACAAAAGACCGACACTTGTGGAAATTGGACTATGGGCTATTAATGGGCTTTATATTAATTAAATGATATCTCGTTGATTTAATATAGAGATTTATAATTTGATGTGTTTATATATAACCACATACGCTTGACTGGGTACGGTAGGCGGGATATCTATAAATACTAATAATTATTCATTTGACCGGACACGGGGATGGATTAATAGTCACTGGACTCATTAAAACAGGGGTGGATTACATTCAAGGATAATTGGTGTAATTGTTAACTAAGTATTAAAACCTTGGATTACATGCAGTCGATAACCTGGTGTATTCATTAAACAGAGTATTAAGACCTTGTTACAGTTCGAATCCCCATTTAGTTGGAATATTTGACTTCGGGTATAAGGTTAAATTAGCGAAGACTCTCACACTTTATAATTATGACCGATGGACTATTATGGAAAAAACCAGATGGACATATCGAATAATCCAGGACAAAGGACAATTAATCCATCGTAATAAACTAAAATCAACACGTCAAACATCATGATTACGGAAGTTTAAATAAGCATAATTCCTTTATTTTATATCTCATCGCACTTTATTTATCATCATTTTATTTATCGTAATTTAAATTATTGCATTTTTAATTATCGTACTTTTATTTTATCGCATTTTTATTTATCGTCATTTACTTTACGCTTTAAATTAAATTGTATTTATATTTAATATTTTACATTAGGTTTTAATTGTGATTTAAGTTTTAAAATCGACAAACCGGTCACTAAACGGTAAAACCCCCCTTTATTATAATAATAATAATAATACTACTTATAAGGGTGTGGATACCTTTTCTAACATGATGCATTTTGGGACCATAAGCGCAGCAGATCCCATGAGAACTCTGCAGTTAAGTGTGCTCAGGCGAGAACACTACCAGGATGGGTGACCTCCTGGGAAAGTGCTCGTCGTGTTTGGTCGCCAAGAAAAATCCTTGCGCCTACTAGCAAAGCGGACAATATCATGCTACGGGGAACGTGTTACCTAGGCTGGGCTATCTCAGATTGTATCAGAGCCAGGCCCCGGACCAAACGTGCATAGCGAGGAAGCTATGTCCCATTAGGGGGAGGATTGTAACATCCGTGTTACATCCGTCCCACATCGGTTGGAGAGGGGAACGAAGCATGCCTTATAAGGGTGTGGAGACCTTTCGTAGCATGACGCGTTTTGGGACCACAAGCGCAGCAGATCCCATGAGAACTCTGCAGTTAAGCATGCTCAGGCGAGAGCACTACCAGGATGGGTGACCTCCTGGGAAAGTGCTCGTCGTGTTTGGTCGCCAAGAAAAATCCGTGCGCTACGAGCAAAGCGGACAATATCATGCTACGGGGAACGTGTTACCTAGGCTGGGCTGTCACACCTGTACTCTTTGTTCATTTAGAATTGCATGCATTAATTTTTATTAGTTTGTTTTTTATTTTATTTCAAACATTTTTAAAAAAGAAATACCATAAAAAGAATAAAACCTTTGAAAAAAGGCTGGGCATAATATCACGACCGGGATATACCCCATCGCGATCGTGGTTAATTAACAGAACAAGGGTCTCCAGATACACGGTCTATCGCGACCGGGACACACCCAATCGCGACCGCGATTCGGGTCTTCAAAAAAACTGGTACCAGGTACATGCTGATCGCAACCGGGATATACCCTATCGCGACCGCGATACGGCCCCAGCCCAAATTCATTTTTTGCTTTTATTTGCTGTTTTGTTTTCAAAAATACACACACATACACCCACCGAATTTTTGAGCTTCCACGCACAAACCATAATCGATTTTTACTTCAAATCAACATCAAATCCATCCTTAATCATGCCTCTGAAGACTAATGATTTTAACACCTTTTCTAAGTGTATTTTCATCTAATTTTGAATTTTAATTGGGTGTTCATGTGGTTTTGGTTGAAATCGAGTGTGGGGGTGTTAATTGTCTTGATTTAGGCCGAATTTGCTTTGTATCATGATTATATAACATCCTAGAATCTAGTTTCATATTCTATTTGATCTTAAATTGCCAGTTTTGATTCTAGGGTTCTTGAGTATGTGAGAATTTGGTCTTTATTTTGATTTTGATGTTTATTTGCTATGAATTGATGTTATTCATGCTAGTTCTTGAGTTGTGTTAGTTGTTAATTGTCATGAATCATTCGATTGCTTGATTTTCAAATTTAGGGTTCATGTCAATTTGGGTAATTTGGGTTAGTTGACTGAGTTTGACTCAGCTTGACTTTTGATTTTAAAGTCGAATTGTGAGATTGTAAAATGCTTAATTTTATATGCTATGTGTTTATTTAATTATGATTCTGAATGCATGATTGATTGATAATGGCATTTTAGAAGTATGAAGTTTACATGTTATGAGATGATGAGTTTTTGTTGATTGAGTTTTTGAGCATGAAGGATATTTGTCAACATGAAAGCGAATGTAGAAGTTGCACTATCATAAGCGAATGTGGAAGTTGCACTATCATTTTGTTTTTAACTAACGCTAATATTTTCTTTTCCCATTTGGTTTCTTGTGTATGTTGGCTATTTTGTAGGGAACTAAACTACCAAGTGCTTCACAATCTGTGCCTATGGCACCCATTCATCCAAGAGCTCATAAGCGTCCTAAGGATTTGCATCCTTATTTGGTTTGGGAGCGTACTAATGAAAACTATACGGAATGGATGGATGTTTTGACTGAGATTGAGGACCGTAAGTTTTTGTCTATGCGTTATCCTGACTAGGAACCTCTCGAGGAGGTTGGTTTAGCTGAGGAGGTTCGTGAGATGTTGGTTCAACAATATATTATAGGTCCTGGGAACGAATTAGGTTTAATGATTGGTATGAGTTCTTCCACCTTGATCGTCCAATTTACAAAGTGTGGTGTTTAGAGTTCTTTTCAACTGCTAAATTCGTCCCAACTGTTATTCGTTATGATGATGTGTTGTTAAGTTTTCAATTGGGGGCCAAATGCATTCCATGACCATCATGGACATGGCTAATGCACTTACGATTTATGAGGATGCCGAGGTGGATGAGGATACTTTGGGTTATTATCTGACTAAGTGTAAGCGTTTCACTAATTCATTTTAGCATGAGGTAGCTTGGTACAATATGAATCATAAGCACAGTTACAAACCGAGTAGCAGCTCCTATACTCTAATCAAAGACAATCGTCTTCGTATCATTTAGCGGTTCATTTCAAATACCATTAATCAGAGATGGCAAAATACAGAGAAAGTCAGCGCTGCTGATTTGTTTCATCTTAGTTGTTTGCGGGATGATGAGATTGTCAATATTCCTTATGGTGTTGCTAAGTCTCTTTGCGGGCAGGGTCACAATCTTTAGCCAAATAGTCCGTTAAGTGGTGGAGTTTATGTTACCTTGATTGCTGAGTTCCTAGGTCTTTCGTTGACGCCTCTGCATGTTAGGCGTATTCAGCCTGCTAAGATTGAGAATGAGGGTACAAGGGGGCTGGGTGCCCAAGTTTATGAAGGTTGTAAGGTGTTGGTGAGAAAGAAGAAGAAGATTTGTAAGTATACGAGTATGCATGCTCAGTCTTAGGCAGATTTAAGGGATCCAGATGAGGAGGAGGATGTGCCTCCAGCTGCTGATGTTGAGATGACCGAGGCTGGTAGTTCTAGTGGTGCTGGTTTGACTTGTGATTTTATTACAAACCAGTTTAGTGGGATGAGACTTCATACTGAGGGGCACTTTACGGATATGAGAGGATATGTTGATGATCGAGCATACTATGATGAGCAGAACAGGTTGCTTCGTCAGCACCTTGACCAGGGTTTTGAGCAGACTTGGTATAACCAAGCAGGTATCTGGGCAAATGTGCAATGGACTCAACATTCCTTTGATCTCTATCGCCGTAACCTGCAGAACTTCATTCAACCAGTTGCTCTCGGATGGACTGACAGGGAAGTCCCGAGGTCACATCGCCCTTCCTATGACTATGATGCAGCTCTTGCCCAGGCTCAAGCCGCCCACCAGCTTGCAATGCAGCAACAGCACCCGCAGTCTCAGCAGCAATATCGGGATCAGCAAAACCCAGGACCAAGTGATGGGTCCTTCTGGGGGTTCTTTTGAAGCTTTTATGTTGATGGCGAGTGCGCATGTGCTTGTGTGTGTCTGTTCAAACTATTTTTAATTTCTTTTTTAATTTTGGATGATTGTATTTGATATTCATAAACTATGTACTTGGATATTTTGATGGGGCATTTCGGTACCGTGGTATTACCACCCCATCGTTTGCATGCATGGTTTTTATGTATTTACAGGTTGTGATGATTCGCATGTTGTTAATTTACAAAGACTGGCATTAAGTTCAACGATTTATATTGCATTTGATGATAATTGTGTGATTGATGTTCGAGTGGATGGCGATGTTCTTATGCTGGCAGTAAGTTTAGCGCCATCGTGCACCGTCTCTCCATGATCTTCGGATCTAAAAATCCGAGTTTCTTTTTCTTTTTCCCTTATCACTATTGTCCTCTCGAATTTATCTTTGATTATCTGATTTCACGTAAATGAGGGCATTACATGACCTTAAGTGTGTTGGGGGGGGGGGGGGTGTGGGAGATAAATCCTCGCGAACATTTGTCGCCAATTTGAAATGGACTTTTTGATTAAGTTTTGTTGAAAAAATAGAGATAATAAAGGAAGCAAAGTCTTCCAGGATTTCAAAAATCAAAATTGTAGGATGATTCAAGTGCATCCATAAAGGAAGTCAAGTCTTCCGAATTCCCGTCTTATTTGGTGTAGGAGACTTCCTAATCTATATCATTTCATACTGACATTGGTTAATGCATCAGTTCACGATGTATAACACCGATGTATCGTACCGTGGGAAGAGGAGCCTCGAGCTTCAACATGTGTCGTCTTCTTGATGAAGAGCAATGGCTTCGTGCTAGTGTTGCTTAGACAACACATGCCATGATCAAAAGCCGTGGTACCCTTTCAAATACAGGAATGTAGTATCTGCTTCCTACATTTTCTTAAAACTAGCATAAAAGCTAGGTGCGTGGGAAGTGGGGTCCAAGGACCTTAAAATTATTCCAAAGCTTGTAAGTAAAGTCTTACAAGTTATGTTTGTTTCAAAAGATCATTGCTTTAAAGTAAAGTCTTTCAGGTTTTGTGCACTAGACCCTCCGAAAAATTACACCCAAGGTAGTTGTTTTTATTTCGGTGAAATGTCGGGTTGGCAACTACCCGTGAGGCTGACCCATAACCGGGAAGGCTTGTATGCACACCGCTTTTTGAAAGAATTTTTTTTGGAATTGATGGACCTCTTAATTAGCCACGTGGGGCCCTAATTCCACGAACTTTCGTTAATGCTTTCGCCCTACTATGAGAGAAACCATAGAGTTGTGATAGAAAACTTGATGAGTGCCGGTCATCATGTGCCCGGATTGACCCTAAAGATAGGGGTAACCAGTCCCCTACGCTTTGACGCATCTACCTTAACCCAATTTTTGAAATTGAAGATTATATATGGAATTGACAGATCATTGGTGTGATGACCCATCCAAATCCCTTTAGACGTAGTACATCATTCATCGATTTCATAGCGAGGTATTGACCTCTATATGATACGTTTTCTAAACATTGCATTCTTTTGAAAAGGCACACCATAAATGAATATATATAAATCCAAGGTTTTCAACATCTGATGATTTCTACGTATAGATAATCACCATAAACAATAGTTTACAATACTACATTCGTTGACAATACAGTCAAAATAAGTTACATGGTGATGATTTTGTGAATGCAAAGTTTTTTTGAATAAAGCATGTATGACTCCAAGCACATAGCTTGTATAACGTATAAGCAAACATCGGAAGACTTCTAGGAACCTGAGAATAAACACGCTTAAAAATGTCAACACAATGGTTGGTGAGTTCTTAGTTTTATTGTTGCGCATAATCTGTATATAAAGGTGGATGATAGTACTCTAAATGAACATATATTTAGTATCAATATCCTTCCAATATGTAAAGCTTTTAGTTGCTATTGTTCTATTTTTATGTAATAATCGTTTAAATAAATAAGTGCGAAGACAAAAGAAGAAAACGATGATTTGAAGACGCAAATGTCCAAAAAGCTCAAATGTACAAGATATAATCCAAGTGGTTCAATTTATTAATGAGAAACGTTTAAAATACAAGAGTAATTACAAGATATCTAAGCATACGAAAAGACGTTCGAAAATCCGGAACGAAGACATAAACCGGGCGTAAACGTACAAGTCAACGGAGCAAAAATTACAAGTCAACTAATATAATACAATATATATATAATTATATAAAATTATACTTATTATATATATATATTTAAATAAAGTGTCGGCAAACTAGAAAATAAAGCATTGTGAGCTGGATCAGGTAGCCATGCGATTGCATGGCATATAGGCACAAAGCCCATGCGATCGAATGGGCATCAGAAGTTGGCCAAGTCTATAAAAGCCACAAGTTTCTGCCGAATTTTACACACTCTTTTCATTCCTTTTTCTGTAAACATAATATATTTATATTATAATTTTAATATAAGTTAATTTTAATAATAAAGTTATGGTTTATTTGGGTTATTGTAAGAAATATTTTACGGGTTTTAAAGTCGAAACTCTGTCCGTGTAACGCTACGCAATTAATAATCACCGTAAGCTATGTTCTTCCTTTTTAAATTAATGGCTCGTAACTAAGTTATTATTTTGCTTATTTGAGCTGAAGTAATCGTGATGTTGGGCTAAATATTAAGACAGGGATATTGGATTTTGTACCATAATTAGGGTTTGGACAAAATACCGACACTTGTGGACATTGGACTATGACTATTAATATATGAGGGGTATTGTCTAATTGAGCGACAACTCATTGGAATCTGTTGAACCTATCTTCAAATTAATTAACTTAATAATTATTAAATGATTATGAATGTCCTATTTAGTGACGTTTATACGACATCTTTTACAATCATTTAATTAATCAATTGGGTTGGGTAATTGATTATTCATTCTGGCCAAGTGGATAAATTAATATATCATGAACTAATTAAAACAGAGGTTGATTACATACAAGGGTAATTGGTGTAATTGTTAACAAAGTATTAAAACCTTGGATTACACGCAGTCGATAACCTGGTGTAATTATTAACAAAGTATTAAAACCTTGTTACAGTTCGAATCCCTAATTTGTTGGAATATTTGACTTCCGGAATAAGGTTAAATTGACGAGCATATTATAATTATGACCGATGGACTATTATGGGCAAAACCCATATAGGTATCAAATAAGCCAGGACAAAGGACAATTAACCCGGGTAACAATTAATTAAAATCAAAACGTCAAACATCATGATTACGGAAGTTTAAATAAGCATAATTCTTTTATTGTATTTCTCATCGTACTTTAAATTACTGTCATTTTATTTATTGCTATTTTAATTTTGTCATTTATTTTACGCACTTTAATTATTGTCATTTATCTTTACGCTTAAAATTTAAAATCGATAAACCGGTCATTAAACGGTAAACCCCCCTTTTAATAATAATAATAACACTTATATGTATGTATATATATATATATATATATATATATATATATATATATATATATATATATATATATATATATACATACATACATATAAGTGTTATTATATAGTTGTTAAAAAAATATAGTACGTAATCACTAGCTCCCTGTGGAACGAACCGGACTTACTAAAAACTACACTACTCTACCATTAGGTACACTGCCTATAGTGTTGTAGCAAGGTTTAGGTATATCCCATCTATATAAATAATTAAAACTTGTGAAAATTGTATCGTATTTTGTAATAAAAATAATAGTATTTCGTATACACCCTGCACACATCAAGTTTTTGGCGACGCTGCCTGGGAACTCGGTGAAACACGCTATATTAAAAATATATAATTTTTAATATTAATTTCGTAAAAATATTTTGTATTTATAATAAGTGTTAAAAATATAAAAAGAGAAAAAAATATATC
Source organism: Rutidosis leptorrhynchoides (assembly GCF_046630445.1). Taxonomy (NCBI): domain Eukaryota; kingdom Viridiplantae; phylum Streptophyta; class Magnoliopsida; order Asterales; family Asteraceae; genus Rutidosis; species Rutidosis leptorrhynchoides. Next base: position 283,404,033 of record NC_092340.1, on the reverse strand, counting down.
TTTAAGATTTTATATATAATTTTAACAAGTACTTTTATTTTTAGATTTTAAAATATAAGTTTATTTTAAAATTATATAAATATTTTCTATAATATAAAATCAAAAAATTAAAATCAAATAATAAATATTAAGATTGGGCCGAGTCAGTTTAGCAGTCCGAATCAGTTCTGGATTACTGGGCCATGCGATCGCATGACCCAGAAGAGAAAATTTCAAGCAGTCGCATGAGATCAGCTGGCAGGCCACATACCTCGTACAATTAATTACGCGTTAGGGTTTTTATATTTTAATTATTATTTAACTTAATTAGGGTTTTATTTATTTAACATATTTATATTTCTAGTTTTAACTTAAATATTATTATTAAATATATAGATTAATACTTTTATAAAATATCATATAAAAATAATATTTTTATAAAATTTGTGTTTTTATCATTTTATTTTATATTTTGTATCTTTTTATCGTTTATTCGTAGTTTTTAATATTTGTCGTTCGTAATATTAATTTCGTAGTTATAGATTTGCCGTAGATTTTTAGCTTTTAAGACTTTGCCGTAAAATCCCTTAAGTGCTTTTTCCTTATATTAAGATTTAGGCGCTTTAGAATTTTGCGACGCCGTTATAGATTTTAGTGCCTTTTAAGTAATTGCCGTTTTCCGAATAGAATTGTATTTAAGTTTTAATACCTTTAGACGTAACTTTTTAGATTTAATTCTTAGACTTTTAAGTTTCGACGTTTTTCTTTCTTATTTTTATTTTTCGACGTTTTTCGACGCGCTTCTTTTTCTTTTTCATTTCTACGCTCTAGTTTTTAGGACATAAAATTTTCTTTATTTTCTTTAAATCTTAACGAAAAATTATTTTAAGCGATTAAATTGATAGACATCCAAATTTTCTGGTTCGTAGTAATAGTTGGATTTGTTAGTGGTGAGTTGTGGGCTTCCGATTTAAAGGGTCCTGGCTACCTAGTGCATCTACTGGCTATTCAAAATATGGGCAAAATCAGAAAAGGCTATTAATTGGATAACTTATATAATTTTTATATTTATAACTAATAGGATATTCAGTGACTGCACCGAGCAAAACATTCACCACCTTTCATACGTTCACCACCTGTAACCAGATCAAGACATCTAGCCAATATTGTCGCCGTTGATTTTTTTCTTTAGAATCATCATCAACTCGAACAAGTACTCCAATTCAAATTTCCGATAATCAATTTTTTGAACCCGACTTCGCAATTGAGAACCCGAGGATATTCAAGGACAATTCCAAGATCATGAACCACTAATACTTCCTCCTGAACCACAAACCGCTAAATCAGAATCTTCTAGTGATTCGGATTCAACAATTTCAAATATGGAAATAACGGAACCTCTAAGTATGGAAGATCGAATGAGAGCTACATGCACTGGCCAAGGACATGCCATTACGCAACCAGATGTTAATGCGCCAGATTATAAAATCAAAGGAAAAATCCTACACATGGTAACTAATCAATGCCAATTTAGTGATACGCCAAAAGAAGATCCAAATGAACATCTTCGAACCTTTAATAGGATCTGTACTCTATTCAAAATCAGAGAATTTGAGGATGAACAGATCTATCTCATGTTGTTTTCCTGGACTTTAAAGGGAGAAGCCAAAGATTGGTTACAATCGTTACCTGAAGGAGCGATTGATACATGGGATGTTTTAATTGAAAAGTTTCTTAAAAGATTCTTTCCGGCATCTAAAGCTGTGAGACTTCCCAAAGAAATTGTTACGTTCGCGCAAAAGCCAAATGAAACATTATATGAGGCGTGGACAAGATTCGGAAAGTTGTTAAGAGGATGTCCTCAGCACAGTTTAGACACTTATCAAATAGTACAAATATTCTACCAAGGTGTCAACATTGCTACACGAAAAGACATCGACATAGCAGCTGCTGGTTCCATTATGAAGAAAACCGCAACCGAAGCTCACAAAATTATTGATAACATAGCCTCCCACTCACATGAGTGGCATTAAGAAAAATATATTTTTCGTTCATCTAAAGCGGCTAGAGCCGATTCTAGCCACGACTTTGATTCCGTTTCTGCAAAGATAGATGCTTTCGAAAGACAAATGGAAAAGATGACTAAAGATATTCACGCAATACGAATCAGTTGTGAGCAATGCGGTGGACCACACTTAACGAAAGATTGTCACATTGAGCAAACGATGGAACAACGTGAGAATGTTTCCTACATGAACCAATGGCCGGGAAATAATTATCAAAATAATTATCAACCGCCAAGGCCAAACTTCAATCGAAATCAAAACATTCTTTACAATCCAAATGGACCCAACAATAACTCGTATAACCAACAAGGTTCGAATAACCAACCAACTCAAAACAACACTTTCAATCAACAAAGACCTGGCTTATATAAACCACCACAACAAACCGAAGAGAAAAAGCCAAATCTGAAAGAAATGATGGCAAAGCTAATGGAATCTCAAACACAATTTATTACATCTCAAACCCAAACAAATGAGAGGTTTGATCAGTCATTAAGAACTCAACAAGCTTCCATTCTGAATCTAGAAAAACACGTTGGTACTCTTGCTAGCATGATGAGTGAAAGGGAACAAGGAAAGCTACCGAGTAATACTGAAGTAAATCCTCGGAATGAGAATGTTAATATGGTTTCAACGAATTCTGAAAAACCAGCATCAGAAGATGGGAAGGTTTTAGATGTTAGTAACAATGAAGAAGTTACAACACCACCACCACTCAAGTATGTAAAGCCAGTGGTGGCACCATACAGACCACCCATCCCGTTTCCAAGAAAAGGAGTTGAGTATGAGCAAATGATAGGTAATAAAATTTGTGATACCTTAATTAGGAAAAAAGAAGAAGAATAAGAAAGTACGAGAAACAAAAACCGTAAAAGTAAACCCGGTGAAGACAGTTACACCAAAACTTCCACCCAGATTGGGTGATCTGGGTGAATTTATTGTTCCTTGTCTACTTAGTGATTGTGTCATGTATGATGCACTAGCAGATTTAGGTGCAAGTGTAAGTGTTATGCCTCTTTCATTATATAAGAGATTAGGAGTAGGTGAGCTAAGTCTAACGAAAATGAGTGTTCGACTCCTTGATCAAACCATTAAGCACCCAGTTGGAATTGCTGACAACCTACCCGTTCAAGTGGGTAATTTAATATTTCTAGTCGAATTTATTGTCATTGACATAGAAGAGGACTCAAACATTCCTCTAACTATAGGTCGACCATTCTTAGTGTCCACCGGGGCATTATTTGATGTAAGAGAGGGTAGAATGACACTTAGTGATGGTGACAAATTGGTCACCTTTGTGATTCGAAAGTCTAAATCTCCACCAACTAAAACCGTTGAACCAATAAAGACGATTGGTAAGAACTATGTTGTTTTACCAACTCCAGCGGTAGTGCTTAACAATAATAAAACGCCTAAGTGTGGGGAAGATGAAGTAACACCTAAGGATGACCTGATAACAAAGAACCCCGTTGTTGATACGAAATTAAATGACCCCGTTATTAACAGTTAAATGAAGAAACTTATTAAATGGATTAAAGATGCTAAAACCAAGGGGAACTTTAAGTTATGTAACCGGTTAGTATTCAATCTATCGCCTAAAGAAAAGACAAAACTAGTTGAATTTGTGGATATTACACAGGAATCCGACCAATGGCTTAAAGCAAAAGTCACAGATATGCAAGTTGATTATGGTCCAAGAGAAATTGACGATGAAGTTAATCACAAATTCGACACCACAGCTACCTAAGTGTGGGGAGATTCAAATGTTCTAAAAAGAAAATGCTGTCTAGAGTTAGTTGTTCTGTTCTCGTGTAGTTCCAAGAATGGAATCCGATTGATCTTTTCCTCTAGCAGACACTAAAGAACTAGTTTTCTCCCCCATTCTGAATTTTTTTTATTTTGTAGGTTTTATATGAAATTAATATGTATTTTAAATTTAAGTTTTGTGTGAATTTAAAAACAAAATTTACTTTATTTCATTAAGTTTAAAAAAATGATTTCTAAAATTCATCGTAAGTTAAAGACTAGGTCATGGAATCGAAATTGCTTTACCCAAGGATGGGGCGAAAAATTTTGTTATCATTATTTTAATATTATTGATCTAAAGTATGCCAAAAATATTATATGAACATGGGGTTATATACCAAACTTAAAAAATATGTATATATATGTTTGTATTTTATGTTATATACAAAATAGGGTAAAACAACGCACTTTCAAAGACTGGCATTAAGTTCAGCAAAAGCTATTAATTTTAACAACAAGACGTAAAATATCAAATGTGATATAAAACAATATGTTTACAAACTCGGTATTTTTAATCACTTTTCTACACTAATCACCCTCACAAATTTATAATTATAATCTGATTTCATGCAAATGAGGGCATTGCATGATCTCAAGTGTGGGGAAGAGTTATAAATTCTCTCGTATTTACACTTGGTTTAATTTGCCAAATTTTGTGAAAATTTAAAAAATTTTCAACTAAATGAATTCAAAATCATGTTTATACATATTTATGAACGATAAAAACTAGGTTTTATTAACGAAATTATTGTTACCTCTAAAAGGACATAAATTGAGAACCAACCCAAAATGCTTGAATTCATTTAAAATGGAATAAAAGAGAATAAAAAGGCAAAGAAAGAAATAAAATAAAAGCTAAGTGTGGGAAGAAATTACCAAGTTCTTTAAAAAAGATATCACATATTTTTGTACAAGATTATTGCAGGTACTTTTGTTTTGGACTAAACTAATCAGTTTTACCCGATTTATTGTAATATATTCGAAAGAAAGATGGATGTACACGATGAATCAATTCCATCATTAAAAGGAAGTAAAGTCTTCTGAAAAAGACACGCGCTTCTTGATTTAGGTCAGGAAGTTGTCGTCCAGACCAGCTGTAGGTTGACGAAAAATCTAGAAAAGTCATCTCTAAAATCAGCAGGAAAACCACGGACCTCAGCATCAAACAGGGTCGCCAAGTGGTCAGACTTATCCTAACCATGAGAGGATCTGTCTCGTAAAATGGGGAGGACGCCGTGCAAATTAGCTTGATAAGACTAATGAATCAGACCCCCAGAAAGGATAATCTCCTTAAAGATTAAAAATCATCTTTTAAGCCTGATATTACTCAATCCTTGAGATTGACCTTAAAGATTGAGAATTACAAACTCATGAAATTCGATGATATCTAAACTCGAGCTTGAACGAGAAAATATTTTGATAAAATTAAAACCGATTTGTTTTTCGAAAACCTATTTTCAATGCGTTCATTACCATTGAACGTAAAATCCTAAGAATTCACCTGGAATTCATTAGGTCACCTGAACCAAATCGGGTCTCAACCGTAGGAACGGTGGTTGCATAGCATGGTTGAAGACAGGACTTTATGCCAGACCGAAAAATTATAGGGTGATCTTTACTATTTCTCCTACAAAGGATAGTAATTGTATCTGACACGTTGTGGACCATGAACATATGCATGTCATTAGACATTGCCTTAACAGTTGCTTGTTCAACGCTTTCCTTTACAACCGGATGGTAGTTTACCGAAAGGTAATATACGAAGCAAAGTTACTGGACGTGTGCTTTCCTAATACAAGGTTAGCAAGTGGGTGACATAAAACCGCAAGTTTTGAGCTAAAATTTTAAAATATGAAACCCACAAAACCCACAAAAACATTTTGCAAACACCGGTGAAGGATTATTCCGAAAAACTTATTTAGGGTAAAAGCTAGAATGAATTTTCAAAAGATCAAATGTTTTCATACAGATCCAATTTCCGTAAAGGATCTAAATTTTATAAGTCATGTGGGACTGTAAACCACATCGTTACTATCATTGTTTTTACCGTCATATCAAAATCACTGATGTATAAAGTGTGAGAATAAAAAAGTGATTCGAGTGAAGTGTGATTTAATTTCAAGTTCTGTATTGCTTGAAGACAAGCAACGCTCAAGTGTGTGGATATTTGATAGTACTCTAAATGAACATATATTTAGTATCAATATCCTTCCAATATGTAAAGCTTTTAGTTGCTATTGTTCTATTTTTATGTAATAATCGTTTAAATAAATAAGTGCGAAGACAAAAGAAGAAAACGACGATTTGAAGACGCAAATGTCCAAAAAGCTCAAATGTACAAGATACAATCCAAGTGGTTCAATTTATTGATGAGAAACGTTTAAAAATTACAAGAGTACAAGTCGCGGAATGCAAAGTACAAGATATCTAAGCATACGAAAAGACGTTTGAAAATCTGGAATGGAGACATAAACCGGGCGTAAACGTACAAGTCAACGGAGCTTAAATTACAAGTCAACTATGCACAAGAATATAATATGGTATATATGTTATATATATATATTTAAATAAAGTGTCGGCAAACTAGAAAACAAAGCATTGTGAGCTGGATCAGGTAGCCATGCGATCGCATGGCATATAGGCACAAAGCCCATGCGATCGCATGGGCATCAAAAGTTGGCCAAGTCTATAAAAGCCACAAGTTTCTGCCGAATTTTACACACTCTTTTCATTCCTTCTTCAGTAAACATAAATATATTTATATTATAATTTTAATATAAGTTAATTTTAATAATAAAGTTATGGTTTAGTTGGGTTATTGTAAGAAATATTTTACGAGTTTTAAAGTCGGAACTCTGTCCGTGTAACGCTACGCGATTAATAATCACTGTAAGCTATGTTCTTCCTTTTTAAATTAATGTCTCGTAACTAAGTTATTATTATGCTTATTTTAGCCGAAGTAATCGTGATGTTGGGCTAAATATTAAGACGAGCATATTGGATTTTGTTCCATAATTAGGGTTTGGACAAAAGACCGACACTTGTGGACATTGGACTATGACTATTAATAGATGAGGGGTATTGTCTAATTGAGCGACAACTCATTGGAATCTGTCGAACCTATCTTCAAATTAAATAACTTAATAATTATTAAATGATTATGAATGTCCTATTTAGTGACGTTTATACGACATCTTTTACAATTATTTAATTAATCAATTGGGTTGGGTAATTGATTATTCATTCTGGCCAAGTGGATAAATTAATATATCATGAACTAATTAAAATAGAGGTGGATTACATACAAGGGTAATTGATGTAATTGTTAACAAAGTATTGGAACCTTGGATTACATGCAGTCGATAACCTGGTGTAATTATTAACAAAGTATTAAAACCTTGTTACAGTTCGAATCCCTAATTAGTTGGAATATTTGACTTCGGGAATAAGGTTAATTTGACGAGCATATTATAATTATGACCGATGGACTATTATGGGCAAAACCCAGATAGGTATCAAATAAGCCAGGACAAAGGACAATTAACCCGAGTAACAATTAATTAAAATAAAAACGTCAAACATCATGATTACGGAAGTTTAAATAAGCATAATTCTTTTATTGTATTTCTCATCGTACTTTTAATTACTGACATTTTATTTATTGTTATTTTAATTTTGTCATTTACTTTACGCACTTTAATTATTGTCATTTATCTTTACGCTTAAAATATAAAATCGACAAACTGGTCATTAAACGGTAAACCCCCTTTTAATAATAATAATAATAATAATAATAATAACACTTATATGTGTGTGTGTGTGTGTATATATATATATATATATATATATATATATATATATATATATATATATATATATATAGTTGTTAAAAATATATAGTATGTAATCACTAGCTCCCTGTGGAATGAACCGGACTTACTAAAAACTACACTACTCTACGATTAGGTACACTGCCTATAGTGTTGTACAAGGTTTAGGTATATCCCATCTATATAAATAATTAAAACTTGTGAAAATTGTATCTTATTTTGTAATAAAAATAATAGTATTTCGTATACACCGCTGCACACATCAGTGGACCACAAGATTTCAGTTGTTTCATCCAAAACGTTTATCAAAATATTCTACGAAATTGAGCACCTTGGTAATTAAACTTAACGTATATATAATAAGTACCATTGTTTTAACATACATGCAACCAACATGTACAATACACGCAAACTAACGTCTACTAAACTCAAATAGTATACGTCCGCTTTATAGTTCAGGCTAGGGTCTCTATACCTGGAATGGACGGGGATGTCAAGCCCTATGGATCCATATATAACTACTCGCGCCCACCAGTTCTTATAACTGGCAGTTACTAGTTACCAAAGCTAAGGGATTTTTCGTTCAAACTCAGTGTAGAATTAAGTATGTACTTGTGTCCATTGGTTTTTAAAATAAAGTGCATGTATTCTCAGCCCAAAAATATAGATTGCAAAAGCAATTAAAAAGGGAGCAAATGAAACTCACGATTCAATATTGAGATTTAATATTGTAGGCAAATTGTGTAAATGTAATGATAGTGGATGATTGTATGGTTGGTCTTGGATTCACGAATAATACCTCGAACAATACCCAATATTTCCTTAGTTTAAAATGGTTTGAAACCCGAATTAAAAACACCCTCGTATATACTTTATTATTATTAAACTTAAACTTAAATTAAAATTAAAATTATAAATATAAATATATCGATATTGATCAGAGAAAGAAATGAAAAAGAGGTACGTTTCATCGACTGAATTCGTTGGCTTTTATAGGCATTTTGAGACCAGACAGCTCCGCTATCGCGAAGATTTTATGCCTTGCAGCTCCGCGATCGCGAAGGTGCACATTTCCAGCTTAGAGATTTTTGTTCACTAGCTTGTCGACATAATATAATAATTATATATATAATATATAATTTATATTAATTAATTATATATTATATTATATTCTCGTGCATAGTTGACTTATAACCTTAGCTCCGTTGTCTTGTACGTTGATGCCCAATTTATGTCCCGGTCACGGTTTTTCGAACGTTACTTCATATGCTTTAATAACTTGCATTCTACTTTTCGTGACTCGTACCTTTGTCAAATATAGACTTACATTACCAATAGCTATATTACCCGAAGTGTATCTTGTACGTTCGAGTGTTTTGGTCATTTGCTTCTTTATATCACCTTCTTGTTATTTATTAAAATACATTTAATAGTAATATATTAAGTCTTTATAACAAATCGTTTTAAATCTAAGTTTATATTATATTTTATCACGTTATAAAACATATATATTATCATTCAGGAGTGTATAATCTGTACGTTTGCACGTGTTGGTTATTTACATCTTCGAATCTTCGTATTTAACTTTGTCTAATCATAGTCTAATGTCAAACGAATGTGTTCTCGTTGTTTACAAAATAAATTTGAAACCTCATATATATCCTTATATTAAAAGTTAATAATATTTTTTATTAATCTTAAAGTTTTAAAACATGTTTTACATAACACATTTTATTACTTAGAGTTTTATCTGAAACAAATAAGTATAACGTTATACGTTTAACATTTCGTTAATGTTTCTAAATCATAATGTATTTCATTATTTTCATATCAATCAAATTGTTTAATGTTTTATTAACATTTCTTAATTTATTATACACACACACACACACACACACACACACACACACACACACATATATATATATATATATATATATATATATATATATATATATATATATACATACAATTAATGTTCGTGAATCGTCGAGAGTAGTCGAAGGATAATTGAATATATAAAAGTAGTTCAAAAATTTTGAGATTCAACTTTATAGACTTTTCTTATTATGTCGGAAACATTATTTATACAAAGATTAAGTTTAAATTTGGTCGAAAATTTCTGGGTCATCACAGTACCCACCCGTTAAAGAAATTTCGTCCCAAAATTTGACAGAGATCGTCATAGTTGACAATAAGAATGTTTTCATGATGAATACGAGTTGAAAAGAAGAATTTTATCACCATTGAGTAATATAGATAAAACAATTCAATCATGCGAAGAGTACGAATGAAGCTATCACAAAAGAGTGAAATGAGAAATAAAGATTCGTCTTAACTTTTGACATAGTCACGGTTAATTTCCAGAATTCAAGGAAATTAAAGAAGATCTTTGTAATCTATATAAGATTTGATTCTTCGGTGATTAAGGAAATTATGATTTTCTTTGATTAAATGCATAATCTGTCTTGCTTGCTATGTCTGATATTTCGCTATAAATTAACCTTTTCCATTTAATTATTCTCACCACTCCTATAATCTTCTTCCTCATTTCATACTTTCCAATAGATTGTGAAAATGTTAAATCCAGTCCTGATTCTTGATATTTTCCTGGCTATCGTATCCTTCATTCTTCTTTTTCATCTGCCACCAGAGGAAGTTATTTTCTTCTACTATTACCTTGGGGTTATAATGTTTTTAATTCTCCGGTATCTTTACGTTGCAATACGTATTGATATACACGGTTTGTAATTTCTTTGTTGTCGTCGTGTTTATATTTTTCCTTTATATTTCAGGACTTCATGTTTTTGTTCATCTTCCCGACTTTAAGTAAAGCGATTTGGACGTCTCGGATTTGTAGGTTCAACCTTTGAATTTCAAATGAACATGACTAATGTTCTAAGAAAGAAATTGCAATAGCATGATCTGACTTGTTAAATTACCAGAAAATTACGGAAAAGACCGAATCATCAAGAAAAATATTTTCTTGATATGTTTAGAGGTTAAATAGAATGAAAGAGTTATGTAACATGGCACATGATGAGGGTATGATCTGTGAACCTTTATCACGTTCCATTAGAAACTCAGCATGACTTACTGTAATATAACCACATTGGCCCGACATCATTATATTATACTAACTTACGCTTCAATTCCCAACACTTCTCCAAACACATTCATAATTTAAACTCGAATGATTCAGAAGTTTTAGAAACTAAAACAGTTTCCTTTTTGATGTAACATAGATAGCACGAGGAGATAGTTGATTTCATACAAGAACAATTATGAAGGTATCTTCAGAAATATCGAGGATATTTATACTTAAAGATACGAGATATCTTAGAATTTCTAAGATCGAAGGATGATGAAGAGGATTTGTCCGCAAAGGTTTAGAGTAAGGAGCAAGGTATTCGCTAAAGATCTCAGCAGACACTGAATCATTTGGATTCTTTGAAGTTAGATTTACTCTTTGTGATTTTTCCACAGCCTCCTTCATGGTTTGCTCTATCCATTTTTCAGTACCAAATTTTCTCATTTTCTGAGCTTTTTCAACACGCTATTCTTTATCATTAAACTTTCGACTGTTAAGTTCGTTTACAATTTTTGCTGCTTCATCAGGTTTTTCAAAATTCCGAGAACTGATTCATAAACTGGGGTGCTTATTCAGAAATTCAGAATTGAAGTACGTAAGTCCAGAAGATAGACGTTATATGAATATATTACTGTTGATGTAGAAATGCTGCGAAATTTGAGAATAATGATTGAAGCTTTTTGGTATGGCAACTACCGTTACAAGATGAAAATGAGTACATGATAGGGTTTGAATGAATAAATGTAGTGACTTTTCGGAGAGCCTTGAAGTTTATGGTACGTTTACTGTTAATATGATGGAATGTAAAAGGTTCCCCTGTAATAATGACATACAGGGCAACATATATATCAAGGTTATAATAAGGCTAATCCGAATGAAAAGTTGAAGTTAACTTGTTGGAAGAGTGATAACACTGGATACCTTGAAAAGGAATTGCAAGGTTATTTTCGGTATTAACAATGCCAATGGATCAAAGATTCGTGTTATACTTCTACTTATGTTCCGGGAGTTTTCCAGGTGCATAACTATATGCATAAATCTTTCTTTTCGTAGATAACGTGTGGTTGGAACATCCTCTCGATTGTTTCTTAATTGAGGTGATTTCAAGAATCATGAAGGGTTTAAACGTAGATTGTAATCGTCAATATACATATGATGTTCTAGAAATTTGAATGATACAAATATTTTTCTGGGTTTTATGAATAGAAGTGATGTTCTACCACAACTTTGAAGTCAAAGTATAGTTTTGAAAGATGTAGGGATCTAAGAGTGAATATTGGTTATATCTCGACTTGGATTCTGATCTGTTAAAATTAGAATGTGTAATTGGATTTGAATGAGTATGGTTGCTCAGATTTCTATGAAAGAATGTATATTGTTGTGAAAGTTGTGAGTATGGTTAATGATTATCAAGTAATTTAAGAATGTACAGTGTAACATATTAATTGTGAACTTATATATTTCCCGGGTATTACCTACCCGTTAAAAAAAATTTCACAATTAATATTTTTGTACAATAGACTTTTACTACAGTCTTTATGAAAATATATATATGTATACTTTCTTTAGATGTTGAAATATCCCGTTCATATTGATTATAAACGTTCCATATTAATTGATTTCGTTGCGAGGTTTTGACCTCTATATGAGACATTTTTCAAAGACTGCATTCATTTTTAAAACAACCATAACCTTTATTTTATCAATAAAGGTTTTAAAAACATTACGTAGATGATCAAATAATGATAATCTAAAATATACTGTTTACACACGACCATTACATAATGGTTTACAATAGAAATATATTACATCGACATATATTTCTTGAATGCAGTTTTTACACAATATTATACAAACATGGACTCCAGATCTTGTCCTTATTTTAGTATGCAACAACGGAAGCTCTTAGTATTCACCTGAGAATAAACATGCTTTAAACGTCAACAAAAATGTTGGTGAGTTATAGGTTTAACCTATATATATCAAATCGTAACAATAGACCACAAGATTTCATATTTCAATACAAATCCCATACATAGAGATAAAAATTATTCATATGGTGAACACCTGGTAACCGACATTAACAAGATGCATATATAAGAATATCCCCATCATTCCGGGACACCCTTCGGATATGATATAAATTTCGAAGTACTAAAGCATCCTGTACTTTGGATGGGGTTTGTTAGGCCCAATAGATCTATCTTTAGGATTCGCGTCAATTAGGGTGTCTGTTCCCTAATTCTTAGATTACCATGCTTAATAAAAAGGGGCATATTCGATTTCGATAATTCAACCATAGAATGTAGTTTCACATACTTGTGTCTATTTTGTAAATCATTTATAAAACCTGCATGTATTCTCATCCCAAAAATATTAGATTTTAAAAGTGGGAATATAACTCACTTTCACAGATATTTCCTTCCTCGGAAATAAGACTTGGCCACGGATCGATTCACGAACCTATACAAATATGTACATATATATCAAAGTATGATAAAAATATAATTACAACCATTTTTATTATGTCTTAAAGATTTGAGTGTACTAAGTCAGCTGTCCTCGTTAGTAACCTATTACTAGTTGTCCACAGTTAGATGTACAGAAATAAATCGATATATATTATCTTGAATCAATCCACGACCCAGTGTATACACGTCTCAGGCTAGATCACAACTCAAAGTATATATATTTTTGGAATCAACCTCAACCCTGTATAGCTAACTCCAACATTACTGCATATAGAGTGTCTATGGTTGTTCGAAATAATATATATACATGGGTCGATATGATATGTCAAAACATTTGCATACGTGTCTATGGTATCCCAAGATTACATAATATATTAGAATACATGTATAATACAATATAAGTTAGCTAGGATATGATTTGTATAGATTTGTTAAACATTTCCCTTAGCTAAAAAGATCAAAAATATCCAATCTTGTTTTACCCATAACTTCTTCATTTTAAATCCATTTTGAGTGAATCAAATTGCTATGGTTTCATATTGAACTCTAATTTAAGAATACAACCATAAAAAGTATAGGTTTATAGTCGGAAATTTAAGTTACATGTCAATTACTAAAGAGGTAGTCATTTCCGTCGAAAGAACGACATCTTGATGACCATTTTGAAAAACATACTTTCACTTTGAGTTTAACCAAGATTTTTGGATATAGTTTCATGTTTATATGAAAAATCATTTTCCCAGAAGAACAAATTTTAAATCAAAGTTTATCATAGTTTTTAATTATCCAAACCAAAACAGCCCCCGGTTTCACTACGACGGCGTATATCCGATTTTATGGTGTTCATCGTGTTTCCGGGTTTTAAATCATTAAGTTTGCATATCATATAGATATATAACATGTGTTTAGTTGATTTTAAAAGTTAAGTTAGAAGGATTAACTTTTGTTTGCGAACAAATTTAGAATTAACTAAACTATGTTCTAGTGATTACAAGTTTAAACCTTCGTATAAGATAGCTTTATATGTATGAATTGAATGATGTTATGAACATCATTACTACCTCAAGTTTTCTGGATAAAACTACTGGAAATGAAAAAAATGGATCTAACTTCAAAGGATCCTTGGATGGCTTGAAAGTTCTTGAAACAGAATCATGACACGAAATCAGTTCAAGTAAGATTTTCACTCGAAATAAGATTGTTATAGTTGTAGAAATTGAATCAAAGTTTGAATATGAATATTACCTTGAATTAGAAAGATAACCTACTGTAAATAACAAAGGTTCCTTGATCTTAGATGATTACTTGGAATGGATTAGAAAGCTTGGAAGTAGACTTGCAAACTTGAAAGTATTCTTGATTTTTATGAAACTATACTTATGGAATTTATGAAGAACACTTAGAACTTGAAGATGGAACTTGAGAGAGATCAATTAGATGAAGAAAATTGAAGAATGAAAGTGTTTGTAGGTGTTTTTGGTCGTTGGTATATGGATTAGATATAAAGGATATGTAATTTTGTTTTCATGTAAATAAGTCATGAATGATTACTAATATTTTTGTAATTTTATGAGATATTTCATGCTAGTTGTCAAATGATGGTTCCCACATATGTTAGGTGACTCACATGGGCTGCTAAGAGCTAATCATTGGAGTGTATATACCAATAGTACATACATCTAAAAGCTGTGTATTGTACGAGTACGAATACGGGTGCATACGAGTAGAATTGTTGATGAAACTGAACGAGGATGTAATTGTAAGCATTTTTGGTAAGTAGAAGTACTTTGATATATGTCTTGAAGTCTTTCAAAAGTGTAAGAATACATATCAAAACACAACATGTATATACATTCTAATGGAGTCGTTAAGTCTTCGTTAGTCGTTACATGTAAGTGTTGTTTTGAAACCTTTAAGTTAACGATCTCAATTGATGTTGTTAACCCAATGTTTATTATATCAAATGATATGTTAAATTATTATATTATCATGATATTATGATGTATGAATATCTCTTAATATGATATATATGTTAAAATATCGTTACAACTATAATCGTTACATATAAGTCTCATTTCGCAATTCTTGAGTTAGTAGTGTTGTTTTTACATATGTAGTTCATTGTTAACACACTTGATGATATATTTAAATATCATTTTATCATGTTAAATATAGTGTATCAATATCTTAATATGATACATATGTATTTAGTAGACGTTATCATAACGATAATCGTTATATATATCATTTCGAGTTTCTTAACTTAGTAATCTCATTTCTTATGTATATCACACATTATTAATATACTTAGTGAGATACTTACTCATCATAATCTTATGTCAACCATATATATATATATATGTCTATATATACCACAACATGTAGTTTTTATAATTTTGTAACGTTCGTGAATCGCCGGTCAACTTGGGTGATCAATTGTCTATATGAAACTTATTTCATTTAATCAAGTCTTAACAAGTTTGATTTCTTAACACATTGGAAATATTTAGTCATGTAAATATCAATCTCAATTAATATATATAAACATGAAAAAGTTCGGGTCACTACAGTACCTACACGTTAAATAAATTTCGTCCCGAAATTTTAAGCTGTTGAAGGTGTTGACGAATCTTCTGAAAATAGATGCGGGTAATTCTTCTTCATCTGATCTTCATGCTCCCAGGTGAACTCGGGTCCTCTACGAGCATTCCATCAAACCTTAACAATCGGTATCTTGTTTTGCTTAAGTCTCTTAACCTCACGATCCATTATTTCGACGGGTTCTTCAATGAATTGAAGTTTTTCATTGATTTGGATTTCGTTCAACGGAATAGTGAGATCTTCTTTAGCAAAATATTTCTTCAAATTCAAGACTTGGAAAGTGTTATGTACAGCCGCGAGTTGTTGAGGTAGCTCCAGTTGGTAAGCTACTGGTCCGACACGATCTATAATCTTGAATGGTCCAATGTACCTTGGATTTAGTTTCCCCCGTTTACCAAATTGAACAACGCCTTTCCAAGGTGAAACCTTAAGCATGACCATTTCTCCAATTTCAAACTCTATATCTTTTCTTTTACTGTCCGCGTAGCTCTTTTGTCTACTCTGGGCGGTTTTCAATCGTTGTTGAATTTGGATGATTTTCTCGGTAGTTTCTTATATTATCTCCGGACCCGTAAACTGTCTATCCCCCACTTCATTCCAACAAATTGGAGACCTGCACTTTCTACCATAAAGTGCCTCAAACGACGCCATCTCAATACTAGAATGATAACTGTTGTTGTAGGAAAATTCTGCTAACGGTATGTGACGATCCCAACTGTTTCCGAAATCAATAACACATGTTCGTAGCATGTCTTCAAGCGTTTGTATCTTCCTTTCACTCTACCCATTAGTTTGTGGATGATAGGCAGTACTCATTTCTAGACGAGTCCCCAATGATTGTTGCAACGTCTTCCAGAACCTTGAAAGAAATCTACCATCCCTATCAGAGATAATAGAGACGGGTATTCCATGTTTGGAGACAACCTCCTTCAAATACAATCGCGCCAACTTCTCCATTTTGTCATCTTCTCTCATTGGCAGGAAGTGTGCTAACTTGGTGAGACGATCAACTATTACCCAAATAGTATCATAACCACTTGCAGTCCTTGGCAATTTAGTAATGAAATCCATGATAATGTTTTCCCATTTCCATTCCGGGATTTCAGGTTGTTGTAGTAGACCTGATGGTTTCTGATGTTCAGCTTTGACCTTAGAACACGTCAAACATTCTCCTACATATTTAGCAATATCGGCTTTCATACCCGACCACCAAAAGTGTTTCTTGAGATCTTTATACATCTTCCCCGCTCTGGGATGTATTGAATATCTGGTTTTATGTGCTTCTTTAAGTACCATTTCTCTCACATCTCCAAACCTTGGTACCCAAATTCTATCAGCCCTATATCGGGTTCTGTCTTCCCAAATATTAAGATGTTTCTCTGATCCTTTGGGTATCTCATTCTTCAACTTTCCTTCTTTTACAATCCCCTGTTGCGCCTCCTTTATTTGAGTAGTAAGGTTAGTACGAATAATTATATTCATAGCTTTTACCCGTATAGGTTCTCTGTCCTTTCTACTCAAAGCGTCAGCTACCACATTCGCCTTCCCCGGGTGGTATCGAATCTCAAAATCATAATCATTCAACAGTTCAATCCACCTGCGTTGTCTCATATTCAGTTACTTCTGATTAAATATATGTTTGAGACTTTTGTGGTCGGTATATATAATACTTTTGACCCCATATAAATAATGCCTCCAAGTCTTTAATGCAAAAACAACAGCACCCAATTCCAAATCATGAGTTGTATAATTTTGCTCGTGAATCTTCAATTGTCTAGACGCATAAGCAATCACCTTCGTTCGTTGCATTAATACACAACCGAGACCTTGCTTTGATGCGTCACAATAAATCATAAAATCATCATTCCCTTCAGGCAATGACAATATAGGTGCCGTAGTTAGCTTTTTCTTCAATAACTGAAACGCCTTCTCTTGTTCATCCTTCCATTCAAATTTCTTCCCTTTATGCGTTAATGCAGTCAAGGGTTTTGCTATTTTGGAGAAATCTTGGATGAATCTTCTGTAGTAACCAGCCAATCCTAAAAATTGACGTATATGCTTCGGAGTTTTTGGGGTTTCCAACTTTTCAACGGTTTCGATCTTTGCCGGGTCCACCTGGATACCTTATTTGTTCACTATGTGACCGAGGAATTGAACTTCTTCCAACCAAAATGCACACTTTGAAAACTTATAGTACAGTTTTTCTTTCCTCAATACTTCTAGCACTTTTCTCAAATGTTCTTCGTGCTCTTGATCATTCTTTGAGTAAATAAGTATGTCATCGATGAAAACAATAACAAACTTGTCAAGATATGGCCCACACACTCGGTTCATAGGGTCCATGAACACAGCTGGTGCGTTAGTCAATCCAAACGGCATAACCATAAACTCGTAATGACCATAACGCGTCCTAAAAGCAGTTTTTGGAATATCATCCTCCTTTACTCGCATTTGATGATATCCAGAACGTAAATCGATTTTCGAATAAACCGACGAGCCTTGTAGTTAATCAAATAAGTCATCAATTCTCGGCAGTGGATAACGGTTTTTGATGGTAAGTTTATTCAACTCTCTGTAGTCAATACACAACCTAAATGTACCATCCTTCTTCTTGACAAACAAAACAGGAGCTCCCCATGGTGATGTGCTTGGTCGAATGAAACCACGTTCTAATAGTTCTTGCAGTTAGCTTTGCAGTTCTTTCATCTCGCTGGGTGCGAGTCTGTAAGGAGCACGAGCTATTGGTGCAGCTCCTGGTACAAGATCTATTTGAAATTCAACAGATCGATGTGGAGGTAGTCCCGGTAATTCTTTCGGAAATACATCGGGAAATTCTTTTGCGACGGGAACATCATTGATGCTCATTTCTTCAGTTTGTACTTTCTCAACGTGTGCTAGAACAACATAGCAACCTTTTCTTATTAGTTTTTGCGCCTTCAAATTACTAATAAGATGTAGCTTCGTGTTGCCCTTTTCTCCGTGCACCATTAAGGGTTCTCCTTCTTCTCGTACAATGCGAATTGCATTTTTGTAACATACGATCTCTGCTTTCATCTCCTTCAGCCAGTTCATGCCAACTATTACATCAAAACTCCCTAACTCTACTGGTATCAAATCAATCTTAAATATTTCGCTACCCAGTTTAATTTCTCGATTCCGGCATATATAATCTGCTGAAATTAATTTAGCGTTTGCTAACTCTAGTAAAATTTTACTATCCAACGGCGTCAATGGACAACTTAATTTAGCACAAAAATCTCTACTCATATAGCTTCTATCCGCACCCGAATCAAATAAAATGTAAGCAGAATTATTATCAATAAGAAACGTACGCGTAACAAGCTCCGAGTCTTCCTGTGCCTCTGCCGCATTAATATTGAAAACTCTTCCGCGACCTTGTCCATTCGTGTTCTCCTGGTTCGGGCAATTTCTAATAATGTGGCCCTGTTTTCCACATTTATAACAAACTACATTGGCATAACTTACTCCGACACTACTTTCTCCGCCATTACTCGTTTCGACACCATTTATTCCTTTCGTTCTGTTAACCCCTGGTTCGTAGACCTTACACTTCACCGCGCTATGACCATTTCTTTTACACTTGTTGCAAAATTTGGTGCAGAACCCTGAGTGATACTTTTCACATCTTTGGCATAGCTACTTCTGATTGTTGTTGTTGTTGCGGTTGTTATTGTTGTTGGGATGATTGTTGTAGTTGTTGTTGTTGTTGTTGTTGTTCCGTTTGTTGTAGTTGCAATTGATGTTGCGATTGTTGGGATAGTTGTTGTTGTTTTGGTGACTCTTATCACCATTTTCCTCCCACTTTCTTTTGACTAACTTCACGTTGGCCTCTTCGGCCTCCTGTTCTTTAATTCTTCCCTCAATCTGGTTCACTAGTTTGTGAGCCATTCTACATGCCTTTTGTATGGAGGCAGGCTCGTGTGAACTTATATCTTCTTGGATTCTCTCCGGTAACCTTTTCACAAACGCGTCGATCTTCTCTTCCTCATCTTCGAACGCTCTCGGACACAATAGGCACAATTCTATGAATCGTCTTTCGTACGAAGTAATATCGAATCCCTGTGTTCGTAACCCTCTAAGTTCTGACTTGAGCTTATTGACCTCGGTTCTGGGACGGTACTTCTCGTTCATCAAGTGCTTAAATGCTGACTACGGTAGCGCGTAAGCAGCATCTTGTCCCACTTGCTCTAGATAGGTATTCCACCATGTTAACGCAATACCTGTGAAGGTATGCGTAGCGTACTTCACTTTGTCTTCTTCAGCACACTTACTTATGGCAAACACCGATTCAACTTTCTCGGTTCACCGTTTCAATCCGATTGGTCCTTCGGTCCTATCAAATTCTAAAGGTTTGCAGGCAGTGAATTCCTTGTAAGAGCATCCTACACGATTTCTTGCGCCGTTAGCTATATTGCTAGATTCAGAGTTATTGTTGGTATGTAGCGCGGCCTGTACTGCGGTTATGTTTGAAGCAAGAAAGGCACGAAATAACTCTTCGCTCATATTCAAGGTGTGTCGAGTAGTCAGTGCCATTTCCTTCAAAATAGTCAAATGAAACAATTTAATCATACAGAATATTATGAGTAGTCAATAGTATCTCGTAGCATAATATGAACTCATTTATAAAAGCTTTTTCTTCATATTAGCATTTTATAAGTTTAAATTCGGGTACTACCTACCCGTTAAGTTCATACTTAGTAGCTAATATACAATTCAACTACTACAATTCCATATGAAAAACTGATTATAATAATATATCACATACAAATATTCTTCAAACTTACAACTTTGCTATATTACATATAACATGAAATATAGTACACTATGATACAGAACAGTTTTGAAGATAAATCTAGTTAATACGCAAGTTATTCAGCAAAGGAAATAAAGATACGTAATTCATAAGTCCAGAAACAAGTCATGCATTCTGGTTTTACTAAGACGACTTCCCATCCTTGGTCTTGTGGAAAATAACCGTTATGACCATTAGCTAGGCAGCATGTTGTAATTTCATCAAAAGGACGAGGGTTTCGTAATGTCCAACAGCCCCGTAATAATCTAAAAACCTTGTTTCTCACCCCAATTACTGAATCCGTCACTTGTGGGAAAGTTTTATTTAAAAGCTGCAATCCGATGTTCTTTTTCTCACTTTGGTAAGAAGCAAACATCACTAACCCATAAGCATAACATGCTTCTTTATGTTGCATGTTAAAAGCTCTTTCTAATTCACGAAATCCTATGTTGGGATATGTTGAGTCAAAATAGGTTCTTAACCCGTAGCGTAAAATTGCATTTGGGTTCCCCGCATTTAACGCTTTAAAGAAAACACGGCGTAACTTAAAGTCTCCCCAATGTGATATACCCCACCTATCAAAGGAAAGCCTTTTATAAACTAAGACATTTCTGGAAAGTCTTTCAAATGTTTGACAAGTTAATTTCGCCATAACTAAATGTGATGATGAATTCTGACCGACTCTAGACAAGATTTTCTCAATCATATCCTCTGGTAGGTCTTCTAAAATATTCAGTTGTCTACCCTTAACGTCCATTTTGTTTTTATACTGTAAAATAGACAAGGATTAGATTCGTAATAACAAACAATACAAGCAATTTTTACATAGAACATAAAAGTACAAGCACACTACAATACATTTATTACATAACATGCTCACACCCCTCTAATCTGAATCACTGGTTTCTTCTTCTTCAGACTTGGTTCTTTTTCAAAATCTTCTAGGAATATATGATGTTCCTCTAATACGAGTCGTCATTTTCCACATTGGTTTAGAAAAACCTGGTGGTTTAGAGGTTCCCGGGTTATTGTCACGATATTTAAAATACGGGTGTTGACGGTACATATAAAGTTCATCGGGGTCGGAATCAGATTTCTCTATTTTGATGCCTTTTCCCTTATTATTTTCTTTTGCCTCATTAAATTGGGTCGGGGTAATTTCTATAACATCATCGGAATCCTCATCAGGATCCGATTCATCGGAAAATTGGTAATTTTCCCAATATTTTGCTTCCTTAGCGGAAACACCATTGACCATTATCAACTTTGGTCCATTGGTTGAGGATTTTCTTTTATTTGATTGGTTTTCTGTGGTTCCTACTATTCCCCCCTCCGAAACCTCTTCTTCTTTCGGTTCCTCTTCTTCTGGTTCCTCTTCTTCCGGTTCCTCTTCTTCCGGTTCCGTTTCCTCTTCTTCCGGTTCCGTTTCCTCTTCTTCCGGTTCTTCGGGAACTTGTGAATCTTGCCAATATATATTCGACTCTTCGTTATTATTAGGTGAGTCAATGAGATTTGTGCTAGAGGTAGACATCTATCACACAATATCAAACATGTTAAGAGATTAATATATCACATAATATTTACATGTTAATAATATATAGTTTCCAACAAAAATGTTAAGCAATCATTTTTAAAGAAAACACGGTCGAAGTCCAGACTCACTAATGCATCCTAACAAACTCGATAAGACACACTAATGCAAATTTTCTGGTTCTCTAAGACCAATGCTCGGATACCAACTGAAATATCCCGTTCATATTGATTAAAAACGTTCCATATTAATTGATTTCGTTGCGAGGTTTTGACCTCTATATGAGACGTTTTTCAAAGACTGCATTCATTTTTAAAATAACCATAACCTTTATTTTATCAATAAAGGTTTTAAAAACATTACTTAGATTATCAAATAATGACAATCTAAAATATACTGTTTGCACACGACCATTACATAATGGTTTACAATAGAAATATATTACATCGACATATGTTTCTTGAATGCAGTTTTTACACAATATCATACAAACATGGACTCCAAATCTTGTACTTATTTTAGTATGCAACACCGGAAGCTCTTAGTATTCACCTGAGAATAAACATGCTTTAAACGTCAACAAAAATGTTGGTGAGTTATAGGTTTAACCTATATATATATCAAATCGTAACAATAGACCACAAGATTTCATATTTCAATACACATCCCATACATAGAGATAAAAATCATTCATATGGTGAACACCTGGTAACCGAAATTAACAAGATGCATATATAAGAATATCCCCATCATTCCGGGACACCCTTCGGATATGATATAAATTTCGAAGTACTAAAGCATCCAGTACTTTGGATGGGGTTTGTTAGGCCCAATAGATCTATCTTTAGGATTCGCGTCAATTAGGGTGTCTGTTCCCTAATTCTTAGATTACCAGACTTAATAAAAAGGGGCATATTCGATTTCGATAATTCAACCATAGAATGTAGTTTCACGTACTTGTGTCTATTTTGTAAATCATTTATAAAACCTGCATGTATTCTCATCCCAAAAATATTTGATTTTAAAAGCGGGACTATAACTCACTTTCACAGATATTTCCTTCCTCGGAAGTAAGTCTTGGCCACGGATCGATTCACGAACCTATACAAATATGTACATATATATCAAAGTATGATCAAAATATAATTACAACCATTTTTATTATGTTTTAAAGATTCGAGTGTATTAAGTCAGCTGTCCTCGTTAGTAACCTATTACTAGTTGTCCACAGTTAGATGTACAGAAATAAATCGATATATATCATCTTGAATCAATCCACGACCCAGTGTATACACGTCTCAGGCTAGATCACAACTCAAAGTATATATATTTTTGGAATCAACTTCAACCCTGTATAGCTAACTCCAACATTACTGCATATAGAGTGTCTATGGTTGTTCCAAATAATATATATACATGGGTCGATATGATATGTCAAAACATTTGCATACGTGTCTATGGTATCCCAAGATTACAAAATATATTAGAATACATGTATAATATAATATAAGTTAGCTAGGATATGATTTGTATAGATTTGTTAAATATTTCCCTTAGCTAAAAAGATCAAAAATATCCAATCTTGTTTTACCCATAATTTCTTCATTTTAAATCCGTTTTGAGTGAATCAAATTGCTATGGTTTCATATTGAACTATAATTTAAGAATCGAAACAGAAAATGTATAGGTTTATAGTTGGAAATTTAAGTTACATGTCAATTACTAAAGAGGTAGTCATTTTTGTCGAAAGAACGACATCTTGATGACCATTTTGAAAAACATACTTTCACTTTGAGTTTAACCAAGATTTTTGAATATAGTTTCATGTTCATATAAAAAATCATTTTCCCAGAAGAACAACTTTTAAATCAAAGTTTATCATAGTTTTTAATTATCCAAACCAAAACAGCCCCCGGTTTCACTACGACGGCGTATATCCGATTTTATGGTGTTCATTGTGTTTCCAGGTTTTAAATCATTAAGTTAGCATATCATATAGATATAGAACATGTGTTTAGTTTATTTTATAAGTCAAGTTAGAAGGATTAACTTTTGTTTGTGAACAAGTTTAGAATTAACTAAACTATGTTCTAGTGATTACAAGTTTAAACCTTCGAATAAGATAGATTTATATGTATGAATCGAATGATGTTATGAACATCATTACTAAATCAAGTTTTCTGGATAAAACTATTGGTAATGAGAAAAATGGATCTAGCTTCAAAGGATCCTTGGATGGCTTGAAAGTTCTTGAAACAGAATCATGACTCGAAAACAGTTCAAGTAAGATTTTCACTCGAAATAAGATTGTTATAGTTGTAGAAATTGAATCAAAGTTTGAATATGAATATTACCTTGAATTAGAAAGATAACCTACTATAAATAACAAAGTTTCCTTGATCTTAGATGATTACTTGGAATGGATTAGAAAGCTTGGAAGTAGACTTGCAAACTTGAAAGTATTCTTGATTTTTATGAAACTATACTTATGAAATTTATGAAGAACACTTAGAACTTGAAGATGGAACTTGAGAGAGATCAATTAGATGAAGAAAATTGAAGAATGAAAGTGTTTGTAGGTGTTTTTGGTCGTTGGTATATGGATTAGATATAAAGGATATGTAATTTTGTTTTCATGTAAATAAGTCATGAATGATTACTAATATTTTTGTAATTTTATGAGATATTTCATGCTAGTTGCCAAATGATGGTTCCCACATGTGTTAGGTGACTCAAATTGGCTGCTAAGAGCTGATCATTGGAGTGTATATACCAATAGTACATACATCTAAAAGCTGTGTATTGTACGAGTACGAATACGGGTGCATACGAGTAGAATTGTTGATGAAACTGAACGAGGATGTAATTGTAAGCATTTTTGTTAAGTAGAAGTACTTTGATATGTGTCTTGAAGTCTTTCAAAAGTGTAAGAATACATATCAAAACACAACATGTATATACATTCTAATGGAGTCGTTAAGTCTTCGTTAGTCGTTACATGTAAGTGTTGTTTTGAAACCTTTAAGTTAACGATCTCAATTAATGTTGTTAACCCAATGTTTATTATATCAAATGAGATGTTAAATTATTATATTATCATGATATTATGATGTATGAATATCTCTTAATATGATATATACATTAAAATATCGTTACAACGATAATCGTTACATATAAGTCTCGTTTCGTAATTCTTGAGTTAGTAGTCTTGTTTTTACATATGTAGTTTATTGTTAACACACTTAATGATATATTTAAATATCATTTTATCATGTTAAATATAGTGTATCAATATCTTAATATGATACATATGTATTTAGTAGACGTTATCATAACGATAATCGTTATATATATCATTTCGAGTTTCTTAACTTAGTAATCTCATTTCTTATGTATATCACACATTGTTAATATACTTAGTGAGATACTTACTCATCATAATCTTATGTCAATCATATATATATGTCTATATATACCACGACATGTAGTTTTTACAATTTTGTAACGTACGTGAATCGCCGGTCAACTTGGGTGATCAATTGTCTATATGAAACTTATTTCATTTAATCAAGTCTTAACAAGTTTGATTGCTTAACACGTTGGAAATATTTAGTCATGTAAATATCAATCTCAATTAATATATATATATATATAAACATGGAAAATTTCGGGTCACTACAGATGTAATTCAGATTTAATGAGTTAATATACTATTTAACTCATTTGATTTTCGGCTGGAACTAGAAATGAATAATCTCTAAAACATTAGAGATTACATAATATTCGTGGAGTATTTGACTAATGTCATCAATACTTCATTATCTATTCTTATTGACATTCCTCGGTGAAGGATATTAGTGCTTGTAGAATTTTGTGAACTTCGCAAGGTACGAATGATGTTTTCTAGAAAGTTTCGAATACATCGAAGATGAAAGTGTAAAATCAAACATGTAATTGATTAATACGCTTGGTTTATTATGAAATGGAATTCATTGAGTTGAAACAGAGATTGTAGTTAACGATGGTTAAGTCGTTTAACGAAGGATGTACATCATAGCATATTAGTAATATGAATTAACCGAGTAGTATCTACCCTTTTTTAATTCATACATAATAGCTTAGTACGAAAAGATTTATTATGGTTTTCAAAATTCATATATATATATATATATATATATATATATATATATATATATATATATATATATATATATATATATATATATATATATAAAACTTCTTTGGAAATAATGAGTTAATACTCCATAACTCGTAATTTCAATATAACCATTGGTGATTGTGTTTTCGATATCGTCGGTGGTTATAGAGCTGGTGGAGCTTGTGGTGCTACAGATGTTGCTGGTGTTGGTGATACTGATGGTGATGTTGGTGATGCCACTGATGGCGTTTGTACAACAAGTCTAGCTTATAAATTACACACCATTCTTATCTAGGTGTTGGTGATACTGATGGTGATGTTGGTGATGCCGCTGGTGGCGTTTGTACAACAAGTCTAGCTTGTAAATCACACACCATTCTTGTCAGGGTTTCCTCTATCATCTCTATCCATCTACTCATCTGGTTTACGGTTAGAACTAGAATAAGTAATCTCTAAAACTTTTAGAAACTACATATTCTCTGCAGAATATTTCTTCAATGAAGTGATGAATTAATACTTCATCATTTATTGTTGTTGGTACTCCTTGGTACCTATGGTGCATATGATGTTGATGCCCGAGGTACATATTGTGATGTTGAGGCGTGTGATGTGGAGGTGGTTGTTGGTGGTACTGGTGTTGTTGCTGGTGCTTGTAATCTTTGCACCATATTCTCCAACGCTACTACTCGAGCGCGAAGAACGTTGACTTTTTCTTTATACCGGGATGATTGGCGGTTACGAACCCATCCCCAATTCATCCAGAATAGATGATGGCTAATTGGTTGATCCATTCCGGTTATGCTGCTTTTGAAGCTCAGGTAGGAATCCATATCTGAAGAGCTATCGGATTCTGAGGAACTCGAACTGGATGCAGGATCCATCTTGTATAATCAGTGAAATGATTTTTGATATGAAAAAGATTATAGGACTTAGATTGGTATTCTTCAATACATAATTTACATATGTATATATAATACCAAAGTCCCATAAATTACGGAGGAATCTTCAGAAGATGTCAGGTAAAGTTTACAGTAATAGATATGCTAAGAAATGAATTCGTCTGTACACTATTTATGCAATAAATGCAGCAAAACGTGTCTAGACTTAAGAATGATAAGTATGTAATTTCCGACAAGAAATGATAAGCAAAAATCGCTAAAAACAAATACAGTCATAGTCCAGACTCACTAATGCATCCTAACAATTACCAGTTAAACACACTAATGTAAATTCTGGTTCTCTATGACCTCAAGATCTGATACCAACTGTGATGACCCATCCAAATCCCTTTACACGTAGTACATCATTCGTCGATTTCATAGCGAGGTATTGACCTCTATATGATACGTTTTGTAAACATTGCATTCTTTTGAAAAGGCACACCATAAATGAATATATATAAATCCAAGGTTTTCGACATCTGATGATTTCTACGTATAGATAATCACCGTAAACAATAGTTTACAATACTACATTTGTTGACAATACAGTCAAAATAAGTTACATGGTGATGATTTTGTGAATGCAAAGTTTTCTCGAATAAAGCGTGTATAACTCCATGCACATAGCTTGTATAATGTATAAGCAAACAGCGAAAGACTTCTAGGAACCTGAGAATAAACATGCTTAAAAGTTTCAACATAAAGGTTGGTGAGTTCTTAGTTTTAATGTTGCGCATAATCTGTATATAAAGGTGGACCACAAGATTTCAGTTGTTTCATCCAAAACGTTTATCAAAATATTCTACAAAATTAAGCACCTTGGTAACTAAATTTAACGTATATATAATAAATACCCTTGTTTTAACATACATGTAACCAACATGTACAATACACGCATACTAATGTGTACTAAACTCAAATAGCATACGTTCGCTTTATAGTTCAGGCTAGGGTCTCTATACCTGGAATGGACGGGGATGTCAAGCCCTATGGATCCATATATAACTACTCGCGCCTACCAGTTCTTATAACCAGCAGTTACTAGTTCCCAAAGCTAAGAGATTTTCCATTCAAACTCAGTGTAGAATTAAGTATGTACTTGTGTCCATTGTTTTTAAAATAAAGTGCATGTATTCTCAGCCCAAAAATATAGATTGCAAAAGTAATTAAAAAGGGAGCAAATGAAACTCACGGTTCAATATTGAGATTCAATATTTTAGGAAAATTGCGTAAATATAATGATAGTGGATGATTGTATGGTTGGTCTTGGATTCACGAATAATACCCCGAACAATACCCAATATTTCCTTAGTTTAAAACGGTTTGAAACCCGAATTAAAAACACCCTCGTATATACTTTATTATTATTAAACTTAAATTAAAATTAAAATTATAATTATAAATATAAATATATCGATATTGATCAGAGAAAGAAATGAAAAAGAGGTACGTTTCATCGACTGAATTCGTTGGCTTTTATAGGTATTTTGAGACCAGACAGCTCCGCTATCATGACGAGTTTATGCCTTGCAGCTTCGCGGTCGTGAAGGTGCACATTTCCAGCTCAGAGATTTTTGTTCACTAGCTTGTCGACATAATATAATAATATATATATATATAATATATAATTTATATTAATTAATTATATATTATATTATATTCTTGTGCATAGTTGACTTGTAACCTTAGCTCCGTTGTCTTATACGTTGATGCCCGGTTTATGTCCCAGTCACGGTTTTTTGAACGCTACTTCGTATGCTTTAATAACTTGCATTCTACGTTTCGTGACTCGTACCTTTGTCAAAATATAGACTTACATTACCAATACCTATATTACCCAAAGTGTATCTTGTACGTTCGAGTGTTTTGGTCATTTGCTTCTTTAATTACCTTCTCTTTATAAATTAAAATACATTTAATAATATATTAAGTCTTTATAACAAATCGTTTTAAATTTAAGTTTATATTATATTTTATCACGTTATAAAACCTATATATTATCATTCAGGAGTGTATAATCTGTAAGTTTGAACGTGTTGGTTATTTACGTCTTCGAATCTTTGTATTTAACTTTGTCTAATCATAGTCTAATGTCAAACGAATGTGTTCTCGTTGTTTACTAAATAAATTTGAAACCTAATATATATCCTTATATTAAAAGTTAATAATATTTTTATTAATCTTAAAGTTTTAAAACACGTTTTACATAACACATTTTATTACTTAGATATTTATCTGAAACAAATAAGTATAACGTTATACGTTTAACATTTCGTTAATGTTTATAAATCATAATGTATTTCATTATTTTCATATCAATCAAATCGTTTAATGTTTTATTAACATTTCTTAATTTATTACACACACACACACATAGATATATATATATATATATATATTCATATATATATCTATTTACAATTAATGTTCGTGAATCGTCGAGAGTAGTCGAAGGATAATTGAATATATAAAAGTAGTTCAAAAATTTTGAGATTCAACTTTATAGACTTTTCTTATCGTGTCGGAAACATTATTTATACAAAGATTAACTTTAAATTTGGTCGGAAATTTCCGGGTCGTCACAATTGGTGTTTTGGGGGCATAGAGGTGAAAGAGGGATAACCATAGCGGGTTGATTAGAGGAGCATACTTTTTGAAGGCGTACACTTTATGCACGATATACTCCTTGGTGAACGGTAATTTGTATGATATTCATGGCCCTTGTTCATTTTGGGGTTTACTTTATGATTTTTGTAATGGTAGGAGCTTATATTTTATATCTTGTTAATATTTTGAGTTAATTTTGGTGAGTTGATGGCTATCTCGTGAATCCTATATAATTGGTCAAAGTCAAGGAGGTCAAAAGTTTGAGTTTATGACATTTTATGTTTGAAGATTGATGTGTTGATGACCTTTTCGAAGAGGGAGTTGACTTTGACCGAGGAATGGTTGTGATGAGTAGATTTAGGTGAGAATTGTGGTTAATTTAATGGTTTTTGATCGAAGATTTGAACCCTGTGTTTGTTATGTTAATGACTACAGGGTATGGAATGCTTTTGAAGAATGATATCGGTATGTCTTGATTTCTTAATTGTTGAAGACTTGTCCAAGTTTGTTTATTTCTACATTAGTTGATATTATTTGAAGATGGACTTGTTTGAGGACAAGCAAGGTTCAAGTGTGGGGGATTTGATATCGATCAAATTATACATATTTTACATCGCGATATCGGTTCTTTATTGTCGGTTATTTGAGGAAATGTGAAGACTTTTGTGATTAATTGAGATTAAATGATGAATATAGCTCCATAGGTCTTCGGGTTAATGTTTTTGTTGTTTCTTGCTAAGTATTGGTGATATTAGAGCTTAAAGTATGATTGGACGCGAGAAATCAACTTTTTACTGAGTCTGGAGTTAGTCCCGGCCGTGATGGATGGTGTTCCGGTCGTAATACATTGGCAGGGATTGACAGAATTTGAGAAGGGGTGAATCACGACCGCGATATATGAATCACGATCGCGATGCTGTTTGGTGATCACAGTCGCGATGGCCTTATCGCGGTCGCAATGTGGGCCCGAAATGGTGACTTTTTGTACAACTATAAATATTCGAGGTTTTTAACCCTAAAAGGGTACGTAGTTTTCCAGCTATGAATTGAAGGGTTCTTTGAAGACCTAAACCCTACCATTGAAGATTTGCTCATTCTTTACTTCTATTCAGTTGATCATAACGTTCGGTACTAGTTTTTATTATCAGTTTTTCATTGTAATCATGAATACTCTTAGTTTTTATTGTTTATTTGTTTCTTGCTACTTTAATATGCTAGGCTAAATCAGTTTAGTGTTTGCTTGAATGTGATACTATGAATATTAGATTGTTCTATCTGATGGATTTAATGTTTTATGATTGAAATTGATTGTGTTTGATTAGAGATCCACTTGTTTGCATGTTCTATGTTCTTAATTCAGTTACATAGATTGTTAATCGTTTAATGTGAGTTAGATTTGAGATACAATTTGTGCTTCAACACTCAGGTAATCTAGACAATTAGAGAAGTGATTTCAAGTGATTGAGTCATTGATTTAATTGGTAATTGAAAGGATTGTGAACTGCATAAGAGTGTAATTATACAAGTGATTGTTATAATTAGGATTTTACGTGAGTTTAGTTCGAATCAAGTCTCATTAGTTTCTATCAAATATAGGTTAATCTCTTGAAGTGAGTTTATGTGAGTTTACTAACTTTGATTGGTTAGAACTTTATGAGAAGTCATACAACTATATTAAAGACATAATAATCGGTAATAATCGTAAGAACAATCCATATCCA
This sequence comes from Rutidosis leptorrhynchoides, assembly GCF_046630445.1. Taxonomy (NCBI): domain Eukaryota; kingdom Viridiplantae; phylum Streptophyta; class Magnoliopsida; order Asterales; family Asteraceae; genus Rutidosis; species Rutidosis leptorrhynchoides. The sequence goes on along the minus strand of NC_092340.1, from coordinate 283,372,417 downwards.
TAGTGAATCATTCAAGTGGACACTGTTTTTATCTTAAATGTTAATTCGTTTATTCACTTCATGTTAATTGCGTGAATTAAAATACAAACCAACTCTTTTATTAAATCTCTAGGATAATTACTAGTTTTAAGATCTCGATTAAACTGCTCTCTGTGGAACGAACTGGTCAAATTACTTATAGATTACTGCAAGATCGGTTTATAGTTGTCTGTAAGTGTGTGATAATTGTTAAGTTTTTAGCTAGTTATTTTAAGGTACGATTTCACATATCACATATGGTTAAAATAGAATCCTGCACTGTAGGTGTTTATTAAAATGCTTCAATGAGAGTGAATATATGATTTTATCAAGTATATTGGATGTAAAGATATTAATTTGGATTTATGAGATGACATGGTGATAATTAATATAGTTATAATGAAGAAAATGTTGCACTAGTTATGAAAATGGTAAAAATCATATAAGGTGTTTGATGAAATGACTCAATGAAAATAAAAACAAGATATTGGCAAGAATTGTTTGTGAAGGGTTATGATTCTATAATGAAATGTGTTTTTGAAATAAAATGTCATGGTTGATATTGAAAAAGGTTAAGTTAGAATTAAGCACACCAATGTTTTTTTAAATGTTTGAACGAAGAAATAATGGGTTGTTTAATGGAATAAATAAAATGTTAATGAGCATAAACATCACTAGTTTTATTAATGACCATGGAAAGGGTAAGTATCATTATGTTGTAACTAAATACGAGTCAACCATAAAGGAATAAATTGTGAGTAGAATGAGTAACTGGTAATGAACGAATGTTTGATGAGAAAGTTAGGAGTTAACTAGTTAAGTTAACTTAGTAAAGACTTGTGTGAAGTTCGTTATTAATGATCATGTGTTAGTAAGTAAATTAATGAGATTAGTATTGCTTTAGGTACTAATCTAAGGATGGAAAAGGTTTTGGATTGTGAAGAAGGCTAAGGTGAATTTCATGGGAAGTTATTATGATAATTACTTGTTCATGATATATTTGTTACTTTTATTATGCTGTATAATTGTTTTAAACGTGTAATTAGTTGTTATATTAACCATGTAGCCAATTTTAATAATAAGAAAGATGACGAGGGTGTGATACTGATATACAATATCATACATGATTAAAGTGGTTGGATGATTCCTTGGGAATAGTTTGATTCATTGTTTCTTAAGATATCATTTTAGTTTTAGTAAGGAATATGATAATATTATGTTGAAGATTAATATAAGTTATGCATTTAATTCGTTAAATCAATTGAATGTTATGTAGATAAATGCATATGATGAGTTTGCTTTTATGATGATGAGTTAGTTTAAATATGATCAGGTTAACTAGATGATTTTGTACGATCTCATTTGTTGGTGTTGTTTAACCACTTTTTCATGCAAGAGTGGTAATATTGTTACAATGTCGTTACATAGAGCTTAAACTTTAGTAAGGCAATTATAAAGGTACTTATCAATTAGAATGTAAGTTCATAGAGAAATATGATCATAGACTATATGTCGAAGTAGTACCGATTGCACACGTCGATTAAGACACCCAAAGGAGATATACGAGGATACATCGCGTGTTCCACATCAAACGAGTAACGGAGGTAAGTTTTATACGAATATTGATATTCGATTATTATATCAAATTATGCATGTATTACGTTATGGGATTTAATATTTATTATGTTTTAGATATGATGTAGTAAGTTATGTCATGACGCATGGAGAAAGGATCGAAGGTTAACAATTCTCGCTAAAGAGATTAAGTACCAAAAGATGGGTTACGAATGGAAAATGCTAATTATAGTGTGCCATGTTTATGGATACTAAATCTTAACTCCATATGTTGCTTACTAAGCACAACACTTATCTATTAGTTGTTTACGTGTTTGTAGGTTCTTGGGAAACGGCAAGAGATTATAGAGTGTGTTGGTTGAATGTTGATTATGAATTAAACGACAATATTAAGCTTAATCAATATTAATAATATATGTTTTGATGATGATACTTACATAGCCAAAAGTGATGATTGACAACTTAACATAAAACACGCAAGTTCACTAATCCATACTTGATCTTGCAAATGATCAAACCAAACGAAACCTAGAATAAAAACAAAACTTAGGATGTTACACGGCTTGGCACACGGTCGAGCGCATGCCTGATTGTGTGAATGCAAACTTGAATTGCAATGAAGTTTTATGAAAACAAGTTGCACGGTCAGCTCCACGGTCAACCGTGGAGTGATCGCAGTTCCTTCTGTTACCACTTCCAACCACTTTGAGTTTGACTACTTCCGGACATCTATAATTCACGAAACCTTTTCCAACATGCTTAGAATAGATGCCTCTTGCATTCTCAAACGAGTTTTGATCATAAGAATGCTAATCTCGGTTAATCACACTTAATGACACCTTAATGACGTCTTAACCTTGATTAAGGATAACACATAAGTGTGATGAAATAACTTGGGACCTTAAAACCTATCTAGACATACTTAAGATGATCATCAAGTACCAACACACAAGAGCTTAGGTCACTAGAATACTAATTACACCAAATGTTTACTTAGTGACATTTTAATCTTAGTTAATGGAAACACCCAAGTGTGATAAAACCACTACAATGACTTGTGAACCTGATAATACTAAAAACGAACACATATTTCATAGCATTATCCTTCAAGAAAGACAAGCTTTTAGTTGCAATTGTTCTAATTCAAAGTGATATTCGTTTAAATAATAAAAGGTGAAGATAAAAGACAGAATCGAAGATTTGAATACGCAAACAAACAAAAAGCTAAAAAGTACAAAGTACAATCCAAGTGGTTAAAATTATTGATGAGAAACGTCTAAAAATTACAAGAGTACAAGCCGCAAAAAGCAAAGTACAAGGTATTAAATTATACAAAAAGGCGTTCGAAAATCCGGAACCAAGACATGAACCAACTATCAACGTACGACTCAACGGAGCTAAAATTACAAATCAACTATGCACAAGAATATAATATAATATATAATTAATTATATATAATATTATATATTATATATTATATTTATCAGCAGCCCACGTTTAATTCACTATGGTGAGCTGGAATCCATAGCTCCGCAATCGCGGAGCTGTGAGGAACAAAATGACCGCAGTCGCGGAGCTCTACAGTTTAGAGTGGGCCTATAAAAGGCCGCGCATTCTGCCGATTTCATTACACCTTTTTTCTACTTCAATCTCTCAATATATATTTATATTTATAATTTTAATTTTAATATTAAGTTAATAATAAAAATAAGGTTATTTTAGCAAATGTTTTAAGGTTTGTAAGTCGAAACTCTGTCCGTGTAACACTATGCGATTAATACACATTGTAAGTTATGTTCAACCTTTTTAAATTAATGTCTCGTAGCTAAGTTATTATTATGTTTATTTAAGCCGAAGTAATCGTGATGTTGGACTAAATATTAAGACTGGGTTATTGGGGTTTGGACAAAAGACCGACTCTTGTGAAAATTGGACTATGGTCTATTAATGGGCTTTATATTTGTTTAACTGAATGATAGTTCGTTAATTTAATATAGAGATTTACTATTTGACGTATCTTTAAATAATTACATACACTCGATCGGACACGATGAGCGGAATATTTATAAATACTAATAATCGTTCATTTGACCGGACACGGGAATGGATTAATAGTCAATGGACTCATTAAAACAGGGGTGGATTACATACAAGGAAAATTGGAGTAATTGTTAACAAAGTATTAAAACCTTGGGTTACACGCAGTCGATAACCTGGTGTAATCATTAATAAAGTATTAAGACCTTGTTACAGTTTAAGTTCCCAATTAGTTGGAATATTTGACTTAGGATATAAGGGTAATTTGACGAGGACACTCGCACTTTATATTTATGACCGATGGACTATTATGGACAAAAACCAGATGGACATATCGAATAATCTGAGACAAAGGACAATTAACCCATGGTAATAAATTAAAATCAACACGTCGAACATCATGATTACAGAAATTTAAATAAGTATAATTTCTTTAATTTATATCTCATCGTACTTTTATTTACCGTCATTTTATTTATCGTCATTTTATTTATCGTACTTTAAATTACTGCAATTTTATTTATCGCACTTTTATTTATCTTCATTTACTTTACGCTTTAAATTAAGTTATATTTATATTTAATATTTTACATTAGATTTTAATTGTGATTTAAGACGTAAAATCGACAAACCGATCACTAAACGGTAAAAACCCCCTTTTATAATAATAATAATACTACTATATATATATATATATATATATATATATATATATATATATATATATATATATATATACACACACACACACACAAAAATATAGTTTAAAATAAATATAGCGTTAAACTCAGCTGTCTCCCTGTGGAATGAACCGAACTTACTAAAAACTACACTACTCTACGATTAGGTACACTGCCTATAAGTGTTGTAGCAAGGTTTAGGTATATCCATTCAATAAATAAATAAATAACTTGTGTAAAATTGTATCGTATTTAATAGTATTTCATAGTAAAATATAATCTATTTCGTACTACACCTCGCACACATCAAGTATTTTTGGCGCCGCTGCCGGGGAAGACGAAAGCGAAACGCAATATATATAAAAAAAATTAGTTTTTAAGATATTTTTATAAAAATATAATATTTCTTATTTTGTAAAAATATTTTGTTAAAAATACAAAAATATAAAAACATAAAAAAAGTGTATATATATATATATATATCTCTCTCTCTCTCTCTCTCTCTCTCTCTCTCTCTTTAAGTGTTTAAATAAAAAGAAAATATATTTTTTTTCTAAAGTATAAAAGTATTTTTTTTAGTTCTTAAATAAGTTTATAAATATTACTTACAATAATTTGGTAAAGATTATAAAGTAAAAAAAAAAAATTTAGTTTTTAAGTTATTTTTGTAAAAATATTTTTATATAAGTTTTGAATATCAAAAATATAAAAACATAAAAAAAAAAAAAAAGAAAACTGAACCTGCACGAATTTGAACCTGCCATCATCTGAGCCTGCAGAGCTTCGCAGTCGCGGAGCTAGTCTCTTACGTAATACCGCAGTCGCGGAGCAGTCTCAGACTGTAACTTTTGACCACATTAATTGCATATTAGGGTTTTATTATTAATTATTATTATTATTAAACCTAATTAGGGTTTAATTAAATTAATATTTAGTTTAGTTTTAAAATAATTTTGTATTTTTAAGTTTTAAGTAGTTTTATAAATATATAAAATTAATACTTTTATAAAATAATATAAAAATAATATTTTTTATAAAAATAAGTAATTTTATCATTTTTTGTTTCTTTTTATAAATTGTATATTTTAAACGTTTAATCGTAATTTGTATTTTAATCGTTCGTAATTAGTTTTAAACTTAGTTTTTGCCGTAGTATTTTATATTTCTAGATTTTTAGGCTTTGCCATAAAATCCCTTAAGTGCTTTTTCTTTAGATTAAGATTTAGGCGCTTTAGAATTTTACGACGTCACTTATCGCTTTAATATTTAATAGATTTTAGTGCCTAATTAAGTTATTGCCGTTTTGGAGATAGAATTCCTTTAAGCTTTAATACCTTTAGACGCAAGTTTTAATTTTTAGTTTTAGACTTTAAAGTTTCGACGCTCTACTTTCTTTTTATTGTTTTTTGACTTTTTATTTTTCGACGGTTTGTTTTTCGAGTTTGTGTTCCAACTTCTTATTTCTCGACGCGCTTTTCTTTCTCATTTCTACGCTCTAGTTTTTAGGACATAGAATTTTCTATATTTTCTTTAAATTTCGATGAAAAAATTTATTTTAAGCGGTTAAATTGATATACATCCAAATTTTTCTGATTCGTAGTAATAGTTGGATTTGTTAGTGGCGAGTTGTGGGCTTCCGATTTAAAGGGTCCTGGCTACCTGCTGCATCTATTGGCTATTCGAAACGTGGGCAAAATTAGAAAAGTCTATTAATTTGATAACTTATATAATTTTTATCTTTATAACTAATAGGATATTCAGTGAATGCACCGAGCAAAATGTTCACCACCTTTCATACTGATGTGTGCAGCGGTGTATACGAAATAGCTATATTTTTATTATGAAATACTATTAAATACGATACAAATTTACACAAGTTATTTATTTATTTATAGAGTGGATATACCTAAACCTTGCTACAACACTTATAGGCAGTGTACCTAATCGTACAGTAGTGTAGTTTTTAGTAAGTCCGGTTCGTCCACATGGAACTAGCCAAGTTTAACGCTATATTTTAAAAACTATATTTGTATAAATATAAATATATAAGTAGTATTAATATTATAAAAGGGGGTTTTACCGTTTAATGACCGGTTTGTCAATTTTAAAACTTTAGTCGCAGTTAAAACCTAATGTAAAATATTTAAAATAAATATAACTTAATTTAAAGCGTAAAGTAAATAACGATAATAAAAGTGCGATAAATTAAAGTGCGATAATTAAAAGTGCGATAAATAAAATGACAGTAAATAAAATTACGATAATTAAAAAGTACGATAATTAAAATGACGATAAATAAAATGACGATGAGATATAAAATAAAGGAATTATGCTTATTTAAACTTCCGTAATCATGATGTTTGGTGTGTTGATTTTAATTTATTACCATGGGTTAATTGTCCTTTGTCCTGAATTATTCGATATGTCCATACGGTTTTGTCCATAATAGTCCATCAGTCATAAATATAAAGTGCGAAAGTCTTCGTCAAATTATCCTTATATCTGAAGTCAAATATTCCAACTAATTGGGGATTCGAACTGTAACAAGGTCTTAATACTTTGTTTAATGAATACACTAGGTTATCGACTGCGTGTAATCCAAGGTTTTACTACTTTGTTAACAATTACACCAATTACCCTTGTATATAATTCACCCCTGTTTCAACGAGTCTATTAATTATTAATTCATTCCCGTGTCCGGTCAAATGAATAATTATTGGTATTTATAGATATCCCGCCCACCGTACCCAGTCAAGCGTATGTGGTTATATATACATACGTCAAATTATAAGTCTATATATTAAATTAACGAGGTATCATTTAGTTAATATAAATTCCATTAATAGCCCATAGTCTAATTTCCACAAGTGTCGTTCTTTTATCCAAACTCCAATTATGGTCCAAAGCCCAATTACCCCGTCTTTAATATTTAGCCCAACATCACGATTATTTCGGCTTAAATAAGCATAATAATAACTTAGCTACGAGACATTAATTTAAAAAGGTTGAACATAACTTACAATGATTAATAATAGCGTAGCGTTACACGGACAGAATTTCGACTTACACACTTACAACTTTCGCTAACATAACCTTATTATTATTAATCTTAAATTAAAATTAAAATTATAAATTATATATATATATATATATATATATATATATATATATATATATATATATATATATATATATATCGTGAGAGAGTGTGGATAGAAAAAGATGTCTTTTACTCGTCGAAAAATGCTGAATTTATAGGACCTGGCCAGGTTTCTGGCTTCATGCGATCGCATGAAAAATGGTCTTCCTGGCCATGCGATCGCATGGCCAGCTGGATCAGGCCACCTACTTTTGTTTTCTAGTTTTGCTGACGTTTTATTGTATAATATAATATATATATAATTTTAAGAATTATTTATATATTATATTATATTCATGTGCATAGTTGACTTGTCATTTTAGCTCCGTTGCGTCACGCGTTGAAAGTTGGTTCATGTCCCAGTTTCGGATTTTCGAACGTCCTTGTGTACTATTTAATATCTTGTACTTTGCGCTTTGCGACTTGTACTCTTATCATTTTTGGAGGTTTCTCATCAATAAATTGAACCACTTGAATTATATCTTGTACATTTGAGCTTTTTGGTCATTTGCGTCTTCAAATCGTCGTTTTCTTCTTTTGTATTCGGACTTATTTATTTAAACGAATATTACATAAAAATAGAACAATTGTAACTAAAAGCTTTACATACTGGAAGGATATTGATACTAAATATATGTTCATTTAGAGCACTATCAAATATTCCCACACTTGAACATTGCTTGTCCTCAAGCAATACATAACTTAAAATAAAATCACACTTCACTCGAATCACTTTTTTTTATTCTCACACTTTATACATCAGTGATTTTGATACTGCGGTATAAACCATAACTTGTATTAAAATAAGCATAATAATAACTTAGTTACGAGACATTAATTTAAAAGGAAGAACATAGCTTACAGTGATTATTAATCGCGTAGCGTTACACGGACAGAGTTCCGACTTTAAAACCCGTAAAATATTTCTTACAATAACCCAACTAAACCATAACTTTATTATTAAAATTAACTTATATTAAAATTATAATATAAATATATTTATGTTTACTGAAGAAGGAATGAAAAGAGTGTGTAAAATTCGGCAGAAACTTGTGGCTTTTATAGACTTGGCCAACTTTTGATGCCCATGCGATCGCATGGGCTTTGTGCCTATATGCCATGCGATCGCATGGCTACCTGATCCATCTCATAATGCTTTTTTTTCTAGTTTGCCGACACTTTATTTAAATATATATATAATATATATATTATATTATATTCTTGTGCATAGTTGACTTGTAATTTTAGCTCCGTTGACTTGTACGTTTACGCCCGGTTTATGTCTCCGTTCCGGATTTTCGAACGTCTTTACGTATGCTTAGATATCTTGTACTTTGCGTTCTGCGACTTGTACTCTTGTAATTTTTAAACGTTTCTCATCAATAAATTGAACCACTTGGATTGTATCTTGTACATTTGAGCTTTTTGGACATTTGCGTCTTCAAATAGTCGTTTTCTTCTTTTGTCTTCGCACTTATTTATTTAAACGATTATTACATAAAAATAGAACAATAGCAACTAAAAGCTTTACATATTGGAAGGATATTGATACTAAATATATGTTCATTTAGAGTACTATCAAATATCCCCACACTTGAGCGTTGCTTGTCCTCAAGCAATACAGAACTTGAAATAAAATCACACTTCACTCGAATCACTTTTTTTTATTCTCACACTTTATACATCAGTGATTTTGATATGGCGGTATAAACAATGATAGTAACAATGTGGTTTACAGTCCCACATAACTATGAAAATTTAGATCCTTTAAGGAAATTGGATCTTTATGAAAACATTTGATCTTTTGAAAGTTCATTTTAGCTTTTACCCTAAATAAGTTTTCCGGAATAACCCTTTACCGGTGTTTGCAAAATATTTTTATGGGTTGCGTGGGTTTCAGATTTGAAAATTTTAGCTCAAAACTTGCGGTTTTGTGTCACCCACTTGCAAACCTTGTATTAGGAAAGCAACACGTCAAAATACTTGTTCCGTATATTACCTTTCGGTAAACTACCTTCCGGTTGTAAAGGAAAGCATTGAACAAGCAACTGTTAAGGCAATGTCTAATGACATGCAGATGTTCAAGGTCTAAAACGTGTCGGATGCAATTACTATCCTTTGTAGGAGCAATAGCAAAGATTACCCTATAGTTTTTTGGTCTGAAACAAGGTCCTGTCTTTGACCATGCTATGCAACCACCGTTCTTATAGTTGACACCCGATTGGGTTCAGGTGACCTAATGAATTCCAGGTGAATTCCTAGGATTTTACGTTCAATGGTAATGAACGTATTGAAAATGGGTTTTCAGAAAACAAATCGGTTATAATTTTGATCAAAATATTTTCTTGTTCAAGCTCGAGTTTAGATATCATTGAATTGCATGAGTTTGTAATTCTCAATCTTTAAAGTCAATCTTAAGGATTGAGTAATATCAGGCTTAAAAGCTGATTTTTAATCTTTAAGAAGATTATCCTTTCTGGGGGTCTGATTCATTAGTCTTATCAAGCTAATTTGCACGGCGCCCTCTCCATTTTACGAGACAGATCCTCTCATGGTTAGGATAAGTCTGACACTTGGCGACCCTGTTTGATGCTGAGGTCCATGGATTTCCTGCTGATTTTAGAGATGGCTTTTCTAGATTTTTTGTCAACCTACAGCTGGTCTGGACGACAACTTCCTGACCTAAATCAAGAAGCGCGTGTCTTTTTCGGAAGACTTTACTTCCTTTTAATGATGGAATTGATTCATCGTGCAGATCCATCTTTCTTTCAAATATATATTACAGTAAATTAGGTAAAACTGATTAAAATCGTCCAAAACAAAAGTATCTGCAATAATCTGTACCAAATATATGTGATATGTGTTTTAAAGAACTTGGTAAATTCTTCCCACACTTAACTTTTATTTATTTTTTTCTTTGCCTTTTTATTCTCCTCTATTCCATTTTAAATGAATTCTAACGTTTTGGGTAGTTTCTCCATTTATGTTCTCTCCGAGGTAACAATAATTTCGGTATTATCACCTAGTTTTATCGTTCATAAATATGTATAAACCTGATTTTGAATTCATTTAGTTGAAAATTTTTCAAATTTTCACAAAATTTAGCAATTATACTAAGTGTAAACCCGAGAGAATTTATAACCCTTCCCCACACTTGAGATCATGCAATGCCCTCATTTGCATGAAATCAGACTATAATTATAAATTCATGAGGGTGATTAGTGTAGAGAAGTGAAAAATACCCAGTTTGCAAACATATTATTTTATATCACATTTGATATTTTGCGTCTTGTCGTCAAAATTAGTAGCTTTTGCTGAACTTTAATGTCAGTCTTTGAAAATGCGCTGTTTTACCCTGTTTTGTATATAAGATAAACTACAAACATATATATATATATATATATATATATATATATATATATATATATATATATATATATATATATATATATATATATATATATATATATATGTATGTATATATATATATATATATATATATATATATATATGTATGTATATATATATATTTATATATTTATAAAACCTTTATTTATTAAAATAATTTAAATGAATAATTTTTTAAAATTTTGTTTCCTTTTACTTTAGGTAGTTTCGGTGTGTTTACCTAGTCCGTCCCTCGACAAAATTTAAAATTTGTCGTTTTTAAAGCGATTGTTTTAAAAGCAAAGATTTTTGGGTTTTTTAATTTTTTTGGTATACTTTAGATCAATAAAATTAAAAATAATGATAAAAAAATTTTTCGCCCCGCCCTTGGGTAAAGCAATTTCGATTCTATGATCTAGTCTTTAACTTACGACGAATTTTAGAAATCATTTTTTAAACTTAATGAAATAGAGTAATTTTTTGTTTTTTAAAATCACACAAAAAATAATTTTAAAAAGCGTATTAATTTCATACAAAACCTACAAAACAAAAAAAAAATCAGAATGGGGGGGAAGAAAACTAGTTCTTTAGTGTCTGCTAGTAGAAAAGACCAATCAAATTCCATTCTCGGAACTACACGAGAACAAAACAACTAACCCTAGACAGCATTATTTCTTAGAACATTTGAATCTCCCCAGACTTAGGTAGCTGTGGTGTCAAAATTGTGGTTAACTTCATTGTCAATTTCTCTTGACCATAATCAACTTGCATATCTGTGACTTTTGCTTTAAGCCATTGGTCGGATTCCTGTGTAATATCCACAAATTCAACTAGTTTTGCCTTTTCTTTAGGCGATATATTGGATACTAACCGGTTACATAACTTAAAGTTCCCCTTGGTTCTAGCATCGCGAATCCGTTTAATAAGTTTCTTCATTGAACTGTTAATAACGGGATCATTTAATTTCATACCAACAACGGGGTTCTTTGTTATCAAGTCATCATTAGGTGTCACTTCATCTTCCCCACACTTAGGCGTTTTATTATTGTTAAGCACTACCGTTGGAGTTGGTAAAACAATATACTTCTTACCAATCGTCTTTATCGGTTCAACGGTTTTGGTTGGTGGAGATTTAGTCTTTCAAATCACAAAGGTGACCGATTTTTCACCATCACTAAGTGTCATTCTACCCATTCTTACATCAAATAACGCCCCGGTGGACGCTAAGAATGGTCGACCTAAAATTAGAGGAATGTTTGGGTCCTCTTCTATGTCAATGACAATAAATTCGACTAGAAAGGTTAAATTACCCACTTGAACGGGTAGGTTATCAGCGATTCCAACTGGGTGCCTAATGGTTTGATCAAAGAGTCGAACACTCATTTCCGTTGGACTTAACTCACCTACACCTAATCTTTTATATAATGAAAGAGGCATAACACTCACACTCGCACCTAAATCTGCTAGTGCATCATACATGACACAATCACTAAGTAGACAAGGAACAATAAACTCACTCGGATCACCCACCCTGCGTGGAGGTTTTGATGGAACTGTCTTCACCGGGTTTATTTTTACGGTTTTTGTTTCTTGTACTTTCTTATTCTTCTTCTGCTTTCCAGAGGTATCACAAACTTTATTACCTATTACTTGCTCATACTCAACTCCTTTTCTTGGAAACGGGATGGGTGGTCTGTATGGTGCCACCACTGGTTTTACATACTTGGGTGGTGGTGGTGGTGGTGGTGGTGGTGTAACTTCTTCATTGTTACTCACATCTAAAACCTTCCCATCTTCTGATGATGGTTTTTCAGAATTTGTTGACACCATATTAACATTCTCATTTTGAGGATTTACTTCAGTATTACTTGGTAGCTTTCCTTGTTCCCTCTCACTCATCATGCTAGCAAGAGTACCTACGTTTTTTTCTAGATTCAAAATGGAAGCTTGTTGAGTTCTTAATGACTGATCAAACCTCTCATTTGTTTGGGTTTGAGATGTAATAAATTGTGTTTGAGATTCCATTAGCTTTGTCATCATTTCTTCCAGATTTGGCTTTTTCTCTTCGGTTTATTCTGGTGGTTTATACAAGCCAGGTTTTTGTTGATTGAAAGTGTTGTTTTGAGTTGGTTGGTTATTCAGACCTTGTTGATTGTATGAGTTATTGTTAGGTCCATTTGGATTGTAAAGAATGTTTTGATTTCGATTAAAGTTTGGCCTTGGCGGTTGATAATTATTTTGATAATTATTTCCCGGCCTTTGGTTCATATAGGAAACATTCTTACGTTGTTCCATGGTTTGCTCGATGTGACAATCTTTCGTTAAGTGTGGTCCACCGCATTGCTCACAACTGGTTCTTATTGCGTGAATATCTTTATTCATCTTTTCCATTCGTCTCTCAAAAGCATCTATTTTTGCGGAAACGGAATCAAAGTCATGGCTAGAATCGGCTCTAGCCGCTTTAGATGATCGAAAAATATCTTTTTCTTGATGCCACTCATGCGAGTGGAAAGCAGTGTTATCAATAATTTTGTAAGCTTCATTTGCGGCTTTCTTCATAATGGAACCACCAGCTGTTATGTCGATGTCTTTTCGTGTAGCAACGTCGACACCTTGGTAGAATATTTGTACTATTTGATAAGTATCTAAACCGTGTTGAGGACATCCTCTCAACAGCTTTCCAAATCTTGTCCACACCTCATATAATGTTTCATTTGGCTTTTGCACGAACGTAACAATTTCTCCTTGAAGTCTCACGGCTTTAGATGCCGGAAAGAATTGTTTAAGAAAATTTTCAACTAAGACATCCCATGTGTCAATCGCCCCTTCAGGTAAAGATTCTAACCAATATTTGGCTTCTCCCTTTAAAGTCCAGGGAAATAACATGAGATAGATCTGTTCATCCTCAACTTCTCTGATTTTGAATAGAGTACACATCCTATTAATGGTTTGAAGATGTTCGTTTGGATCTTCTTTTGGCGTACCACTATATTGGCATTGATTAGTTACCATGTGTAGGATTTGTCCTTTGATTTCATAATCTGGCGCATTAATGTCTGGCTTAATAATGGCGTGACCTTGGCCAGTGCGTGTGGCTCTCATTCGATCTTCCATACTTAGAGGTTCCAGATTTTCCATGATTCAATTTGTTGAATCTGAATCACTAGTGGATTCTGACTTAATGGTTTCTTCCTCGACAATCTCTGGATGAGTGATTTGTGGTTCAGGAGGAATGATTAGTGGTTCAGGATCTCTGAATTGTCTCTGAATATCCTCCGGATTCTCAATTGTGAAATCGGGTTCAAAAAATGGATTATCAGGATTTTGAGTTGGAGTACTTGGATTACTAGATGATGATTCTAAAGAAAAACTAACGGCAATAATATTGGCTAGATATCTTGATTGAGTTATAGGTGGTGAACGTATGAAATGTGGTGAATGTTTTGCTCGGTGCATTCACTGAATGTCCTATTAGTTATAAAAATAAAAATTATATAAGCTATCAATTTAATAGACTTTTCTGATTTTGCCCACGTTTCGAATAGGCAATAGATGCAGCAGGTAGCCAGGACCCTTTAAATCGGAAGCCCACAACTCACCACTAACAAATCCAACTATTACTTCGAACCAGAAAATTTTGGATGTCTATTAATTTAACCGCTTAAAATAATTTTTCGTTGACGTTTAAAGAAATTTTAGAGAAGAAATAGGAAATTCTATGTCCTAAAAACTAGAGCGTCGAGAAATAAGAAAGAAAAAGAGCGCGTCGAAAAATGTCGAAAAAAAATAAAAGGTCGAAAAATAATAAAATGCAGCGTCGAAACTTAAAAGTCTAAAAACTAAAAATTAAAACTTACGTCTAAAGGTATTAAAGCTTAAAGGAATTCTAAATCCAAAACGGCAATAACTTAAAAGGTACTAAAATCTTAAAACGGCGTCGCAAAATTCTAAAGCACCTAAATCTTAGTCTAAAGAAAAAGTACTTAAGAGATTTTACGACAAAGCCTAAAATCTAGAAATACAAAATACGACGGCAAAATACTAACTTTAAAACTAATTACGAATGATAAAAATACAAATATTACGAATTAAACGAAAAAAATATACAATTTATAACTATAATGATAAAAATACAAATTTTATAAAAATATTATTTTTATATTATTATTTTATAAAAGTAATAATTTTATAACTAATTAAAACTTAATATTACAAATTAATTAATAAAACTAAAACTAATTAATATAAACTAATTAAATAATTAAACCCTAATTAGGGTTAATTAATAATAATAATTAATAATACTCTAACCCTAATCGATTGTACCAGGTACCAGACCAGTCAAATCAATCAATGCGATCGCATGGATTTCGTGTTATATGTTCATGCGGTCGCATGAGATCGGATACCAGGCCAGAATGTTGGGCTGCTACAGTGATCGGCTCGATTACTTTTATAAATGTTTTTTCTGTTTTTTAGTTTATATAAATTATTTATATAAATAAAAAATTATATTTTAAAAACTACCTATTAGTTTTTGTAACTAAAAAAAATACAAACTTTTTAATTAAAAAAAATGTAAAAATATATAGTAATATATATATATTTATTTTTCTTTTTCTTGTGTTTATATTTTTGATATTTAAAAGGTATTTTTTACAAAAGTAAATTAAGACTTGATAAAATTTTATATATATATATATATATATATATATATATATATATATATATATATATATATATATATATATATATATATATATATATAGTGTTTCGCTTCCGGCATTTAAGAAGTCCCCGGCAGCGGCGCCAAAAATACTTGATGTTATGCGAGGAGTATACGAAATAGCTATATTTTTATTATGAAATACTATTAAATACGATACAATTTTACACAAGTTATTTATTTATTTATAGAGTGGATATACCTAAACCGTGCTACAACACTTATAGGCAGTGTACCTAATCGTACAGTAGTGTAGTTTTTAGTAAGTCCGGTTCGTCCACAGGGAACTAGACAAGTTTAACGCTATATTTTTAAAACTATATTTGTATAAATATAAATACATATATAAGTAGTATTAATATTATAAAAGGGGGTTTTACCGTTTAATGACCAGCTTGTCGATTTTAAAACTTTAGTCGCAGTTAAAACCTAATGTAAAATATTAAAAATAAATATAACTTAATTTAAAGCATAAAGTAAATAACGATAATAAAAGTGCGATAAATTAAAGTGCGATAATTAAAAGTGCAATAAATAAAATGACAGTAAATAAAATTGCGATAATTAAAAAGTACGATAATTAAAATGACGATAAATAAAATGACGATGAGATATAAAATAAAGGAATTATGCTTATTTAAACTTCCGTAATCATGATGTTTGGCGTGTTGATTTTAATTTATTACCATGGGTTAATTGTCCTTTGTCCTGAATTATTCGATATGTCCATACGGTTTTGTCCATAATAGTCCATCAGTCATAAATATAAAGTACGAAAGTCTTCGTCAAATTATCCTTATACCCGAAGTCAAATATTCCAACTAATTGGGGATTCGAACTGTAATAAGGTCTTAATACTTTGTTTAATGAATACAACAGGTTATCGACTGCGTGTAATCCAAGGTTTTACTACTTTGTTAACAATTACACCAATTACCCTTGTATGTAATTCACCCCTGTTTCAACGAGTCTATTGATTATTAATCCATTCCCGTGTCCGATCAAATGAATAATTATTGGTATTTATAGATATCCCGCCCACCGTACCCAGTCAAGCGTATGTGGTTATATATAAATACGTCAAATTATAAGTCTATATATTAAATTAACGAGGTATCATTTAGTTAATATAAAGCCCATTAATAGCCCATAGTCTAATTTCCACAAGTGTCATTCTTTTATCCAAACCCCAATTATGGTCCAAAGCCCAATTACCCCGTCTTTAATATTTAGCCCAACATCACGATTATTTTGGCTTAAATATGCATAATAATAACTTAGCTACGAGACATTAATTTAAAAAAGTTGAACATAACTTACAATGATTAATAATAGCGTAGCGTTACACGGACAAAATTTCGACCTACACACTTACAACATTCGCTAACATAACCTTATTATTATTAATCTTAAATTAAAATTATAAATTATATATATATATATATATATATATATATATATATATATATATATATATATATATATATATATATATATATATATATATATATATATATATATATCGTGAGAGAGAATGGATAGAAAAAGATGTCTTTTACTCGTCGAAAAATGCTGAATTTATAGGACCTGGCCAGGTTTCTGGCTTCATGCGATCACATGAAAAATGGTCTTCCTGGCCATGCGATCGCATGGCCAGCTGGATCAGCCACCTACTTTTGTTTTCTAGTTTTGCCGACGTTTTATTATATAATATAATATATATATAATTTTAAGAATTATTTATATATTATATTATATTCATGTGCATAGTTGACTTGTCATTTTAGCTCCGTTGCGTCGCGCGCTGAAAGTTGGTTCATGTCCCAGTTCCGGATTTTTGAAGTCCTTGCGTACTATTTAATATCTTGTACTTTGCGTTTTGCAGCTTGTACTCTTATCATTTTTGGACGTTTCTCATCAATAAATTGAACCACTTGAATTATATCTTGTACATTTGAGCTTTTTGGTCATTTGCGTCTTCAAATCGTCGTTTTCTTCTTTTATCTTCGCACTTATTTATTTAAACGAATATTACATAAAAATAGAACAATTTCAACTAAAAGCTTTACATATTGGAAGGATATTGATACAAAATATATGTTCATTTAGAGCACTATCACATACGTTCACCACCTGTAACTCGATCAAGACATCTAGCCAACATTGTCGCCGTTGATTTTTCTTTAGAATCATCATCTAGTCGACCAAGTACTCCAATTCAAATTTCCGATAATCCATTTTTTGAACTCGACCTCACAATTGAGAACCCGTAGGATATTTAAGGACAATTCAGAGATCCTGAACCACTAATCATTCCTCCTGAACCACAAATTACTCATCCAGAGATTGTCGAGGAAGAAACCATTAAATCAGAATCCTCTAGTGATTCAGATTCAACAAATTCAATCATGGAAAATCAGGAACCTCTAAGTATGGAAGATCGAATGAGAGCTACACGCACTGGCCAAGGTCATGCCATTACTCAACCAGACATTAATGCGCCAGATTATAAAATCAAAAGACAAATCCTACACATGGTAACTAATCAATGCCAATTTAGTGGTACACCAAAAGAAGATCCAAACGAACATCTTCGAACCTTTAATAGGATCTGTACTCTATTTAAAATCAGAGAAGTTGAGGATGAACAGATCTATCTCATGTTATTTCCCTGGACCTTAAAGGGAGAAGCCAAAGATTAGTTAGAATCGTTACCTGAAGGGGCGATTGATACATGGGATGTTTTAGTTGAGAAATTTCTTAAAAGATTCTTTCCGGCATCTAAAGCCGTGAGACTTCAAAGAGAAATTGTTACGTTCACGCAAAAGCCAAATGAAACATTATATGAGGCATCGACAAGATTCGGAAAGTTGTTGAGAGGATGTCCTCAACATGGTTTAGACACTTATCAAATAGTGCAAATATTCTACCAAGGATGCGATGTTGCTACACGAAAAGACATTGACACAGCAGCTGGTGGTTCCATTATGAAGAAAACCGCAACTGAAGCTTACAAAATTATTGATAACACAGCCTCCCATTCACATGAGTGTCATCAAGAAAAAGACATCGTTAGATCATCTAAAGCGGCTAGAGATGATTCTAGCCATGACTTTGATTCCATTTACGCAAAGTTAGATGCTTTCGAGAGACGCATGGAAAAGATGACTAAAGATATTCACGCAATACAAATTAGTTGTGAGCAGTGTGGAGGACTACATTTGACAAAATATTGTCTTAGTATTGAACAAACAATGGAACAAAGAGAAAATGTTTCATATATAAACCAAAGGCCGGGAAATAATTATCAAGGTAATTATCAAATGCCAAGACCGAACTACAATCAAAATCAGAATTATAACAAAATGTTCCATACAACAACTAACAAGGTCCTAGCAATCAACAAGTATCTAATGATACTTACAATCAGCAAAGACCTATTTTTCCAAATAAACCGCCACAAACCGATGATAAAAAGCCAAATTTAGAAGATATGATGTCAAAGCTAGTTGAATCTCAAACTCAATTTTTCACATCTCAGAAACAAACTAATGAGCAAAATGCTCAAGCATTTAGAAATCAATAAGCTTCAATCTAAAATCTGGAACAAGAAGTAAATAACCTAGCAAGGTTGATAGGTGAAAGAAAACCAAGAAGTCTACCTAGCAATACAAATGCTAACCCCCGAAATGAAACAGCTAAAGCCATTACCACAAGAAGTGGTATTACACTCAAACCACCTAAAATACCTGTAATTTCTGATGATGTTATTTCCACTACACAGGCACCACAGCCTGAGCAAGAGAAAGAATCAGAACCGGTAGTTGAAAAGGTTAATGAAGATAATACAGTTAAGGCTAAACCTTATATTAAACCATACCAACCACCGCTTCCTTACCCGAGTAAAATGAGAAAAGAAAGACTTGAAGCTGAGCAATCAAATTCTTGGATATGTTTAAATAAATAAATGTGAATCTTCCTTTCATTGATGTGATTTCAGAAATGCCAAGATATGCTAAATTCTTGAAAGATCTAATCACAAATAGAAATAAAATGGAAGAACTCTCGAATGTTATAATGAATGCTAATTGTTCTGCAGTGCTCTTGAATAAGATACCAGAAAAACTCTCTGGTCCAGGAAGTTTCACAATTCCATGTTTTCTGGGTAGTCTTAATTCAATAGAAGCATTGGCAGACTTAGGTGCTAGTATAAATTTAATGCCGTATTCACTATAAGCTAAACTAGACCTTGCAGAATTGAAACCAACACGAATAAGCATACAACTAGCCGACCGATCAGTAAAATATCCTAGAGGGATAATTAAGAACATGCTAGTTAAAGTTGGTACTTTAGTATTTCCAGTAGACTTTGTTATAGACTTTGTTATTCTGGACATGGAAGAAGATTCTCGAGTTCCTCTCATATTAGGAAGACCATTCTTAAACATGGCTAAAGCAATAATAGACATGTTTGGTAAGAAACTGACCCTAAATATAGAGGACAAGAGTGTTACCTTTTCTGTTGATAGAGCCATGCAACAACCGCAATCTGCAGATGATACATGTTATTATATTCAAACTATAGATTCACATGCAGAATTATTACAAGAATTTCCAGAATTACAAGGAACAGGAGAATGTTCTTTAGGAGAAGAAACTGAACCAATTGATGAAGCTGAAATGTTAGCTACACTCATGGCTAATGATTACGAACCAACAATAGAAGAACTTCAAATGCTAAAAGAGGAAGACAGATATCGATACAAATCATCGATAGAAGAACCACCGATATTAGAATTAAATCCACTTCCAACCCATTTGGAATATGCTTATTTACATGGTGAATCTGAATTACCAGTAATAATATCGTCTTCTCTTACGAAAAATGAAAAATCCCAACTCATTTCTGTGCTAAAAGCTCATAAACCAGCTATTGCATGAAAGATTCATGACATTAAAGGCATAAGTCCTTCGTATTGCACACATAAAATCCTTATGAAAGAAGGTCATAAAACATATGTGCAACGCCAACGAAGACTAAATCCTAATATGTAAGATGTTGTTAAGAAAGAAATTATTAAACTGCTAGATGCAGGTTTAATTTATCCAATTTCTGATAGTCCATGGGTAAGCCCAGTTCAATGCGTACCTAAGAAGGGTGGCATCGCTGTCATCACAAATGAAAAAGATGAGCTTATTCCTACTAGGACTGTAACAGGATGGCGAGTTTGTATTGATTATAGAAAATTAAATGACGCCACCAGAAAAGATCACTTTTCCTTACCTTTCATTGATCAAATGTTGGAAAGGTTAGCTGGGAATAGTTACTATTGTTTTCTTGACGGTTTCTCCGGATACTTTCAAATTCCAATCGCACCCGAGGACCAAGAGAAAACCACCTTTACGTGCCCTTATGGTACTTTTTCTTACAAACGCATGCCATTTGGACTTTGCAACGCCCCTGCAACTTTTCAAAGGTGCATGATGGCGATTTTTCACGACATGATAGAGGAATGCATGGAAGTTTTCATAGATGACTTTTCAGTCTTCGGTGATACTTTTGAAACATGTCTAGTTAATATTGAACGAATGTTTATTAGATGCGAGCAATCAAATCTAGTACTTAATTGGGAAAAATGCCATTTCATCGTTAAAGAAGGCATCGTTCTTGGTCATAAAATTTCAAAGGAAGGAATTAAAATGGATAGAGCTAAAGTAGATGTAATTGCTAAACTTCCACATCTCACCAATGTTAGAGGAGTTAGGAGTTTTATAGGGCATGCCGGTTTTTACCGACGTTTCATAAAAGACTTTTCTAAAATTGCCACTCCTATGAATAAATTCCTAGAAAAAGATGCTCCATTTATCTTTTTAGATGAATGCATCAAATTTTTTAATATTCTTAAAGAAAAACTCACTAATGTGCCGATCATGATAACTCCAAATTGGAATCTACCATTTGAACTCATGTGCGATGCAAGTGATTTTGCAATGGGAGCCGTTTTAGGTCAAAGAATTGAAAAACGATTTCAACATATCTATTACGCTAGTAAGACATTACAAGGAGCACAAACGAATTACACAACTACTGAAAAAGAACTCCTTGCTATTGTCTTTGCTTTTGACAAATTTCGTCCATATCTCGTTCTAGAAAAAACGGTGGTCTATACCGACCATTCTGCTCTTAGATACATATTTTCAAAACAAGATGCCAATCCAAGATTAATCCGTTGGATTTTATTCTTACAAGAGTTCGATATTGAAATCCGAGACAAAAAGGGAGCAGAAAATCTCGCCGCTGATCATCTTTCTCGCCTTGAAAATCCCTAATTAGAAGTTCTAAAAGAATCGGCCATACAAGACAACTTTCCTGATGAATACCTTTTGAAAATCGATTATAATGAAATTTCATGGTTTGCAGACTTTGCAAACTACTTAGTATGTGGATTCCTTGAAAAAGGGTTGTCGTACCAAAAACAAAAGAAATTCTTTAGTGATATAAAACACTATTTTTGGGAAGATCCACATTTATTCAAAAGTTGTCCTGATGGAATAATACGCCGATGCGTATTCGGGGATGAAGCTAGTCAAATCTTAAACCATTGTCACACAGGACCAATGTGAGGGCATTATGGGCCTCAGCTCACAGCAAAAAAAGTTTACGATGCTGGATTCTATTGGCCTACAATTTTCAAAGACGCACACCTTCTTTGTAAATTCTGTGATGCTTGTCAAAGGGCCAGAAAAATAAGTCAACGTGATGAAATGCCACAAATGTCATTCAAGTATGTGAAGTATTTGACATTTGGGGGATTGACTTTATGGGTTCATTTCCAAAATCTCATAATAATCTCTACATTCTCGATGCCATTATTATGTATCTAAAAGGGCGAAAACACAAGCTCTCCCAACTAACGATGCACGAGTTGTAGTCAATTTCTTAAAACATCTTTTTGCTAGGTTCGGAACACCGAAAACTTTAATAAGTGATCGGGGTACTCATTTTTGTAATAATCAACTCGAGAAAGTTCTCAAAAGATATGGAGTAACTCATAAAATCTCAACCGCTTATAATCCACAAACAAGTGGACAAGTTAAAAATGCCAACCGAGCTTTAAAACGTATTCTAGAGAAAACCGTAGGATCAAATCCGAAGGAATGGTCCATGAAATTGAAGGATGCACTCTGGGCTTTTAGAACAGCCTACAGAACTCCAGTTGGAACCACACCTTTTAAACTCGTTTACGGAAAAGCATGTCACCTTCCAGTAGAAATTGAGCACAAAGCATTTTGGGCTTTGAAGACATATAATCTTGATTTGCATGAAGCTGGCCGTTTACGATTAAGTCAACTAAACGAATTAGAAGAATTAAGACATGATGCATATGAAAATTCGTTAATCTATAAGGAAATAACAAAGAAATGGCATGATTAAAGAATCAGAAGTTCAAAAGAATTCAAGGAAGGAGACCGAGTTCTTCTTTTCAATTCACGATTCAAGCTATTTCCTGGAAAATTGAAATCAAGATGGTCTGGACCATTCATAGTCAAAAGAGTTTTTCCATACGGAACAATAGAGTTGATAAATTCAAATAGGATTGAATTTAAAGTTAATGGTTATAGAGTTAAACATTACATAGATAGTCTGATGGAAGTTGACAATGAAGTTAATTACAATTTCGATACCATAGCTAACTAAGTGTGGGGAGATTCAAATGTTTTAAAGAAATAATATTATGCTGTCTAGAGTTAGATTTTCTGTTTTCATGTAGTTCTCGAAAATGGAATCCGAATGGTCTTTTCCTAGCAGACCCTAAAGAACTAGTCTTCTCCCTCCATTCTAAATTTCTATTTCTTTTAGGTTTTACGAGATGAAGAATTCCTTTGATCTGAACCATGGTCTACTACTACACGCTATGATTACTAAACGTAATAATTACATCTTTCCGAGTGAACTGGTATCATTCATAAGAGGCAAAATGGACGAAGTGAGGAAAGAACTCAGGAAGAATCATAATAAGACACATTTTGGTAAAGGAAAATCAAAATCCGCAACAAAAAGAAGAGCACGACACCTTGAAAGATGTCATAAATACGAAAAATGGTCACATGAAGGGAAATGTTCGAACAATCAAACACATTCCAATATCGAGTTCGTTACTTTATGCAGAGAAGGACCGTTCATATGTTTAGAAGAAAAATTATTGAAAAATTGAGGTTACGCTTATGTAGCAATGGAAAACCAAATCGAACGACTCTCTTATGAGTCAACTAAAGCAGGTCTCTGAGAATTCTATCTAATAGGTAAGTATGTACAGTTTTTATTTTATTTTTATTTATTGCTTTTAACCTTTTGATAATAAACGCTGAATCATTCGCTATAAAGTATTAAATTGATATTCAATAAAATTAGGTATAATAAACCGAAATTATTTATATCAGATAAAAATTTAATGCATCACTGCGAAGTTTACCGTTTATTCATAAGGTATAAATATCTTTAATCAATCAATTCAAAATATTTCAGAAATTCGTCAGGAGTAAAACTAGGTAATATAGCCGAAATTACTTTACCCAAAAGAGGGACGTATATTTTTGATAATATTTGATTGATTAAAGTGGGATAAAAGACCAAAAAAAAAAATTTTATTTTATTTTTACCATGTTTTTAAAATTAATATTATTTTAATATGTAATTATATTATTTTAAATATAAGATTGTAAAACTAATGTATATAAATATTAATGATATTTATATGAAATTTTATGCATTTTAAATTTAAGTTTGGTGTGAATTTAAAAATAAAAAATTTACTTTACTATATTAAGTTAAAATTTTGATTTCTAAAATTCATCGTGAGTTGAAGACTAGGTCGTTGAACCGAAATTGCTTTACCCGAGGGCAGGACGAGAAATTTTATTATCATTATTTTTAAGTTTATTGATCTAAAGTATGCCAAAAACATTAAAAAAACTCAAAAATCTTTGCTTTTAAAACAATCGCTTTAAAATGACAATTTTTAAATTTTGTCAAGGGACGAACTAGGTAAAGGTACCAAAACGACCTCAACCCAAAGAAAGGAACAAAATTTTAAAAATTACTCCATTAATTGTTTTATTAATAAAGGTTTATATATATATATATATATATATATATATATATATATATATATATATATATATATATATATATATATATATATATATATATATAAAGAGAGAGAGAGAGAATACCGCACTCGCGGAGCTCCTGAGGGTAAATAGCACCGCAGTCGCGGAGCATCAAAATCCCAAACCAGTTAAATGGTCGAGACAGACCAGTCCACACACACACTTTCATTATTTTCTGCGAAAAAACCCACAAAAACACTCTCAAATTCGCAATTTTTCACCGATAATCATCAAATTTCTTGCTAAAATCATGTTGAGAAGAATCCTACCAAGAAGTTTTTCAAGAAGATCGGTAATTTCTACACACAAACACTCTTTAATTCGGATTTTAAGTGTTCTTGAGCATATTTTAACCTAATTTGATTTTGATAAATTCTAGCTTAATTGTGCTTAAATTGTTTGTATATTATGCTTGTATAACCCAGATTGATGCTATTTAACATGATTAGAAGCCTTAAACTTCAAATTTTTAACAATCTAAGGTTTGTGTTCTTGAGCAAAATTGGGGCTTTTTGATATAAACGGGTTATGGTCGAATTTTGTCGTTGGTTCATGCTTAATTAAGTAGTATAACATGTTTAGGTTGCTAAATGATTCAAACTTTGATCCTAAACATGAATTTTGAGCAAGATTGTTGACTTTTTGAGCCAAAAATGCATGAACTTGATTTAATTGATATTAATGCCAATTGAAACTTGTTTAATTGCTATAATGATTATTTTTGACATGTTTTAGAAGATGAATTCTTAGAAACATTGTATACATTTTCATATATGTTTATTTGTAAAAGTGTAGAATTGTTAATATTATGAAAATGCGTATAAGTTTAATATTGTTCAAACATGTCATTATGATTGTTTTAATTTATAATTTTGCTAACACTAATGCATATTTGGATGCACAAAAATTGTATTTAATATGTTTTGAAGACTGAAAGGGGTGAATCTTCATCCGCTTCCCAGGCTCATAATGCTCCTCCTGAGAATGCAGACGAACAGGAGATTAACGACCAATACGGACAAAATCTACCGCATCAATTCATTTCATATTCAAATATACAAGTGGCAGATTTTCACCCTAATTTAAGATTTGACAGACATTGGATAGATTATCCAAAATATCAGAGGAACTTACACATTCTTCAGTCAAAGGATGTTGAAGTACCCAGGGTGATAGATTGGGAACCGTTAGAAACAGTGGGATTAGCCGAACGAATCAGGGAATTACTTTACCAAAGGTATGGTAATTCTACTTTTAATGATCGGTAATGTTTATTCACTATACGTAGGCCTGTATATAGGGAATGGTGTGTGGAATTATTAAGTACAGTTGAAATAAATGATCAGGTAGCTAGCTTAACTGATCAGAGTTTTATTAGATTTTTATTAGGAGGTGTGATGCGCCATATGTCTCTATTAGATATGGCTCAGGCTTTGTGTATATATACGCCCGAGGAATTAGTATCTAATGATTGTCAAAGGTTAATAATTAATGGTAGAAGGGTTGATGAAATTTTTTGATATGAATGGAATATGGAGTAGAATGACTAGCCATAAGCGATTTCGTAGGGGTTCTTACTCTTATTCCGATATTAATAGAACTGAGCTTAGAGTGATCCATAGGTATTTAGCAAACTCGATTACACAGTGAGGTAGGAATAAAGAAAAGGTGAATGAAAATGATTTATTTCACCTCATGTGTATTCGAGACCCACAGAGTGTTGTGAACATACCTTATTGTGTGGGTTATTACTTATCAGTAATGGTAAGGGGTATGCGAAATAATAGTATAATAGGAGGTGGAATTTTCATTACTTTAATTGCTGAGTATCTCAATGTGGATAGAAGTCAGGGGGGATTATTAGTTGCAGTACCAGAACCCCGTGATAGAATTGATTTACGCGTGTATCATGGTGCAAAGGTTTTAAAGAAACGATATAATGCTGCAGTACCATATGATGGCAGGCATCCACAGGTAGAACGAGATCAGGAGCAAGGTAATGCGGGTGGAGGAAACCAAATGACAGATATAGAAAGAATAATGGCCCAAAGTGCATACAATCAGGCTATGCAACGTGAGTTTCAGGCTTGGCAATATCATCAAGAATATATCAAAGCCTATTTAGCCTCCCAAGGTAGGAACTACATTCCTACTGAACCTGCCTATTTTCCTCCATGGACCGACGATACACGACCACCTTTTCCTACATATGACCCATCCCAAGCGTATCAAAACCTATACCACGAACCTTGGAAGCCCTTCTGGTACAATCAGAATCAACCCTAATTTTCTTAGTTTTATTTATTTTATTATTTGTAATGTTACTACTTTTAATATTTATTTTGGTATTGTAATAGTTTTTATAGTTTTCTAACGTTTTAAATATTAGATTTTATAAATTTTTGAACGTGGGGTGATATACCCAACTTCAAATATATATATATATATATATATATATATATATATATATATATATATATATATATATATATATATATATATATATATATATATATATATATATATATATATATGTTTGTAGTTTATCTTATGTACAAAATAGGGTAAAACAACGCACTTTCAAAGACTGGCATCAAGTTCAGCAAAAGCAACTAATTTTGACGACAAGATTCAAAATATATGTGAAATAACAACTGCAGGAATGAACAAATGATGTGTACCATTTATCATTCAAACAAACAACAATATGTTTGGAAACTTTGGTAAAATTTAATCATTTTTCTACACTAATTACCCTCAATAATTTAAATTGTTATTGATTTCTTGCAAATGAGGGCATTGTAAGATCTTAAGTGTGGGAAGGGATTAAATTCTTTCGGTTTTAAACATTTGACTTATACACATGGTTTAATAGCCACCGTTAAATTTTACTAGCAATGCAGTAGTTGTATTAGAACCTAGTGCTCTTTGATAATAAAGAACAGCCCTAGTCTTATATACTGACTACCTACTTATAGTAAAAATTTTAAAAAAAATTCAACTAAATGAACTCAAAATAATGTTTATACATATTTATGAACGATAAAACTAGGTGTTAACACTGAAATTATTGTTACCTCGGAAAGGACATAAATTGAGAAACAGTCCAAAACGCTTGAATTCATTTAAAATGGAATAGAAGAGAATAAAAAGGCAAAGAAAGAAAAAAATAAAAATCAAGTGTGGGAAAAATTTACCAAGTTATTTAGAACATATATCACATATTTTTGTACAAATAATTAAAGATACTTTTGTTTTGGACAATATTAATCAGTTTTACCCAGTTTATTGTAATATAAATGGAATTTAAAAGGAAGTAAAATCTTCTGAGAAAAAGACACGCGCTTCTTGATTTATGTCAGGAAGTTGTCATCCAGACCAGTTGTAGAGTCTACGCAAAACCTTGAAAAGTTTTCTCGAAAATCAGCTGGAAATCCACGGACCTCAGCATCAAACAGGGTCGCCATGTGGTCAGAATTATGCTAACCATGAGAGGATCTGTCTCGTACAATGGGGGCACCGTTCAAATTAGCTTATAAGACTAATGAATTAGATTCCCATAAAGGATAATCTCCTTAAAGATCAAAAATCGGCTTTTAAGACTGATATTACTCAATCCTTGAGATTGACCTTAAAGATTGAGAATTCAAACTCATGGAATTCAATGATATCTAAACTCGAGCTTGAACGAAAAAATATTTTGATCAAAATTACAAACTGATTTGTTTTCTGAAACCCTATTTTCAATGCGTTCATTACCATTGAACGTAAAATCCTAGGAATTCACCTAGAATTCATTAGGTCACCTGAACTAAATCGGGTGTCAACCGTAAGAACGGTGGTTGCATAGCATGGTCGAAGACAGGACCTTGTGCCAGACTGAAAAACTATAGGATGATCTTTACTATTGCTCCTACAAAGGATAGTAATTGCATCCGACACGATATAGACCATAATCAAAAGCATGTCATTAGACAGTGCCTTAACAATTGCTTGTTCAACGCTTTTCTTTACAACCGGACGGTAGTTTACCGAAAGGTAATATACGGAGCAAGTATACTGGACGTGTTGCTTTCCTAATACAAGGTTAGCAAGTGGGTGACACAAAACCATAAGTTTTGAGCTAAAATTTAAAAAAAAAATGAAACCCACAAAACCCACAAAAACATTTTGCAAACACCGGTGAAGGGTTATTCCGAAAAACTTATCTAGGGTAAAATCTAGAATGTATTTTCAAAAGATCAAATGTTTTCATAAAGATCCAATTTCCTAAAGGATCTAAATTTTCATTGTCATGTGGGACTGTAAACCACATTGTTACTATCATTGTTCATACCACCGTATCAAAATTACTGATGTACAAAGTGTGAAGAATAAAGAAGTGATTCAAGTATGTTTTTATTTCAAGTTCTATATTGCTTAAGGATAAGCAACGCTCAAGTGTGTGAATATTTGATAATGCTAAAAACGAACACATATTTCATAGCATTATCCTTCAAGAAAGACAAGCTTTTAGTTGCAATTGTTCTAATTCCTAGTGATATTCGTTTAAATAATAAAAGGTGAAGATAAAAGACAGATTCGATGATTTGAAAATGCAAACGACCAAAAAGCTAAAAAGTACAAAGTACAATCCAAGTGGTTTAAATTATTGATGAGAAACATCTAAAAATTACAATAGTACAAGTCGCAAAAAGCAAAGTACAAGATATTAAATTATACAAAAAGGCGTTCGAAAATCTCGAACCAAGAAATGAACCAACTATCAACGAACGACTCAACAAAGCTAAAATTACAAATCAACTATGCACAAGAATATAATATAATATATAATTAATTATATATAATATTATATATTATATTTATCAGCAGCCCACGTTTAATTCACTATGGTGAGCTGGAATCCATAGCTCCGCAATCGTGGAGCTGTGAGGAACAAAATGACCACAGTCGCGAAGCTCTACAGTTCAGAGTGGGCCTATAAAAGGCCGCGCATTCTGCCGATTTCATTAAACCTTTTTCTACTTCAATCTCTCAATATATATTTATATTTATAATTTTAATTTTAATATTAAGTTAATAATAATAATAAGATTATTTTAGCGAATGTTTTAAGGTTTGTAAGTCGAAACTCTGTCCGTGTAACACTACGCGATTAATACTCATTGTAAGTTATGTTCAATCTTTTTAAATTAATGTCTCGTAGAAAAGTTATTATTATGTTTATTTAAGCCGAAGTAATCGTGATGGTGGACTAAATATTAAGACTGGGTTATTGGGCTTTGGACCATAATTGGGGTTTGGATAAAAGTCCGACACTTGTGGAAATTGGACTATGGTCTATTAATGGGCTTTATATTTGTTTAACTGAATGATAGTTCGTTAATTTAATATAGAGATTTACAATTTGATGTATCTATAAATAACTACATACACTCGATCGGACACGATGAGCGGGATATTTATAAATACTAATAATCGTTCATTTGGCCGGACACGGGAATGGATTAATAGTCAATGGACTCATTAAAACAGGGGTGTATTACATACAAGGAAAATTGGTGTAATTGTTAACAAAGTATTAAAACCTTGGGTTACACACAGTCGATAACCTAGTGTAATCATTAACAAAGTATTAAGACCTTGTTACAGTTTAAGTCCCCAATTAGTTGGAATATTTGACTTCGGATATAAGGGTAATTTGACGAGGACACTCGTACTTTATATTTATGACCGATGGACTATTATGAACAAAAACCAGATGGACGTATCGAATAATCCAGGACAAAGGACAATTAACCCATGGTAATAAATTAAAATCAACACGTCGAACATCATGATTACAGAAGTTTAAATAAGCATAATTTCTTTAATTTATATCTCATAGTACTTTTATTTACCGTCATTTTATTTATTGTCATTTTATTTATTGTACTTTAAATTACTGCAATTTTATTTATCGCACTTTTATTTATCGTCATTTACTTTACGCTTTAAATTAAGTTATATTTATATTTAATATTTTACATTAGGTTTAAATTGTGATTTAAGAAGTAAAATCGACAAATCGGTCACTAAACGGTAAACACCCCTTTTATAATAATAATACTACTATATTACTTATATATATATATATATATATATATATATATATATATATATATATATATATATATATATATATATATATATATATATATATATATATATACACACACAAATATACTTTAAAATAAATATAGCGTTAAACTCAGCTGTCTCCCTGTGGAACGAACCGGACTTACTAAAAACTACACTACTCTACGATTAGGTACACTACCTATAAGTGTTGTAGCAAGGTTTAGGTATATCCATTCAATAAATAAATAAATAACTTGTGTAAAATTGTATCGTATTTAATAGTATTTCGTAGTAAATTATAATCTATTTCGTACTACATCTCACACACATCAGAACCTAAAACATACTTAGATACATTTAGGATGGTCACCAAGTCCTAACAAAGAGTTGCTCTTTCCTTTTTACATGTGTTGGACATTAATGTATACTTATACATTAATCATGTAATGTGTTACATTACAAGAAAGCTTGTGAAAGCTTCAAATAAATTGTTGGGCAATATCTATATGGTTGATCTTAGAATATGAATTAACTCTTTCCATGACTAACATTGAGTATTACTTAATTACATGCTACTTGCTAATATGTTTAATACTCATTGATGTGCTTATGATTAATAACATGCTCTTGTTCTTGCTATAGATTGCTACATGTTATAAGTTGTAAGACAAGTAATTGCATGACTAGTTTACTCCATATGTATTAAGTTTTTTACAAAGTTCATAAGTGTTAAATGTTCATAACCTATTTGGTATTATGATATGTAAAGTTTACCAACACACATATTGAACTATAACTTGAAATATGCTCATGTCTACTAACATGTCCAAACATAGTTTAATATTAACATGGTGTCTTAGCATGATTTACATGTTTAGCTAATAAGACATCATAACTACATCTAATTAATGCTTGAGCTTAAGAGATGGAATATAACATGATTAATGACTAATTAGATCAAAAGTGATAATGATATGTTGACTAGCCATTAGAATTGAACCATGTGTGGTGAATACTACCAAATACTTATGATAAATCTGTGATTGCCTCAAATGACCATCAAGACACTTATCCAAGAATGTTGGATTTACCACTTTGGGTATGACAAGTCACTTTCAATGTGACAACCCAGAAATTTCCGACCAAATTTAAACTTAAATCTTAAATGGTTACGACACGGTAAGCAAAGCCTATAAGGTTGAGTCTTAAAAAGTTTGAACTGTTTCATATATTCATTTACCCTTCGACTGCTCTCGACGATTCACGAACAATTAATTGTAAATAGATATGCGTGTATGTATATATAAATAATAATTCAAAATATAATTTGAAGTATTATATGTTGTTGTTATTAAAAAATAAAAAAAATAAAAAAAATAGGTTATTATAATAATTATTATTTAAAATATATCTCTATATATAAATAAAGTATATTAAAAATAAATATTAAATGATTGTAATACTCGTTTAATGTTCCAATTGATATTAAGCAAGTTAAATTCAAACTTATGTAATTTTAAAATAAACGGTGATACGAAAATGAGTTCTATAAATTTTAGGCTTATTAAAAATGTATTTAGGAACTATTTGTTAAGTTTTAACACTTTTAATATTTAACCCAGAATTGAGAGGGACAGTTGATGTAATTTTTATTTAACAAATTAAGGATCGAATTTTATACCATAATGACCAAAATAAATAAATATAGTTAATTTAAAAATATGAGATTTTTCTGAAGACCCATATCCGCCACTGATTTACAACGGAGTACGAAATACTAGCCCTATTAAACTATCGGCAGAAAATTTAAACAAGAAGTTCACGAGATGCTTTACTAAATTCTTATTTCACATGTTTGATTGATTTTATTAGTATTATATTATTTATTATATCATTATAT
Organism: Rutidosis leptorrhynchoides; assembly: GCF_046630445.1. Taxonomy (NCBI): domain Eukaryota; kingdom Viridiplantae; phylum Streptophyta; class Magnoliopsida; order Asterales; family Asteraceae; genus Rutidosis; species Rutidosis leptorrhynchoides. The sequence goes on along the minus strand of NC_092340.1, from coordinate 283,339,664 downwards.
ATCTCTTTCTATCTCTGTATGATAACACAATTATCACCACTTGCACATTTACATTACTTTTCTTTCTCCTCTTGCATCTTCACCAAAGAAAGAGACCATCATCCACCTGCATACACATATACAATTACATACATATGAACTTCATCTTCTTGCCACCAACATCAACTTACTCAAGTTCAATTAATAATCAAAACCAAAACCATCTCTAGTTCTAGCTAACTTGAGTCGAACCAATACCAAACTCGAACCAAACGAAGAAACCCAGTTGTGTTTGCTAGTCACGAAGATCAAATCCAACCTAAAAACAATATTACTAATTGTTTGAAATCCAAACCCATTTGTTTGTCGTGTTACTCGATGAAGAGCAACCAACAGTATTAACAACTCTAGTGTTGCTATATTATTTTTTTTACCATCATCAAACACAACCAATGATGGCTAGTGTTACACGTTTCTTTATCTCGACCGCTCGATAGGAAACCTATTGTACAGCTCACTACAACATAACCATGGCTCATTAACGAGCTGAACCAAATCAGTTTGCTGTTGGCCAAAGCTCTACCACTACCACCATCGGTTCACCATTTCCAACCGCCACCTTGAACTACTATCATACTTACACACTACCAATACATATTGGTTTACAATATTAATATGTTACAACAAAATAAATCTCGAATGCAGTTTTAAACAATATTATTCAAGCATGCTGACACCAAATCTTGTCCACATATTAGCATGCAATAGCGGAAGCTCTTAATAATCACCTGAGAATAAACATGCTTTAAACGTCAACAAAAATGTTGGTGAGTTATAGGTTTAACCTATATATTTATCAAATTGTAATAATAGACCACAAGATTTCATATTTCAATATACATCCCATACATAGAGATAAAATTCATTCATATGGTGAACACCTGGTAACCGACATTAACAAGATGCATATAAGAATATCCCCTATCATTCCGGGAAATCCATTGGACATGATAAAACAACATAGAAGTACTAAAGCATCCGCAACCATGGATGGGGTTCGTTAGGCCCAATAGATCTATCTTTAGGATTCGCATCAATTAGTAGATCGGTTTACTAACTCTTAGGTTACCAAGCAAAAAGGGGCATATTCGACTTCGATCATTCACCCATATAATGTAGTTTCATTTACTTGTGTCTATTTCGTAAAACATTTATAAAACTGCATTTATTCTCATCCCAAAATACTTGATTTTAAAAGTGGGACTATAACTCACTTTCACAGATTTTTACTTCATCGGGAAGTAAGACTTGGCCACTGGTCGATTCACGAACCTATAACAAATATGTACATATATATCAAAGTATGTTTAAAATATATTTACAACATTTTTAATACGTTTATGTTTTAAGTTTATTAAGTCAGCTATCCTCGTTAGTAACCTACAACTAGTTGTCCATAGTTAGATGTACAGAAATAAATTGATATATATTATCTTGACCCAATCCACGACCCGGTGTATACACGTCTCAGGCTAGATCACAACTCAAAGTATATATATTTTTGGAATCAACCTCAACCCTGTATAGTTAACTCCAACATTACTGCATATAGAGTGTCTATGGTTGTTCCAAATAATATATATAGATGGGTCGATATGATATGTCAAAACATTTGCATACGTGTCTATGATATCCCAAGATTACATAATATATTAGAATATAAGTATTATACAATATAAGTTAGCTAGGATATGATTAATATAAATTTGTTACCAATATTCACGTAGCTACAACAAGTAAAAATATCCAATCTTGTTTTACCCTTAACTTCTTCGTTTTAAATACGTTTTGAGTGAATCCAATTGCTATGGTTTCATATTGAAATTAAGTTTATGAATATATACAGAAAGATTATAAGTTTATAGTCATAAATATAGGTTACAAGTCATTTTTGTAATGGTAGTCATTTCAGTTGAAAGTACGACGTCTAGATGACGATTTTGGAAAACATACTTCCACTTTGAGTTTAATCATGATTTTTGGATATAGTTTCATGTTCATAAGAAAAATCATTTTCCAAGAAGAACAACTTTTAAATCAAAGTTTATCATAGTTTTTAATTAACTAACCCAAAACAGCACGCGGTGTTACTACGACGGCGTATATCCAGTTTTACGGTGTTTTTCGTGTTTTCGGGTTTTAAATCATTAAGTTTGCATATCATATAGATATAGAACATGTGTCTAGTTTATTTTAAAAGTCAAGATAGAAGGATTAACTTTTGTTTGCGAACAAGTTTAGAATTAACTAAACTATGTTCTAGTGATTTCAAGTTTAAACCTTCGAATAAGGTAGCTTTATATATATGAATTGAATGATGTTATGAACATCATTACTACCTAAAGTTTAGTAGGTAAACCTACTGGAAATTATGAAAAAATAACTTGAGCTTCAAAGGATCCTTGGATGGCTTGAAAGTTCTTGAAGCAGAATCACGACACGAAAACAAGTTCAAGTAAGATTTCCACTCGAAATAAGATTGTTATAGTTATAGAAATTGAATAAAAGTTTGAATATGAGTATTACCTTATATTAGAAAGATATCTTACAATAAATAAGAAAGGTTTCTTGAGGTTGGATGACCACTTTACAAGATTGGAAGTAAGCTAGCAAACTTGGAAGTATTATTGATTTTATGAAACTAGAACTTATAGAATTTATGAAGAACACTTAGAACTTGAAGATAGAACTTGAGAGAGATCAATTATATGAAGAAAATTGAATAATGAAAGTGTTTATAGGTGTTTTTGGTCGTTGGTATATGGATTAGATATAAAGGATGTGTAATTTTGTTTACATGTAACTAAGTCATGAATGATTACTAATGTTTTTGTAATTTTATGAGATATTTCATGCTAGTTGCCAAATGATGGTTCCCACATATGTTAGGTGACTCACATGGGCTACTAAGAGCTGATAATTGGAGTGTATATACCAATATTACATACATCTAAAAGCTGTGTATTGTACGAGTACGAATACAGGTGCATACGAGTAGAATTGTTGATGAAACTGAACGAGGATGTAATTGTAAGCATTTTTGTTAAGTAGAAGTATTTTGATAAGTGTCTTGAAGTCTTTCAAAAGTGTAAGAATACATATTAAAACACTACATGTATATACATTTTAACTGAGTCATTTAAATCATCGCTAGTCGTTACATGTAAATGTTGTTTTGAAACCTTTAGGTTAACGATCTTGTTAAATGTTGTTAACCCATTGTTTATTATATCTAAAGAGATGTTAAATTATTACATTATCATGATATTATGATATATTAATATATCTTAGTATGATATATATACAGTTAAATGTTGTTACAACGATAATCGTTACATATATGTCTCGTTTCGAAATCATTAAGTTAGTAGTCTTGTTTTTACATATGTAGTTCATTATTAATACACTTAATGACATGTTTACTTATCATTTATAATGATTAAACATAGTGTATCAATATCTTAATATGATTCATATGTATTTATTAAGACGTTGTTATAACGATAATCGTTATATATATCGTTTCGAGTTTCTTAATTCAATAAACTCAATTTTATGTATATAACTCATTGTTAAAATACCTAATGAGATACTTACTTATCATAATATCATGTTAACTATATATATAATCATATATATGTCATCATATAGTTTTTACAAGTTTTAACGTTCGTGAATCACCGGTCAACTTGGGTGGTCAATTGTCTACATGAAACTCATTTCAAATAATCAAGTCTTAACAAGTTTGATTGCTTAACATGTTGGAAACATTTAATCATGCAAATATAGTTTTCAATTAATATATAATCATGGAAAAGTTTGGGTCACTACATTTTCAATTGTCGAGAGGCATAAGCAATGACTTTCTTTCGTTGCATCAATACACACCCAAAATCATGTTTTGAGGCATCGCAATATACAACAAAATCATCATTGCCTTCTAGAAGTGACAAGATAGGAGCGGTGGTTAGCTTTGTTTTCAAGATTTGAAATGCGGATTCTTGTTCGGTTGCCCAAATGAATTTCTTTCCCTTGTGAGTTAACGCGGTTAGAGGACGTGCAACCAAGGAGAAGTTTTCGATGAATCTTCGATAGTACCCGGCGAGACCCAAGAATTGACGAATGTGAGTAGGAGTGGTAGGAGTCTCCCATTTACTAATGGCTTTGATTTTCGTTGGGTTGACTTTAATACCTTGATCACTTACAACATGACCAAGAAATTGAACTTCCTTCAACCAAAATTCACACTTGGAGAATTTGACATAGAGTCGTTCTTGTCTCAAGAGTTCAAGCACAAGTCGGAGATGTTGTTCATGCTCTTCTTCGCTTTTAGAATAGACCAAAATATCATCAATGAACACAATAACCAATTTATCGAGATACGGTTTGCACACGCAGTTCATAAGATCCATGAACACTGCCGGTGCGTTAGTGAGACCAAATGGCATAATAAGAAACTCATAACTACCATAACGATTTCGGAAAGCGGGTTTGGAGACATCTACCCCCTAAACCCTTAATTGATGATAACTCGAGCGGAGATCGATTTTCGAATATACACGAGATCCTTGTAGTTGATCAAAGAGGTCATCGATGCGAGGAAGAGGATATCAGTTCTTAACCGTGAATTTATTTAGTTCACGATAATCAATGCACATTCGTAGGGATTCGTCCTTCTTTTTAACAAATAAAATCGGAGCGCCCCATGGTGAATGGCTAGGTTGGATAAAACCACGGTCAAGTAGTTTTTGGATTTGACTTTGCAATTCTTTCATTTCAGATGGAGCAAGTCTATACGGTGCACGTGCTACGGGTGCGGCTCCCGGAATAAGATCAATTTGGAATTCTACCGGTCGATGAGGTGGAAGACCCGGTAATTCGTCGGGAAATACATCAAAAAAGTCACTAACAATTGGCACATCATCGATATGCTTCTCATCGGACTCAACTTTCTTAACGTGGGCAAGGATCACAAAACAACCCTTACGGAGTAGTTTTCTAACTTTAAGGCACGAGACGAGGTTGAGTCCGGTGCAACTCTTATCGCCATAAACAATCAAGGGTTCACCATTCTCGATAGGAATTCAGATTGCGTTGAGATCACAAAGGATGTGAGATTTCGTTTTGGCTAACCAATTTATACCGATTATTACATCGAAGCTTCCTAGTTCCATGGGTATCAAGTCAATTTCAAACTCATTACCCAAAATGTTTAACGTACACCCCCGGTAATATGTGTCGGCACTCAATAGTTTTCCGTTGGCCACTTCAATGGTATAAGTGGTATCTAGTGGAAGTGGTGGAGTGCTAAAAGAATGAGTTAAAGTCTTGGATACAAAACTCTTATCGGCACCCGAATCAAATAAACAAGTAACATAAGTGTTGTTGAGAAGAAATGTACCCGTAACTAATTCATTGTCATCTCGGGCTTCCTCGATATTGATGTTGAAAGCTCAGCCGCGCGTATTGGGTTTATCATTCTTCTTCGGGCATGCATTTCTATAATGGCCCGTTTGGCCACATTCGTAACAAGTGACCGTCTTTGGTGCATTGAGCCCCTTTCGAGCGACGGAGGAGACACTTTTACATTCGTTGGCCTTATGACCAACTCCTTGTCACCGATGGCAAATTAGCTTGCCACCTTCACCAAAGTGATGCTTGTTGCATTTGTTGCAAAGAGGTAGGTTTCCGGCATAACCTTTCTTGTCATCGGAGGCGAAAGGCTTCTTGGAAAAGTTGTTGTTGCTTGATTGGGGGGCTTCCCATTTTCTTTTGTTGTTACCCAACTTATCCTCGGCTTTAGGGGCCGGCACTACAATTTCGTCCACCGTTTCTATCAATTTGCGAGCCAAGTTCAAAGCTTCTTGATGATTAGTGGGTTTGAATGACATGACTTCGTGTTTGATGCTATTTAGATGACCATCCATGTAAAGTTCAACCCTTAAGGATTCGGGGTTCACAAGTTTTGGGCACATTAAGGCTAGTTCGGAAAATCGTTGATTATAGGCCTTGAGATCATTTCCGACCGCTTTCAAAGTTCTTAGCTCTTGTTCGAGCCTTCGGGTTTCTTCACGAGGGAAATATTCGATGATCATCTTTTCCCTTAAGTCGGCCCAAGAGAGGGCGTGAGCTTCATCGGTACCCACCGATTGTACATAGGTGTTCCACCATGTGAGGGCGACACCGGTGAAAGTGTGAGTGGAGTATTTGACCTTATCTTGGTCCCGACAATCGCTTATGCTAAAAACGGCCTCCGTTTGTTCGAACCATCAAGTGAGAGTAACCGGTCCCCCGATCCCATCAAAAGTATGAGGTTTGCACCCCATGAAGGCTTTGTATGAGCATCCCTAATTTGAATTACCGGCTCCATTGTTGTTGTTGTTGTGGTTGTTGTTATTGTTGTTGTTGTTGTTGGATGAGTGACCGGCCATGGCCGTATCCACGGAGGTGGCTATCATTCGTTGTAGAGCTTGTTCGGGAGTCTCGTGGCGTGGCACACGGCGAGGAGGCATTGTTCCTTCAAAACACAAGAATACCGTTGATTAGTATTTTCAATAATACTAATCATGATATGGAATAAGGATAGAGAGAAAATTTTCCTTGACTTGCCTTAAATTCTTTATGTCATAATGTCGTAACGTTCATATGAGTCACCGTAATATAATCCCGAAAATTATATTACCCTAATTCATATGTGCATTCGACATTATTTCACTAAGTCAAGGTGGCGTGTCAATCAAATTAAACAGCATGAGAATAAGATGAAAATAAGAGTAGATATGAGTAAAAACGTTCGAGTATAAATGCACAAGTAGTCAAGTAATTCCTACTTCAAGTCTATATGCCGGTTGTAGTCTAGACTTACTAATGTACCCTATGACTCGGAGTTGACACCAATGAACTCTAAATCGCTACAACTAACGCTCTGATACCATCTGTAGCGACCCGACAAAATTGTCATTGACGGCGCCGTCTACTTAGGTCCCGTTATGTGGTCATAAGTCTTTAAAATAACGTTTGACCAAAGATATGTCGCATTCATTTCAAATGTAAGAGTGTTTCAAAGTTTACAAGAATTGTTCAACCATAAGTTATGATACTAAGTTATAAGTACACTTGAAACCTATGCGACACAATTTTAGATAAAGTCAAAAAACGCTCCACGTATGCATGTATACTCGACATCCAAGCAAGTATCAAAAGAAAATAAGCAGAAACATGTATCACAAAACGTTCAAGGACCTGAGAAAAACATAGAAATCTGTCAACGAAAATGTTGGTGAAATCATAGGTTTAAGTAAGTAAGTACAAATGAACCACAAGATTTATATCATTGAAATAATAGTTATCCATTCCAAAAATTGTTATCACGAGCACCCAATTATCAAGGCTTAACATTCCTTCCACAGAACCCCATCACAATAGTGTTAGAACATACACTGTTTCTCGAAAATATATTTCATTCGTAGATGGTAGCGAACCGTCTGAATGAGGGTTTGTCAAACCCATATGGATCCATACAACATAAGTTCTCGCTTACACCCGGCAAGTGTAACTAATGATAATCGAATTGAGGATTTTGTTCTAAACTCGTATGTAGAATGTTTGTTTTCCTGTACTTGTGTTCACTTAGTAAAAAGAAACGTTTATGTTTTCTCATCCCAAATATAAGTTCAAAAGAGTAAAAGTGGGACTATGATCTCACCTTAAGTGCACGTATGTAAAAGTACTTCAACAAGTAAACGTGTGCAAGAACGAACGCTAGTCTTGACCTAAACAAATAGGTTGTATCAATATCAGTAAACACGGTTGGTCAAAGTGTGCAATTAGTCCTATGGCTCGTTACGACTCGATTATAATAGCATGTGAATCAAATTGTCATGTTTCATGCAAGGTACAAGTATAAAAGCATGTTAGAATGATTGCATAAGTATTTGGTTAAGTTTGATTAAAAGTCAACTTTGGTCGGGTCAAAGTCAACGAAAAAGTCAACACGTTCGGATCGGGTCCCGAACTATTTTTCTGAGGTTTTTATTCATATATAAGCATGTTAGAACAAGTTACATGTGAATCGAAGGTGCGTAGCATAGCAAACATTTCTCAAAATTTGACAAAGTAGGTCAGAAGCCAAACACGGCAAATGTCGCGCCGCGACCAAAGAGTGCCGCGCCGCGGCAATCAACGTGATCTGATGCCTGGTATGTTTCAATTTTCCAAGTCCCAAACCAATTTTCATTTAAACACAAAACACAAACCGTAAACCCTTACGACACGTATCTTATATCGTTGGAAATGTAATTTGACAAGGAACACAACTAAACACGTTTCATCAATCAAAAACATCATTTGCAAATATCGAGTTTCCAAATTAAATGATCAAATAAATGCTCATCATTAATGATTCAATTTCATAAATGCACAATTATGATTCGGGAATTAAATGCACACATGGGATACGCTGTTTCGTAGGTAATTACGCATACAATACAACTAAACGCTTACAAACAACATTGCATGGCATTCAATGCATCAAATGTTCACATTTAGTTCTATCAAACCCTAACCAACATCACCAAAATCAATAATCAAGTTATGAAGTTTTTCTTAAATAATCTACACATCACATTGGAGCTAGTGATACTAGTAACACAATTAAAACATGCACTCATAACATTTAAAAACATTCAAGCAACCAAATTACCAAATCAAACATACCAAAATTCAAGTTCATGCTAGTTGCTTAAAATAACAAGATCGAACATATAAACCACATATTCATGTTAGAATTGAGCCATAGACACTAATTAACACTTTTACAAGTAAAAATCATCAAGAACACAAAATCTAGTGATTTTAGAAAGTTACCCAAATGAGAAGTAATCGGTATGGATTCGAAGAGGAAGATGCAAGGATTCCGAATATGTACTTTGTTTGGATTGATGCTTGCTCGATTTGATTTAGATGATGAATCTTTAGATTGGTGTTTGAGAGAATTTAGTGAAAGTATTAAAGAAAAAGGAAAATGAAATGGAAAATGAAAAGAGGTGGTGGGTGTTGACTAGTCCATCTAGTCACACCTTTGATCAATTGGCGAAACTAGTCCCTCGAGTTCGGTTGCGGGTGCGTAAATTACCTAAATGAGATAATTTAGAAACGCGTATTAACGGAAGGTGTTATAATTATATAACGGACTTTAAAATAGTTAACAGAATGTAAACGAAAAAAGGCGGGATGTTACAATAAATATAGTTAATTTAAAAATATGGGATTTTCCTGAAGACCCATATCCGGCACTGATTTACAACGGAGTACGAAATACTAGCCCTATTAAACTGTCGGCAGAAAATTTAAACAAGAAGTTCACGAGATGCTTTACTAAATTCTTATTTCACATGTTTGATTGATTTTATTAGTATTATATTATTTATTATATCATTATATATCTCTTTCTATCTCTGTATGATAACACAATTATCACCACTTGCACATTTACATTACTTTTCTTTCTCCTCTTGCATCTTCACCAAAGAAAGAGACCATCATCCACCTGCATACACATATACAATTACATACATATGAACTTCATCTTATTGCCACCAACATCAACTTACTCAAGTTCAATTAATAATCAAAACCAAAACCATCTCTAGTTCTAGCTAACTTGAGTCGAACCAACACCAAACTTGAACCAAACGAAGAAACCCAGTTGTGTTTGCTAGTCACAAAGATCAAATCCAACCTAAAAACAATATTACTAATTGTTTGAAATCGAAAACCATTTGTTTGTCGTGTTACTCGATGAAGAGCAACCAACCGTATCAACAACTCTAGTGTTGCTATATTTTTTATACCATCATCAAACACAACCAATGATGGCTAGTGTTACACGTTTCTTTATCTCGACCGCTCGACCGGAAACCTATTGTACAGCTCACTACAACATAACCATGGCTCATTAACGAGCTGAACCAAATCAGTTTGCTGTTGGCCAAAGCTCTACCACTACCACCATCGGTTCACCATTTCCAACCGCCACCTTGAACTACTATCATTATCATCAAGAAAACGTTTCATTTTCTGTTTATTTCGTGAAACCATACAACCACTATCACCATCGTGACACCTCTTCACCATAAACTCACTTTTATATCTCTATCATGATCAAACGCTACTATTATTATTTGTTCGAATCTTGCAACCCAAACATCAAAAAACACCAATCGCCACTACTTGTTGTTGCTACTGTATCCTACCTGTGTTTTCACGATCATTAAAAACCCAAACACAACCACCACCTTAAACCACCCTCACAACCATCAAGACCCGTCACCATTTTTTCTGTTTCTAATTCGGTTTCATTCACCAAAATGCCACCGGAGAACAACCACCACTCGCTACTATCTTTCTCTCTTCTTCTTCTTCTTCGTAAAACCACCATGTGCATCATCATTAAAAACCTGCTTCCACCGCCATAACCATTTTGATAACCACCATACGTACCTATGTACTGCTACCCGTATTATTCCTGTTTTTCTGTTGAGCAAAACCGAAGACAATTCACCCTTGTGTTGTTACTGCCTTTTGTACAAACAACCTCGAAACCCATCACCACACACCTCCACGTTTACGCTTTTGTTCCTACTTATGTTCCTGATCAACAACCACCTTCAAATTTTAAATACTATCGAAACCCACCCATTTAAGGAAAAAGATGATGAATTGAATTATGCATACAATAATAAGATGCCACACATCTAAGTGTGTCACCAAAGTTGGGCTGTTGTAAGTAAATAAAGAGGATAATCAACTGGATGGTGGGTCATGGTAATATTATAAAAAAAGTGACGAGATTGATTACATGTTTAGGTGGGCGCCGAGATATTTTAAGAATGAATAAAGCTTGATGAGTTGTTTGCATTTTCGTTTGGATTACAGCTCATTTAATTGACTTCCTAAATTGAAGCGGGTCTCTATTATTATATATTAATATGCCAATCTTTCCAAACTTAAATAATAATATGAAAATGATAAATGGTGATAACGAAAATAATAATGGTAATGATATCATGATTCGGTGAAGAAAAAGATGATGATGGTTTGATAATGATAAAATGGATGAATAGAGTTAAGTTGTGAAATAAAACAGAAATGAATGAAAAGCATAATGGTTAAGGATGTTATCGGGACGTCGCGGGTTCAAACCCGAACTTGGGCATTTTTTTTAAGGCTACTACTTCTTTGAGGTAGTATTTCTATTACTATTATTATTATTATCGTATCATTATTAGTATTAATATAAGTATTATTATTATTAATATTATTGTTTTATGAATTAATAAAATAAGTATCATTATTATTTTTATCATTTTTATTATTAGTATTATTATTAGTATTAGTATTATTATTACTAAGTATTATGAATATTATTGTTAATACTATTATTAACATTATTATTATTATTATTATTATTATTATTATTATTATTATTATCATCATCATCATCATTATTACTTTGAACATTAAAATTATTATTTTTAACATTATTATTATTATTATCATTACTAATATTATCATTAGTATTATTACTACTATTACAACAAAAATTATTTATATAAAATATAATTATTAAATATAACATAACTATATTAAAAAAAATTATCTAAAGTATATAAAATAAATATAGTTAGTTAAATTATTAATGAAACACATAATTAAAATAACAATTAAATCACTTATAATATATAAATTTGTTCGATTACAATTATATGTATTAATATGTACATAAATGATATAGGTTCGTGAATCCGAGGCCAACCCTGCATTGTTCAGTTCCGCCGTATGCATATTTTTACTATAAAATATCGTATCGTGAGTTCATTTAATTCCCTTTTACTCTTTACATTTTTGGGACTGAGAATACATACACTGTTTTTATAACTGCTTTATTAAATGCTTTTGAAATATATTTTGAACTGAGAATACATGAAATGCTTTTATAAATGTTTGACGCGATATGACACAAGCAAAACATTCCTCGAATGAATTATTATACAGACAGAAGTTCTGTGGATTATTATTGAATTAGTTAGACGTTATAATTGCCACTAATTGTTGTGAATATTTTCCCTGATTATTATTTCTTGGTAACCTAAGAATAAGAAACGGGTATGGCCCTAATTGACGCGAATCCCATGTCATACCCCGTCCTAATCCATCTGGATGAAGTCACCAACATCTGGTCCCATTGCGATGATCGCCTCCAAATAATGTCTTTAAAATGAGCAAATACACAGCGGAAGATTTCTTTCATACCTGAGAATAAACATGCTTTCAAGTGTCAACCAAAAAGTTGGTGAGTTCATAGGTTTATCATAAAACAATAAAATTCATCATTTTGATAGACCACAAGATTTAAATGCTGCATGGTACAAATGGGCCCGAATTCTATACCCACCTGTAATGTACATGCGATATCTTTTAAATACAGTACACCTTTCTCGTGTATGAAATCATCTTTCATAAATCTTAGTAACCGTACACATATCTCGTGCACAAAAATAACATACACATAACCTGTGTATAAAATCATTCTCTCGATACATAACATTCATATCAATTGGTGGCAATTATCATGTCCACATAATTCAATGGTGGCAATTATCATGTCCACATAATTCATTGGTGGCAATTATCATGTCCACATAATTCAATAATAATCCGCAGAACTTCTGTCTGCATAATAATTTATTCGAGGAATGTTTTGCTTGTGTCTATCTCGTCAAACATTTATAAAAGCATTTCATATATTCGCAGTTCAAAATATATTTCAAAAACATTTAATAAAGCAGTTGTAAAAACAGCGCATGTATTCTCAGTCCCAAAAATGTAAAGAGTAAAAGGGAATCAAATGAACTCACCATACTGTATTTCGTAGTAAAAATACATATAACATCATTGAACAGTGTAAGGTTGGCCTCGGATTCACGAACCTTTATTAATTATATATATTAACACATATAATGGAACTCGAACAAATTTATATATCATTATTAATTGTTATTTTAATAAATTATATGTTTCATTAATAACTTAATTATCTTTATTTATTTCATATACTTTTAGAGCATTAATTAGTATTTATTATAAAAATATTAATATAGTTATGTTATATCTATTAAATGTATATAAATAATGATAATAATGATAATAATAATTCTAATAATAATAAAAATGATAATTTTAATAATAATGTTGTTTTTAATAATAATGATAGTAAAAATGATAATTTTAATAAAAATAATGATTTTAATAATAATTATAACTTTAATAATAATGTTACTTTTAATAATATAATGATAATAATAATAGAAATAATATTACTGATAAAAATAATAATAATAATAATAATGATAGTAATAAAAATAATGATAAAAATAATAATAATGATAATTCTAATGATAATAATGATACTTAATAATAATAATAATAATAATAATAATAATAATAATAATAATAATAATAATAATAATAATAATAATAATAATAATAATAATAATAATAATAATAATAATAATAATAATAATAATAATAATAATAATAAAATGATATTTCTAATAAAAATGATAGTTTTATTAAAAATGATAATCTTAATAATAATTATATTTTTTAATAATAATGATAATACTAATAATAATATTAGTAGTCATAATAATTTTCATGTTTAATTCCTAACTTATAAATATGAACCCTACAGTTCTAATTCATAATCATAATCTTTATCGTATATGTGTTAATATAATTATAATCTTTTTCCATAATCCTAACCATATCATCTTTTATTAACTTCGTAAAATAATTATGATTATATTATTAACATGTTCATAATCGTAATAATCTTGACAATAATAATAATAATAAGAAAAGAGGGCTACCTTAAAGAATAGGTTTGGTAAAAAAAACTAAAGCCCCTGCCCGGACTCAAACTTGTAACCTCTTGCTTCTACAACCACACCCTTAACCATTCAAGCTGTTTCATTTTTCCGTTTTAACTAGTAACTGAAATGTATTTAACCCATAACCTTCTGTTTCCATTTTCTATTTTCATCTCGTTAAACAACAGTAAACGAATTTTATCACCACTATTGTTGTAACAATACTTCATAGCAGCAGTTGTCAATCCATATATAGGAGTTTTGTTCTCGGGCCATAGCACCAACAAGATCACGACCCAAGTACAATTTACGGCCCAACAAACAAAACAAACATAGCCCAACATTAAAACTCATCGGCCCACTATGTAATTTCTGTTTTGGTGTCCAGGTGTTTTCACGAATAACAGAGGTCGACAAAAAAATAAATAAATAAATAAATAAAAGGGTTTCAAAATTGTCGGCCAAAAGAAAAAGGGATACGCCAGATAAATCCAATTCTTCATTTTAGTGCCTCAATGTTTATCATAGAAATACTAAGCGTACAGCTGCAGGTGGGTTATCATTTTGATTATGATTTTATGATGATTATGGTGGTTATATGGTGGGTGTTGTGGTGGTTTGATGAGCCGATACAGTAACAGTAATTCATGGGTTTGGGTTCGTATGTAGCTGCAACACTATTGGGTCTGTTTTGCTTCGATTTTTGCAATGGAAACAAAAACAAACACAGCTACTAATGCTGTGGTTTGAACCAAATAAAAGGAATGTTAATTTACATGGGTTTTCGACGGTGGTAATGGTTTGGTGGTCGACAGAAGAACGTAGCAGGTATCACACTTGGTGGCCGTTAATTCGGAACAGAAAATATGAAAGACGGTGAAGGTGATGATGGTAAGTGGCGGTCACGGGGTTTAAAGATGGCGTTTCATGGGTTCAAGGTGGTGAGGGTATTTGAGGTTGATCATGGTTGTGGAGTTTGATGTTGGTGGTTATAAATTTCTTGGTTGTCAAATTGATACAGAAAACGAAATTATATATATATATATATATATATATATATATATATATATATATATATATATATATATATATATATATATATATATATATATATATATATATATATATATATATATATATATATATATATATATATACATACATACATACATACATACGTATAGATGATGATCGTGGTGGTTGTAGATGGAGATGAAATGGTGGTGTTCTACGGTTGTTTAGCTGGAGTTTTGCAGCAGGTCTCAATGGTGGGAATTCAAATGGGTTGGGTTGATGTTTAGACTACAATTGACGAGAGACACAAACACTTTAGTGTCGATTTAATATTATGAATAAGAAAGGTGGTGAGATGGTTGTAGGTTTATAAGCCAAGAAAATAGTAGTTTGTTGTTGCTTATTCAAATGAAAGTATGGAAGCATGATTGATGATGTGCATTAAAAGAAAGGAAAGAGGATGAACATAAAGGAAAAGGTTCGGTTGTTTGTAAAGAAAAGAAAGTAATAAGTGGGGGTGGATGTGATCATGTGGGTGTTAGTGAATTGTCTTGTATCTGAATGCATATCTATATAATTCCAATGTGTAAATGTCACTCACATGCTATGAATGTATCTATCTAATAATTGTAAAGTTTATCAAACAAACACAATACCTAATCAATAATATCAATATAATTCACGAGTCAGTTGAAATGAAATAAATAGATGGATCCCCCAAGTGAAAAGAACAGGTAAGAGAAAATAAAGTAGGAATCTCAATTTTTGGTAGAGTAACGCATACAATCATATTTTGGTTCACTGATAGTTGATTGATAACAAAAATATATAATATATATTATAATAATAATAATAATATTCATATATTAATCAAGAGGAAGAATCAAAGAAAAGTAATCGCATAGGCTCGTCTAGTATTTATTTTAATACACTCACAAGCTCGCAACTTATTTAATATCAATCGAAACAATGGACGTGTGTTATTATTGCTTACTAACTAAGTTCGACACAATATATGTATATTCGATATACTTTACATATATATACCTATCTATAGATTTATTTAAAAAAAAAAAAATTTATTATATCTTATATTATTTTACTTTACAAAATTTATTCTAATAACTAAATAATATAATATTTCAAATTATAT
Organism: Rutidosis leptorrhynchoides; assembly: GCF_046630445.1. Taxonomy (NCBI): domain Eukaryota; kingdom Viridiplantae; phylum Streptophyta; class Magnoliopsida; order Asterales; family Asteraceae; genus Rutidosis; species Rutidosis leptorrhynchoides. The sequence continues at coordinate 283,323,527 of NC_092340.1, read as the reverse complement.
TTTGAATTATATATAAATATATATATATATATATATATATATATATATATACACACACACACACATATCTATTTACAATTAATTGTTCGTGAATCGTCGAGAGTAGTCGAAGGTCAATTGAATATATGAAACAGTTCAAACTTTTTAAGACTCAACCTTACAGACTTTGCTTATCGTGTCAAAAATATTAAATCGTATCGAGAGTTTGGTTTAAAATTAGTCGAAATTTTCCGGGTCACTACATCCTAAAGGTAACTACCGGGATTAACACCCCCACCCAGAATGTTCACTAGACGGAAGAGCTAGTGGACGTGGTGTTTAGTACTTCGAGGTTTATATATTATACATACGAGATGTTCTGTTTTGGGGATATTATTGATGCACATTATATGTTAAGGTCGGTTACCATGTTGAGCAATGAAATCAAATTGAATGTTATGTATCAAGAGAATGATTTTTATACACAGGTTATGTATATTATTTTGTACATGAGATATGTGTACGGTTATTAAAAATCGCGAGGCAACCTATGGGGGAGAAAAGGATACGAACCTACTCTGCTAAGCATTATGAAAAATGGTTTTGTACACGAGATAGGTGTACTGTATTTAAATCTTGTGGTCTATCAAAATGATGATTTTTACTGCTTATGATAAACCTATGAACTCACCAACCTTTTGGTTGACACTTAAAAGCATGTCTATTCTCGGGTATTAAGGAAATCTTCCGCAGTGCATTTGCTCATTTCAAAGACATTACTTGGAGTCATTCATGGTATATTTCAAAAGACGTTGCATTCGAGTCGTTGAGTTCAACAAGATTATTATTAAGTCATTGATAGTTGATATAATATGAAATGGTATGCATGCTTGTTAACTTTCGATGTAATGAAAGTTTGTCTTTTAAAAACGAATGCAATGTTTGTAAAAATGTATCATTTAGAAGTCAAGTACCTCGCAATGAAATCAACTATTGTGAGTCCTTTATAATCAATATGAACGGGTCCTTTCAGTTGGTATCAGAGCGGTGGTCTTAGTGAACCAGATATTGCATTAGTGTATCTAACTGATAGTTGTTTAGATGCATTAGTGAGTCTGGACTTCTACCGTGTCTGCATGTCAAAAGTTTTGCTTATCATTTCGTGTCGAAAATTACCTGCTTATCATTCTTAGGGAATCACTTGCTTATCATTCTTAATCTAGACATATCTTACTGCCTGGATTGCACGATTAGTGTATAGACAAAACACATATCTTAGCGTATCTGTTACTGTAAACTTTGTCTGATATATTCCGTAAATTCCTCCGTAATCTACGAAATCTCTTGTTCTATATATACGGATATTCTATGTAATTAGAATACCATCAGATCGCTAGAAATCATTTCATATCAAAAAAATTCTCTATTCAATCGTACGAAATGGAACTCGCCACTAGTTCAAGTTCTTCGGAATCCGACAGCTATTCCGATATTGTGATGCCCCGTACAAAACCATCGTGTACGAATCATCAACAACAGGATCATTACAAGGTCAAACACAATATGCTATTTCAAAATACGTTTGCATTCATGATAAAAAGGTGATGTCTTAACCAACATCAATGTTTAACAACCAAAAGTGTACTTTAACGAATAGAAGCATGGATAATAGTATGTGACCCATAGGTCGTTACAAATCATAGTTTCAAAGGTAATTAAGTTCGAATGCAAGATAAAGTAGTTCATGCAGTGACATCTCTAAAGCAGCGGGTGTCTACAGCAAGACTAGTACACAGCGGAAGCAACCTTAAGCACCTGAGAAAAACATCCTTAAAAATGTCAACACAAAGGTTAGTGAGCTATAGTTTAAGTATAACAGTATGTAAGGTAGGCCACGAGATTTCAGTGCTACAAAGAGCGTTTCAAAACAGTATGATAAAGTATATGTTTAACCGTGGGCACTTGGTTACTAACTTAACGTTTATACCCCCTGAAAGTACACTTGGCAAGTGCGTATGGTTACGAAGTATTAAACACTCGTTAAATTCTAGCGCTACTAGCCCGAGTGGGGATGTCAAACCCTATGGATCCATATATAAGATTCGCATTCACCGCTTCAAAAACCAATGACTAAATGTTACCGAGCTAAAGGGATTGTTTATGCTGTTGTATAACCCACACATATATAAGTTTAAGTACTCGTGCCTAGTATGTAAAACGTAAAATGTACATGTATTCTCAGTTCCCAAAATAAGTTAAAGTTGAAAAAGAGAATGCTATAACTCACAATGATAAAGTAGTGGTAAAGTCGAGTCGGGAAATAAGCAAGTACGTAGGTCCAGAAAGTCCTCAACCTAAGTCAAATAGTACTAAGTCAGTAAATCGTCCTAATAGGTTTAAAAGTATGTAAATAAGGTCTTAAGGGTCATCATCATTCATCATTAAACAAAAGGTGTAAAGTAAGTTTCGTTCAAGTATAGAGTTTAAAATAAAGGCTGAGTTCGATCAGTCACCACGGCCTCAATACCTACTGAAATAAGGTGAGACCAGTGGCCATGGCTCTGTATATGAGTCCTTTAGTTGTGGTAAAAATCCCAGAAGCAAACTCGTCTTCTTTTGACCGTGGTGACGGTCTAAGTGCGAGTAGGTCAGAATTTTCAGCACAACGGTAAAAGACATAGTGACGATCGGAGGGCCATAAATCCTAAACCGTAACTCGGATTAAGACGAGTCCTAAATGAAAAGTTATCTACTCAAACAGATCTATCTGAAAATCATCTTTACAGTAGCCCAGGTAGTACAGGTCAGACACAGAAACAGTAAAACAGTAGGTTCCGGGGTTTCTTGGTACTCGATGCTTATCACGGTTCTCATCCTTGATGCATATAGCTTCAAGTGTACAACTCGTTGATGTGTTTGCATCATCTTAACCAAGGTTTCACCATCATAACACTTGTGTAAGTCCAAGACATGTAGAACAACTCATTTAAGTGTTGCAAGTGTTTTGATGAACCAAAGTTACATCAAAGTCTTAGATCCGACACATACATGAACTATAAAAGTAATATTGAATTATAAACTTGAAAGTAACTAACTAATCAAGATCTTAAGATGTAGAACATAGTTCTTAGTTAGATCTTGAAGATCCAAGACCCAAAAGTCTAGATCTAAAGTTATTAAGTTAAATCTAACACAAGTGTATGAAGTTATAACTAAAGAGTTACACTTCCATGTTCTTGAACCTTTAAAGTTAACTTTTGTTCAAGAAAAAAATGAGATCAAAGTTAACTAGTAACATTTGACCAATTTTAACCAACAAACATGAATTTAAAGTGCATAATATAAAGTAAGAAACTAAGTAAACAAGTAATAAGTTCATGGGTTTCATACTTTTAAAGATTCAAGCCTAAGTCTTGATCTTTAAGAAAAGTAAACTTTAAGTTTGCTTCATGAACTACAAGTATGGTTTTCAACACATGAACTTACAATCTTTACAACAATAAATGTAGAACACAAACTAGGAAGTTTTGTTCTTGTTTGTTCTTGTAAATACAAGATAAAATGAAGAATTAAACTAGGTAGTTTGATTCTTGTAACTAGTAAGTAATATCTAACAAAGACATGTAACAAAATAACAATAATGAACAAGAAATTAAGCAATAACATAAAACAAGTGATGATGATGATTATGTGTGTGTGTGTAATTCGGTTTTAAGACAAGAAAGGAAGAAGAAAAACTTGAACATGTTACTTACAAGTTGAGAGAAAAAGAGAGAAAATGTTATTCAAGTAAAAGTGTGTTTGTGAGAAATGAGGATGCAAGTAAGAAGTAATACAAAAAAATGAAACAAAACCCCTTCCCCATGTGTACTAGGTGACGGTTTGGGGTATCAAAAGGGGGAGGGAGTTGTCTACTAGTTTCTTGCATGATAAAGGTTTAAAAGTTGGTTAATAGATGGCATATGCATGGGAAGAACAAGTAACTAACTAGTAACATGATTCTTCATGTATTAATCACTTAGTTATGTTTGAAAGTAGTACTTACATGTGGTGATGGGCTAATTAAGTCCACTAAGGAAGTAGGGTGGGCTCTTTAAGTCCACTAACATTAATTAAAGCCCAAGTCCAAGTATTTAACAACTAAATCCAAATAAAGCCCAAGTAATTAACTAATAACCTTAGTTAATTAAAATGATTAATAAAACTTAATCATGAATGTAAATAATATCTAGAAATATTATTTGTGTAATGTACGTGTGTCACAAAGATGTTTCGGGCATTCAAAGTCATGTACGATCAATCATGGTAACGAGTAAATGTAATAACATACATTCAATAAATCACAAGTATTAATAATAACAATTATTAATAAATAAACGTTGGAAAATCCAAGGTCGTTACATTACCCACCTGTTAAAGAAAATTTCGTCCCGAAATTTTAAGCTGAGGTAGATGGAGGAGTCGGGAAAAGGTGTGGATACTTCCGCATCATTTGATCCTCTCACTCCCAGGTAAACTCAGGTCCTCATTTCGCATTCCATTGTACTCGGACAATCGGAATCTTGTTGCGTTTCAAAGTTTTAACCTCACGGTCCATAATTTCAACAGGCTCTTCCACGAAGTGAAGTTTGTCGTCAATTGTAAGTTCCTCAAGTGGTATGATAAGTTCGGGTGCAGTAAGACACTTCTTCAAGTTCGACACGTGGAAGGTAGGATGAACTGAGCTCAATTGTGCTGGTAGGTCCAAACGGTAAGCAACGGGTCCAACACGCTCTAAAATTTCAAAAGGACCAATGTATAGTGGGTTTAATTTTCCACGTTTTCCAAATCGGATCACACCCTTCCAAGGTGCAACCTTCAACATTACACGGTCACCAACGTTGAATTCAAAGTCTTTACGTTTAAGATCGGTATAACTCTTTTGACGATCGTGGGCAGTCTTAAGTCTCGCTTGAATCTGAGCAATCTTCTCCGTGGTCTCATGGACTACCTCGGGTCCGGTGATTTGATTTTTGCCTACTTCGGCCCAACAAATAGGAGATCGGCACTTGCGGCCATATAATGCTTCGAAAGGTGCGGCATTAATGCTCGAGTCATAACTGTTGTTGTAAGAAAATTCGGCGAGTGGAAGATATCTTTCCCGGGCCTTTCCGAAATCAAAGACACATGCACGCAACATATCTTCCAAGGTCTGAATCGTGCGTTCACTTTGCCCGTCGATCTGTGGGTGATAAGCAGTACTCATGTCGAGACGGGTTCCTATGGCTTCTTGTAGAGAACGCCAAAATCTAGAAGCAAAATGGGGATCGCGATCTAAGATGATCGATAAAGGTACACCATGACGAGATACAACCTCCTTGATGTATAATTGAGCAAGTCTCTCCAACGTATCCATTTCCTTCATCTCTAGGAAGTGTGCAGATTTAGTAAGGCGGTCAACAATAACCCAGATGGTATCGTATCCACCCACCGTCTTTGGTAGCTTGGTGATGAAATCCATTGTGATCCTTTCCCACTTCCATTGTGGGATTTCCGGTTGCTGAAGTAACCCAGAGGGTCTTTGATGCTCGGCTTTAACCTTCGAGCAAGTCAAACACTTGCCAACATAAGTTGCAATGTCTTTCTTAAGATTCGGCCACCAATACTGTTCTTTAAGGTCGTGGTACATCTTGCCCGCTCCAGGATGAATTGAATATCTCGATTTGTGTGCTTCATCAAGTATAAGGTTCTGTAGGTCTCCATAAAGATGTACCCAAATTCTTCCGGCATAACATCGGAGTCCAGACTCCCTAACCTCGAATCGAGAGACAAGTATGTTCAAATATTTATGAGATATATTCTCCATTTTGAGAGCCTCATCTTGGGCTACTCTGATCTGGCTGTTGAGCTTCGAATGGATGGTGATGTTCAGAGCCCTAACACGAAGAGGTGCCATCCTCTCCTTTCGGCTCAAAGCGTCAGCTACAACATTGGCTTTGCCAGGATGATAGCGAAGTTCACAATCATAGTCGTTGAGCGTCTCGATCCATCGACGCTGTCTCATATTTAGTTGCTTCTGATCGAAGATGTGCTGGAGGCTCTTGTGGTCGGTGAAGATAGTGCTCTTAGTCCCATACAAATAATGTCTCCACAATTTGAGCGCAAAGACAACGGCTTCAAGTTCAAGATCGTGAGTAGTGTAGTTCCGCTAGTGAATATTCAGTTGGCAAGAAGCATAGGCAATAACCTTTGATCTTTGCATCAGTACACAACCGAAACCACTTTTCGAAGCATCGCAATAAACAACAAAATCGTCACTGCCTTCGGGAAGCGTTAAGATAGGTGCAGTGGTCAACTTCTTCTTCAAGGTTTGAAATGCTGATTCGTGTGCGGGTTCCCAAACGAACTTCTTCCCTTTGTGAGTTAACGCGGTCAAAGGACGCGCAATCAAAGAGAAACCTTCGATAAATTTTCGGTAGTAACCGGCGAGACCTAGAAATTGGCGGATGTGAGTTGGAGTAGTGGGGGTTTCCCACTTGCTGATAGCTTCAATCTTGGCGGGATCAACTTTGATACCCTGGTCGCTCACAACATGACCCAGAAATTGGACTTCCTTCAACCAAAATTCACACTTGGAGAATTTGGCGTAAAGTTGCTCTTGCCTCAAGAGTTCAAGTACTAGTCGGAGGTGTTGTTCATGCTCTTCTTTGCTCTTAGAGTAGATGAGGATATCATCTATGAAGATGATAACGAACTTATCCAAGTACGACTTGCAGACACGATTCATGAGATCCATGAACACGGCAGGTGCGTTGGTTAATCCGAATGGCATCGCGAGAAACTCATAATGACCATAACAGGTTCTGAATGCAGTTTTCATCATGTCACTTTCCTTCACCCTCAACTGGTAAAAACTGGATCGCAAATCGATCTTCGAGTAAACGCTCGATCCTTGTAGTTGATCAAAAAGATCGTCAATGCGGGGAAGAGGATACCGATTCTTGATCGTCAATTTGTTGAGTTCACGGTAGTCGATACACATACGGAAGGATCCATCCTTCTTCTTCACAAACAACACAGGTGCTCCCCAAGGCGAGAAACTTGGTTGGATAAATCCACGGTCAAGTAGTTCTTGTAGTTGACTCTGTAATTCTTGCATCTCGGAAGGTGCGAGTCTATAAGGTGCGCGAGCTACAGGTGCAGCTCCTGGTACTAAATCGATCTGAAATTCTACTGCTCTCGGCGGTGGTAATCCAGGAAATTCTTCAGGGAAGACATCGGAAAATTCATTCACAATTCAAACATCGTTTACACTCTTCACCTCGGTTTCTACCGTTTTCACATGCGCTAGGACAGCAAGACGTCCCTTTTTCATGATCTTTTGCGCTTTCACGCAACTAATGTGGTTCAGCTTCGAGGTACATCTCTCTCCATAAATGACCAGTGGTTCACCGTCTCCTTGTGGTATACGAAGAGCTTTATCTCCACAGATAATATTGGCCCTTATCTTGATCAACCAATCCATACCGATGATCACGTCAAAACTTCCCAATTTGATGGGTATCAAATCAATTTTGAAATCTGCACCAGCTATGTTGATAATAGCTCCTCGACTAATATGGTCAACTTTCTCAAGTTTTCCATTGGCGACCTCGACAAGAATACTCTCTTTTAACGGGACTAACGAACAATTAATCTTATCGCAAAAATGTCTACATACATAACTTCTATCGGCACAAGTATCAAATAAGACAGAAGCTAATAGATTGTTGATAGTGAATATACATGTAACCAAGTCGGGGTTTTCTCGGGCGTCCCTTGCATTAACGTTGAAAGCTCTACCACGGGGTGGTCCACCGTCTTTTCTTTTGTTGGGACACGCATTTCTGAAATGGCCCGTCTGTCCGCATTCGTAGCACTTTTTCGGTCCATTGGTATTCGGCTTCCCATTCAAAGTGGTGACCTTGCAGTCCTTCCTGATATGTCCAGTCCGTTGGCACTTTTCGCAAACAACATTACAATACCCAGTATGGTGCTTGTAGCACCACTTGCATTGTGGTAAGGTTCCCTTGTAGTTCGGGTTTGAGTTGGTGTTCGGATTGGGGTTTCCACTGTTGTTGTTTCCTCTGAAACCGTCATGTCATTTCACCGGGTTCTGTTCATAGGTCCGTCCCCTGTTGTTATCCCATTTTCGCTTCTCACTACTACCCGCTTCAGACTTAGTTTTCTCCGGTTCATCGATGGTGATTTGGTTCATTAAAGTATGCGCCATGCGCATCACTTCCAGGACATTGGGTGGTTTGGACGAGGTGACGTTTCCCTTAATGCTCTTAGGAAGTCCCCAAAAGTACCTTTCCATTCGTTTGAATTCCGGTGTAACCATGGTAGGACACATCAGGGCTAGTTCCAAAAATCTCCTGTTGTAGCTATCAAGGTCGTTCCCAACGGCCTTTAACTGCATAAATTCCATTTCCATCCTCTGGATTTCAGTCCTCGGGCAATATTCCTCAATCAGGGCCCCTTTAAATTCCTCCCATGAGGTAGCAAACGCCTCATCGATACCTTTTGCTTTAGCCAACGTGTTCCACCACGTTAGTGCGCCATCAGACAGCGTGCATGAAGCAAACTTGGTTTTATTCTCCTCTGAACAGTTACTGACTCGAAACACAGATTCAAACTTCTCGAACCATCTAGTGAGACCAACCGGCCCCTCTGTTCCACTAAAGTTATGAGGTTTACAGCTCTGAAACTCCTTGTACGTACACCCATTACGAACGGGCTGAATAACCGGTGGCGGTGGCGGTGGCGGCAGAGCTTGGGGTTGCATTTCCGCAATGGCTGCGGCTACCCTTTCGACAATCATCTCTTCCATTTGGGTGGTGGTAGGTGTTGATCGTCCGTTGGCCATGATGTTCTAAACAAAAATTTTGACTCAAGTCAAAATCCAGTATGCAAATAGTAATAATACAGTATATGTAACCAACATGGAATCAACACATCACATGTTTATTAAGTAATGTAATCCAGGTACAAATACCACAGAATCATCATACAGTAATGTAAATAGAACATCGTGCAAGAATTAAATAACGCAACATTCCATTCATTAATAATAATAAGTTGCAAACATCGGTATAAGTTCGTACAATACATAAGTGAAACATAAACTACAGCTAGATTACATAATGAAATCTAAATACAAAAGCACTACGGTGAAGGTAGGTGTAGGATATCTAATACATGGGACATCTAGTCCTCGAGCTCAGTAACTCGAGCTCGGAGGATCCCCACCTCCCTTGTCAATTCCTCGACAGTGGGAGATGGTGGGGCAGGCGGTGCAGGTGGTGCGGGTGGTGCCGGTGGTGCAGATGTAGACGTCCAGCTCTAGAAATAGTCAGTACATAACGGGGTGCCTTACGTACGAGTGGGTCGGCAGGGTACGGCACAAGCCGCTTACGGACAGTAACCCTACGATGCCAACCAAATGCGTCAGTGAATGCTCGTCCTCCGTTGATCCCCGGAATAATGGTGCCATCGAAGCGGTACCGCTTCTTTGGCGGGGTGGAGGGTGGATGAATAGGTGCATCAGGGTCCTCCTCGTCGGAGTCATCGTCACTCGAGTCTTCTGTGGATGAATCATCGGATGAAGAATTAGCGGATGATGGGTCATCTGACTCATGTGGAGGTAGTAGTACGGCTGGTCCTCCTTGAGCGGCCATCATCTCTCGGTATCTGGCGGGTCCGATCGGAATGAGACGTCCATCAGGGGCGCGTCGGCACCAATGGCGATTCCAGTTACGGAATGGACCTCCCCCGAATTCCACAGGAATCACAATCTCACTGGAGCGGGGCTGTGACACCGAGGGTCCGGGGGCAGATGGAGCTGGAATCTCTGGAGGATCCTGGGTTCTGTCTACAGTAACCACTGGGGCAGGCGCATGGCTGCTAGCTCTGAAAGATGAAGCGCCGGGGTCACTAGTAGGCAACGGGATCGGTGTGTTAGCAGCAGCAGTAGGTGGGGTGGCTGACGAGTCTGAACTGCCCAAAATGATAGCAGGTGGAATATCCGACATCTGAACAAGGAAAAATAAATTTTTCATGTCAGTAAGTCATAAAGCAAGCACGTATTAGGCCAACAGTCTAAATCACGTATAACGGTAAATAGCATGGCAATAACAGTAAATCGTGTAGAAGTAGCATGCAATCGAAAGCAAGTAATATCATGCAGTAGTGAAAACATGTACTAGCATACGGCATATAGCAGTAAAAGTAAGCAGCAGCATGTAGCAAGTTCAGCGGAAACAAGTAAACTAGCAAGTTGTAGATTAGTCCTATTAGTGAATCCTACTCGGGTCGGTCTTAGACTCACTAATGCAACCTAATTCCCTACAACCAATGCTCTGATACCAAATGTGATGCCCCGTACAAAACCATCGTGTACGAATCATCAACAACAGGATCATTACAAGGTCAAACACTATATGCTATTTCAAAATACGTTTGCATTCATGATAAAAAGGTGATGTCTTAACCAACATCAATGTTTAACAACCAAAAGTGTGCTTTAACGAATAGAAGCATGGATAATAGTATGTGACCCATAGGTAGTTACAAATCATAGTTTCAAAAGTAATTAAGTTCGAATGCAAGATAAAGTAGTTCATGCAGTGACATCTCTAAAGCAGCGGGTGTCTACAGCAAGACTAGTACACAGCGGAAGCAACCTTAAGCACCTGAGAAAAACATGCTTAAAAACATCAACACAAAGGTTTGTGAGCTATAGTTTAAGTATAACAATATGTAAGGTAGGCCACGAGATTTCAGTGCTACAAAGAGCGTTTCAAAACAGTATGATAAAGTATATGTTTAACCGTGGGCACTTGGTAACTAAATTAACGTTTATACCCCCTGAAAGTACACTTGGCAAGTGCGTATGTTTACGAAGTATTAAACACTCATTAAATGCTAGCGCTACTAGCCCGAGTGGGGATGTCAAACCCTATGGATCCATATCTAAGATTCGCATTCACCGGTTCAAAAACCAATGACTAAACGTTACCGAGCTAAAGGGATTGTTTATGTCGTTGTATAACCCACACATATATAAGTTTAAGTACTCGTGCCTAGTATGTAAAATGTAAAATGCGCATGTATTCTCAGTTCCCAAAATAAGTTAAAGTTGAAAAAGGGAATGCTATAACTCACAATGATAAGGTAGCGGTAAAGTCGAGTCGGGAAATAAGCAAGTACGTAGGTCCGGAAAGTCCTCAACCTAAGTCAAATAGTACTAAGTCAGTAAATCATCCGAATAGGTTTAAAAGTATGTAAATAAGGTTTCAAGGGTCATCATCGTTCATCGTTAAACAAAAGGTGTAAAGTAAGTTTCGTTCAAGTATAGTGTTTAAAACAAAGGCTGAGTTCGATCAGTCACCACGGCCTTAATACCTACTGAAATAAGGTGAGAACAGTGGTCATGGCTCCGTATATGAGTCCTTTAGTGGTGGTAAAAATCCCAGAAGAAAAATCGTCTTCGTTTGACCGTGGTGATGGTCTAAGTGCGAGTAGGTCAGAATTTTCAGCACAACGTTAAAAGACATAGTGACGATCGAAGGGCCATAAATCCTAAACCGTAACTCGGATTAAGACGAGTCCTAAATGAAAAGTTATCTACTGGAACAGAGTTATCTGAAAATCATCTTTATAGTAGCCCAGGTCGTATGGGTCATACACAGAAACAGTAAAACAATAGGTTCTGGGGTTTCTTGGTACTCGATGCTTATCACGGTTCTCATCCTTGATGCATATAGCTTCAAGTGTACAAATTGTTGATGTGTTTGCATCATCTTAACCAAGGTTTCACCATCATAACACTTGTGTAAGTCCAACACATGTAGCACAACTCATTTAAGTGTTGCAAGTGTTTTGATGAACCAAAGTTACATCAAAGTCTTAGATCCGACACATACATGAACTATAAAAGTAATATTGAATTATAAACTTGAAAGTAACTAACTAATCAAGATCTTAAGATGTAGAACATAGTTCTTAGTTAGATCTTGAAGATCCAAGACCCAAAAGTCTAGATTTAAAGTTATTAAGTTAAATCTAACACAAGTGTATGAAGTTATAACTAAAGAGTTACACTTCCATGTTCTTGAACCTTTAAAGTTAACTTTTGTTCAAGAAAAAAATGAGATCAAAGTTAACTAGTAACATTTGACCAATTTTAACCAACAAATATGAATTTAAAGTGCATAATATAAAGCAAGAAACTAAGTAAACAAGTAATAAGTTCATGGGTTTCATACTTTTAAAGATTCAAGCGTAAGTCTTGATCTTTAAGAAAAGTAAACTTTAAGTTTACTTCATGAACTACAAGTATGGTTTTCAACACATGAACTTACAATCTTTACAACAATAAATGTAGAACATAAACTAGGAAGTTTTGTTCTTGTTTGTTCTTGTAAATACAAGATAAAATGAAGAATTAAACTAGGTAGTTTGATTCTTGTAACCAGTAAGTAATATCTAACAAAGACATGTAACAAAATAACAATAATGAACAAGAAATTAAGCAACAACATAAAACAAGTGATGATGATGATTATGTGTGTGTGTAATTCGGTTTTAAGACAAGAAAGGAAGAAGAAAAACTTGAACAAGTTACTTACAAGTTGAGAGAAAAAGAGAGAAAATGTTATGCAAGTAAAAGTGTGTTTGTGAGAAATGAGGATGCAAGTAAGAAGTAATACAAAAAAATGAAACAAAACCCCTTCCCCATGTGTACTAGGTGACAGTTTGGGGTATCAAAAGGGGGGAGGGAGTTGTCTACTAGTTTCTTGCATGGTAAAGGTTTAAAAGTTGGTTAATAGATGGCATATGCATGGGAAGAACAAGTAACTAACTAGTAACAAGATTCTTCATGTATTAATCACTTAGTTATGTTTGAAAGTAGTACTTAAATGTGGTGATGGGCTAATTAAGTCCACTAAGGAAGTAGGATGGGCTCTTTAAGTCCACTAACATTAATTAAAGCCCAAGTCCAAGTATTTAACAACTAAATCCAAATAAAGCCCAAGTAATTAACTAATAACCTTAGTTAATTAAAATGATTAATAAAACTTAATCATGAATGTAAATAATATCTAGAAATATTATCCGTGTAATGTACTTGTGTCACAAAGACGTTTCGGACATTCAAAGTCATGTACGATCAATCATGGTAACGAGTAAATGTAATAACATACATTCAATAAATCACAAGTATTAATAATAACAATTATTAATAAATAAACGTTGGAAAATCCAAGGTCGCTATAGATATGGAGTTTCACTCGAGCTCCGAAAGCAGTGTGACCGGAATGGATCAACCGATTAGCCATCATCTATTCTGGATGAATTGGGGATGGGTTCGTAGTCGACTTAATCAATGGAGACGCGAAGAAGGCGATCCCTTCCATCCACCATATTGCCCTCTTGGCGATGAACCTGAAGCACTTACCGGGGAACCTGTTCGAAACAGCATTTTCACTTTCATTTCCAGAGTATCTCGCCACGACTATATCATATTTACAATTCTAAACCTTATTCACTCGCTTGTTCTGACCGACAATCATCCCGGAGTAATCAAAGAAGTCAACGAGCTTCGCGCTCGAGTAATCAATTTAGAAAACATGGTGCAAAACTTACCAGCTTCAGGAACATCACCGGCACAAACAGTACCACCAACAACCCTAGTTTCAAGATCACATGCCTCAACATCTCATTCTGTACCTCAAGTATAATCATCGTTCTACATGACGTTCTACATCATTTATCTTCGTTCGACATGATGGTTATGTAACCTTTAATGTTTTAGAGATTATGTACTCTAGTTATAACCGTAAACCAAATGAGTTTAATATCATATTAACTCATTAAATCCATGATTACATCTGAAGAAAATATATATGTATGTTTTCATAAAGATTGTAATTAAAAATTCTTTTGTACAAACTGTTAATGGTGAAAATATTTTAACGGGTAGGTAATACCCGAGGAATATTTAGATTTCACATTAATAAGTTACACTGTACATTCTTCGAATCTGATTCAACAGTCATTTACTATCCTACTTCCAACCACCGATATACGTATCCGTTCACTTCAGAATAACCATTTTCATTCAATTTCATATTTGAATTTTGACCTATCAGAATCCAACAAGTGGTATAATGAAGAAAACATTGGACAAAATAAAATTTGTTAGAAACAAACAAATTAACTATGAGAAATTTTGTTAAGAATCCACGCTAACAAAATCCTAGCTAACTGTTTCTAGCTAACTATTAATTCCTTATTACATTTTATTTATCGCAATTTATTTATCGCAATTTATTTATTACAATTTATTTATCGCAATTTTAATTCTCGCAATTTTATTTATCGTCATTTAATTTCTGTTATTTATTTTACGCACTTTAAATATCGGGACACGTATACAATGTTTTGACATATCATATTGACGTCATCTATATATATTATTTGGAATAACCATAGACACTCTATATGCGGTAATGCTCGAGTTAGCTATACAGGGTTGAGGTTGATTCTCAAATAATATATATACTTTGAGTTGTGATCGAGTCTTAGACATTTATATAATGGGTCACGGCACGTATTAATTAATTCGAATATTATATATTAAACTATATAGGAATTTTTAAACTACTAATTGTGGACTACTAACTGTGGACTAATAACATTGGACAATTAAAAGGAATTAAAATATTGATTATAACATATGAAACTAAACATTTCTTCAAGTTTGCCACTTGATTTCATCTTAAACCTCATTTGTATCTTGACAATTACAATCTGCGTTCAAACCTTTCATGATTCTTGAAAACACACAATCGAGAGGATGAATCAACTGCATTTCATCTACGAAAGAAAAGATTGATGCATATAGTTATGCACCTGAAAAACTCTTGGAACCTGAGTAAACGTTTAACACGTATCTGTGCTAGCTCCTTTGGCATTATTATTACAGAAAATAATATTGCAATTCTTTTTCACAATAGTCAGTTTTGTCACAGCTCCAGCAAGTCAACTTCGACTTTTCGTTCGAATCAACCTTATTATAACTTTGATATATACGTTTTCCATTGTTATTGTTACCCAGAAACCTTTTATATTCTACAATATTACCAACAGACGTACCAGCAACCTCGTTACTCCTTGGCTTAAATCTCTCCAATAAATCACTATATTTATTCATTAAAACCCTATCATATACTCATCTACATCTTATAACGAGAATTACCATACCAATTACCGGGAATTAGCAATCAGTATTTTTGAATCTCGCAACATTTCTACATCAACAGTTATATGTATACATATAACATTTATCTCTTAGAATTATGATCTTCCATTCTGACATTTTGAAAAGCACCCCAAGTTACGAATTAGTTCTCCAAATTTTTGGAAAAATGCTGATGAAGCATCAAAAACTGTAAACGACCTTAAAAGTCAAAAGTTTAATGATAACGAATGGAATGTTGGAAACGTTCAATAGAAAATTGATACTGGAAAGCGGATTGATGTTTTCGCTAGGTGTATATAAAATAGCTTATATTTTTACAAGAAAATACTATTAAATACGATACAATTTTACACAAGATATTTATTTATTTATAGAATGGATATACTTAAACCTTGCTACAACACTTATAGGCAGTGTACCTAATCGTACAGTAGTGTAGTTTTTAGTAAGTCCGGTTCGTTCCACAGGGAAAATCTTTAAACAAAGCTTAACGCTATATTAGTTTAATTTTATAAAAATACAAATATATAAATAAGTAATATTATTATTATAAAGGGGGGTTTTTACCGTTTAATGACCGGTTTGTCGATTTTAAAACTTTAGTCGCAGTTAAAACCTAAATGTAAAATATTAAAAATAAATATAAGACTTAATTTAAAGCGTAAAGTAAATAACGATAATGAAATTGCGATAAATAAAAGTGCGATAAAATAAACTTGCGATAATTAAAAAGTACAATAATTAAAAGTGCAATTAAATACAATAACAATAAATAAAAGTGCGATAATTAGAAGTGCAATTAAATATAAAATAAAGGAAATTAAATATGAAATAAAAGAATTATGCTTATTTAAACTTCCGTAATCATGATGTTTGACGTGTTGATTTTAGTTTTATGCCCATGGGTTAATTGTCCTTTGTCCTGGATTATTTAATATGTCCGTCTAGATTTTTGTCCATAACAGTCCATCAATCATAAATATAAAGTGCGAGTGTCCTCGTCAAATTATCCTTATACCCGAAGTTAAATATTCCAACTAATTGGGGACTTAAACTTTAACAAGGTTTTAATACTTTGTTTAATAATTACACCAGGATGTCGACTGCGTGTAACCCAAGGTTTTAATACTTTGTTATCAATTATGCCAAGTGTCCTTGTACATAATTTCACCCCTGTTTTAATAA
Organism: Rutidosis leptorrhynchoides; assembly: GCF_046630445.1. Lineage (NCBI taxonomy): Eukaryota > Viridiplantae > Streptophyta > Magnoliopsida > Asterales > Asteraceae > Rutidosis > Rutidosis leptorrhynchoides. Next base: position 283,307,077 of record NC_092340.1, on the reverse strand, counting down.
TTCTAGTGGTTATTAATCCATTCTCGTGTCCGGTTAAATGAACGATTATTTGTACATATAAATACCCTGCCCATCGTATCCGATCGAGTGTATATGGTTATTTATAGGGACGTCCAATTATAAATCTTTATATTAACATTAACAAATTATCATTTAGTTAAACAAATATAAAGCCCATTAATAGCCCATAGTCTAATTTCCACAAGTGTCGTTCTTTTCTCCAAACCCCAATTATGGTACAAAGCCCAATTACCCAATTTTAGTAATTAGTCCAACATCATGATTACTTCGTTTTAAATAAGCATAATAATAACTTAGCTACGAGACATTAAATTAAAAAGGTTGAACATAACTTACAATGATTAAAAATAGCGTAGCGTTACACGGACAGAATTTCGACTTACACCCTTACAACATTCGCTAACATACCCTTATTATTAGAAATTAAAATTAAAATTAAAATTAAAATATAAATATATATATATATATAATTTACGTATGATGAAGAAGGAAAAAGATGTGTTTTGTGTTACACCAAAGCTCGATTTTTATAGGCCTGTGATCTGGAAAAGATGCTCATGCGATCGCATGAGCTTTACCCTTCAAGGCCATGCGATCGCATGGCCAGCTGGGGAGAGCCAAATTTGGTTGTTTTCTTCTGCCGACGTTTATTTAAATATAATATAATATATATATTAATTTTAAGAATTAATTATATATTATATTATATTCATATGCATAGTTGACTTGTAATTTTTAGTCCGTTGCATCGAGCGTTGAGAGTTGACTCTGGTCCCGGTTCCGGATTTTCGAACGTCCTTGCGAATAATTTAATATCTTGTACTTTGCGTTTTGAATATTGTACTCTTGTAATTTTGAGACGTTTCTTATTAATAATTGGAACCTCATTGATTGTATTTTGTACTTTTGAACTTTTTGGTCGTTTGCGTCTTCAATTCGTCGAATCTTCCTTTTGTCTTCACCTTTTATTATTTAAACGAATATCACTTGTAAATAGAACAATTGCAACTAAAAGCTTGTCTTTCTTGAGGAATAATGCTATGAAATATATGTTCATTTTTAGCATTATCAAATATTCCCACACTTGAGCGTTGCTTGTCCTCAAGCAATATAGTCTTGAAATACAAGAATCACTTCTTTATTCTTCACACTTTGTACATCAGTGATTTCTTTACGGCGGTATAAACAATGGTAGTAACGATATGGTTTACAGTCCCACATGACTATAAAAATTTAGATCCATTAAGGAAATTGGATCTTTATGAAAACATTTGATCTTTTGAAAATTAAATCTAGTTTTTACCCTAGATAAGTTTTCCGGAATAACCCTTCACCGGTGTTTGCAAATTCTTTTTTTTTGTGCGTTTGGTGGGTTTTAGATTTGAAAATTTTGGCTCAAAACTTATGATTTTGTGTCACCCACTTGCTAACCTTGTATTAGGAAAGCAACACGTCCAGTATACTTGCTCCGTATATTACCTTTCGGTAAACTACCGTCCGGTTGTAAAGGAAAGCGTTGAACAAGCAATTGTTAAGGCAATGTCCCCTGACATGCTTTTAATTATGGTCTATAACGTGTCGGACGCAAATACTATTCTTGGTATGAGCAATAGTAAAGCTCACCCTTTTAATTTGTCGGTCTGGCACAAGGTCCTGTCTTCGACCATGCTATGCAACCACCGTTCTTACGGTTGACATCCGATTTGGTTCAGGTGACCTAATGAATTCCAGGTGAATTCCTAGGATTTTACGTTCAAAGGTAATGAACGCATTGAAAATAGGGTTTTCAGAAAACAAATCGGTTTTAATTTGATCAAAATATTTTCTCATTCAAGCTCGAGTTTAGATATCATTGAATTCCATGAGTTTGTAATTCTCAACCTTTAAGGTCAATCTCTAGGATTGAGTAATATCAGTCTTAAAAGCTGATTTTTGATCTTTAAGGAGATTATCCTTTCTGGGGATCTGAGTCATTAGTCTTATCAAGCTAATTTGCACGGTGCCCCCCCATTGTACGAGATAAATCCTTCTCATGGTTAGGATAAATCTGACCACTTGGCGACTTTGTTTGATGCTAAGGTCCGTGGATTTCCTGCTAATTTTAGAGATGACTTTTCTAGGTTTTTCGTCAACCTACAGCTGGTCTGGACGACAACTTCATGACCTAAATCAAGAAGCGCGTGTCTTTTTCGGAAGACTTTACTTCCTTTTAATGATGGAATTGATTCATCGTGTAGATCTATATTTTCTTTTCTTTCATCGGGTAAAACAGTTTAGTTTAGTCCAAAGCCAAAGTATCTTCAATTATTTGTTACAGAAATATGTGACATATGTTTAAGATAACTTGGTAATTTTTCCCACACTTGGCTTTTATTTTCCTTTTTATTGTCCTCTATTCCATTTTAAATGAATTTTAACATTTTGGTTTGTTTCTCAATTTATGTCCTTTCCGAGGTAACAATAATTTCGGTGTTAACACCTAGTTTTATCGTTCATAAATATGTATAAACATGATTTTGAGTTCATTTAATTGAAAATTTTGAAATTTTTTACTAGAATTGGGTAGTCAGTATATAAGACTAGGGCTGTTCTTTATTATCAGAGAGCACTAGATTCTAATACAACTACTACTTTACTAGTATTTCTAATGGTAACCAAGTGTATAAAGTAAAAATTTTAAAATCTGAAAGAATTTAACCCCTTCCCACACTTAAGATCTTGCAATGCCCTCATTTGCAAGAAATCAGTAACAATTTAAATTATTGAGGGTGATTAGCGTAAAAATGATTAAATTTTACCAAAGTTTTCAAACATATTGGCGTTTGTTTGCTGAATGATAAATGGTGCATATCATTTGTTCATTCCGTCTGTTGTTACATCACATTTATTTGTCATCTTGTCGTCAAAATTAGTAGCTTTTGCTGAACTTAATGCCAGTCTTTGAAAATGCGCTGTTTTACCCTGTTTTGTACAATTTACAATATACATACATACAAATATAAACATGCATGGCAATTTGAAATGGGACTTAATATCCCACTTTCAAATCCTAAATGTGAAATATTAGTACACAATAATAATAAAAATGATAAAGATTACATAAGTATATTCAATAACATAAGTTTAAACATGAATAAGTAAAAAGATAAAAACATATAAATCATATAAATAACCAAATGGAACTAAATCAGTCTGGATATGGGTTCCAGTTCATCTCGTCAGGTGGGTTTCATTGTTGGTTATAGGTGTTCTGATAGGCTTGGTTATAGTCATACCGGTTAAAGGGTGGTCGGATATCGGGGCTGTGTGACGGAAAATGAGCAGGTCGAGTAGGTACATAGTTATTTGGTACCTGATTTGGTAGCTGGCTCATGATTTGGTGCTGATGAACTAACCAGCTATCGTGTTGGTGTCGCCTATAATCCTCGTATACTCGCTCGGAGTTCCACTGCTCATACATACTATGTCTGGCCGCGTTCGTCATTGCTTCCTCATCTATACGAACGTGGACGTCAATAATAGCATCTCGAAAGACATCCCTAATGTCTTCCGCCTCCTCCATTTCCTCGTCTGAGCCTCTCTCTACCTGAGGATGAGATCCTTCATAGGGTACTGCCTGGTTACATCTACTTTTCAATACCTTAGCACCCACATAAACTTTCAATCCTAAGGGCTCAACCTGTTCTCTACAAAGCTGTAATGGAGCTCCTTGGTTCCTATCAACACCTAAATACTCTCCAATGAGAGTAACAAAAAATACCTCCTCCTATTATACTCCTGTCCTGCATTCCCTCTACCATTTTAGATAAATAAAAAGCAACACAGTAAGGGATATTGACAAAGCTTCTAGGATCCCGAATACACTTTAGGTAGAATAAATCATGTAAGGTAATTTTTCTTTATTGTGACCTCTCTGTGTAATCGAGTTAGCCAAAAATCTATGAATAATACGAAGCTCGGCTCTGTCAATATGTGTATAGGAGTGTCCTCCTGCTCGTGTAAAAACATCAAAATGTGACATACGCCTCCAAATGGCGTCAGCGTCAAAGTTGATATCTACCCTTTCACCATAATGAATCAAGTTTGTACAATCGGGTAGTAGCAACTCACCAGGAGTATATATCTGTAAAGCCCTGGCCATGTCCAGTATGGACATTCTGTACATCCTACCGCCAAGGATAAACCTAAGAAATCTTCTATCATCTATTCTAACTATATTTGTATCAAGTGATACAGTACTCATCAACTCAACACACCATTCCTTATATACAGGTCTACGAATGGTGAAAAGACGTTCCCAATCTGTAAAAGAAGAACTGCCATACCTTTGAACTAAAAGCTGTCTAACACGGTCAGCTAGATGGACCGTTTCCAAAGGGGCCCAATCGATTACCCTTGGCACCTCTACATTTTTTGTTACCAATTTGAATTTGTTCCTTTAATATGTCTCGTAATCTCTCCATCTCCTATCAAATCTCAGATTAGGATGCAGAGTGTGCTCAGGAATCGTTGGGAATTCTACTGGCGGCCTCATTGGGAATACTATGAATTCATCAACAAACTGTACCGGATCATAATAAGGTATGTGCTGATCAGGCTGTTGTTGTGGTTCTTGTTGTGGTTCTTGTTCATGTTGCATTTCTGGTTCTGGTTCTGGTGCTGGTGCTGGTCGTTTAGATGATGATGCTCCTGAACCTCCAGTATCGGCTTTCTGCAAAACACATTAAACACAAAATTTGTGCATCCAAATATGCATTAGTGTTAGCAAAATAACAACTTAAAACAATCACTATAACATGTTAAATCAAAATTAAACTTATACACATTTTCACAATTTTTCACAATTCTACACTTTTCAAATAAGCACATATGAAAATGTATACAAAGTTCATAAGCATTTAACTCAAATAACATGTCAAAATAGTCATTACTAATAATTAAACAAGTCTCAAATGGCAAATATATCAAATTAATCAAGTTCATGAATTTTGGACTTAAAAAGTCCACTTTAATCTCTAAAAATCATGTTTAGGATCAATGTTTGGATCATTTAACTATCTAAACATGTTACACTACTCAATTTAGCAATAATTCATGACAAAAATTGGCCATAACCTATTTATATCAAAAAGCCCCAAATTGCTCAAGAACACAAACCCTAGATTTCAAAAAATTTTGAAGTTTTTGGCTTCAAATCATGTTAAATAGCATCAATCTAGGTTATACATGCATAAAATACTCACAATTTAACACTAATTACACTAGAAATTAACAAAATTGCATTAGGTAAAATATTGGTAATTATCACAAAAACTAGGAATTTATAGAGTTTAGGGGTGTAATTTTTACCATTTTGCTGAAGAATGAGAATCTAGGCATGATTAGAGCAAGAAAAATGACGAATTACGATGGAAAAATGATGAAATTTGGTGAAGATTTAAGAGAGTTTCATTTTTGTGTGTGTATTGTGGTGAGGAAGACAGACTCGCTGTCTGTATGTATCAGGCCAGATTTTTGCCTCCATGCGATCGCATGGAGGTATAAGGTGATTCCCATGCGATCGCATGGGTACCCGGCTACAATGTTTTGACCTTCTTTTTTTTTTTTTTTTTTTTTTAAAACCTTATACTTTATAAAACTTATAATTAATTAAATTTTAAAAATTTGTTTTCCTTTAGGAGCGAGGGTGTTTCGGATCGATGTCCTAGTCCGTCCCTCGACAAAATTTTAAAATTTGTCAATTCAAAGCGCGGTTTTAAAAGTAAAGATTTTTGGGTTTTTTAATGTTTTTGGCATACTTTAATTCAATAAGATTAAAAATAATGATAATAAAAGTTCTCGTCCCTCCCTCAGGTAAAGCAATTTCGGTTCAACGACCTAGTTTTCAACTCACGACGAATTTTAAAAATCATATTTTTAACTTAGCAAAATAAAGTAAATTTTTGTTTTTAAATTCACACCAAACTTAAATTTAAAATGCATAAAATTAAAAATTCATATTAAACTTAATTAAAAATTCATATTATAAATTTTCACCAAACTTATATTATATTTTTGTTTTTATACATACAAACTTATCTTAAAAAGATTAATTTTTCAAATATTTACAAACTTAAATATATTGATTTTACAAAGTTCAAAATATTAATTTAATATTTATATATTAATTTTAAAAACATGGTAAAAATAAAATTAAAAATCTTTTTGGCTTTTATCCCACTTTAATCAATCAAATATTATCAAAAATATACGGCCCTCTTTTCGGTAAAGTAATTTCGGTTCCATGACCTAATTTAACTCATGACGAATTTTTGAAATATTTTGGGTTGATTGATTAAAGATATTTATACCTTAAGAATAAACGTTAAATTTCGCAGTGATGTAATAAATTTTTGTATGATATCAATAATTTCGGTCGCCAAACCTAATTTTATTCAATACCAATTTAATACTTTATAGCGAACAAATTAGCGTTTATTATCAAAAGGTTAAAAATAAAAATAAAAAATAAAAACTGTACAGACTTACCTATGAGATAGTATTCTTAGTGATATGATCTATCCCCTTCATAAGATAGTCGGTTTAATTGATTTTCCATGGCTACATAGGCGTAACCTCGAGCATTCAGTGTTTTTTCTTCTAAACATATGAACGGTCCGTCTCTGCATAAAGTAACAAATTCGGTGTTTGAATAGGTTTCATTATTTGAACATTTACCTCCATGTGACCATTTTCCGCATTTGTGACATCTTTCTAGGTGTCGTGCTCTTCTTTTCGCTGCGGATTTTGATTTTTCTTTAACAAATTGTAACTTATTATCTTCGCATCTGGATTCTTTTCTTACTCCGTCCAATCTTTCTCTGATTACTGATACTATTTCACTTGGAAGTGTGTCATTATTACGTTTAGTGATCAAAGCGTGTAGCATTAGACCATGGTTTAGTTCACAGGAAGTCTTCATTTCGTAAAAACCTAAAAAAAAATAAAAATTCAGAATGGGGGGAGAAGACTAGTTCTTTAGGGTCTGCTAGGGAAAGACCATTCGGGTTCCATTTTCGAGAACTACACGAAAACAGACAATCTAACTCTAACAGAAATGCATAATATCCTTTAAAGACTTGATTCTCCCCACACTTAGTTAGCTGTGGTATCGAAATTGTGATTAACTTCATTGTCAACTTCCATTGGACTATCTATGTAATGTTTAACTCTGTGACCATTAACTCTAAATTCAATCCCATTTGAATTTATTAATTCTATCGTTCCGTATGGGAAAACTCTTTTGACTATGAATGGTCCAGACCATCTTGATTTCAATTTTCCAGGAAATAGCTTGAATTGTGAATTGAAAAAAAGAACTCTGTCTCCTTCTTTGAATTCTTTTGAACTTCTGATTCTTTTATCATGCCATTTCTTCGTTCTTTCCGTATAGATTAACGAATTTTCGTATGCTTCATGTCTTAATTCTTCTAATTCGTTTAATTGATTTAACCGTAGACGTCCAGCTTCATGTAAATCAAGATTACATGTCTTCAAAGCCCAAAATGCTTTGTGTTCAATTTCTACTGGAAGATGACATGCTTTTCCATAAACAAGTCTAAAAGGTGTGGTTCCAATTGGAGTTTTGTAGGCTGTTCTAAAAGCCCAGAGTGCATCCTCCAATTTAATGGACCATTCCTTCGGATTTGATCCTACGGTTTTCTCTAGAATATGTTTTAAAGCTCGGTTGGTATTTTCAACTTGTCCACTTGTTTGTGGATGATATGCGGTGGAGATTTTATGAGTTACTCCATATCTTTTGAGAACTTTCTCAAGTTGATTGTTACAGAAATGAGTACCCCGATCACTTATTAAAGCTTTCGGTGTTCCAAACCTTGTAAAAAGACGTTTTAAAAAATTGACTACAACTCGTGCATCGTTAGTTGGGAGAGCTTGTGCTTCCGCCCATTTAGATACATAATCAATGGCTACGAGAATATATAGATTATTATGAGATTTTGGAAATGGACTCATAAAGTCAATACCCCAAATGTCAAATACTTCACATACATGAATGACATTTTGTGGCATTTCATCACGTTGATTTATTTTTCCGGCCCTTTGACAAGCATCACAGGATTTGCAAAGAAGGTGTGCGTCTTTGTAAATTGTAGGCCAATAGAATCCAGCATCATAAACTTTTCTTGCTGTTAGTTGAGGCCCATAATGCCCTCTTGTTGGTCCTGTGTGACAATGGTTTAAAATTTTACTAGCTTCATCTCCGAATACACATCGGCGTATTATTCCATCTGGACAACTTTTAAACAGATGTGGATCTTCCCAGAAATAGTGTTTTATATCACTAAAGAATTTCTTTCGTTTTTGGTACGATAATCCTTTTTCAAAGAATCCACATACTAAGTAGTTTGCATAGTCTGCAAACCATGGAATTTCATTATAATCTATTTTCAATAGATATTCATCAGGAAAGTTGTCTTGTATGGCCGATTCATTTAGAACTTCTAATTCGGGATTTTAAAGACGAGAAAGATGATCAGCGGCGAGATTTTTTGCTCCTCTTTTATCTCGGATTTCAATATCGAACTCTTGTAAGAGTAAGATTCAACGGATTAATCTTGGTTTGGCATCTTGTTTCGAAAATAGGTATCTAAGAGCAGAATGGTCGGTATAGACCACCGTTTTTGCTAGAACGAGATATGAACGAAATTTGTCAAAAGCAAAGATAATAGCAAGGAGTTCTTTTTCAGTAGTTGTATAGTTCGTTTGTGCTCCTTGTAACGTCTTACTAGCATAATATATAGGTTGAAATCGTTTTTCAATCCTTTGTCCTAAAACGGCTCCCATTGCAAAATCACTTGCATCGTACATTAGTTCAAACGGTAGATTCCAATTTGGTGTTATCATGATTGGCGCATTAGTGAGTTTCTCTTTAAGAATATTAAAAGATTTAATGCATTCATCTGAAAAGATGAACGTAGCATCCTTTTCTAGGATTTTATTCATAGAAGTGGCAATTTTAGAAAAATCTTTTATGAAACGTCGGTAAAAACCGGCATGCCCTAGAAAACTCCTAACTCCTCTAACATTGGTGGGATGTGAAAGTTTAGCAATTACATCTACTTTAGCTCTATCCACTTCAATTCCTTCTTTTGAAATTTTATGTCCAAGAACGATGCCTTCTTTAACCATGAAATGGCATTTCTCCCAATTAAGTACTAGATTTGATTGTTCACATCTAATAAGCATTCGTTCCAGATTAACTAGACATGATTCAAATGTATCACCGAAGACTGAAAAGTCATCCATGAAAACTTCCATGCATTCTTCTATCATGTCGTGAAAAATCGCCATCATGCACCTTTGAAAGGTTGCAGGGGCGTTGCAAAGTCCAAATGGCATGCGTTTGTAAGCAAAAGTACCATAAGGGCACGTGAACTTGGTTTTCTCTTGATCTTCGGGTGCTATTGGAATTTGAAAATATCCGGAAAATCCATCAAGAAAACAATAGTAACTGTTTCATGCTAATCTTTCCAACATTTGATCAATAAAAGGTAAGGGAAAGTGATCTTTTCTGGTGGCGTCATTTAATTTTCTATAATCAATACACACACGCCATCCTGTTACAGTCCTAGTAGGAATAAGCTCATTTTTCTCATTTGTGATGACAGTCATGCCACCCTTCTTAGGCACGCATTGAACGGGGCTTACCCATGGTCTATCAGAAATTGGATAAATTAAACCTGCATCTAGCAGTTTAATAATTTCTTTTTTAACTACATCTTGCATATTAGGATTTAGTCTTCGTTGGCGTTGCACATACGTTTTATGACCTTCTTCCATAAGGATTTTATATGTGCAATACGAAGGAATTATTCCTTTAATGTCATGAATCTTCCATGCAATGGCTGGTTTATAAGCTTTCAACACAGAAATGAGTTGAGATTTCTCATTTTCAGTAAGAGAAGACGATATTATTACAGGTAATTCAGATTCACCATGTAAATAAGCGTATTCCAAATGGTTTGGAAGTGGCTTTAACTCTAATGTTGGAGGTTCTTCTATCGATGATTTATATCGATATATGTCTTCTTCTTTTAGCATTTGAATTTCTTCTGTTGTTGGTTCATATCCATTAGCTATTAGTGTAGCTAACATTTCAGCTTCATCAATTGGTTCAGTTCCTTTTCCTAAAGAACATTCTCCTGTTCCTTGTAATTCTGGAAATTCTTCTAACAATTCTGCATGTGAATCTATAGTTTGAATATAATAGCATGTATCATCTGCAGATTGCGGTTGTTGCATTGCTCTATCAACTGAAAAGGTAACACTCTCGTCCTCTATACTTAAGGTCAGTTTCTTACCAAACACATCTATCATTGCTTTAGCCGTGTTTAAGAATGGTCTTCCTAATATGAGAGGAACTTGAGAATCTTCTTCCATGTCCAGAACAACAAAATCTACTGGAAATACTAAAGTACCAACTTTAACTAGCATGTTCTCCATTATCCCTCTAGGATATTTTATTGATCGATCGGCTAGTTGTATGCTTATTCTTGTTGGTTTCAATTCTCCAAGGTCTAGTTTAGCGTATAGTGAATACGGCATTAAATTTATACTAGCACCTAAGTCTGCTAATGCTTCTATTGAACTAAGACTACCCAGAAAACATGGAATTGTGAAACTTCCTGGATCAGATAATTTTTCTGGTATCTTATTCAACAGTACTGCCGAACAATTAGCATTCATAGTAACAGCCGAGAGTTCTTCCATTTTCTTTCTATTCGTGATTAGATCTTTCAAGAATTTAGCATATCTAGGCATTCCTAAAATCACATCAATGAAAGGAAGATTTACATTTATCTGTTTAAACATATCCAAGAATTTGGATTGCTCGGCTTCAAGTTTTTCTTTTTTCATTTTACTCGGGTAAGGAAGTGGTGGTTGGTATGGTTTAACATAAGGTTTAGCCTTAACTGTGTTATCTTCATTAACCTTTTCAACTACCAGTTCTTTTTCCTTATCTTGATCAGGTTGTGGTTCTTGTGGAGTAGGAATAGCTTCATCAGAAGTTATAGGTATTTCAGGTGGTTTAAGTGTTGTACCACTTCTTGTGGTAATGGCTTTAGCTGTTTCATTCCGGGGGTTAGCATTTGTATCACTAGGTAAACTTCCCGGTTTTCTTTCACCTATTAACCTTGCTAGGTTACTTACTTCTTGTTCCAAGTTTTGAATAGAAGCTTGTTGATTTCTAAATGCTTGAGCATTTTGTTCATTAGTTTGTTTTTGAGATGTGAAAAAATGCGTTTGAGTTTCAACTAGCTTTGTCATCATATCTTCTAAATTCGGCTTTTTATCATCGGTTTGTGGTGGTTTGTTTTGAAAATTAGGTCTTTACTGATTGTAAGTATTATTGGATACTTGTTGATTACTAGGACCTTGTTGGTTGTTGTATGGAATATTTCGGTTATAATTCTGATTTTGATTGTAAATCGGTCTTGCCGGTTGATAATTATTCTGATAATTATTTCCAGGCCTTTGGTTTATGTATGAAATATTCTCTCTTTGTTCCATTGTTAATTCAATACTAAGACAATCTTTTGTCAAATGTGGTCCTCCACACTGCTCACAACTAATTCGTATTGAGTGGATATCTTTAGTCATCTTTTCCATTCGTCTCTCGACAGCATCTATCTTTGCGGAAATGGAATCTAAGTCATGGCTAGAATCGGCTCTAGCTGCTTTAGATGATCTAACGATATCTTTTTCTTGGTGCCACTCATGTGAGTGGGAAGCAGTGTTATCAATAATTTTGTAAGCATCAGTTTCGGTTTTCTTCATAATAGAACCACCAGCTGCTATATCGATGTCTTTCCTTGTAGTGATGTCGCATCCTTGGTAGAATATTTATACTATTTGACAGGTGTCTAAACCATGTTGCGGACATCCTCTTAATAACTTTCCAAATCTAGTCCACGCCTCATATAGAGTTTCATTTGGCTTCTGTGTGAACGTAACAATTTCTCCTTGAAGTCTTACGGCTTTAGATGCCGGAAAGAATTGTTTAAGAAATTTTTCAACTAAAACGTCCCATGTATCAATCGCCCCTTCAGGTAACGATTCCAACCAATCTTTGGCTTCTCCCTTTAAAGTCCAGGGAAATAACATGAGATATATCTGTTCATCTTCCACTTCTCGGATTTTAAATAGTGTGCAGATCCTATTAAAGGTACGAAGATGTTCGTTTAGATCTTCCTTCGGTGCACCACTAAATTGGCATTGATTAGTCACCATATGTAGAATTTGTCCTTTGATTTCATAATCTGGCGCATTAATGTCAGGATGAGTAATTGCGTGACCTTGGCCAGTGCGTTTAGCTCTCATTCGGTCTTCCGTACTTAAAGGTTCTATTACTTCCATAATTGAATTTGTTGAATCTGAATCACTAGAGGATTCTGATTTAATAGTTCGTTCCTCAACAATTTCTGTTTGAATGATTGGTGGTTCCGGAGGAAAATTTAATGGTTCAGGATCTATGAATTGTCCCTGAATATTCTCCGGATTCTCAATTGTAAGGTCGGGTTCAAAAAATGGATTATCGGAAATTTGACTTGGAGTACTTGGTTGACTGGATGACGATTCTAAAGAAAAATTAACGGCGGTAATATTTGCTAAATGTCTTGATCTAGTTACAGGTGGTGAATGTACAAAAGGTGGTGAACATCTTGCTCGGTGCATTCACTGAATATCCTATTAGTTTTTTAAAAGGAAAGAAAAATTATATAAGTTATCCAATTAATAGACTTTTCTGATTTTGCTCACGTTTCGAATAGCCAAAAGATGCAGCAGAGGGGCAGAATTCGTTTGGTCTCAATATAATTGAGTACTGTTTGGCTCCAATAACCCGGTCCACGTACAAATCCAAGTATTACTACGAACCAGAAAATTTTGATGTCTATCAATTTAACCACTTAAAATAAATTTTCGTAATTTTAAGAAATTTTAGATAAGAAGTAGAATAAAAATCTATGTCCTAAAAACTAGAATGGCGAGAAATAAGAAAGAAAAAGAGCGCGTCGAAAAAAAAAAGGGTTGAAAAATAAAAGGCGTCGAAAAATAAGAAAGAAAAAGAGTGACTTATAAAACTTTAAAACACTCGACTAACCCAACCTTATTACTACCACTAACTTAAAATTATAATCGCAAATTGAGATTACTAATTGGAATGATAATTGATACATAGGTAAAAGGCGTCTAAAAATATTAAAGCTTATAAGAAAAACTATATCCCAAATGGTAATAACTTAAAAAGGTACTAAAACTTAAAAAGGCGTCGCAAAATTCTAAAGCACTTAAATTTTAGTCTAAAGAAAAAGCACTTAAGGGATTTTACGGCAAGGCCTAAAAATCTATAAATAAAAATAACTATGGCAAAAACTATATTTTAAAACTAAAAATGAGCGAAAAATACAAAAATTACGCTAAAATGAATAAAAAGGAACAAATTATAAAAATATACTAAAAGTTGCAAAAATTACAATTTTTATAAAAATATTATTTTTATATTATTTATAAAACTTTTAATTTTATAAATTAATTAAACTAATTAAACTAAATAATACAAATAATAAAATAACTAAACTAAATAATATAATATATATATAACCTAATTAGGGTTTTAAATTAATAATAATAAATAATACCCGTAATAAATGCTGAATTAGGGTAAACTGTGACGTGTCAGACGATCTCATGCGATCGCATGAGTTTATGCCTTCGGGCTCATGCGATCGCATGAGCCAGGATTTTGGGCCAGGTTACGGGCTGCTACAGTAGCAGGCCGAATGTTTTATTATTATTTTTTTTATTTTGCTGTGTTTATTTTTCCTGTTTTAAATATTTATATAATATATTTTTATAAATTAAATAAAACTTATATTTTTATAGAATAAATATAAAGAAACTTTTATAGAACTTAAATATTTAACAAACTCTTAAAAATATTTATATTTTTATTTTCTTTTTATATTTTCGAATATATTAAAACGTATTTTTTTTTTATAAAAGTAAACTAAAATTAAAATTTTTTTTTTTATTTAGCGTTGTGCTTCCGGCTTTTAAGCTAGATTTCGTATCCCCGGCAGCGGCACCAAAAATACTTGATGTTTTCGCTAGGTGTATATAAAATAGCTTATATTTTTACAAGAAAATACTATTAAATACGATACAATTTTACACAAGATATTTATTTATTTATAGAATGGATATACTTAAACCTTGCTACAACACTTATAGGCAGTGTACCTAATCGTACAGTAGTGTAGTTTTTAGTAAGTCCGGTTCGTTCCACAGGGAAATTCTTTAAACAAAACTTAACGCTATATTAGTTTAATTTTATAAAAAATACAAATATATAAATAAGTAATATTATTATTATAAAGGGGGGTTTTTACCGTTTAATGACCGGTTTGTCGATTTTAAAACTTTAGTCGCAGTTAAAACCTAAATGTAAAATATTAAAAATAAATACAAGACTTAATTTAAAGCGTAAAGTAAATAACGATAATGAAATTGCGATAAATAAAAGTGCGATAAAATAAACTAGTGATAATTAAAAAGTACGATAATTAAAAGTGCAATTAAATACAATAACAATAAATAAAAGTGCGATAATTAGAAGTGCAATTAAATATAAAATAAAGGAAATTAAATATGAAATAAAAGAATTATGCTTATTTAAACTTCCGTAATCATGATGTTTGACGTGTTGATTTTAGTTTTATGCCCATGGGTTAATTGTCCTTTGTCCAGGATTATTTAATATGTCCGTCTAGATTTTTGTCCATAACAGTCCATCAGTCATAAATATAAAGTGCGAGTGTCCTCGTCAAATTATCCTTATACCAGAAGTTAAATATTCCAACTAATTGGGGACTTAAACTGTAACAAGGTTTTAATACTTTGTTTAATAATTACACCAGGATGTCGACTGCGTGTAACCCAAGGTTTTAATACTTTGTTATCAATTATGCCAAGTGTCCTTGTACATAATTTCACCCCTGTTTTAATAATTCTAGTGGTTATTAATCCATTCCCGTGTCCGGTTAAATGAACGATTATTCGTACATATAAATATCCTACCAATCGTATCCGATCGAGTGTATATGGTTATTTATAGGGACGTCCAATTGTAAATCTTTATATTAACATTAACAAATTATCATTTAGTTAAACAAATATAAAGCCCATTAATAGCCCATAGTCTAATTTTCACAAGTGTCGTTCTTTTGTCCAAACCCCAATTATGGTACAAAGCCCAATTACCCAATTTTAGTAATTAGTCCAACATCATGATTACTTCGTTTTAAATAAGCATAATAATAACTTAGCTACGAGACATTAAATTAAAAAGGTTGAACATAACTTACAATGATTAAAAATAGCGTAGCGTTACACGGACAGAATTTCGACTTACACCCTTACAACATTTGCTAACATACCCTTATTATTAGAAATTAAAATTAAAATTAAAATTAAAATATAAATATATATATATAATTTACGTATGATGAAGAAGGAAAAAGATGTGTTTTGTGTTACACCAAAGCTCAATTTTTATAGGCCTGTGATCTGGAAAAGATGCTCATACGATCGCATGAGCTTTACCCTTCAAGGCCATGCGATCGCATGGCCAGCTGGGGAGAGCCAAATTTGGTTGTTTTCTTCTGCCGGCGTTTATTTAAATATAATATAATATATATATTAATTTTAAGAATTAATTATATATTATATTATATTTATATGCATAGTTGACTTGTAATTTTTAGTCCGTTGCGTCGAGCGTTAAGAGTTGACTCTGGTCCCGGTTCCGGATTTTCGAACGTCCTTGCGAATAATTTAATATCTTATACTTTGCGTTTTGAATCTTGTACTCTTGTAATTTTGAGACGTTTCTTATCAATAATTGGAACCTCATTGATTGTATTTTGTACTTTTGAGCTTTTTGGTCGTTTGCGTCTTCAATTCGTCGAATCTTCCTTTTGTCTTCACCTTTTATTATTTAAACGAATATCACTTGTCAATAGAACAATTGCAACTAAAAGCTTGTCTTTCTTGAGGAATAATGCTATGAAATATATGTTCGTTTTTAGCATTATCACGGATTATGCAAAACTATGAAGGAGGCTGTGGACAAATCACAAAGACTAAACTTGCCTTCAAAGAATCCCAAATGATTCAGTGTCTGCTGAAGCCTTTAGTGAATACTTTGCTCCTGACTCTACACTTTTACGAACAAACCCTCATCATCATCCATTAATATTAGAAATTCTAAGATATCATCGTATATTTCATTATAAATATCCTCAATATTTCTGAATATATCTTTATAAATATTCTTATCTGATATTATTTATCTCTCCGCGTTATCTGAAAACTGTTAATTTCTAAATTTCTGAAAAATTAGAGTTTGAATTATGAATGTTTTGAAGTAGTGTTGAAAATTGATGCATGAGTTAGTATAATATAATGACACTTGATAAACGTGATTATATTACAGTAAGTCATGCTGAGTTTCTAATGGAACGTGATGATTCACATACCATAACATCATCATGTGCCATGCTACACGACTCTTACATTCTACCTAATCTCCAAACATATCCAGAACATATCTTTCTGATAGTTCTATCTTTTCTCTTGAATTCTGGTAATTTAACCAATCAATATCGTGCTATTTCAATTTCTATCTTAGAACATTAGTCATGTTCACTCAAAACTCCATACCTATGAATTCTGGACCATTATTCGCTTGACTTAAGGTCGGGAAGAGAAAACAAAAGTATGAATTAAGAAAGAAAGAATAGAAGGTGTGAGCTGTGAAAATAAGGAGACGAAGAGGGGGGGATTTATAATGAAATATCCAACAGAGAAATCGAGGCGGATTATCGCATTTAAATCAAAGAGGATCATAATTTTTTTAATCGCCGAAGAATCAAATCTTATATAGATTACAAAGATTTTCTTTAATCCGGATATCAACCGTTATGACATCAAAAGATAAGGCGAATCACTATTTTCTCATTTCACTCTTTTACGATAGCTTCACAAATACGCTTTGAGAAATCGAATTATTTTATCCATATTTATTAATCATGATGAAACCATATGTATCAGCTTATATTCTTCATAATAACATTCTTACTGTTAGTCATGACGACCTCGATCAAATTTTGGGGACGAAATTTCTTTAACGGGTAGGTACTGTGACAACCCAGAAATTTCCGACAAAATTTAAACTTAAATCTTAAATGGTTTCGACACGATAAGCAAAGCCTGTAAGGTTGAGTCTCAAAAAGTTTGAACTGTTTCATATATTCATTTACCCTTCGACTGCTCTCGACGATTCACGAACAATTAATTGTAAATAGATATGTGTGTATCTATATATAAATAATAATTCGAAATATAATTTGAAATATTATATGTTGTTGTTATTAAAAATTAATAAAATAAAAAAATAGGTTATTATAATAATTATTATTTAAAATATATCTCTATATATAAATAAAGTATATTAAATATAAATATTAAATGATTGTAATACTCGTTTAATGTTCCGATTGATATTAAGCAAGTTAAATTCAAACTTATGTAATTTTAAAATAAACGGTGATACGAAAATGAATTCTATAAATTTTAGGCTTATTAAAAATGTATTTAGGAACTATTTGTTAAGTTTTAACGTTTTTTATATTTTACCCAGAATTGAGAGGGACAGTTGATGTAATTTTTATTTAACAAATTAAGGATCGAATTTTATACCATAATGACCAAAATAAATAAATGTAGCGACCCAATAAAATCGTCATTGACGGCGCTGTCTACTTGTCATACCCCGTCCCAATCCGTCTGGACGAAGTCACCAACATCGGGTTCCATTGCGATGATCGACTCCAAATAATGTCTTTACAATGAGTAAATGCACAGCGGAAGATTTCTTTCGTACCTGAGAATAAACATGCTTTAAAGTGTCAACCAAAAGGTTGGTGAGTTCATTAGTTTAACATAAATAATCATTCATAATTTTAATAGACCACAAGATTTCATATTTCCATTTCTCATAAACATACGTCCCATGCATAGAGACAAAAATAATCATTCATATGGATTGAACACCTGGTAACCGACATTCACAATATGCATATAAGAATATCCCCATCATTCCGAGATCCTCCTTCGGACATGATATAAATTTCGAAGTACTAAAGCATCCGGTACTTTGGATGGGGCTTGTTGGGCCCGATAGATCTATCTTTAGAGTTCGTGTCAATTAGGGTGTCTGTTCCCTAATTCTTAGATTACCAGACTAAAAAGGGGCATATTCGATTTCGATCATTCAACCATATAATGTAGTTTTGATTACTTGTGTCTATTTCGTAAAAACATTTATAAAAATTGCGCATGTATTCTCAGCCCAAAAATATAAAGGGTAAAAAGGTAAATGAAACTCACGCATATAAATTATTGTAAAACAGTTAATAAAGCATTTGCATGTATTCTCAGCCCTAAAAATGTAAAGAGTAAAAGGGGAGCAAATGAAACTCACATATTGTATTTTGTAGTAAAAATACAAACGTCAACACTGAACAATGCAGGGTTCGACTCGGATTCACGAACCTATATGATTTGTGTATTCATTAATATATATAATCGTAATCGAATAAATATCTATATTATCATTAGTGATATAATTTTTATATTAACAACTTATATATATTTCATTATTTAATTAAATTTATTCATTTTGTATATAAAAATATTATTATAGTTAAGTTGTGTATATTAAATATACTTTTATGTAATTACCCTTTTGTTTACAAAAGACTAGTTATAATAACACTAGAATAATTATACTGATAATAATAATAATTTATCATAGGACTAATAATATTTATGACTATATTAATAATAGTTTTTAATAACATATAGATTTAAAGTAACGATACTTTTAAAATGATACTAATACTAGTATTAACAAAAATACTAATAGGTTTTATTATTTTCATAAAAATTATAATAGTGTTAATAATAATATAAAAAGGATTTATAAATATACTAATGTTAATATCATTCTTAATACCTATAAATATAAATATGTTATTATTAATAATAAAAGTTATAATACTTAACAATAACATCAACAATAGTAATCATCATATTAGTAACGATACATAAAATGATAAAAATTAACAATAATTATATAAATAATATTCATATACTAATACTAACGATAGTAGTAATTATAATATTTATAAATATGGAAGTAATAATAATAATTAATTATATGTGTGGTAATAATAACAATAATAATAATAATAACATTAATAATAATAATAATAATATAAATAATAATAATAATAATAATAATAATAATAATAATAATAATAATAATAATAATAATAATAATAATAATAATAATAATAATAATAATAATAATAATAATAATAATAATAATAATAATAATAATAAGTTTTAAAGAAAATGGAAACTACCTTAAACTAGTCGAAATACAAAAAAAAAATGCCATCGACCGGCTCGAACCCGAGACCTCTTGAAACCCGACACCCCCTTCAACCAACTGAGCTGGCTTACTTTTCTGGTTAGAACTAAAACCCCTAACTATATATTCCCTATCTATCTGTCTGATTATCCTCCATCTTTCTCTTCACACATAAATCGATCGAAGCCATAAATCCAGTATAATAACCATTAAAGTGTTGTTTTTTTTAAAATAATAACTGAAACAGAAATCAGTTGGCTGCGTTTGAAAATGATTGAAAACAAAAAAAAATAAAAAAAAATGCTGTAACAGCTTTTATAAAAAACACGATGAACATAAAATCAAGCTTCCACTTCTGAGACGTTTTAGACCACGACTCCTACACGAAAAAGGTTCTAAATCACTCATATAAACCTTATGGATCCTCCATTGATCCTAAAACACAACAACGAACTTGAATTTTTCAATGAACAAAACGTTTGACTTTTATAACCCGAACTTTGACTCCAAAATTCTCGATCAAAACAACGAATTGAAACTTCAATTTTTACAGAAAGGTTAAGTGGAATATTCCTAACAAAACCGTATTTTTAATTTTTGAAAAAGTAAACGAAATTGAGCTATTGCATATAAGGTATCACGAACAGGGGTATCCTTTTCTGTTTTACTCTCTGATCTGTTTTAATCCCCCAATTTGCAGCATATATAAATGTAAAGTGTTTTAATAATACACGACAGACTTTGCAGCATAAACAAATTGATTGATTATGGCTTGTAGTGAAGGTGGGGATTGATTTAGTTCACGGGTATAATAGAAAAAGGAGAAAAAAGATTTTTTATCAGATAATGATATAAATAAATATATATCTGATATTGTTTACCTTATCTGTATAAATATGTTTCTTTTTTTTATATAATATAAATTAAACTGATATTAATAATTGTTAACATTCCCTAATAATGAGGATACTAATATTAATAACAAATATAATAGAAATAGTAGTAGTGTTATTAATATCAAAATAATAATACTATTAATAATAAGATTAATGGTAACAATAATAATAATAATCATCTTAAATAAAAATGATAATTTTTGGTAATGATAACAATAACTAAAATTATAATTTTTCTACTAATTAAAATAATAATGATACTATAATATTAGTAATATAACAAATTAATGTATCAGTTTTCATTTTTATGTATAATATATTGATATTACTAATATATCAATCATTGAATAAAATATTTTTTTATTATTAGTGGTACTAATAATATTATTAGTTATAATAACATTAATTTTATTTATAATAATAATATTCACAATATATACTTGTCTATATATATATACACTTATATAATAATAGTAATGATACAAATATTAATATTAATGTTATGAAAGTAATAATAATAATACTACATTAACAACTATATTATAAATTTGTAATTATAATTAATATCGTAATATTACAACCTGTTAATCATCTCTATTAATTATATATTATATAATAACATATTTCAGCTATTTACTATTTATCAATTTTTATATAATACAATATATATATATAATATATATATATATAATATTACTTGTGTATACATATATATTTATATATTCATTTAATAACATCTTATTTATTTTGTACAATACACTATCTATTTAATTCAAGTGATTAATTGTATTATACTAGTTCAAATTATTAAACATAGTTCAAATTATTATACATACTTTTGTTTATTTATATACATATACATATGCACCTTTATATACATTTAGTTGTTTACAAACAATTTTTCGTGAATCGTCGGGATTAGTCAAAGGGTAATTGCATTAATGTAAATTGTTCCAAAATTTTGAGACTCGGCTTTACAGACTTTGCTTATCGTGTCGAAGTCATAGTAAGATTTAGTTTAAATTTGGTCGGAAATTCCCGGGTCATCACACTACTTAGGTCCCATTACGTGGTCATAAGTCTTTAAAATAACGTTTGACCAAAGATATGTCGCATACATTTCAAATGTAAGAGTGTTTCAAAGTTTACAAGAATTGTTCAACCAAAAGTTATGATACTAAGTTATAAGTACACTTGAAACCTATGCGACACAATTTTAGATAAAGTCAAAAGACGCTCCACGTATGCATGTCTACTCGACATCCAAGCAAGTATCGAAAGAAAATGAGCGGAAGCATGTATCACAAAACGTTCAAGGACCTGAGAAAATCATAGAAATCTGTCAACGAAAACGTTGGTGAAATCATAGGTTTAAGTAAGTAAGTACAAATGAACCACAAGATTTATATCATTGAAATAATAGTTATCCATTCCAAAAATTGTTATCACGAGCACCCATTTACTAAGGCTTAACATTCCTTCCATAGAACCCCATCACAATAGTGTTAGAACATACACTGTTTCTCGAAAATATATTTCATTCGTAGACGGTAGCGAACCGTCTGAATGAGGGTTTGTCAAACCCATATGGATCCATACAATATAAGTTCTCGCTTACACCCGGCAAGTGTAACTAATGATAATCGAATTGAGGATTTTGTTCTAAACTCGTATGTAGAATGTTTGTTTTCCTGTACTTGTGTTCACTTAGTAAAAAGAAACGTTTATGTTTTCTCATCCCAAATGTAAGTTCAAAAGAGTAAAAGTGGGACTATGATTTCACCTTGAGTGAACGTATGTAAAAGTACTTCAACAAGTAAACGTGTGCAAGAACGAACGCTAGTCTTGACCTAAACAAATAGGTTATATCAATATCGGTAAACACGGTTGGTCAAAGTGTGCAATTAGTCCTATGGCTCGTTACGACTCGATTATAATAGCATGTGAATCAAATTGTCATGTTTCATGCAAGGTACAAGTATAAAAGCATGTTAGAATGATTGCATAAGTATTTGGTTAAGTTTGATTAAAAGTCAACTTTGGTCGGGTCAAAGTCAACGAAAAAGTCAACACGTTCGGATCGGGTCCCGAACTATTTTTCTGAGATTTTTATTCATATATAAGCATGTTAGAACAAGTTACATGTGAATCGGAGGTGCGTAGCATAGCAAACATTTCTCGAAATTTGACAAAGTAGGTCAGAAGCCAAACACGGCAAATGCCGCGCCGCGACCAAAGAGTGCCGCGCCAGGGCAACCAACGTGATCTGATGCCTGGTCTATTTCAATTTTCCAAGTCCTAAACCAACTTTCATTTAAACACAAAACACAAACTGTAAACCCTTACGACACGTATCTTATATTGTTGGAAAGGTAATTTGACAAGGAACACAACTAAACACGTTTCATCAATCAAAAACATCATTTGCATATATCGAGTTTCCAAATTAAATGATCAAATAAATGCTCATCATTAATGATTCAATTTCATAAATGCACAATTATGATTCGGGAATTAAATGCACACATGTGATACGCCGTTTCGTAGGTAATTACGCATACAATACAACTAAATGCTTAAAAACAACATTGCATGGCATTCAATGCATCAAATGTTCACATTTAGTTCTATCAAACCCTAATAAACATCACCAAAATCAATAATCAAGTTATGAAGTTTTTCTAAAATAATCTACACATCAAATTGGAGCTAGTGATACTAGTAACATAATTAAAACATGCACTCATAACATTTAACAACATTCAAGCAACCAAATTACCAAATCAAACATACCAAAATTCAAGTTCATGCTAGTTGCTTAAAATAACGAGATCGAACATATAAACCACATATTCATGTTAGACTTGAGCCATAGACACTAATTAACACTTTTACAAGTAAAAATCATCAAGAACACAAAATCTAGTGATTTTAGAAAGTTACCCAAATGAGAAGTAATCGGTATGGATTCGAAGAGGAAGATGCAAGGATTCTGAATATGTAATTTGTTTGGATTGGTGCTTGCTCGACTTGATTTAGATGATGAACCTTTGGATTGGTGTTTGAGAGAATTTAGTGAAAGTATTAAAGAAAAAGGAAAATGAAATGGAAAATGAAAAGAGGTGGTGGGTGTTGACTTGTCCATCTAGTCACACCTTTGATCAATTGGTAAAACTAGTCCCTCGAGTTCGGTTGCTGGTGCGTGAATTACCTAAACGAGATAATTTAGAAACGCGTATTAATGGAAGGTGTTATAATAATATAACGGACTTTAAAATAGTTAACGGAAAGTAAACGGAAAAAGGCGGGATGTTACATTACCTACTCCTTAAAGGAAATTTCATCCCGAAATTTATGTAGGCGTAGTAGTCGTTGTTTCTTCTCGAGATCTTGCGTTTCCGCATCCGCAAATAGATGAGGGTACTTCCTTTGCATTTGATCTTGCCTTTCCCAAGTAAACTCGGGTCCTCTTTTGGCGTTCCAACGGACCTTAACAATTGGAATTCGGCTTTGTTTTAACGTTTTGACGGAGGTGTCCACAATTTCAACCGGTTCCTCCACGAAATGAAGTTTGTCATCAATGGTAAGCTCCTCGAGAGGGATGATGATATCAGGTTCGGCAAGGCACTTTTTCAAGTTGGATACATGGAAAGAAGAATGAACGGAGCTCAATTGAGGCGGAAGATCTAAACGATAAGCAACGGTTCCAACACGCTCCAAGATTTAGAAAGGACCAATATACCGCAGATTTAGCTTCTCGCGTTTCCCGAAACGGATTACACATTTCCAAGGTGCGAATTTTAACATTACGAGATCACCGACTTGAAATTCAAGGTCGTAGCGTCGTTTTTCGGTATAGCTCTTTTGACGACTACGGGTCGTCCTAAGCCTATCTCGGATTTGAACAATCTTCTCGGTTGTTTCATGAATGAGTTCGGGTCCGGTGATTTGTGTGTCGCCTACTTCGGCCCAACAAAGAGGTGAACGGTATTTTCAGCCATATAAAGCTTCGAATGGTGCGGCGTTAATACTCGTGTGATAACTATTGTTGTAGGAGAATCGGTGAGAGGCAAGTGCTTATCCCAAGCTTTACCAAAGTCGATAACACAAGCTCCTAGAATGTCTTCCAAAGTTTAATTTGTGTGTTCGCTTTGTCCGTCGGTTTATGGATGATATGCGGTGCTCATGTCTAAACGCTTTCCCAACGCTTCTTGTAAAGTACGCCAAAATCTAGAAACAAAACGGCCATCTCAGTCGGAGATAATTTATAAGGGTACACCGTGTCGGGCTACGATTTCTTTAATGTAAAGTTGTGCAAGTTTTTCCATGTTGTCAGTTTCCTTCATGGCTAGGAAGTGTGCGGATTTGGTGAGTCGGTCAACAATGACCCAAATAGTATCGTAACTGCCCAACGTCTTTGGTAGTTTGGTGATAAAATCCATCGTTATCCTTTCCCACTTCCATTGCGGGATTTTGGGTTTTTGAAGTAGTCCAAACGGTCTTTGATGTTCGGCTTTGACTTTGGAGCAAGTTAGGCACTTTCCAACGTAAGTAGTGACGTCCCTTTTAATGTTCGGCCACCAATATTGTTCTTTGAGGTCGTGGTACATCTTATTGGCACCGGGGTGAATCGAATATCTTGACTTATGGGCCTCGTCTAAAATAAGGCTTCGCAAGTATCCATAACTAGGTATCCAAATTCTTCCGGCGAAATATCGGAGTCCGGTTTCTTTAACTTTGAATCGAGAGGTGAGGACGTTCAAGTGTTCGAGAGAGATGTTTTCATCCTTGAGAGCCTCGTCTTGGGCTACACGAATTTGACTATTGAGATTGGTGTGAATGGTGATGTTTAAAGCTCGGACACGAAGAGGCACCGCTCTTTCTTTTCGACTTAAGGCATCGGCTACCATATTGCCTTTCCCGGATGGTAACGAAGATCACAATCGTAATCGTTCAAAGTTTCAATCCACCATCGTTGTCTCATGTTTAGTTGCTTTTGATCGAAGATGTGTTGAAGGCTTTTGTGATCGGTGAAGATAGTACTCTTGGTTCCATAAAGATAGTGTCTCCACATTTTAAGTGTGAAGACAACGGCTCCGAGTTCGAGATCATGTGTCGTGTAGTTTCGTTCATGAATTTTCTGAAATGTCTCGTTCATATCGATTATAAACGTTCCATATTAATTGATTTTGTTGCGAGGTTTTGACCTCTATATGAGACGTTTTTCAAAGACTGCATTCGTTTTTAAAACAAACCATAACCTTTATTTTATCGACAAGGTTATAAAGATACCACCTAGATTATCTAGAAATGATAATCTAAAAATATCACACTTACACACTACCAATACATATTGGTTTACAATATTAATATGTTACAACAAAATAAATCTCGAATGCAGTTTTAAACAATATTATACAAACATGCTGACACCAAATCTTGTCCACATATTAGCATGCAACAGCGGAAGCTCTTAATAATCACCTGAGAATAAACATGCTTTAAACGTCAACAAAAATGTTGGTGAGTTATAGGTTTAACCTATATATTTATCAAATTGTAATAATAGACCACAAGATTTCATATTTCAATATACATCCCATACATAGAGATAAAATTCATTCATATGGTGAACACCTGGTAACCGACATTAACAAGATGCATATAAGAATATCCCCTATCATTCCGGGAAATCCATCGGACATGATAAAACAACATCGAAGTACTAAAGCATCCGCAACCATGGATGGGGTTCGTTAGGCCCAATAGATCTATCTTTAGGATTCGCGTCAATTAGTAGATCGGTTTACTAATTCTTTGGTTACCAAGCAAAAAGGGGCATATTCGGCTTCGATCATTCACCCATATAATGTAGTTTAATTTACTTGTGTCTATTTCGTAAAACATTTATAAAACTGCATGTATTCTCATCCCAAAATATTAGATTTTAAAAGTGGGACTATAACTCACTTTCACAGATTTTTACTTCGTCGGGAAGTAAGACTTGGCCACTGGTCGATTCACGAACCTATAACAAATATGTACATATATATCAAAGTATGTTCAAAATATATTTACAACATTTTTAATACATTTATGTTTTAAGTTTAGTAAGTCAGCTGTCCTCGTTAGTAACCTACAACTAGTTGTCCATAGTTAGATGTACGGAAATAAATTGATATATATTATCTTGACCAAATCCACGACCCGGTGTATATATGTCTCAGGCTAGATCACAACTCAAAGTATATATATTTTTGGAATCAACCTCAACCCTGTATAGCTAACTCCAACATTACTGCATATAGAGTGTCTATGGTTGTTCCAAATAATATATATATATGGGTCGATATGATATGTCAAAACATTTTCATACGTGTCTATGGTATCCCAAGATTACATAATATATTAGAATATATGTATTATACAATATAAGTTAGCTAGGATATGATTAATATACATTTGTTACCAATATTCACTTAGCTACAACAAGTAAAAATATCCAATCTTGTTTTACCCATAACTTCTTCGTTTTAAATCCGTTTTGAGTGAATCCAATTGATATAGTTTCATATTGAACTTAAGTTTATGAATCTATACAGAAAAGGTATAATTTTATAGTCAGAAATACAGGTTACAAGTCATTTTTGTAAAGGTAGTCATTTCAGTCGAAAGAACGACGTCTAGATGACCATTTTGGAAAACATACTTCCACTTTGAGTTTAATCATGATTTTTGGATATAGTTTCATGTTCATAAGAAAAATCATTTTCCCAGAAGAACAACTTTTAAATCAAAGTTTATCATATTTTTTAATTAACTAACCCAAAACAGCCTGCGGTGTTACTACGACGGCGTATATCCAGTTTTACGGTGTTTTTCGTGTTTTCAGGTTTTAAATCATTAAGTTAGCATATAATATAGATATATAACATGTGTATAGTTGATTTTAAAAGTCAAGTTAGAAGGATTAACTTTTGTTTGAGAACA
The DNA here is from genome assembly GCF_046630445.1 of Rutidosis leptorrhynchoides. Taxonomy (NCBI): domain Eukaryota; kingdom Viridiplantae; phylum Streptophyta; class Magnoliopsida; order Asterales; family Asteraceae; genus Rutidosis; species Rutidosis leptorrhynchoides. The sequence continues at coordinate 283,279,612 of NC_092340.1, read as the reverse complement.
AGTTTAGAATTAACTAAACTATGTTCTAGTGATTTCAAGTTTAAACCTTCGAATAAGGTAGCTTTATATATATGAATCGAATGATGTTATGAACATCATTACTACCTAAATTTTAGTAGGTAAACCTACTGGAAATGATGAAAAAATAACTTAAGCTTCAAAGGATCCTTGGATGGTTTGAAAGTTCTTGAAGCAGAATCATGACACGAAAACAAGTTCAAGTAAGATTTCCACTCGAAATAAGATTGTTATAGTTATAGAAATTGAATAAAAGTTTGAATATGAGTATTACCTTGTATTAGAAAGATATCTTACTGTAAATAAGAAAGATTTCTTGAGGTTGGATGATCACTTTACAAGATTGGAAGTAAGCTAGCAAACTTGGAAGTATTATTGATTTTATGAAACTAGAACTTATAGAATTTATGAAGAACACTTAGAACTTGAAGATAGAACTTAAGAGAGATCAATTAGATGAATAAAATTGAAGAATGAAAGTGTTTTTAGGTGTTTTTGGTCGTTGGTATATGGATTAGATATAAAGGATGTGTAATTTTGTTTACATGTAAATAAGTCATGAATGATTACTAATGTTTTTGTAATTTTATGAGATATTTCATGCTAGTTGCCAAATAATGGTTCCCACATGTGTTAGGTGACTCACATGGGCTGCTAAGAGCTGATCATTGGAGTGTATATACCAATAGTACATACATCTAAAAGCTGTGTATTGTACGAGTACGAATACGGGTGCATACGAGCAGAATTGTTGATGAAACTGAACGAGGATGTAATTGTAAGAATTTTTGTTAAGTAGAAGTATTTTGATAAGTGTCTTGAAGTCTTTCAAAAGTGTAATAATACATATTAAAATACTACATGTATATATATTTTAACTGAGTCGTTAAATCATCATTAGTCGTTACATGTAAATGTTGTTTTGAATACTTTAGGTTAACGATCTTGTTAAATGTTGTTAACCCATTGTTTATTATATCTAAAGAGATGTTAAATTATTGCATTATCATGATATTATGATATATTAATATATCTTAGTATGATATATATACAGTTAAATGTTGTTACAATGATAATCGTTACATATATGTCTCGTTTCGAAATCATTAAGTTAGTAGTCTTGTTTTTACATATGTAGTTCATTTTTAATACACTTAATGACATGTTTACTTATAATTTATCATGATTAAACATAGTGTATCAATATCTTAATATGATTCATATGTATTTATTAAGACGTTGTTATAACGATAATCGTTATATATATCGTTTCGAGTTTCTTAATTCAATAAACTCAATTTTATGTATATAACTCATTGTTAAAATACCTAATAAGATACTTACTTATCATAATATCATGTTAACTATATATATAATCATATATATGTCATCATATAGTTTTTACAAGTTTTAACGTTCGTGAATCACCGGTCAACTTGGGTGGTCAATTGTCTACATGAAACTCATTTCAAATAATCAAGTCTTAACAAGTTTGATTGCTTAACATGTTGGAAACATTTAATCATGCAAATATAGTTTTCAATTAATATATAATCATGGAAAAGTTCGGGTCACTACAGTACCTACCCGTTAAATAAATTTCGTCTCGAATTTTAAGCTGTTGAAGGTGTTGATGTATCTTCTGGAAATAGGTGAGGGTATTTCAGCTTCATCTGATCTTCATGCTCCCAGGTGAATTCGGGTCCTCTACGAGCATTCCATAGAACCTTAACAATTGGTATCTTGTTTTGCTTAAGTCTTTTAACCTCACGATCCATTATTTCGACGGGTTCTTCAATGAATTGTAGTTTTTCGTTAATTGTAATCTCGTCTAATGGAATGGTGAGATCTTCTTTAGCAAAATATTTCTTCAAATTTGAGACATGAAAAGTATTATGTACCCCGGCGAGTTGTTGCGGTAAGTCAAGTCGGTAAGCTACTGGTCCGACACGATCTATAATCTTGAATGGTCCAATGTACCTTGGATTTAGTTTCTCCCGTTTACCAAATCGAACAACGCCTTTCCAAGGTGAAACTTTAAGCATGACCATCTCTCCAATCTCAAATTCTATATATTTTCTTTTAATGTCCGCATAGCTCTTTTGTCGACTTTGGACAGTTTTCAATCGTTGTTGAATTTGGATGATCTTCTCAGTAGTTTCTTGAATTATCTCTGGACCCGTAAACTATCTATCCCCCACTTCACTCCTACAAATCGGAGACCTGCACTTTCTACCATAAAGTGCTTCAAACGGCGCCATCTCAATACTCGAATGGTAACTGTTGTTGTAGGAAAATTCTGCTAACGGTAGGTGTCGATCCCAACTGTTTCTGAAATCTATAACACATGCTCGTAGCATGTCTTCAAGGGTCTATATCATCCTTTCACTTTGCCCATCAGTTTGTGGATGATAAGCAGTACTCATGTCTAGACGAGTCCCCAATGCTTGTTGCAATGTCTGCCAAAATCTTGAAACAAATCTGCCATCCCTATCTGACATAAGAGAGACTGGTATTCCATGTCTGGAGACAACTTCCTTCAAGTATAATCGTGCCAACTACTCCATTTTATCATCTTCTCTTATTGGCAGAAAGTGTGCTGGCTTGGTAAGACGATCGACTGTTACCCAAATTGTTTCATAACCATTTGCAGTCCTTGGTAATTTAGTAATGAAATCCATGGTAATATTTTTCCATTTCCATTCCGGGATTTCAGGTTGTTGAAGTAGACCTGATGGTTTCTGATGTTCAGCTTTGACCTTAGAACACGTCAAACATTCCCCTACGTATTTAGCAACATCGGCTTTCATACCTGGCCACCAAAAATGTTTCTTGAGATCTTTGTACATCTTCCCCATTCCAGGATGAATTGAGTATCTGGTTTTATGAGCTTCTCTAAGTACCATTTCTCTCATATCTCCAAATTTTGGTACCCAAATTCTTTCAGCCCTATACCGGGTTCCGTCTTCTCGTATATTAAGAAGCTTCTCCGATCCTTTGGGTATTTCATCCTTTAAATCTCCCTCTTTTAAAACTCCTTGTTGCGCCTCCTTTATTTGAGTAGTAAGGTTATTGTGAATCATTATATTCATAGCTTTTACTCGAATGGGTTCTCTATCCTTTCTACTCAAAGTGTCGGCTACCACATTCGCCTTCCCCGGGTGGTAATGAATCTCAAAGTCGTAATCATTCAATAATTCAATCCACCTGCGCTGCCTCATGTTCAGTTGTTTCTGATTAAATATATGTTGAAGACTTTTGTGGTCGGTATATATAATACTTTTGACCCCATATAAGTAGTGCCTCCAAGTCTTTAATGCAAAAACAACCGCGCCTAATTCCAAATCATGCGTCGTATAATTCTGCTCATGAATCTTCAATTGTCTAGACGCATATGCAATTACCTTCGTTCGTTACATTAATACACAACCGAGACCTTGCTTTGAAGCGTCACAATATATCACAAAATCATCATTCCCTTTAGGTAATGACAATATAGGTGCCGTAGTTAACTTTTTCTTTAACAATTGAAACGCTTTCTCTTGTTCATCCTTCCATTCAAATTTCCTCCCTTTATGCGTTAATGCAGTCAAGGGTTTTGCTATTCTGGAAAAATCTTAGATGAACCTTCTGTAGTAACCAGCTAGTCCTAAAAATTGGCGTATATGCTTCGGAATTTTCGGGGTTTCCTATTTTTTCAACGGTTTCAATCTTTGTTGGATCCACCTGAATACCTTCTTTGTTCACTATGTGATCGAGGAATTGAACTTCTTCCAACCAAAATGCACACTTTGAAAACTTGTCGTACAGGTTTTCTTTTCTCAGCAACTCTAGCACTTTTCTTAAATGTTCTTCATGCTCTTGATCATTCTTCGAGTAAATAAGTATGTCATCGATGAAAATAATGACAAACTTGCCAAGATATGAGCCACACACTCAGTTCATGAGGTCCATGAACACAGCTGGTGCATTCATCAATCCAAACGGCATAACCATAAACTCGTAATGACCGTAACGCGTCCTAAAAGCAGTCTTTGGAATATCATCCTCCTTCACCCGCATTTGATGATACCCAGAACGTAAATCAATCTTCGAATAAATCGACGCGCCTTGTAGTTGATCAAATAAGTCGTCGATTCTCGGTAGTGGGTAGCGGTTCTTGATGGTAAGTTTGTTCAACTCTCGGTAGTCGATACACAACCTAAATGTACCATCCTTCTTCTTGACAAACAAAACAGGAGCTCCCCACGGTGATGTGCTTGGTCGAATGAAACCACGCTCTAAAAGTTCTTGTAATTGGCTCTGAAGTTCCTTCATATTGCTAGGTGCGAGTCTGTATGGAGCACGAGCTATTGGTGCAGCTCCCGGTACAAGGTCTATTTGAAATTCAACGGATCAGTGTGGAGGTAGTCCCGGTAATTCTTTCGGAAATACATCGGGAAATTCTTTTGCGACTGGAACATCATTGATGTTCTTTTCTTCGGAATTGACTTTCTCGATGTGTGCTAGCACAGCATAGCAACCTTTTCTTATTAGTTTTTGTGGCTTCAGGTTACTAATAAGATTTAACTTCGCGTTGCTCTTTTCTCCGTACACCATTAAGGGTTTTCCTTTTTCTCGTATAATGCGAATTGCATTTTTGTAATAAATGATCTCTGCTTTTACTTCTTTCAACCAGTCCATACCGATTATCACATCAAAACTCCCTAACTCTACTGGTATCAAGTCAATCTTAAATGTTTCGCTAACCAGTTTAATTTCTCGATTCTGACATATATTATCTGCTGTAATTAATTTACCGTTTGCTAATTCGAGTAAAAATTTGTTATCCAAAAGCGTCAGTGGATAACTTAGTTTAGCACAAAAATTTCTACTCATATAGCTTCTATCCGCACCCGAATCAAATAAAACATAAGCAGATTTATTGTCAATAAGAAATGTACCCGTAACAAGCTCCGGGTCTTCCTACGCTTCTGCCGTATTAATATTGAAAACTCTTTCGTAGCCCTACCCACTATTATTCCCCTGATTCGGGCAATTTCTACTAATGTGGCCCGATTTTCCACATGCAAAGCAAACTATGGCGGCATTATCTGTTCCGACATTATTTGTTTTTTTAATTCTATTAAACTTTGGTCCGTAGGCCTCACACTTTGCCGCAATATGACCATTTCTTCTACACCTAGTGTAAAATGTCGTGCAGAACCCCTGGTGATTCTCTTCACACCTTTGGCATGACTGTTTTTGGTTTTTGTTGCCATTGTTGTTATTGAGATTGTTGTTGGCATTGTTATTGTTGCTATTGTTGTTGTTGTTATTGTTGTTTGGACGGTTATTATAGTTGTTGTTAGGACGTTTGTTGAAGTTGTTGTTGCGATTGGTGTTGCGGTTGTTGGGATAGTTATTGCAATTGTGGTTGTGATTGTTGTTGTTGTATTGGTGACTCTTGTCATTAGTTTATTCCCACTTTCTCTTGACTTGTTTCATGTTAGCCTCTTCAGTCATCTGCTCTTTAATCCTTCCTTCGATCTGGTTCACTAATTTGTGAGCCATTCGACTTGCCTTTTGTATGGAGGCGGGCTCGTGTAAACTCACATCTTCTTGAATCCTTTCCGGTAACCCTTTTACAAATGCGTCGATCTTCTCTTCTTCATCTTCGAACGTTCTGGGACACAATAGGCACAATTCTGTGAATCGTCGTTCATACGTGGAGATATCGAAACCTTGCATTCGTAGTCCTCTAAGCTCTACCTTGAGCTTGTTGACCTCGTTTCTGGGACGATGCTGCTCGTTCATCAATTGCTTGAATGCTGACCACGGTAGTGCGTAAGCAGCATCTTGTCCTACCTGCTCGAGATAGGTATTCCACCATGTTAGTGCCGTACCTGTGAAGGTATGCGTAGCGTACTTTACTTTGTCTTCTTCAGTACATTTACTTATGGCAAACACCGATTCAACCTTCTCGGTCCACCGTTTCAATCCAATTGGACCCTCGATTCCATCAAATTTCAAAGGTTTGCAGGCAGTGAATTCTTTGTAGGAGCATCCTACACGATTTCTTGTGAAATTAATTCCACTGCTAGATCTAGAGTTATTGTTATTTTGCATTGCAGCTTATACTGCGGCTATGTTCGCAGCAAGGAAAACACGGAAGTCTTCCTCACTCATGTTCAAGTTCTGACGAGTCGCCGGTGTCATTTCCTTCAAAATAGCCAAAAGAATTGAGTTAATCATATAGAATTTAAGAGTAGTCAATAGTATTTCATAGCATAATATGAACTTATTTATAAAAGCTTTTTCTTCATATTAGCATTTTATAGTTTTAATTCGGGTAGTACCTACCCATTAAGTTCATACTTAGTAGCTAATATACAATTCAACTACTACAATTGCATATGAAAAACTGATCATAATAATATATCACATACAAATATTCTTCAAACTTACAACTTCGCTATATTACATATAACATGAAATATAGTACACTTTGATACAGGACAGCTTTGAAGATAAATCTAGTTAATACGCAAGTTGTTCAGCAAAGGAAATAAAGACACGTAATTCATAAGTCCAGAAACAAGTCATGCATTCTGGTTTTACTAAGACGACTTTCCATCCTTGGTCTTGTGGAAAATAACCGTTATGACCATTGGTTAGGTAGCATGTTGTAATGTTGTCAAAAGGACGAGGGTTTCGTAATGTCCAACAGCCCCGTAATAATCTAAAAACCTTATTTCTTATCCCAACTACTGAATCTGTCACTTGTGGGAAGGTTTTATTTAAAAGCTGCAATCCGATGTTCTTTTTCTCACTTTAGTAAGAATCGAACATCACTAACCCGTAAGCATAACTTGCTTCTTTATGTTACATGTTAGAAGCTCTTTCTAATTCACGAAATCCTATGTTGGGATATGTTGAGTCAAAATAGGTTCTTAACCCGTAGCGTAAAATTGCATTTGGGTTCCCCGCATTTAACGCTTTAAAGAAAACACGACGTAACTTACGGTCTCCCCAATGTGATATACCCCACCTATCAAAGGAAAGCCTTTTATAAACTAAGGCATTTCTGGAAAGTCTTTCAAATGTTTGACAAGTTAATTTCGCCATAACTAAATGTGCTGATGAATTATGACCGACTCTAGACAAGATTTCCTCAATCATATCCTCTGGTAGGTCTTCTAAAATATTCGGTTGTCTACCCTTAACTTCCATTTTGTTTTTATACTGTAAAATAGACAAGGATTAGATTCGTAAAAGATAATTAACAAACAATACAAGCAATTTTTACATAGAACATAAAAGTACAAGCACACTACAATACATATAATACACAACATGATTACAACCCTCTAATCTGAATCACTGGTTTCTTCTTCTTCGGACTTGGTTCGTTTTCCTAATTTTCTAGGAATATATGGTGTTCCTCTAATACGAGCCATCATTTTCCACAATGGTTTAGAAAAACCTGGTGGTTTAGAGGTTCCCGGGTCATTGTTACATTTTAAGAAATACGGATATTGCCGATACATATAAAGTTCATCGGGGTTGGAATCGGGTTTCTCTATTTTTATACCTTTTCCCTTATTATTTTCTTTCGCTTTATTAAATTGGGTCAAGGTAATTTCTATAACATCATCAGAATCCTCATCGGGATCCGATTCATCGAAAAAGTGGTAATCTTCCCAATATTTTGCTTCCTCGACGGAAACACCATTGACCATTATTAACTTTGGTCCGTTGGTTGAGAATTTTCTTTTATTTAATCGAATTACTGTAGGTATCAATATTTCTTCCTCCTGAACCTCTTCTTCTTCTGGTTCCTCCTCTTCTGGTTCCTCCTCTTCCGGTTCCTCTTCTTCCGATTCCTCCTCTTTCGGTTCCTCTTCTTCCGGTTCCTCCTCTTCCGGTTCCTCCTCTTCCGGTTCTTCTTCGGGAATTTGTGAATCTTCCCAAAATATATTCGACTCTTCATTATTATTAGGTGAATCGATGAGATTTGTACTAGTGGTAGACAACTATCACACAATATCAAACACATTAAGAGGTTAATATATCACATAATATTTACATGTTAATAATATATAGTTTCCAACAAAAGTGTTAAGCAATCGTTTTTAAAGAAAACACGGTAGAAGTCCAGACTCACTAATGTATCCTAACAAACTCGATAAGACACACTAATGCAAATTTCTGGTTCTATAAGACCAACGCTCGGATACCAAATGAAATGTCCCGTTCATATCGATTATAAACATTCCATATAAATTGATTTCGTTGCGAGGTTTTGACCTCTATATGAGACGTTTTTCAAAGACTGCTTTCGTTTTTAAAACAAACCATAACCTTTATTTTATTGACAAGGTTAAAAAGACACCACCTAGATTATCCAAAAATGATAATCTAAAAATATCATACTTACACACTACCAATACATATTGGTTTACAATATTAATATGTTACAACAAAATAAATCTCGAATGCAGTTTTAAACAATATTATACAAGCATGCAGACACCAAATCTTGTCCACATATTAGCATGCAACAGCGGAAGCTCTTAATAATCACCTGAGAATAAACATGCTTTAAACGTCAACAAAAATGTTGGTGAGTTATAGGTTTAACCTATATATTTATCAAATTGTAATAATAGACCACAAGATTTCATATTTCAATATACATCCCATATATAGAGATAAAATTCATTCATATGGTGAACACCTGGTAACCGACATTAACAAGATGCATATAAGAATATCCCCTATCATTCCGGGAAATCCATCGGACATGATAAAACAACATAGAAGTACTAAAGCATCCGCAGCCATGGATGGGGTTCGTTAGGCCCAATAGATCTATCTTTAGGATTCGCGTCAATTAGTAGATCGGTTTACTAATTCTTAGGTTACCAAGCAAAAAGGGGCATATTCGACTTCGATCATTCACCCATATAATGTAGTTTCATTTACTTGTGTCTATTTCGTAAAACATTTATAAAACTGCATGTATTCTCATCCCAAAATATTAGATTTTAATAGTGGGACTATAACTCACTTTCACAGATTTTTACTTCGTCGGGAAGTAAGACTTGGTCACTGGTCGATTCACGAACCTATAACAAATATGTACATATATATCAAAGTATGTTTAAAATATATTTACAACATTTTTAATACGTTTATGTTTTAAGTTTATTAAGTCAGCTATCCTCGTTAGTAACCTACAACTAGTTGTCCACAGTTAGATGTACAGAAAAAAATTGATATATATTATCTTGACCCAATCCATGACCCGGTGTATACACGTCTCAGGCTAGATCACAACTCAAAGTATATATATTTGTGGAATCAACCTCAACCCTGTATAGCTAACTCCAACATTACTGCATATAGAGTGTCTATGGTTGTTCCAAATAATATATATAGATGGTTCGATATGATATGTCAAAACATTTGCATACGTGTCTATGGTATCCCAAGATTACATAATATATTAGAATATAAGTATTATAAAATATAAGTTAGCTAGGATATGATTAATATAGATTTGTTACCAATATTCACGTAGCTACAACAAGTAAAAATATCCAATCTTGTTTTACCCATAACTTCTTCGTTTTAAATCCGTTTTGAGTGAATCCAATTGCTATGGTTTCATATTGAACTTAAGTTTATGAATCTATACATAAATAGTATAAGTTTATAGTCAGAAATACAGGTTACAAGTCATTTTTGTAAAGGTAGTCATTTCAGTCGAAAGAACGACGTCTAGATGACGATTTTGGAAAACATACTTCCACTTTGAGTTTAATCATGATTTTTGGATATAGTTTCATGTTCTTAAGAAAAATCATTTTCCCAGAAGAACAACTTTTAAATCAAAGTTTATCATAGTTTTTAATTAACTAACCCAAAACAGCACGCGGTGTTACTACGACGGCGTATATCCAGTTTTACGGTGTTTTTCGTGTTTTAGGGTTTTAAATCATTAAGTTTGCATATCATATAGATATAGAACATGTGTATAGTTTATTTTAAAAGTCAAGTTAGAAGGATTAACTTTTGTTTGCGAACAAGTTTAGAATTAACTAAACTATGTTCTAGTGATTTCAAGTTTAAACCTTCGAATAAGGTAGCTTTATATATATGAATCGAATGATGTTATGAACATCATTACTACCTCAAGTTTAGTAGGTAAACCTACTGGAAATGATGAAAAAATAACTTGAGCTTCAAAGGATCTTTGGATGGCTTGAAAGTTCTTGAAGCAGAATCATGACACGAAAACAAGTTCAAGTAAGATTTCCACTCGAAATAAAATTGTTATAGTTATAGAAATTGAATCAAAGTTTGAATATGAGTATTACCTTATATTAGAAAGATATCTTACTATAAATAAGAAAGATTTCTTAAGGTTGGATGATCACTTTACTAGATTGGAAGTAAGCTAGCAAACTTGGAAGTATTATTGATTTTATGAAACTAGAACTTATAGAATTTATGAAGAACACTTAGAACTTGAAGATAGAACTTGAGAGAGATCAATTATATGAAGAAAATTGAATAATGAAAGTGTTTGTAGGTGTTTTTGGTCGTTGGTATATGGATTAGATATAAAGGATGTGTAATTTTGTTTACATGTAAATAAGTCATGAATGATTACTAATGTTTTTGTAATTTTATGAGATATTTCATGCTAGTTGCCAAATGATGGTTCCCACATATGTTAGGTGACTCACATAGGCTACTAAGAGCTGATCATTGGAGTGTATATACCAATAGTACATACATCTAAAAGCTGTGTATTGTACGAGTACGAATACGGGTGCATACGAGTAGAATTATTGATGAAACTGAACGAGGATGTAATTGTAAGCATTTTTGTTAATTAGAAGTATTTTGATAAGTGTCTTGAAGTCTTTCAAAAGTGTAAGAATACATATTAAAACACTACATGTATATACATTTTAACTGAGTCATTTCAATCATCGTTAGTCGTTACATGTAAATGTTGCTTTGAAACCTTTAGGTTAACGATCTTGTTAAATGTTGTTAACCCATTGTTTATTATATCTAAAGAGATGTTAAATTATTACATTATCATGATATTATGATATATTAATATATCTTAGTATGATATATATACAGTTAAATGTTGTTACAACGATAATCGTTACATATATGTCTCGTTTCGAAATCATTAAGTCGGTAGTCTTGTTTTTACATATGTATTTCATTATTAATACACTTAATGACATGTTTACTTATCATTTATCATGATTAAACATAGTGTATCAATATCTTAATATGATTCATATGTATTTATTAAGACATTGTTATAACGATAATCGTTATATATATCGTTTCGAGTTTCTTAATTCAATAAACTCAATTTTATGTATATAACTCATTGTTAAAATACCAAATGAGATACTTACTTATCATAATATCATGTTAACTATATATATAATCATATATATGTCATCATATAGTTTTTACAAGTTTTAACGTTCGTGAATCACCGGTCAACTTGGGTGGTCAATTGTCTACATGAAACTCATTTCAAATAATCAAGTCTTAACAAGTTTGATTGCTTAACATGTTGGAAACATTTAATCATGCAAATATAGTTTTCAATTAATATATAATCATGGAAAAGTTTGGGTCACTACATTTTCAATTGTCGAGAGGCATAAGCAATGACTTTCTTTCGTTGCATCAATACACACCCAAAATCATGTTTCGAGGCATCGCAATATACAACAAAATCATCATTGCCTTCTAGAAGTGACAAGATAGGAGCGGTGGTTAGCTTTGTTTTCAATATTTGAAATACGGATTCTTGTTCGGTTGCCCAAATGAATTTCTTTCCCGTGTGAGTTAACGCGGTTAGAGGACGTGCAACCAAGGAGAAGTTTTCGATGAATCTTCAATAGTACCTGATAATGCTAAAAACGAACATATATTTCATAGCATTATTCCTCAAGAAAGACAAGCTTTTAGTTGCAATTGTTCTATTTACAAGTGATATTCGTTTAAATAATAAAAGGTGAAGACAAAAGACAGATTCGACGAATTGAAGACGCAAACGACCAAAAAGCTCAAAAGTACAAAAGACAATCAAAAAGGTTCCAATTATTGATAAGAAACGTCTCGAAATCACAAGAGTACAAGATTCAAAACGCAAAGTACAAGATATTAAATTGTACGCGAGGACGTTCGAAAATCCGGAACCGGGACTAGAGTCAACTCTTAACGCTCGACGCAACGGACTAAAAATTACAAGTTAACTATGTATATAAATATAATATAATATATAATTAATTATATTAATTATATATATATTATATATATATAATAAAAACCGTCGGCAGCAAGAAACTCCAAGGGTGTGAGCTGTAAATATCTCTCCGCGACTCGCGGAGTTTTAAGGCCATTTTGCCGCGAGTCGCGGAGCCCCAAAATTCACTTCTGGCTATAAAGCAAACCGAATTCTGATCAAATTGATATATTATTTTTCTCAATCTCTCTCTCATTATATACGTAAATATATTTATATTTATAATTTATATTTTAATTTTAATTATAATTCTAATAATAAGGGTATGTTAGCGAATGTTGTAAGGGTGTAAGTCGAAATTCTGTCCGTGTAACGCTACGCTATTTTTAATCATTGTAAGTTATGTTCAACCTTTTTATATTAATGTCTCGTAGCTAAGTTATTATTATGCTTGTTTAAAACGAAGTAATCATGATGTTGGGCTAATTACTAAAATTGGGTAATTGGGCTTTGTACCATAATTGGGGTTTGGATAAAAGAACGACACTTGTGGAAACTAGACTATGGGCTATTAATGGGCTTTATATTTGTTTAACTAAATGAAAGTTTGTTAATGTTAATATAAAGATTTACAATTGGGCGTCCCTATAAATTACCATATACACTCGATCGGACACGATGGGCGGGGTATTTATATGTACGAATAATCGTTCATTTAACCGGACACGGGAATGGATTAATAGCCACTAGAATAATTAAAACAGGTGTGAAATTACATTCAAGGGTAATTGGTGTAATTGTTAACAAAGTAGTAAAACCTTGGTTTACACGCAGTCGATAACCTGGTGTATTCATTAAACAAAGTATTAAAACCTTGTTACAATTCGAATCCCCAATTAGTTGGAATATTTATCTTCGGGTATAATAATAATTTGACAAGGACACTTGCAATTTATATTTATGACTGATGGACTGTTATGGACAAAAACCAGACGGACATATTGAATAATCCAGGACAAAGGACAATTAACCCATGGGCATAAAACTAAAATCAACACGTCAAACATCATGATTACGGAAGTTTAAATAAGCAAAATTCTTTTATTTCATATTTTATTTCCTTTATTTTATATTTAATTGCACTTCTAATTATCGCACTTTTATTGTTATTTAATCGCACTTTTAATTATCGTACTTTTAATTATCGCAATTTAATTTTATCGCATTTTTATTATTCGCAATTTCATTATCGTTATTTACTTTACGCTTTAATTTAAAGTCTTGTATTTATTTTATATTTTACATTAGGTTTTAACTGCGACTAAAGTTTTAAAATCGACAAACCGGTCATTAAACGGTAAAAACCCCCCTTTATAATAATAATATTACCTATATATATATTTGTATTTTTATAAAAATAAACTAATATAGCGTTGAGCTTTGTTTAAAGATTTCCCTGTGGAACGAACCGGACTTACTAAAAACTACACTACTGTACGATTAGATACACTGCCTATAAGTGTTGTAGCAAGGTTTAAGTATATCCATTCTATAAATAAATAAATATCTTGTGTAAAATTGTATCGTATTTAATAGTTTTTCCTAGTAAAATATAAGCTATTTTATATACACCTCGTTCGACATCAAGTATTTTTGGCGCCGCTGCCGGGGAAACACCGAAGCGAAACGTCAATATAAAAAAAAAATATATTTTTAAGTTTTAATTAGTTCTTGTTATATATATTTTTGTTTAACAATTATAAAAATTTAAAAAGATATAAAAATAAAAAAAAAAAAAATCTTTTAAAACCGAAAAAAAAAGTATTTTAAATATATTTTTAAGTTTTTCTTTTATTTTTACAAAATTATAAAGTATTTTAAGTTTATTTTTAGTTTTTAAAATTAAGTTTTATTTTAATTATATATATATATATATTTATCTTTTAAATAGAAAACATAAAATAAAAAAAAATAATAATAAAAAAAAAAAAAAAAGAAAAACGCGTAAAAAGTAAAACCTGTCAACTGAATTCTGGATCCCCGCGACTCGCGGAGTTTTCTTCTCTCTTTGCCGCGACTCGCGGAGGCCTTCTGACACACGGACAAAACCCTAATCAAGCATTGATTACGGGTTATTTTAAATTATTATTAATTATTTAACCTAATTATAATTAAAATTATTATTATTTTTAGTTTTAGTTTTATTTTTACTTTTTATTTATTTATGTATTTAGTATTAATTAAGTTTTTATAAAATTATAAAATTAATAGTTTTATTAAATAAATAATATAAAAATAATATTTTTATAAAAATTGTACTTTTTACAACTTTTTGTATATTTTTATATTTTGTACCTTTTTAATCGTTGTAGCGTAATATTTGTATTTTTAACTCATAATTAATTTTAAACTTAGTTTTTGCTATAGTTATTTTTACTCCTATATTTTTAGGCTTTGCCGTAGAATTCCTTAAGTGCTTTTTCTTTAGACTAAGATTTAGGTGCTTTAGAATTTTGCGACGCCTTTTTAAGTTTTAGTTTCTTTTTAAGTTATTTCCATTTGGGATTTAGTTTTTCCTGTAAGCTTTAATATTTTTAGACCTTTTACTATGTATCAATTATCATTTCAATTAGTAATTTCAATTTGCGATTATAATTTTAAGTTAGTTGTAGTAATAAGGTTAAATTAGTTAAGTATTTTTAAGTTTTTATAAGTTTCTTTTATTTTTTCGTCACCTTTTATTTTTCAACCATTTTTCTTTTTCGACCTTTTGCGACGAACTCTTTTTCTTTCTTATTTCTCGCTATTCTAGTTTTTAGAACATAGAATTTTTTCTACTTCTTATCTAAATTTCTTAAAATTACGAAAATTTATTTTAAGTGGTTAAATTAATAGACATCAAAATTTTCTGGTTCGTAGTAATAGTTGGATTTGTACGTGGACCGGGTTATTGGAGCCAAACAGTCCTCAATTATATTGAGACCAAACGAATCCTGCCCCTCTGCTGCATCTTTTGGCTATTCGAAACGTGGGCAAAATCAGAAAAGTCTATTGATTGGATAACTTATTATAATTTTTCTTTCCTTTTAAAAACTAATAGGATATTCTGTGAATACACCGAGCAAGACGTTCATCACCTTTTGTACGTTCACCACCTGTAACTAGATCAAGACATCGTTTAACAAATATAACCGCCGTTGATTTTTCTTTAGAATCGTCATCCAGTCGACCAAGTACTTCAGTTCAAATTTCCGATAATCCAGTTTTTGAAACAAACCTCACAATTGAGAATCCAGAAAATATTCAGGAACGGTTCATAGATCCTGAACCATTAAACTTTCCTCCGGAACCACCAATCATTCAAACAGAGATTGTTGAGGAACGAACTATTAAATCAGAATCATCTAGTGATACCGATTCAACAAATTCAATTATGGAGAATCTGGAACCTTTAAGTATGGAAGACCGAATGAGAGCTAAACGCACTGGCCAAGGTCACGCAATTACTCATCCAGACATTAATGCGCCAGATTATGAAATCAAAGAACAAATTCTACACATGGTGACTAATCAATGCCAATTTAGTGGTGCGCCGAAGGAAGATCCAAATGAACATCTACGTACCTTTAATAGGATCTGCACACTATTTAAAATCCGAGAAGTGGAGGATGAACAAATATATCTCATGTTATTTCCCTGGACTTTGAAGGGAGAAGCCAAAGATTGGTTGGAATCGTTACCTGAAGGGGCGATCGATACATGGGACGTTTTAATTGACAAATTTCTTAAACAATTTTTTCCTGCATCTAAAGCCGTAAGACTTCAAGCAGAAATTGTTACGTTCACACAGAAGCCAAATGAAACTCTATATGAGGCGTGGACAAGATATGGAAAGTTACTAAGAGGATGTCCGCAACATGGTTTAGACACCTGTCAAATAGTACAAATATTTTACCAAGGATGCGACATCACTACAAGAAAAGACATAGATATAGCAGCTGGTGGTTCTATTATGAAGAAAACCGAAACTGATGCTTACAAAATTATTGATAACACTGCTTCCCACTCGCATGAGTGGCACCAAGAAAAAGACATCATTAGATCATCTAAAGCAGCTAGAGCCGATTCTAGCCATGACTTAGATTCCATTTCCGCAAAGATAGATGCTTTCGAGAGACGAATGGAAAAGATGACTAAGGATATTCACTCAATACGAATTAGTTGTGAGCAGTGTGGAGGACCACATTTGACAAAAGATTGTCTCAGTATTGAATTAACAATGGAACAAAGAGAGAATATTTCATACATAAACCAAAGGCCTGGAAATAATTATCAGAATAATTATCAACCGCCAAGACCGATTTACAATCAAAACCAGAATTATAACCGAAATATTCCATACAACAACCAACAAGGTCCTAGCAATCAACAAGTATCCAACAATACTTACAATCAGCAAAGACCGAATTTTCAAAACAAACCACCACAACAAACCGATGATAAAAAGCCGAATTTAGAAGATATGATGACGAAGCTAGTTGAAACTCAAACGCAGTTTTTCACATCTCAAAAACAAACCAATGAACAAAATGCTCAAGCATTTAGAAATCAACAAGCTTCTATTCAAAATCTGGAACAAGAAGTAAGTAACCTAGCAAGGTTAATAGGTGAAAGAAAACCGGGAAGTCTACCTAGTGATACAAACGCTAACCCCCGGAATGAAACAGCTAAAGCTATTACCACAAGAAGTGGTACAACACTTAAACCACCTGAAATACCTGTAACTTCTGATGAAACTATTCCTACTCCACAAGAACCACAACCTGATCAAGATAAGGAAAAAGAACCGGTAGTTGAAAAGGTTAATGAAGATAACACAGTTAAGGATAAACCTTATGTTAAACCATACCAACCACCACTTCCTTACCCGAGTAAAATGAAGAAAGAGAAACTTGAAGCCGAGCAATCCAAATTCTTGGATATGTTTAAACAGATAAATGTAAATCTTCCTTTCATTGATGTGATTTCAGGAATGCCAAGGTATGCTAAATTCTTGAAAGATCTAATCACGAATAGAAAGAAAATGGAAGAACTCTCGGCTGTTACTATGAATGCAAATTGTTCAGCAGTGCTGTTGAATAAGATACCAGAAAAACTATCTGATCCAGGAAGTTTCACAATTCCATGTTTTCTGGGTAGTCTTAGTTCAATAGAAGCATTGGCAGACTTAGGTGCTAGTATAAATCTAATGCCGTATTCACTATACGCTAAACTAGACCTTGGAGAATTGAAACCAACCAGAATAAGCATACAACTAGCCGATAGATCAATAAAATATCCTAGAGGGATAATGGAGAACATGCTAGTTAAAGTTGGTACTTTAGTATTTCCAGTAGATTTTGTTGTTTTAGACATGGAAGAAGATTCTCAAGTTCCTCTCATATTAGGAAGACCATTCTTAAACACGGCTAAAGCAATGATAGACGTGTTCGGTAAGAAACTGACCCTAAGTATAGAGGATGAGAGTGTTACCTTTTCAGTTGATAGAGCAATGCAACAACCACAATCTGCAGATGATACATGTTATTATATTCAAACTATAGATGCACATGCAGAATTATTAGAAGAATTTCCAGAATTACAAGGAACAGGGGAATGTTCTTTAGGAGAAGGTAATGAACCAATTGATGAAGCTGAAATGTTAGCTACACTTATAGCTAATGGATATGAACCAACAACAGAAGAAATTCAAATGCTAAAAGAAGAAGACAGATATCGATATAAATCATCGATAGAAGAACCTCCGAAATTAGAGTTAAAGCCACTTCCAAACCATTTGGAATACGCTTATTTACATGATGAATCTGAATTACCTGTAATAATATCGTCTTCTCTTACCGAAAATGAGAAATCACAACTCATTTCTGTGTTGAAAGCTCATAAACCAGCCATTGCATGGAAGATTCATGATATTAAAGGAATAAGTCCTTCGTATTGCACACATAAAATCCTTATGGAAGAAGGTCATAAAACGTATGTGCAACGCCAACGAAGACTAAATCCTAATATGCAAGATGTAGTTAAGAAAGAGATTATTAAACTGCTAGATGCAGGTTTGATATATCCAATCTCTGATAGTCCATGGGTAAGCCCAGTTCAATGCGTACCTAAGAAGGGTGGCATGACTGTCATCACAAATGAGAAAAATGAGCTTATTCCTACTAGGACTGTAACAGGATGGCGTGTATGTATTGATTATAGAAAATTAAATGACGCAACCAGAAAAGATCACTTTCCCTTACCTTTCATAGATCAAATGTTGGAAAGATTAGCCGGAAATAGTTACTATTGTTTTCTAGATGGATTTTCCGGATATTTTCAAATTCCAATAGCACCCGAAGATCAAGAGAAAACCACATTTACGTGCCCTTATGGTACTTTTGCTTACAAACGCATGCCATTTGGACTTTGTAACGCCCCTGCAACCTTTCAAAGGTGCATGATGGCGATTTTTCACGACATGATAGAAGAATGCATGGAAGTATTCATGGATGACTTTTCAGTCTTCGGTGATACATTTAAATCATGTCTAGTTAATCTGGAACGAATGCTAATTAGATGCGAAAAATCAAATCTAGTACTTAATTGGGAGAAATGCCATTTCATGGTTAAAGAAGGCATCGTTCTTGGACATAAAATTTCAAAAGAAGGAATTGAAGTGGATAGAGCTAAAGTAGATGTAATTGCTAAACTTCCACATCCCACCAATGTTAGAGGAGTTAGGAGTTTTCTAGGGCATGCCGGTTTTTACCGACGTTTCATAAAAGATTTTTCTAAAATTGCCACTCCTATGAATAAACTCCTAGAAAAGGATGCGCCATTCATCTTTTCAGATGAGTGTATCAAATCTTTTAATATTCTTAAAGAAAAACTCACTAATGCGCCGATCATGATAACACCAAATTGGAATCTACCATTTGAACTAATGTGCGATGCAAGTGATTTTGCAATGGGAGCCGTTTTAGGACAAAGGATTGAAAAACGATTTCAACCTATATATTATGCTAGTAAGACATTACAAGGAGCACAAACGAACTATACAACTACTGAAAAAGAACTCCTTGCTATTGTCTTTGCTTTTGACAAATTTCGATCATATCTCGTTCTAGCAAAAACGGTGGTCTATACCGACCATTCTGCTCTTAAATACCTATTTTCAAAACAAGATGCTAAACCAAGATTAATCCGTTGGATTTTACTCTTACAAGAGTTTGATATTGAAATCCGAGATAAAAAAGGAGCAGAAAATCTCGCCGCTGATCATCTTTCTCGTCTTGAAAATCCCGAATTAGAAGTTCTGAATGAATCGGCCATACAAGACAACTTTCCTGATGAATATCTATTGAAGATAGATTATAAAGAAATTCCATGGTTTGCAGACTATGCAAACTACTTAGTTTGTGGATTCCTTGAAAAAGGATTATCGTACCAAAGACGAAAGAAATTCTTCAGTGATATAAAACACTATTTCTGGGAAGATCCACATCTATTTAAAAGTTGTCCCGATGGAATAATACGCCGATGTGTATTTGGAGATGAAGCTAGTAAAATATTAAACCATTGTCACACAGGACCAACAGGAGGGCATTATGGGCCTCAACTAACAGCAAGAAAAGTTTATGAAGCTGGATTCTATTGGCCTACAATTTACAAAGACGCACACCTTCTTTGCAAATCCTGTGATGCATGTCAAAGGGCCGGAAAAATAAGTCAACGTGATGAAATGCCACAAAATGTCATCCAAGTATGTGAAGTATTTGACATTTGGGGTATTGACTTTATGGGTCCATTTCCAAAATCTCATAATAATCTATATATACTCGTAGCCATTGATTATGTATCTAAATGGGCGGAAGCACAAGCTCTCCCAACTAACGATGCACGAGTTGTAGTCAACTTTTTAAAACGTCTTTTTGCAAGGTTTGGAACACCGAAAGCTTTAATAAGTGATCGGGGTACTCATTTCTGTAATAATCAACTTGAGAAAGTTCTTAAAAGATATGGAGTAACTCATAAAATCTCCACCGCATATCATCCACAAACAAGTGGACAAGTTGAAAATACCAACCGAGCTTTAAAACGTATTCTAGAGAAAACCGTAGGATCAAATTCGAAGGAATGGTCCATTAAATTGGAGGATGCACTCTGGGCTTTTAGAACAGCCTACAAAACTCCAATTGGAACCACACCTTTTAGACTTGTTTATGGAAAAGCATGTCATCTTCCAGTAGAAATTGAACACAAAGCATTTTGGGCTTTGAAGACATGTAATCTTGATTTACATGAAGCCGGACGTCTACGATTAAGTCAACTAAACGAATTAGAAGAATTAAGGCATGAAGCATACGAAAATTCGTTAATCTATAAAGAAAGAACGAAGAAATGGCATGATAAAAGAATCAGAAGTTCAAAAGAATTCAAAGAAGGAGACAGAGTTCTTCTTTTCAATTCACGATTCAAGCTATTTCCTGGAAAATTGAAATCAAGATGGTCTGGACCATTCATAGTCAAAAGAGTTTTCCCATACGGAACGATAGAATTAATAAATTCAAATGGAATTGAATTTAAAGTTAATGGTCACAGAGTTAAACATTACATACATGGTCCGATGGAAGTCGACAACGAAGTTAATCACAATTTCGACACCACAGCTAACTAAGTGTGGGGAGAATCAAGTCTTTAAAGGATAATATGTATTTCTGTTAGAGTTAGATTGTCTGTTTTCGTGTAGTTCTCGAAAATGGAACACGTATGGTCTTTCCCTAGCAGACCCTAAAGAACTAGTCTTCTCCCCCCATTCTGAATTTTTATTTTTTTTAGGTTTTTACGAAATGAAGACTGCCTGTGAACTAAACCATGGTCTAATGCTACACGCTTTGATCACTAAACGTAATAATGACATACTCCCGAGTGAAATAGTATCAGTAATCAGAGAAAGAATGGACGGAGTTAGAAAAGGATCCAGATGCGAAGATAATAAGTTACAATTTGGTAAAGGAAAATCAAAATCCGCAGCGAAAAGAAGAGCACGACACCTAGAACGATGTCACAAATGCGGAAAATGGTCACATGGAGGTAAATGTTCAAATAATCAAACCTATTCAAATACCGAATTTGTTACTTTATGCAGAGACGGACCGTTCATATGTTTAGAAGAAAAGACAATGAATGCTCGAGGTTACGCCTATGCAGCCATGGAAAACCAATTAAACCGACTATCTTATGAATATAATAGATCATATAACTAAAAAATCTATTTCACAGGTATGTCTGTACAGTTTTTAGTTTTTATTTTTATTTTTAACCTTTTGATAATAAACGCTAATTTGTTCGCTAAAAAGTATTAAATTGGTATTAAATAAAATTAGGTTTGGCGACCGAAATTATTGATATCATTCAAAAATTTATTACATCACTGCGAAATTTAACGTTTATTCTTAAGGTATAAATATCTTTAATCAATCAAACCAAAATATTTCAAAAATTCGTCATGAGTTAAATTAGGTCTTGGAACCGAAATTACTTTACCGAAAAGAGGGGCGCATATTTTTGATAATATTTGATTGATTAAAGTGGGATAAAAAGACAAAAAGATTTTTAAATTTATTTTTACCATGTTTTTAAAATTAATATTTAAATCTTAAATTAATATTGTAAACTTTGTTAAAACAATATTTTTAAAATTATAAATATTTGAAAAATTAATATAAGTTTGATATGAATTTATGAATTTTTAAATTAAGTTTGGTGTGAATTTTTAATTTTTAAAATATTAATTTTTAATTTTATGCATTTTAAATTTTGAGTTTGGTGTGAATTTTTAATATTAATTTTGAATTTTATATTTATGTTGTGTGAATTTAAAAACAAAAATTTACTTTATCTCATTAAGTTAAGAATATGATTTTTAAAATTCGTCGTAAGTTGAAGACTAGGTCTTTGAACCGAAATTGCTTTACCCGAGGGAGGGACGAGAACTTTTATTATCATTATTTTTAATCTTATTGATTTAAAGTGTGCCAAAAACATTAAAAAACCCAAAAATCTTAGCTTTTAAAACAATCGCTACAAAAAGACAAATTTTAAAATTTTGTCGAGGGACGGACTAGGACATCGATCCGAAACGACCTCGTCCTAAATAACAAGGGAAACAAAATTTTAAAATTAATTTCTTAATTGTTTTATAAGTTAAAGATTATAAAAAAAAAAAAAAAAAAAAAAAAAAGGGCAAACTCCGCGACTCGCGGAGTTTGCAGTGCAAACCTCCGCGACTCGCGGAGGGACAAAATTACAGAAAAAAAATATAACAAGCTGAACGATCTGTACACACAAAACACAAAAACACTGCGAATTCTGCTGCGAAAACACCCCGAAAAAACCCGAAAATCACCCCCAAAAATCTCAATTTTTAACCGTTAATCACCAAATTTTTTGCTAAAATCATGTTGAGAAGGATGATATCTAAGAACTACTCAAGAAAAACGGTAAATTTCTACACCTAAACACCATTTAATTCGAATTTTAAGTGTTCTTGAGCTATTTTTCCCCAATTTGATTTTGATGCTTTTTAGTGTAATTAGACTTAAATTGTTTATGTATTATGCTTGTATAACCTAGATTGATGCTGTTTAACATGATTAGAAGCCTTAAACTTCAAATTTTGAATAATCTAGGGTTTGTGTTCTTGAGCAATTTGGGGCTTTTTGATATAAACAGGTTATGGCCGATTTTTGTCATGAATTGTTGCTAAATTGAGTAGTGTAACATGTCTAGATAGTTAAATGATCCAAACTTTGAGCCTAAACATGATTTTGAGAATTAAAGTGGACTTTTTCAAGTCCAAAATTCATGAACTTGATTTTTGAAAGATAATGCCATTTGAGACTTGTTTATTTGCTAGTAATGATTATTTTGACATGTTATTTGAGTTGAATGCTTATGAACTTGGCGAAAATTTTCGTATATGCTTATTTGAAAAAGTGTAGATTTGATAAAAATGTGAAAATAAGCTTAAGTTTGATATAAATTGATAATGTCATTGTAATTATTTTGATTGATGATTTTGCTGACACTAATGCATATTTGGATGCACAAAATTTGTGTTTAATGTGTTTTGCAGAATGAAAGGGGTGAATCTTCATCCCAAGCCCGCCATGCTCCTGCTGAGAACTTGGAACAACAGGAGGTAGATAACTACTACAAGCAGGATGTACCTCATCCAGTCATGACCTTTTCAGATATGCACTTGGAACAGTTGCACCCGAACCTGCGATTTGACAGACTTTGGATAGATTATCCAAAATATCAACGGGGTTTGCATACTCTTCACTCTAAGGTTGTTGAGGTACCGAGGGTCATAGAATGGGGACCCTTAGAAGCTGTAGAATTGGCCGGGCCAATTAGGGAATTACTGGTACAGAGGTATGGTAATTCTTCTTTTAATGACTGGATATGTTTATTCACCATACGCAGACCTGTATATAAAGTATGGTGTGAAGAGTTGTTATGTAGTATAGAGTTGAATGATCGGGTAGCTAGTTTAACCGATCGTTCTTTTATTAGATTTTTGTTAGGCGGTTCGATGCGCCACATGTCTTTACTGGACATGGCTCAGGCTTTACGTATATATACGCCTGAGGAATTAGCGTCTGCCGATTGTAGAGGATTGATACTAAACGGTAGGAAAATAGATGAAAATTTTGATACACACGGTGTGTGGAGTCAAATGACAAGCCATCACCGTTTCAAAGGGGGAAACTACTCTTATTTGGATATAGATAGAGCCGAATTAAGAGTAATACATAGGTTTTTAGCTAATTCGATTACACAAAGGGGTAAAAACAAAGAAAAGGTAAATGAACAAGATTTGTTTTACCATATGTGTATTCGAGACCCACACAGCGCTGTAAGTATACCATATTGTGTGGGTTATTATTTATCAGCTATGGTTCGAGGGATGCGTCCACATAGCATAATAGGAGGTGGTATTTTTATTACTTTGATTGGTGAATATCTCGGTGTGGATATAAGTCGGGGGGGATTATTAGTAGAAGAGCCGGAACCCCGCGACACTATAGGTTTAAATGTATACCATGGTGCAAAAGTTTTGAAGCGGCGAAATAACGCCGCAGTACGATACAATGGTAGACATCCACAGGTAGAGAGAAACCAGGAACAAGGTAATGTAGGAGGGGGGAATGAGATGCAAGAAATGCATAGGTTTATAGCTTCTCAGGAATACGAAAATGCTAGACAGAGAGCATTTGAAGATTGGCAAGTTCATCAGAACCAGATCATAGCGCATTGCCAACATATAGGTAGAAACTATATTCCTACACCGAAACCCGTCTTCCCTCCTTGGTCGATAGAGATGCAGCCACCATATCCTACGTATGACCCTGCCGAAGCATTCTATAGCACTTATGGTTATGCGTGGAACCCCTATTGGTACCAATATCATCCTTAGTTTACTTATTATTTTTTTTTTTTATTTTGTAATTTGTAATTATTTATACATTTAATATTTTTGTTAATATTGTAATCATTTTTATAATTTCTAACTTTTATTCTTAGATTTTAAAAATTTTTGAATGTGGGGTAATAAACCAAACTTCAAAAATATGTATATATGTTTGCAATTTATCTTATGTACACAACAGGGTAAAACAACGCATTTTCAAAGACTGGCAGTAAGTTCAGCAAAAGCAAGTAATTTTGACGACAATGATGCAAAATATATGTGAAATAACAACAAGACGGAATGAACAAATGATGTGCACCATTTAGCATTCAGCAAACAAACGCCAATATATTTGGAAACTTTGGTAAAAATTTAATCATTTTCACACAAATCACCCTCAATAATATAAATTGTTACTGATTTCTTGCAAATGAGGGCATTGCAAGATCTTAAGTGTGGGAAGGGATTAAATTCTTTCGGATTTTAAAATTTTTATATTAAACACTTGGTTACCATTAAAAATACTAGTAAAGCAGTAGTTGTATTAGAATCTAGTGCTCTCTGATAAAAAAGAACAGCCCTAGTCTTATATACTGACTACCCAATTCTAGTAAAATTTTTCAAAATTTTCAATTATATGAATTCAAAATCATGTTTATACATATTTATGAACGATAAAACTAGGTTTTAACACCGAAATTATTGTTACCTCGGAAAGGACATAAATTGAGAAACAAACTAAAATGTTAAAATTCATTTAAAATGGAATAGAGGACGATAAAAAGAAAAATAAAAAGCCAAGTGTGGGAAAATTTACCAAGTTATTTTAAACATATGTCACATATATTTGTAACAAATAACTGAAAATACTTTTGCTTTGAACTAAACTAAACTGTTTTACCCGATGAAAGAAAAGAAGAGATGGATCTACACGATGAATCAATTCCATCATTAAAAGGAAGTAAAGTCTTCCGAAAAAGAAACGCGCTTCTTGATTTAGGTCATGAAGTTGTCGTTCAGACCAGCTGTAGGTTGACGAAAAATCTAGAAAAATCATCACTAAAATCAGCAGGAAATCCACGGACCTCAGCATTAAACAGGGTCGCCAAGTGGTCAGATTTATCCTAACCATGAGAAGGATTTATCTCGTACAATGGGGAGGCACCGTGCAAATTAGCTGGATAAGACTAATGAATCAGATCCCCAGAAAGGATAATCTCCTTAAAGATTAAAAATCAGCTTTTAAGACTGATATTACTCAATCCTAGAGATTGACCTTAAAGATTGAGAATTACAAACTCATGGAATTCAATGATATCTAAACTCGAGCTTAAACGAGAAAATATTTTGATCAAAATTATAAACCGATTTGTTTTCTGAAAACCCTATTTTCAATGCGTTCATTACCATTGAACGTAAAATCCTAGGAATTCACCTGGAATTCATTAGGTCACCTGAACTAAATCGGGTGTCAACCGTAAGAACGGTGGTTGCATAGTGGTCAAAGACAGGACCTTGTGCCAGACCGAAAAAATTATAAGGGTGAGCTTTACTATTGCTCCTACCAAGGATAGTAATTGCGTCCGACACGTTATAGACCATAATCAAAAGCATGTCACGGGACATTGCCTTAACAGTTGCTTGTTCAACGCTTTCCTTTACAACCGGACGGTAGTTTGCCGAAAGGTAATATACGGGACAAGTAAACTGGACGTGTTGCTTTCCAAATACAAGGTTAGCAAGTGGGTGACACAAAACTGCAAGTTTTGAGCTAAAATTTTCAAATCTGAAACCCACCAAACCCACAAAAATATTTTGCAAACACCGGTAAAGGGTTATTCCGGAAAACTTATCTAGGGTAAAAACTAGATTTAATTTTCAAAAGATCAAATGTTTTCATAAAGATCCAATTTCCTTAATGGATCTAAAATTTTATAGTCATGTGGGACTGTAAACCATATCGTTACTACCATTGTTTATACCGCCGTATAGAAATCACTGATGTACAAAGTGTGAAGAATAAAGAAGTGATTCTAGTAGTTCAAGACGATATTGCTTGAGGACAAGCAACGCTCAAGTGTGGGAATATTTGATAATGCTAAAAACGAACATATATTTCATAGCATTATTCCTCAAGAAAGACAAGCTTTTAGTTGCAATTGTTCTATTTACAAGTGATATTCGTTTAAATAATAAAAGGTGAAGACAAAAGACAGATTCGACGAATTGAAGACGCAAACGACCAAAAAGCTCAAAAGTACAAAAGACAATCAAAAAGGTTCCAATTATTGATAAGAAACGTCTCGAAATCACAAGAGTACAAGATTCAAAACGCAAAGTACAAGATATTAAATTGTACGCGAGGACGTTCGAAAATCCGGAACCGGGACTAGAGTCAACTCTTAACGCTCGACGCAACGGACTAAAAATTACAAGTTAACTATGTATATAAATATAATATAATATATAATTAATTATATTAATTATATATATATTATATATATAATAAAAACCGTCGGCAGCAAGAAACTCCAAGGGTGTGAGCTGTAAATATCTCTCCGCGACTCGCGGAGTTTTAAGGCCATTTTGCCGCGAGTCGCGGAGCCCCAAAATTCACTTCTGGCTATAAAGCAAACCGAATTCTGATCAAATTGATATATTATTTTTCTCAATCTCTCTCTCATTATATACGTAAATATATTTATATTTATAATTTATATTTTAATTTTAATTATAATTCTAATAATAAGGGTATGTTAGCGAATGTTGTAAGGGTGTAAGTCGAAATTCTGTCCGTGTAACGCTACGCTATTTTTAATCATTGTAAGTTATGTTCAACCTTTTTATATTAATGTCTCGTAGCTAAGTTATTATTATGCTTGTTTAAAACGAAGTAATCATGATGTTGGGCTAATTACTAAAATTGGGTAATTGGGCTTTGTACCATAATTGGGGTTTGGATAAAAGAACGACACTTGTGGAAACTAGACTATGGGCTATTAATGGGCTTTATATTTGTTTAACTAAATGAAAGTTTGTTAATGTTAATATAAAGATTTACAATTGGGCGTCCCTATAAATTACCATATACACTCGATCGGACACGATGGGCGGGGTATTTATATGTACGAATAATCGTTCATTTAACCGGACACGGGAATGGATTAATAGCGACTAGAATAATTAAAACAGGTGTGAAATTACATTCAAGGGTAATTGGTGTAATTGTTAACAAAGTAGTAAAACCTTGGTTTACACGCAGTCGATAACCTGGTGTATTCATTAAACAAAGTATTAAAACCTTGTTACAATTCGAATCCCCAATTAGTTGGAATATTTATCTTCGGGTATAATAATAATTTGACAAGGACACTTGCAATTTATATTTATGACTGATGGACTGTTATGGACAAAAACCAGACGGACATATTGAATAATCCAGGACAAAGGACAATTAACCCATGGGCATAAAACTAAAATCAACACGTCAAACATCATGATTACGGAAGTTTAAATAAGCATAATTCTTTTATTTCATATTTTATTTCCTTTATTTTATATTTAATTGCACTTCTAATTATCGCACTTTTATTGTTATTTAATCGCACTTTTAATTATCGTACTTTTAATTATCGCAATTTAATTTTATCGCATTTTTATTATTCGCAATTTCATTATCGTTATTTACTTTACGCTTTAATTTAAAGTCTTGTATTTATTTTATATTTTACATTAGGTTTTAACTGCGACTAAAGTTTTAAAATCGACAAACCGGTCATTAAACGGTAAAAACCCCCCTTTATAATAATAATATTACCTATATATATATTTGTATTTTTATAAAAATAAACTAATATAGCGTTGAGCTTTGTTTAAAGATTTCCCTGTGGAACGAACCGGACTTACTAAAAACTACACTACTGTACGATTAGGTACACTGCCTATAAGTGTTGTAGCAAGGTTTAAGTATATCCATTCTATAAATAAATAAATATCTTGTGTAAAATTGTATCGTATTTAATAGTTTTTCCTAGTAAAATATAAGCTATTTTATATACACCTCGTTCGACATCAGTACCCGGCGAGACCCAAGAATTGACGAATGTAAGTAGGAGTGGTAGGAGTCTCCCATTTACTAATGGCTTCGATTTTCATTGGGTCGACTTTAATACCTTGATCACTTACAACATGACCAAGAAATTGAACTTCCTTCAACCAAAATTCACACTTGGAGAATTTGACATAGAGTCGTTCTTGTCTCAAGAGTTCAAGCACAAGTCGGAGATGTTGTTCGTGCTCTTCTTCGTTTTTAGAATAGACCAAAATGTCATCAATGAACACAATAACGAATTTATCAAGATACAGTTTGCACACGCAGTTCATAAGATCCATGAACACCGCCGGTGCATTAGTGAGACCAAATGGCATAACAAGAAACTCATAACTACCATAACGAGTCCGGAAAGCGGTTTTGGAGACATCTTCCCCCTAAACCCATAATTGATGATAACCCGAGCGGAGATCGATTTTCGAATGTACACGAGATCCTTGTAGTTGATCAAAGAGGTCATCGATACGAGGAAGAGGATATCAGTTCTTAACCGTCAATTTATTTAGTTCACGATAATCAATGCACATTAGTAGGGATTCATCCTTCTTTTTAACAAACAAAATCGGAGCGCCCCATAGTGAATGGCTAGGTTGGATAAAACCACGGTTAAGTAGTTCTTGGATTTGACTTTGCAATTCTTTCATTTCGGATGGAGCAAGTCTATACGGTGCACGTGCGATGGGTGCGGCTCCCGGAATAAGATCGATTTGGAATTCTACCGGTCGATGAGGTGGAAGACCCGGTAATTCGTCGGGAAATACATCGAAAAAGTCACTAACAATTGGCACATCATCGATATGCTTCTCATCGGACTCAACTTTCTTAACGTGGGCAAGGATCGCAAAACAACCCTTACGAAGTAGTTTTCTAACTTTAAGGCACGAGACGAGG
The DNA here is from genome assembly GCF_046630445.1 of Rutidosis leptorrhynchoides. Taxonomy (NCBI): domain Eukaryota; kingdom Viridiplantae; phylum Streptophyta; class Magnoliopsida; order Asterales; family Asteraceae; genus Rutidosis; species Rutidosis leptorrhynchoides. The sequence goes on along the minus strand of NC_092340.1, from coordinate 283,249,795 downwards.
TTGAGTCCGGTGCAACTCTTATCGCCATAAACAATCAAGGGTTCACCATTCTCGATAGGAATTCGGATTGCGTTGAGATCACAAAGGATGTGAGATTTCGTTTTGACTAACCAATTTATACCGATTATTACATCGAAGCTTCCTAGTTCCATGGGTATCAAGTCAATTTCAAACTCATTACCCAAAATGTTTAACGTACACCCCCGGTAATATATGTCGGCACTCAATAGTTTTATGTTGGCCACTTCAATGGTATAAGTGGTATCTAGTGGAAGTGGTGGAGTGCTAAAAGAATGAGTCAAAGTCTTGGATACAAAACTCTTATCGGCACCCGAATCAAATAAACAAGTAACATAAGTGTTGTTGAGAAGAAATGTACCCGTAACTAATTCATTGTCATCTCGGGCTTCCTCGGTATTGATGTTGAAAGCTCGGCCGCGCGTATTGGGTTTATCATTCTTCTTCGGGCATGCATTTCTATAATGGCCCGTTTGGCCACATTCGTAACAAGTGACCGTCTTTGGTGCATTGAACCCCTTTCGAGCGACGGAGGCGACACTTTTACATTCGTTGGCCTTATGACCAACTCCTTAGCACCGATGGCAAATTAGCTTGCCACCTTCACCAAAGTGATGCTTGTTGCATTTGTTGCAAAGAGGTAGGTTTCCGGCATAACCTTTCTTGTCGTCGAAGGTGAAAGGCTCCTTGGCAAAGTTGTTGTTGCTTGATTGGGGGGCTTCCCATTTTCTTTTGTTGTTACCCAACTTATCCTCGGCTTTAGTGCCGGTACTACAATTTCGTCCACCGTTTCTATCAATTTGCGAGCCATGTTCAAAGCTTCTTGATGATTAGTGGGTTTGAATGACATGACTCCGTGTTTGATGCTCTTTAGAAGACCATCCATGTAAAGTTCAACCCTTAAGGATTCGGGGTTCACAAGTTTTGGGCACATCAAGGCTAGTTAGGAAAATCGTTGATTATAGGCCTTGAGATCATTTCCGACCGCTTTCAAAGTTCTTAGCTCTTGTTCGAGCCTTCGGGTTTCTTCACGAGGGAAATATTCGACGATCATCTTTTCCCTTAAGTCGGCCCAAGAGAGGGCGTGAGCTTCATCGGTACCCACCGATTGTACATAGGTGTTCCACCATGTGAGGGCGACACCGGTGAAAGTGTGAGTGGAGTATTTGACCTTATCTTGGTACCGACAACCGCTTATGCTAAAAACGGCCTCCGTTTGTTCGAACCATCGAGTGAGAGTAACCGGTCCCCCGGTCCCATCAAAAGTATGAGGTTTGCACCCCATGAAGGCTTTGTATGAGCATCCCTCATTTGAATTACCGGCTCCATTGTTGTTGTTGTTGTGGTTGTTGTTATTGTTGTTGTTGTTGGATGAGTGACCGGCCATGGCCGCATCCACGGCGGTGGCTATCATTCGTTGTAGAGCTTGTTCGGGAGTCTCGTGGCGTGGCAAACGGTGAGGAGGCATTGTTCCTTCAAAACACAAGAATACCGTTGATTAGTATTTTCAGTAATACTAATCATGATATGGAATAAGGATAGAGAGAAAATTTTCCTTGACTTGCCTTAAATTCTTTATGTCATAATGTCGTAACGTTCATATGAGTCACCGTAATATAATCCCGAAAATTATATTACCCTAATTCATATGTGCATTCGACATTATTTCACTAAGTCAAGGTGGCGTGTCAATCAAATTAAACAGCGTGAGAATAAGATGAAAATAAGAGTAGGTATGAGTAGAAACATTCGAGTATAAATGCACAAGTAGTCAAGTAATTCCTACTTCAAGTCTATATGCCGGTTGTAGTCTAGACTTACTAATGTACCCTATGACTCGGAGTTGACACCAATGAACTCTAAATACCTACAACTAACGCTCTGATACCATCTGTAGCGACCCGACAAAATCGTCATTGACGGCGCCGTCTACTTAGGTCCCGTTACGTGGTCATAAGTCTTTAAAATAACGTTTGACCAAAGATATGTCGCATTCATTTCAAATGTAAGAGTGTTTCAAAGTTTACAAGAATTGTTCAACCATAAGTTATGATACTAAGTTATAAGTACACTTGAAACCTATGCGACACAATTTTAGATAAAGTCAAAAAAAGCTCCACGTATGCATGTATACTCGACATCCAAGCAAGTATCAAAAGAAAATAAGCGGAAGCATGTATCACAAAACGTTCAAGGACCTGAGAAAAACATAGAAATCTGTCAACGAAAACGTTGGTGAAATCATAGGTTTAAGTAAGTAAGTACAAATGAACCACAAGATTTATATCATTGAAATAATAGTTATCCATTCCAAAAATTGTTATCACGAGCACCCAATTATCAAGGCTTAACATTCCTTCCACAGAACCCCATCACAATAGTGTTAGAACATACACTGTTTCTCAAAAATATATTTCATTCGTAGACGGTAGCGAACCGTCTGAATGAGGGTTTGTCAAACCCATATGGATCCATACAACATAAGTTCTCGCTTACACCCGGCAAGTGTAACTAATGATAATCGAATTGAGGATTTTGTTCTAAACTCGTATGTAGAATGTTTGTTTTTCTGTACTTGTGTTCACTTAGTAAAAAGAAACGTTTATGTTTTCTCATCCCAAATATAAGTTCAAAAGAGTAAAAGTGGAACTATGATCTCACCTTAAGTGCACGTATGTAAAAGTACTTCAATAAGTAAACGTGTGCAAGAACGAACGCTAGTCTTGACCTAAACAAATAGGTTGTATCAATATCAGTAAACACGGCTGGTCAAAGTGTGCAATTAGTCCTATGGCTCGTTACGACTCGATTATAATAGCATGTGAATCAAATTGTCATGTTTCATGCAAGGTACAAGTATAAAAGCATGTTAGAATGATTGCATAATTATTTGGTTAAGTTTGATTAAAAGTCAACTTTGGTCGGGTCAAAGTCAACGAAAAAGTCAACACGTTCGGGTCGGGTCCCGAACTATTTTTCTGAGGTTTTTATTCATATATAAGCATGTTAGAACAAGTTACATGTGAATCGGAGGTGCGTAGCATAGCAAACATTTCTCAAAATTTGACAAAGTAGGTCAGAAGACAAACACGGCAAATGCCGCGCCGCGACCAAAGAGTGCTGCGTCGCGGCAATCAACGTGATTTGATGCCTGGTATGTTTCAATTTTCCAAGTCCCAAACCAATTTTCATTTAAACACAAAACATAAACCGTAAACCCTTACGACACGTATCTTATATCGTTGGAATGGAAAGATAATTTGACAAGGAACACAACTAAACACGTTTCATCAATCAAAAACATCATTTGCAAATATCGAGTTTCCAAATTAAATGATCAAATAAATGCTCATCATTAATGATTCAATTTCATAAATGCACAATTATGATTCGGGAATTAAATGCACACATGTGATACGCCGTTTCGTAGGTAATTACGCATACAATACAACTAAACGCTTACAAACAACATTGCATGGCATTCAATGCATCAAATGTTCACATTTAGTTCTATCAAACCCTAACCAACATCACCAAAATCAATAATCAAGTTATGAAGTTTTTCTTAAATAATCTACACATCACATTGGAGCTAGTGATACTAGTAACACAATTAAAACATGCACTCATAACATTTAACAACATTCAAGCAACCAAATTACCAAATCAAACATACCAAAATTCAAGTTCATGCTAGTTGCTTAAAATAACGAGATCGAACATATAAACCACATATTCATGTTAGAATTGAGCCATAGACACTAATTAACACTTTTACAAGTAACAATCATCAAGAACACAAAATCTAGTGATTTTAGAAAGTTACCCAAATGAGAAGTAATCGGTATGGATTCGAAGAGGAAGATGCAAGGATTCCGAATATGTAATTTGTTTGGATTGGTGCTTGCTCGATTTGATTTAGATGATGAATCTTTAGATTGGTGTTTGAGAGAATTTAGTGAAAGTATTAAAGAAAAAGGAAAATGAAATGGAAAATGAAAAGAGGTGGTGGGTGTTGACTAGTCCATCTAGTCACACCTTTGATCAATTGGCGAAACTAGTCCCTCGAGTTCGGTTGTGGGTGCGTGAATTACCTAAACGAGATAATTTAGAAACGCGTATTAACAGAAGGTGTTATAATTATATAACGGACTTTAAAATAGTTAACAGAAAGTAAACGGAAAAAGGCGGGATGTTACAATAAATATAGTTAATTTAAAAATATGGGATTTTCCTGAAGACCCATATCCACCACTAATTTACAACGGAGTACGAAATACTAGCCCTATTAAACTGTCGGCAGAAAATTTAAACAAGAAGTTCACGAGATGCTTTACTAAATTCTTATTTCACATGTTTGATTGATTTTATTAGTATTATATTATTTATTATATCATTATATATCTCTTTCTATCTCTGTATGATAACACAATTATCACCACTTGTACATTTACATTACTTTTCTTTCTCCTCTTGCATCTTCACCAAAGAAAGAGACCATCATCCACCTGCATACACATATACAATTACATACATATGAACTTCATCTTCTTGCCACCAACATCAACTTACTCAAGTTCAATTAATAATCAAAACCAAAACCATCTCTAGTTCTAGCTAACTTGAGTCGAACCAATACCAAACTCGAACCAAACGAAGAAACCCAGTTGTGTTTGCTAGTCACGAAGATCAAATCCAACCTAAAAACAATATTACTAATTGTTTGAAATCCAAACCCATTTGTTTGTCGTGTTACTCGATGAAGAGCAACCAACAGTATTAACAACTCTAGTGTTGCTATATTATTTTTTTTACCATCATCAAACACAACCAATGATGGCTAGTGTTACATGTTTCTTTATCTCGACCGCTCGACAGGAAACCTATTGTACAGCTCACTACAACATAACCATGGCTCATTAACGAGCTGAACCAAATCAGTTTGCTGTTGGCCAAAGCTCTACCACTACCACCATCGGTTCACCATTTCCAACCGCCACCTTAAACTACTATCATTATCATCAAAAAACCGTTTCGTTTTCTGTTTATTTCGTGAAACCATATAACCACTATCACCATCGTGACACCTCTTCACCATAAACTCACTTTTATATCTCTATCATGATCAAACGCTACTATTATTATTTGTTCGAATCTTGCAACCCAAACATCACAAAACACCAATCGCCACTACTTGTTGTTGCTACTGTATCCTACATGTGTTTTCTCGATCATTAAAAACCCAAACACAACCACTACCTTAAACCACCCTCACAACCATCAAGACCCGTCACCATTTTTTCTGTTTCTAATTCGGTGTCATTCACCAAAATGCCACCGGAGAACAACCACCACTCGCTACTATCTTTCTCTCTTCTTCTTATTCTTCATCTTCATAAAACCACCATGTGCATCATCATTAAAAACCTGCTTCCACCGCCATAACCATTTTGATAACCACCATATGTACCTATGTACTGCTGCCCGTATTATTCCTGTTTTTCTGTTGAGCAAAACCGAAGACAATTCACCCTTGTGTTGTTACTGCCTTTTGTACAAACAACCTCGAAACCCATCACCACACACCTTCACATTTACGCTTTTGATCCTAGTTATGTTCCTGATCAACAACCACCTTCAAATTTTAACTACTATCGAAACCCACCCACTTAAGGAAAAAGATGATGAATTGAATTATGCATACAATGAGAAGATGCCACGCATCTGGGTGTGTCACCAAAGTTGGGCTGTTGCAAGTAAATAAGGAGGATAATTAACTGGATGGTGGGTCGTGGTAATATTATAAAAAAAAGTGACGAGATTGATTACATGTTTAGGTGGGCCGAGATATTTTAAGAATGAATAAAGCTTGATGAGTTGTTTGCATTTTCATTTGGATTACAGCTCATTTAATCGACTTCCTAAATTGAAGCGGGTCTCTATTATTATATATTAATATGCCAATCTTTCCAAACTTAAATAATAATATGAAAATGATAAATGGTGATAACGAAAATAATAATGGTAATGATATCATGATTTGGTGAAGAAAAAGATGATGATGGTTTGATAATGATAAAATGGTTGAATAGAGTTAAGTTGTGAAATAAAACAGAAATGAACGAAAAGCATAATGGTTAAGGATGTTATCGGGTTAGCGGGACGTCGCGGGTTCAAACCCGGACTTGGGCATTTTTTTTAAGGCTACTACTTCTTTGAGGTAGTATTTCTATTACTATTATTATTATTATTATCGTATCATTATTAGTATTAATATAAGTATTATTATTAATAATATTATTATTATTATTCTATGAATTAATAAAATAAGTATCATTATTATTTTTATCATTTTTATTATTAGTATTATTATTATTATTATTATTAGTATTATTATTACTAAGTATTATGAATATTATTGTTAATACTATTATTAACATTATTATTATTATTATTATTATTATTATTATTATTATTATTATTATTATTATTATTATCATCATCATCATTATTACTTTGAACATTAAAATTATTATTTTTAACATTATTATTATTATTATCATTACTAATATTATCATTAGTATTATTACTACTATTACAACAAATATTATTTATATAAAATATAATTATTACATATAACATAACTATATTAAAAAAAATTTATCTTAAGTATATAAAATAAATATAGTTAGTTAAATTATTAATGAAACACATAATTAAAATAACAATTAAATCACTTATAATATATAAATTTGTTCGATTGCAATTATATGTATTAATATGTACATAAATGATATAGGTTCGTGAATCCGAGGCCAACCCTGCATTGTTCAGTTCCGCCGTATGCATATTTTTACTATACAATATCGTATCGTGAGTTCATTTGATTCCCTTTTACTCTTTACATTTTTGGGACAGAGAATACATGCGCTGTTTTTATAACTGCTTTATTAAATGCTTTTGAAATATATTTTGAACTGAGAATACATGAAATGCTTTTATAAATGTTTGACGCGATATGACACAAGCAAAACATTCCTCGAATGAATTATTATGCAGACAGAAGTTCTGTGGATTATTATTGAATTAGTTGGACGTTATAATTGCCACTAATCGTTGTGAATATTTTCCCCTGATTATTATTGCTTGGTAACCTAAGAATTAGAAATGGGTATGGTCCTAAATCACGCGAATCCTAAAGGTAGCTACCGGGTTTAACACCCCCACCCAGAACGTTTACTAGACGGAAGAGCTAGTGGGCATGGTGTTTAGTACTTCGAGGTTTATATATTATACAGAAGAGATGTTCTGTTTTGGGGATATTATTGATGCGCATTATATGTTAAGGTCAGTTATCATGTTGAGCAATGAAATCAAATTGAATGTTATGTATCGAGAGAATGATTTCTATACACGGGTTATGTGTATTATTTTGTACATGAGATATGTGAACGGTTATTAAAAATCGTGAGGCAACCTACGGGGGAGAAAAGGATACGAACCTACTCTGCTAAGCATTATGAAAAATGGTTTTGTACACGAGATAGGTGTACTATATTTAAATCTTGTGGTCTATCAAAATGATGAATTTTACTGCTTATGATAAACCTATGAACTCACCAACCTTTTGGTTGACACTTTAAAGCATGTTTATTCTCAGATATTAAGGAAATCTTCCGCTGTGCATTTGCTCATTTCAAAGACATTACTTGGAGTCATTCATGGCATATTTCAACAGACGTTGCATTCGAGTCATTGAGTTCAACAAGATTATTATTAAGTCAGTGATAGTTGATATAATATGAAATGGTATGCATGCTTGTTAACTTTCGATGTTGATGTTTTGCGAGGTGTATATAAAATAGCTTTATATTTTACAAGGAAATACTATTAAATACGATACAATTTTACACAAGATATTTATTTATTTAGAGAATGGATATACTTAAACCTTGCTACAACACTTATAGGCAGTGTACCTAATCGTACAGTAGTGTAGTTTTTAGTAAGTCCAGTTCGTTCCACAGGGAAAATCTTTAAACAAAGCTTAACGCTATATTAGTTTTATTTTATAAAAATACAAATATATATATATAAGTAATATTATTATTATAAGGGGGTTTTTACCGTTTAATGACCGGTTTGTCGATTTTAAAACTTTAGTCACAGTTAAAACAAAATGTAAAATATTAAATAAATAAAAGACTTAATTTAAAGCGTAAAGTAAATAACGATAATGAAATTGCGATAAATAAAAGTGCGATAAAATAAACTTGCGATAATTAAAAAGTACGATAATTAAAAGTGCAATCAAATACAATAACAATAAATAAAAGTGCTATAATTAGAAGTGCAATTAAATATAAAATAAAGGGAATTAAATATGAAATAAAAGAATTATGCTTATTTAAACTTTCGTAATCATGATGTTTGACGTGTTGATTTTAGTTTTATGCCCATGGGTTAATTGTCCTTTGTCCTGGATTATTTAATATGTCCGTCTGGTTTTTATCCATAACAGTCCATCAGTCATAAATATAAAGTGCGAGTGTCCTCGTTAAATTATTCTTATACCCGAAGTCAAATATTCCAACTAATTGGGGACTTAAACTGTAACAATATTTTAATACTTTGTTTAATAATTACACCAGGATGTCGACTGAGTGTAACCCAAGGTTTTAATACTTTGTTATCAATTATGCCAAGTGTCCTTGTACATAATTTCACCCCTGTTTTAATAATTCTAGTGGCTATTAATCCATTCCCGTGTCCGGTTAAATGAACGATTATTCGTACATATAAATATCCCGCCCATCGTGTCCAATCGAGTGTATATGGTTATTTATAGGGACGTCCAATTGTGAATCTTTATATTAAAATTAACAAACAATCATTTAGTTAAACAAATATAAAGCCCATTAATAGCCCATAGTCTAATTTCTACAAGTGTCGTTCTTTTGTCCAAACCCCAATTATAGTACAAAGCCCAATTACCCAATTTTAGTAATTAGCCCAGCATCATGATTACTTCGTTTTAAATAAGCATAATAATAACTTAGCTACGAGACATTAAATTAAAAAGGTTGAACATAACTTACAATGATTAAAAATAGCGTAGCGTTACACGGACAGAATTTCGACTTACACCCTTACAACATTCGCTAACATACCCTTATTATTAGGATTAAAATTAAAATTAAAATATAAATTATAAATATAAATATTACGTATAGATAGATGGATGGATATATATTGATATTTTTGCGATCAAACTGCGTTTGCTTTTATAGGCGGTTTCAGAATTTGGGGCTCCGCGACTCGCGGCAATTTTTGCCTTCAAACTCCGCGAGTCGCGGAGTTTGATTTTCCAGCTCACCAACTTTGGAGTCTTTCTTTATCGACGAATTTTTAATATATTATAATATTTAAATAATTATAAGAATTATTTAAATATTATATTATATTTATGTGCATAGTTGACTAGTAATTTTTAGTCCGTTGCATCGAGCGTTGAGAGTTGACTCTGGTCCCGGTTCCAGATTTTCGAACGTCCTTGCGTACAATTTAATATCTTGTACTTTGCGTTTTGAATCTTGTACTCTTGTAATTTCGAGACATTTCTTATCAATAATTGGAACCTCTTTGATTGTATTTTGTACTTTTGAGCTTTTTGGTCGTTTGCGTCTTCAATTCGTCGAATCTGTCTTTTGTCTTCACCTTTTATTATTTAAACGAATATCACTTGTAAATAGAACAATTGCAACTAAAAGCTTGTCTTTCTTGAGGAATAATGCTATGAAATATATGTTCGTTTTTAGCATTATCAAATATTCCCACACTTGAGCGTTGCTTGTCCTCAAGCAATATAGTCTTGAAATACTAGAATCACTTCTTTATTCTTCACACTTTGTACATCAGTAATTTCTATACGGCGGTATAAACAATGGTAGTAACGATATGGTTTACAGTCCCACATGACTATAAAAATTTAGATCCATTAAGGAAATTGGATCTTTATGAAAACATTTGATCTTTTGAAAATTAAATCTAGTTTTTACCCTAGATAAGTTTTCCGGAATAACCCTTCACCGGTGTTTGCAAATTATTTTTGTGGGTTTGGTGGGTTTCATATTTGAAAATTTTAGCTCAAAACTTATGGTTTTGTGTCACCCACTTGCTAACCTTGTATTAGGAAAGCAACACGTCCAGTTTACTTGTCCCGTATATTACCTTTCGGTAAACTACCGTCCGTTTGTAAAGGAAAGCGTTGAACAAGCAACTGTTAAGTCAATGTCCCCTGACATGCTTTTAATTATGGTCTATAACGTGTCGGACGCAATTACTATCCTTGGTAGGAGCAATAGTAAAGCTCACCCTTATGATTTTTCGGTCTGGCACAAGGTCCTATCTTTGACCATGCTATGCAACCACCGTTCTTACGGTTGACACCCGATTTGGTTCAGGTGACCTAATGAATTCCAGGTGAATTCCTAGGATTTTACGTTCAATGGTAATGAACGCATTGAAAATGGGTTTTTAGAAAACAAATCGGTTTATAATTTTGATCAAAATATTTTCTCGTTCAGGCTCGAGTTTAGATATCATTGAATTCCATGAGTTTGTAATTCTCAATCTTTAAGGTCAATCTCAAGGATTGAGTAATATCAGGCTTAAAAGCTGATTTTTGATTTTTTAAGGAGATTATCCTTTCTGGGGATCTGATTCATTAGTCTTATCCAGCTAATTTGCACGGTGCCCCCCATTGTACAAGATAAATCCTTCTCATGGTTAGGATAAATCTGACCACTTGGCGACCCTGTTTAATGCTGAGGTCCGTGGATTTCCTGCTGATTTTAGAGATGACTTTTCTAGGTTTTTCGTTAACCTACAGCTGGTCTGGACGACAACTTTTTGACCTAAATCAAGAAGCGCGTTTCTTTTTCGGAAGACTTTACTTCCTTTTAATGATGGAATTGATTCATCGTGTAGATCCATCTCTTCTTTTCTTTCATCTGGTAAAACAGTTTAGTTTAGTCCAAAGCAAAAGTATTTTCAGTTATTTGTTACAGAAATATGTGACATATGTTTAAGATAACTTGGTAATTTTTCCCACACTTGGCTTTTATTTTCCTTTTTATTGTCCTGTATTCCATTTTAAATGAATTCTAACATTTTGGTTTGTTTCTCAATTTATGTCCTTTCCAAGGTAACAATAATTTCGGTGTTAACACCTAGTTTTATCGTTCATAAATATGTATAAACATGATTTTGAGTTCATTTAATTGAAAATTTTGAAAAATTTTACTAGAATTGGGTAGTCAGTATATAAGACTAGGGCAGTTCTTTATTATCAGAGAGCACTAGATTCTAATACAACTACTGCTTTACTAGTATTTTTAATGGTAACCAAGTGTTTAAGATAAAAAATTTAAAAATCCGAAAGAATTTAACCCCTTCCCACACTTAAGATCTTGCAATGCCCTCATTTGCAAGAAATCAGTAACAATTTAAATTATTGAGGGTGATTAGCGTAGAAATGATTAAATTTTACCAAATTTTCCAAACATATTGTTGTTTATGTTGAATGATAAATGGTGCACATCATTTGTTCATTCCTTCTCGTTGTTATTTCACATATATTTTGCATCTTGTCGTCAAAATTAGTTGCTTTTGCTGAACTTAATGCCAGTCTTTGAAAATGCGTTGTTTTACCCTGTTGTGTACATAAGATAAACTGCAAACATATATACATATTTTTGAAGTTTGGTATATTACCCCACATTCAAAAATTATTAAAATCTAATAATAAAAGTTAGAAAATTATAAAAACTATTACAATATTAACATAAGTATTAAATGTATTAATATTACAAATAATAAAATAAATAAAACTAAGTAGACTAGGGATGATACTGATACCAGTAGGGGTTCCATGCATAACCATAGGTGTTATAAAATGCTTCGGCTGGGTTATACGTAGGATACGGTGGTTGGATCTCTATAGACCAGGGAGGAAATACGGGCGATTGAGTAGGAATATAGTTTCTACCTATTTGTTGGCAATAAGCTATGATTTGGTTTTGATGAACTTGCCAATCTTCAAATGCTCGATGTCTAGCATTTTCATACTCTTGTGAAGCTATAAACCTTTGCATTTCTGTCATTTCATTTCCCCCTCCCACATTACCTGGTTGTTGGTTTCTCTCAACTTGTGGATGTCTACCATGGTATTGTACTGCGGCGTTATTTAGCCTCTTCAAAACCTTCGCACCATGGTATACATTTAAACCTATTGTATCGCGGGGTTCTGGTTCTTCGACTAATAATCCCCCCGACTTATATCCACACCGAGATATTCAGCAATCAAAGTAATAAATATACCACCTCCTATTATGCTATGCGGTCTCATCCCCCTAACCATAGCTGATAAATAATAACCCACACAATAAGGTATACTTACAGCACTTTGTGGGTCTCGAATACACATGTGATAAAACAAATCCTGTTCATTTACCTTTTCCTTGTTCTTACCTCGTTGTGTAATCGAATTGGCTAAAAATCTATGAATTACTCTTAACTCTGCTCTATCTATATCCAAATAAGAGTAATTTCCCCCTTTAAATCGGTGATGGCTAGTCATTTGACTCCATACACCATGCGTATCAAAATTTTCGTCTATCTTTCTACCATTTAGTATCAACCCTCTACAATCGTCAGATGCTAACTCCTCAGGCGTATATATACGTAAAGCCTGAGCCATGTCTAGTAAAGACATGTGGCGCATCGAACCTCCTAACAAAAATCTAATAAAAGATCGATCGGTTAAACTAGCTACCCCATCATTTAATTCTATACTACACAAAAATTCTTCACACCATACTTTATATACAGGTCTACGCATGTTGAATAACCGTACCCAATCGTTAAAAGTAGAATTACCATACCTCTGTGCAAGTAATTCCCTAATTGGCCCGGCCAATTCTACAGCTTCTAATGGTCCCCATTCTATGACCCTAGGTACTTCAACAGTTTTAGAATGAAGAGTATGCAAGCCCCTTTGGTATTTTGGATAATCTATTCAAATTCTGTCAAATCTCAGGTTCGGGTGCAAATCTTCCAAGTGCATATCAGAAAATGTCATGACTGGATGAGGTATATCTTGTTTGTAGTAGTTATCCACCTCCTGTTGTTCCGCATTCTCAGCAGGAGCATTGCGAGCTGGGGATGAAGATTCACCCCTTTCAATCTGCAAAATACATCAAACACAATTTTTGTGCATCCAAATATGCATTAGTGTCAGCAAAATCATCAATCAAAATAATTACAATAACATGTCCAATTTATATCAAACTTAAGCTCATTTTCATATTTTTATCAAATCTACACTTTTTTAAATAAGCATATACGAAAATGTTCGCCAAGTTCATAAGCATTCAACTCAAATAACATGTCAAAATAATCATCACTAGCAATTAAACAAGTTTCAAATGGCATTATCTCTCAAAAATCAAGTTCATGAATTTTAGACTTGAAAAAGTCCACTTTAATTCTCAAAATCATGTTTAGGCTCAAAGTTTGGATCATTTAACTACCTAAACATGTTACACTACTTAATTTAGCAACAATTCATGACAAAAATCGGCCATAACCTGTTTATATCAAAAAACCTCAAATTGCTCAAGAACACAAACCCTAGATTACTCAAAATTTGAAGTTTAAGGCTTCTAATCTTGTTAAATAGCATCAATCTAGGTTATACAAGCATAATACATAAGCAATTTAAGCATAATTACACTAAAAAGCATCAAAATCGAATTGGGTATAAAATTGCTCAAGAACGCCAATTTTCGGATTAAATGGTGTTTAGGTGTAGAAATTTACCATTTTTCTTGAGTAATTCCTTGATAGCATCCTTCTCAACATGATTTTAGTAAAAGATTTGATGATTAATGGTCAAAAATTGCGAATTTGGTGTGTGTTTTCGGGTTTTTTCGGGTTTATTTCGCAGTTTATGTGGTGTGGGGATGGGGACTGATCAGTTCAGCTCGTTTTATTTTTTTCTGGGTTTTGGATCCTCCGCGACTTGCGGTGTTTTTACCCTTCAAACTCCGCGAGTCGCGGAGTTTGTACTTTTTTTTTTTTAAACATCTTATACTAATTAAAACAATTAAGTAATTAATTTTAAAATTTTGTTTCCCTTGTTATTTAGGACGAGGTCGTTTCGGATCGATGTCCTAGTCCGTCCTTCGACAAAATTTTAAAATTTGTCTTTTTGTAGCGATTGTTTTAAAAGCTAAGATTTTTGAGTTTTTTTAATATTGTTGTCATACTTTAATTCAATAAGATTAAAAATAATGATAATAAAAGTTCTCGTCCCTCCCTCGGGTAAAGCAATTTCGGTTCAACGACCTAGTCTTCAACTTACGACGAATTTTAAAAATCATATTTTTAACTTAATGAGATAAAGTAAATTTTTGTTTTTAAATTCACACCAAACTTAAAATAAAAATACATAAAATTCAAAATTAATATTAAAAATTCACACCAAACTTAAAATTTGAAATGCATAAAATTAAAAATTCTTATTTTAAAAATTAAAAATTCACACCAAACTTAATTTAAAAATTCATATTATAAAATCACACCAAACTTATATTATATTTTTCAAATATTTACAATTTTAAATATATTGTTTTTACAAAGTTTACAATATTAATTTAAGATTTATATATTAATTTTAAAAACATGGTAAAAATAAAATTAAAAATCTTTTTTGGATTTTTATCCCACTTTAATCAATCAAATATTATCAAAAATATGCGCCCCTCTTTTCGGTAAAGTAATTTCGGTTCCATGACCTAATTTAACTCATGACGAATTTTTGAAATATTTTGGGTTGATTGATTAAAGATATTTATACCTTAAGAATAAACGTTAAATTTCGCCGTGATGTAATAAATTTTTGAATGATATTAATAATTTCGGTCGCCAAACCTAATTTTATTCAATACCAATTTAATACTTTATAGCGAACAAATTAGCGTTTATTATCAAAAGGTTAAAAATAAAAATAAAAATAAAAACTGTACAGACTTACCTGTGAGATAGTATTCTTAGTTATACGATCTATCCCACTCATAAGATAGTCGGTTTAATTGGTTTTCCATAGCTACATAGGCGTTACCTCGAGCATTCAATGTTTTTTCTTCTAAACATATGAACGGTCCGTCTCTGCATAAAGTAACAAATTCGGTGTTTGAATAGGTTTGATTATTTGAACATTTACCTCCATGTGACCATTTTCCGCATTTGTGACATCTTTCTAGGTGTCGTGCTCTTCTTTTCGCTGCGAATTTTGATTTTCCTTTACCAAATTGTAACTTATTATCTTCGCATCTGGATTCTTTTCTTACTCCGTCCAATCTTTCTCTGATTACTGATACTATTTCACTCGGTAGTGTGTCATTATTACGTTTAGTGATCAAAGCGTGTAGCATTAGACCATGGTTTAGTTCACAGGCAGTCTTCATTTTCTAAAAAAAATAAAAATTCAGAATGGGGGGAGAAGACTAGTTCTTTGTCTGCTAGGGAAAGACCATTCGGGTTCCATTTTCGAGAACTACATGAAAACAGACAATCTAACTCTAACAGAAATACATATTATCCTTTAAAGACTTGAATCTCCCCACACTTAGTTAGCTGTGGTATCGAAATTGTGATTAACTTCGTTGTCAACTTCCATTGGACTATCTATGTAGTGTTTAACTCTGTGACCATTAACTTTAAATTCAATCCCATTTGAATTTATTAATTCTATCATTCCGTATGGGAAAACTCTTTTGACTATGAATGGTCCAGACCATCTTGATTTCAATTTTCCAGGAAATACCTTGAATCGTGAATTGAAAAGAAGAACTCTGTCTCCTTCTTTAAATTCTTTTAAACTTCTGATTCTTTTATCATGCCATTTCTTCGTTGTTTCTTTATAGATTAACGAATTTTCGTATGCTTCATGTCTTAATTCTTCTAATTCGTTTAGTTGACTTAATCGTAGACGTCCAGCTTCATGTATATCAAGATTACATGTCTTCAAAGCCCAAAATGCTTTGTGTTCAATTTCTACTGGAAGATGACATGCTTTTCCATAAACAAGTCTAAAAGGTGTGGTTCCAATTGGAGTTTTGTAGGCTGTTCTAAAAGCCCAGAGTGCATCCTCCAATTTAATGGACCATTCCTTCGGATTTGATCCTACGTTTTTTTCTAGAATACGTTTTAAAGCTCGGTTGGTATTTTCAACTTGTCCACTTGTTTGTGGATGATAAGCAGTGGAGATTTTATGAATTACTCCATATCTTTTAAGAACTTTCTCAAGTTGATTATTATAGAAATGAGTACCCCATCACTTATTAAAGCTTTCGGTGTTCCAAACCTTGCAAAAAGACGTTTTAAAAAGTTGACTACAACTCGTGCATCATTAGTTGGGAGAGCTTGTGCTTCCGCCCATTTAGATACATAATCAATGGCTACGATAATATAGAGATTATTATGAGATTTTGGAAATGGACCCATAAAGTCAATACCCCAAATGTCAAATACTTCACATACTTATATGACATTTTGTGGCATTTCATCACGTTAACTTATTTTTCCGGCCCTTTGACAAGCATCACAGGATTTGCAAAGAAGGTGTGCGTCTTTGCAAATTGTAGGCCAATAGAATCCAGCTTCATAAACTTTTCTTGCTGTTAGTTGAGGCCCATAATGCCCTCCTGTTGGTCCTGTGTGACAATGGTTTAAAATTTTACTAGCTTCATCTCCGAATACACATCGGCGTATTATTCCATCTGGACAACTTTTAAATAGATGTGGATCTTCCCAGAAATAGTGTTTTATATCACTGAAGAATTTCTTTCGTTTTTGGTACGATAATCCTTTTTTAAGGAATCCACAAACTAAGTAGTTTGCATAGTCTGCAAACCATGGGATTTCATTATAATCTATCTTCAATAGATATTCATCTGGAAAGTTGTCTTGTATGGCCGATTCATTTAGAACTTCTAATTTGGGATTTTCAAGACGAGAAAGATGATCAGCGGCGAGATTTTCTGCTCCTCTTTTATCTCGGATTTCAATATCAAAGTCTTGTAAGAGTAAGATCCAACGGATTAATCTTGGTTTAGCATCTTGTTTCGAAAATAGGTATCTAAGAGCAGAATGGTCTGTATAGACCACCTTTTTAGCTAGAATGAGATATGATCGAAATTTGTCAAAAGCAAAGACAATAGCAAGGAGTTTTTTTTCAGTAGTTGTATAATTTGTTTGTGCTCCTTGTAACGTCTTACTAGCATAATATATAGGTTGAAATCGTTTTTCAATCCTTTGTCCTAAAACGGCTCCCATTGCAAAATCACTTGCATCGCACATTAGTTCAAATGGTAGATTCCAATTTGGTGTTATCATGATCGGCACATTAGTGAGTTTTTCTTTAAGAATATTAAAATATTTGATACATTCATCTGAAAAGATGAATGGGGCATCCTTTTCTAGGAGTTTATTCATAGGAGTGGCAATTTTAGAAAAATCTTTTATGAAACGTCGGTAAAAACCGGCATGCCCTAGAAAACTCCTAACTCCTCTAACATTGGTGGGATGTGGAAGTTTAGCAATTACATCTACTTTAGCTCTATCCACTTCAATTCCTTCTTTTGAAATTTTATGACCAAGAACGATGCCTTCTTTAACCATAAAATGGCATTTCTCCCAATTAAGAACTAGATTTGATTGTTCGCATCTAATAAGCATTCGTTCAAGATTAGCTAGACATGTTTCAAATGTATCACCGAAGACTGAAAAGTCATCCATGAAAACTTCCATGCATTCTTCTATCATGTCGTGAAAAATCGCCATCATACACCTTTGAAAGGTTGCAGGGGCGTTGCAAAGTCCAAATGGCATGCGTTTGTAAGCAAAAGTACCATAAGGGCACGTGAATGTGGTTTTCTCTTGATCTTCGGGTGCTATTGGAATTTGAAAATATCCGAAAAATCTATCAAGAAAACAATAATAACTATTTCCGGCTAATCTTTCCAACATTTGATCAATGAAAGGTAAGGGAAAGTGATCTTTTCCGTCATTTAATTTTCTATAATCAATACATACACGCCATCCTGCTACAGTCCTAGTAGGAATAAGCTCATTTTTCTCATTTGTAATGACAGTCATGCCACCCTTCTTAGGCACGCATTGAACTGGGCTTACCCATGGACTATCAGAGATTGGATAAATTAGACCTGCGTCTAGCAGTTTAATAATCTCTTTCTTAACTACATCTTGCATATTCGGATTTAGTCTTCGTTGGCGTTGCACATACGTTTTATGACCTTCTTCCATAAGGATTTTATGTGTGCAATACGAAGGAGTTATTCCTTTAATATCATGAATCTTCCATGTAATAGCTGGTTTATGAGCTTTCAACACAGAAATGAGTTGTGATTTCTCATTTTCGGTAAGAGAAGACGATATTATTACAGGTAATTCAGATTCACCATGTAAATAAGCGTATTCCAAATGGTTTAGAAGTGGCTTTAACTCTAAATTCGGAGGTTCTTCTATTGATTATTTATATCGATATCCGTCTTCTTCTTTTATCATTTGAATTTCTTCTGTTGTTGGTTCATATCCATTAGCTATAAGTGTAGCTAACATTTCAGCTTCATCAATTTGTTCAGTTCCTTCTCCTAAAGAACATTCTCCTGTTCCTTGTAATTCTGGAAATTCTTCTAATAATTATGCATGTGCATCTATAGTTTGAATATAATAACATGTATCATCTGCAGATTGTGGTTGTTGCATTGCTCTATCAACTGAAAAGGTAACACTCTCGTTCTCTATACTTAGGGTTAATTTCTTACCGAACACGTCTATCATTGCTTTAGCCGTGTTTAAGAATGGTCTTCCTAATATGAGAGGAACTTGAGAATCTTCTTCCATGTCCAGAACAACAAAATCTACTGGAAATACTAAAGTACCAACTTTAACTAGCATGTTCTCCATTATCCCTCTAGGATATTTTATTGATCGATCGGCTAGTTGTATGCTTATTCTTGTTGGTTTCAATTCTCTAAGGTCTAGTTTAGCGTATAGTGAATACGGCATTAGATTTATACTAGCACCTAAGTCTGCTAATGCTTCTATTGAACTAAGACTACCCAGAAAACATGGAATTGTGAAACTTCCTGGATCAGATAATTTTTCTGGTATCTTATTCAACAGCACTGCTGAACAATTAGCATTCATAGTAACAGCCGAGAGTTCTTCCATTTTCTTTCTATTTGAGATTAGATCTTTCAAGAATTTAGCATATCTAGGCATTCCTGAAATTACATCAATGAAAGGAAGATTTACATTTATCTGTTTAAACATATCCAAGAATTTGGATTGCTCGGCTTCAAGTTTCTCTTTCTTCATTTTACTCGGGTAAGGAAGTGGTGGTTGGTATGGTTTAACATAAGGTTTAGCCTTAACTGTGTTATCTTCATTAACCTTTTCAACTACCGGTTCTTTTTCCTTATCTTGATCAGGTTGTGGTTCTTGTGGAGTAGGAATAGCTTCATCAGAAGTTACAGGTATTTCAGGTGGTTTAAGTGTTGTACCACTTCTTGTGGTAATAGCTTTAGCTGTTTCATTCCGGGGGTTAGCATTTTTATCACTAGGTAGACTTCCCGGTTTTCTTTCACCTATTAATCTTGCTAGGTTACTTACTTCTTGTTCCAAGTTTTGAATAGAAGCTTGTTGATTTCTAAATGCTTGAGCATTTTGTTCATTAGTTTGTTTTTGAGATGTGAAAAACTGCGTTTGAGTTTCAACTAGCTTCGTCATCATATCTTCTAAATTCGGCTTTTTATCATCGGGTTGTGGTGGTTTGTTTTGAAAATTAGGTCTTTGCTAGTTGTAATTATTGTTGGACACTTGTTGATTGCTAGGACCTTGTTGGTTGTTGTATGGAATATTTCGATTATAATTCTGGTTTTGATTGTAGATCGGTCTTGGCGGTTGATAATTATTCTGATAATTATTTCCAGGCCTTTGGTTTATGTATGAAATATTCTCCCTTTGTTCCACTGTTAAGTCAATACTAAGACAATCTTTTGTCAAATGTGGTCCTCCACACTGCTCACAACTAATTCGTATTGAGTGAATATCCTTAGTCATCTTTTCCATTCGTCTCTCGACAGCATCTATCTTTGCGGAAATGAAATCTAAGTCATGGCTAGAATCGGCTCTAGCTGCTTTAGATGATCTAACGATATCTTTTTCTTGGTGCCACTCATGTGAGTGGGAAGCAGTGTTATCAATAATTTTATAAGCATCAGTTTTGGTTTTCTTCATAATGGAACCACCAGCTGCTATATCGATGTCTTTTCTTGTAGTGATGTCGCATCCTTGGTAGAATATTTGTACTATTTGACAGGTGTCTAAACCATGTTGCGGACATCCTCTTAATAACTTTCCAAATCTTGTCCACGCCTCATATAGAGTTTCATTCGGTTTCTGTGTCAACGTAACAATTTCTCCTTGAAGTCTTACGGCTTTAGATGCAGGAAAGAATTGTTTAAGAAATTTTTCAACTAAAACATCCCATGTATCAATCGCCCCTTCAGGTAACGATTCTAACCAATCTTTGGCTTCTACCTTTAAAGTCCAGGGAAATAACATGAGATATATCTGTTCATCCCCAACTTCTCTTATTTTAAATAGAGTGCAGATCCTATTAAAGGTACGAAGATGTTCATTTGGATCTTCCTTCGGCGCACCACTAAATTGGCATTGATTAGTCACCATGTGTAGAATTTGTCCTTTGATTTCATAATCTGGCGCATTAATGTCAGGATGAGTAATTGCGTGACCTTGGCCAGTGCGTTTAGCTCTCATTCGGTCTTCCATACTTAAAGGTTCCAGATTCTCCATAATTGAATTTGTTGAATCGGAATCACTAGAGGATTCTGATTTAATGGTTCGTTCCTCAACAATCTCTGTTTGAATGATTGGTGGTTCCGGAGGAAAGTTTAGTGGTTCAGGATCTATGAATCGTCCCTGAATATTCTCCGGATTCTCAATTGTGAGGTCGGGTTCAAAAAATGGATTATCGGAAATTTGAACTGGAGTACTTGGTCGACCGGATGACGATTCTAAAGAAAAATCAACGGCGGTAATATTTGCTAAATGTCTTGATCTAGTTACAGGTGGTGAACGTACAAAAGGTGGTGAACGTCTTGCTCGGTGCATTCACTGAATATCCTATTAGTTTTTAAAAAGAAAGAAAAATTATATAAGTTATCCAATTAATAGACTTTTTTGATTTTGCCCACGTTTCGAATAGCCAAAAGATGCAGCAGAGGGGCAGGATTCGTTTGGTCTCAATATAATTGAGGACTGTTTGGCTCCAATAACCCGGTCCACGTACAAATCCAACTATTACTACGAACCAGAAAATTTTGATGTCTATCAATTTAACCACTTAAAATAAATTTTCGTAATTTTAAGAAATTTAGATAAGAAGTAGAATAAAAATCTATGTCCTAAAACTAGAATGACGAGAAATAAGAAAGAAAAAGAGTGCGTCGGAAAAAGGTCAAAAAATAAAAATAAGAAAGAAAAAGAGTGACTTATAGAACTTAAAAACACTCGACTAACCCAACCTTATTACTATCACTAACTTAAAATTATAATCGCAAATTGAGATTACTAATTGGAATGATAATTGATACATAGGTAAAAGGCGTCTAAAAATATTAAAGCTTACAAGTAAAACTATATCCCAAATGGAAATATCTTAAAAAGAGGTACTAAAACTTAAAAAGACGTCACAAAATTCTAAGCACATAAATCTTAGTCTAAAAAAAAAACACTTAAGGAATTTTACGGCAAAGCCTAAAAATCTAGAAGTAAAAAATAACTATGGCAAAAACTATATCTTAAAACTAAATACGAGCGAAAAATACAAATATTACGCTAAAATAATTAAAAAGGGACAAAATATAAAAATATACAAAAAGTTGTAAAAAGTACAATTTTTATAAAAATATTATTTTTATATTACTTATTTTATTAAACTATTAATTTTATATTTTAATTAAACTAATTTAACTAAAATACAATTTAATTTAAAAACTTAAAACTAATTATAATAATAAATAAGTAATTAGGGTTAATAATAATAAATAAATAATAATTACCCCGTATTTAATGCTGATTAGGGTTTCTGTCACGTGTGTCAGGGAGGCTCCGCGAGTTGCGGTATTCGAAGCTGCAAACTCCGCGAGTCGCGGGGTTCTAAAATTCAACTCAGGTACAGGATTTAATTCGACGTTTTTTTTTTAATAAAAACAAAATATTTAAATAAAACTTATATTTTTATAAAATAAAAATAAAGAAACTTTACAAAACTTAAATATTTAACAAATTCTTAAAAATATTTATATTTTTATTTTCTTTTTATGTTTTCGAATAATTAAAAACGTATTTTTACAAAAGTGAATTTTAATAAAAGTAAACTAAAAATAAAAATCTTTTTTTTTTAAAATTGAGCGTTACGCTTCCGGCTTTTAAGCTAGATTGTCCCCGGCAGCGGCGCCAAAAATAACTTGATGTTATGCGAGGTGTATATAAAATAGCTTTATATTTTACAAGGAAATACTATTAAATACGATACAATTTTACACAAGATATTTATTTATTTAGAGAATGGATATACTTAAACCTTGCTACAACACTTATAGATAGTGTACCTAATCGTACAGTAGTGTAGTTTTTAGTAAGTCCGGTTCGTTCTACAGGGAAAATCTTTAAACAAAGCTTAACGCTATATTAGTTTTATTTTATAAAAATACAAATATATATAAGTAATTTTATTATTATAAAGGGGGGTTTTTACCGTTTAATGACCGGTTTGTCGATTTTAAAACTTTAGTCGCAGTTAAAACAAAATGTAAAATATTAAATAAATAAAAGACTTAATTTAAAGCGTAAAGTAAATAACGATAATGAAATTGCGATAAATAAAAGTGCGATAAAATAAACTTGCGATAATTAAAAAGTATGATAATTAAAAGTGCAATTAAATACAATAACAATAAATAAAAGTGCTATAATTAGAAGTGCAATTAAATATAAAATAAAGGGAATTAAATATGAAATAAAAGAATTATGCTTATTTAAACTTCCGTAATCATGATGTTTGACGTGTTGATTTTAGTTTTATGCCCATGGGTTAATTGTCCTTTGTCCTGGATTATTTAATATGTCCGTCTGGTTTTTGTCCATAACAGTCCATCAGTCATAAATATAAAGTGCGAGTGTCCTTGTCAAATTATTCTTATACCCGAAGTCAAATATTCCAACTAATTGGGGACTTAAACTGTAACAATATTTTAATACTTTGTTTAATAATTACACCAGGATGTCGACTGAGTGTAACCCAAGGTTTTAATACTTTGTTATCAATTATGCCAAGTGTCCTTGTACATAATTTCACCCCTGTTTTAATAATTCTAGTGGCTATTAATCCATTCCCGTGTCCGGTTAAATGAACGATTATTCGTACATATAAATATTCCGCCCATCGTGTCCGATCGAGTGTATATGGTTATTTATAGGGATGTCCAATTGTGAATCTTTATATTAAAATTAACAAACTATCATTTAGTTAAACAAATATAAAGCTCATTAATAGCCCATAGTCTAATTTCCACAAGTGTCGTTCTTTTGTCCAAACCCCAATTATGGTACAAAGCCCAATTACCCAATTTTAGTAATTAGCCCAACATCATGATTACTTCGTTTTAAATAAGCATAATAATAACTTAGCTACGAGACATTAAATTAAAAAGGTTGAACATAACTTACAATGATTAAAAATAGCGTAGCGTTACACGGACAGAATTTCGACTTACACCCTTACAACATTCGCTAACATACCCTTATTATTAGGATTAAAATTAAAATTAAAATTAAAATATAAATTATAAATATAAATATTACGTATAGATAGATGGATGGATATATATTGATATTTTTGCGATCAAACTGCGTTTGATTTTATATGAGGTTTCAGAATTTGGGGCTCCGCGACTCGCGGCAATTTTTGCCTTCAAACTCCGCGAGTCGCGGAGTTTGATTTTCCAGCTCACCAACTTTGGATTCTTTCTTTGCCGACGAATTTTTAATATATTATAATATTTAAATAATTATAAGAATTATTTAAATATTATATTATATTTATGTGCATAGTTGACTCGTAATTTTTAGTCCGTTGCGTCGAGCGTTGAGAGTTGACTCTGGTCCCGGTTCCGGATTTTCGAACGTCCTTGCGTACAATTTAATATCTTTTACTTTGCGTTTTGAATCTTGTACTCTTGTAATTTCGAGACGTTTCTTATCAATAATTGGAACCTCTTTGATTGTATTTTGTACTTTTGAGCTTTTTGGTCGTTTGCGTCTTCAATTCGTCGAATCTGTCTTTTGTCTTCACCTTTTATTATTTAAACGAATATCACTTGTAAATAGAACAATTGCAACTAAAAGCTTGTCTTTCTTGAGGAATAATGCTATGAAATATATGTTCGTTTTTAGCATTCTCAGATGTAATGAAAGTTTGTCTTTTAAAAACGAATGCAATGTTTGTAAAAATGTATCATTTAGAGGTCAAGTACCTCACAATGAAATCAACTATTGTGAATCGTTTATAATCAATATGAACGGGTCCTTTCATTCAAGGTAATGGAACCAAGATTATGAACACTTAATGCATATAGTACTTCTTTAGGATGTTAGGTATCATTTGCAGGTAATAAATGGAGTAAAGAGTCCAAAAGATGAGGTTCAAAACTGAGTCAAACGACTATACAACGGATACATATTTTGTACTGGAGCACGCACGGTCGAACCATGATCAACCGTGACCTTGACCGCCTGGCAACGGCTACTTTTCAAATACCACTATAAATAGCAAGCCTTGAAGCGCATTTCAAGTGGACCCTCTTGCACACTTCAATGGCATTATTCCAGAGATCACAAAGCTCATAACTACAACACAAGTGTGATCTAGAAAGAGAAGATTCTCTAATCTTATAGATATAGAATTGGTTGTAAACTTACTATATAAATTACTTATCTTGTGAGTTTACTTAGTGTGATAAATGTCCTTACAATTATCTTAGGATTATTATCACTAATAGAGTGAGTCTTGAATTTTGTAATAAAAGCCAAGGCTAATTTAGAGATCATCTTCCCTAAAGGGATCTAGGAAGTTAATTAATCTCATTGTAAATTAATACTTGTCCAAGGTGAAGACAAGTTGATCTAGGTTAGAGTTAATCTTTCAAAAGGATAAGAAAGATTAGGTGTGTTATCTACAAAGAAGTACAAGACTTGTAAATCGGATCTCCACCGGATTTGGAGAAAAAGGCTTAGCGAAGCAAAATCCCGATTAGTGAATCAGGGAGTGGATTAAGGTGGATTAGTTAACATCCACCCGAACCACTATAAATCCTTGTGTCTATGTTTTTTACCTTGCATTACTTATCATTTAAACATATACACTACACACATCAAGTTTGAGTTGAATTGGTTGATCAAAGTATGTTGACAAATCGAAAAAGTTTTAAAATCGTATTAAGTAACTATTCACCCCCTCTAGTTATTTACAGAGTGGACTTGCGTGAAAAAATTGATGGAAGGAAGGAGTACGAATTTAACAAGCTCCCAAAAGGTATGTAACAAGTGTCGAGAAAGTAAAATGAATACGAAAAATTTGAAGAAATGAGCTAACTCGAGTAAGTCAACCCTAATACACAATTTATATTCATAATGGAAAGAAATGTTATGAGATGTCGTCAAAGCTGACGTATCAAAACAGGTTATGAATGTATGGTATTTTGGAATAATGATGTATGAGCTTAAACGGGTCAAAAATGGGATTTTTAAAGTGAAAATGATGCATCAGGTCAAGGTGCGACGCATTTGTGATAACCCAACTGGATCTTGAATTGTGAAAACACGTTACTAATTGAGTATTTCGACTTTATAAGCCTTGGATTCACGAAATCTCAATTACGATAAGACAAGAATAGTGAATTAATTCTAGGCAAGAAGATCTAGTTCCAGATATTAAAGAAATATATGTGTGTTTCTGTATAAACATTAAGAAAACAAAACCTGCCCAAATTATTTCATAAATATGTTAGTTTTGGAAATTAATTATTAATTGATGCAAACCTTCAATTTTGCGAGCAAATACCGATTGTTATTTTTTGGTGGAAAAAGTTGTTAACCCAAATGTTGTGATGGTAAAATGTGTTGGGATGCATATTGAAACTCGTTGAGACGCCAAGTAGCGGTGTTTCCCCTTGATTCATGCAGATGGTGGGTTCTGCCCATATCTAGCAAGGTTCTCTAAGGAGTTTTTCCTTGAGTTCAATATCTCGAGGTTTCCTCCTAACAAGTGTATGAAGTGAGCATGACCCGTGACTTTCTAGATATGATCGGATGTGTGGTTAAAGGACCTCATCAGTGACCGTATAAAAAGATGACCCATTGACACTAAAACACTACAACAAAAAAGAGCTTTAGTGACAAAGACTATTTTTACTAATAACACTAAATTTGTCACTATGTTAAGTCAGAGACCAAAAATACTAAAACTAGTCACTATAGCGATCGACCATTGTTGGTCACTATTAGAAATGACAATGGATCGAATTTGGACCGGATGATGCCATATACATATCTATACCCATTTAACTTTTTTTCATCCATATCCATATCCATTTAATTTAGTTCATCCATCCATATCCATATTTACTGGATTAAGCGGATTAATAGGTACCTGTTAGATATTCAAGAAATGTTATAATATATTACCTAATATGTAATGAAAACAAAAACGTAAAATAACAAAAAAAATATATAAATGACATAATTTAAATTCATCCACAAGAACGTGTAATCTTTGTCAAAGATTGAACACAGTTTGTTCAATTTACCATTAATCATAGATAATGACAATTTAAATGTGTAATTTGTAAGTTTATTTGATTAATATAACATAATGAATAGTAAATTTCTTATATGGTTGCAAATAAAATGTATGTGTAATGGTAAATGCATTTGTAATAGTAAATGTGTATCTATATATCTATATTTACCTATCTTTATATGTATTTCAGATGTTAATAGATATATCTGTGGATAGAAGTTTTTCATCCATATTCATTTTCATTTAGGTTCATCCATATCTGTATACATATCCATTTAAATCATCCATATCTATCAATAGTTGGGTTGATCAGATGGATATCCAATGGATCGGGTGTCCATGGCCATCCATGGTCACTATTAGACCATTTGTAGTGGTAGATGGTGTTGGTCGGTGCTGTTGATTTTTTTTTACATTTTTTTTGATGATTATGATGTGTTGGTTTTTGGTGTGAAGTATTGACGGTGTTGGTTTTTGTCGTGAGTTAGAAGTTTTGTGATAATGTGTTAAAATTTAATTGGTTAAGTATTAAAAAGAGATAAAAATAATAGTTTTAAATTAATAAAAAGTAATATAATTAAAGCAACAACCGCTGCTTTTGGTGTTGCTTTCCAACCAACCCCTTCAAAACGATAACATACAACGCCTGAATACATGATTTTTTGGTGTTGGATTTTGTCCACATAAGACCCCAACGGCGTTGCTCAAACCCGATACAAATGGTCTTGTTGTATACTGACCAAAAAACAATCACGACTTTTTAGTAATAACTAAATAACACTATTAAATTATTTAAGATAAATAAAAAATTGTCACTAATAAATTATCACAAATAGTCATTTTCTTGTAATAACATGCTTAACTATTACGGTTTATAATAGTGTTATCAATGGTAACACTCCTTCCTTCTCAGGACTAGCCGTAACTAAACACTACCAACAATGACATACTTTCTCATAAAAATTGGACTCACTATATTATTTAATTAATTCAATGTACAAGTTCAAAAGTAAAAAATACCACCAAATCTTGCATCTCTTCCTGTAACACCCCATTTTCTTCATACGTGTCTTAAGGTACTTATTTAATCGTTGGAACCTTATAATTCGCTTGTTTATTTGATTAAATGGTTTAGAGTGTTAACTTGATGTATGCGATATATATATATATATACATACATATATGTTTGAGAATGTATGCATGTATAATTATATGCATGGGTTTTGATAGTGTTAAGTCATGTGAGACTTAAAGACGAAGTTTAAACGTATATAGGAAGCGTGAACGAAGTGTACAAGTTGAAATGTCCCGTTCTTATTGATTAAAAACGTTCCATATTAATTGATTTCGTTGCGAGGTTTTGACCTCTATATGAGACGTTTTTCAAAGACTGCATTCATTTTTAAAACAAACCATAACCTTTATTTCATAAATAAAGGTTTAAAAAGCTTTACGTAGATTATCAAATAATGATAATCTAAAATATCCTGTTTACACACGACCATTACATAATGGTTTACAATACAAATATGTTACATCGAAATCAGTTTCTTGAATGCAGTTTTTACACAATATCATACAAACATGGACTCCAAATCTTGTCCTTATTTTAGTATGCAACAACGGAAGCTCTTAGTATTCACCTGAGAATAAACATGCTTTAAACGTCAACAAAAATGTTGGTGAGTTATAGGTTTAACCTATATATATATATCAAATCGTAACAATAGACCACAAGATTTCATATTTCAATACACATCCCATACATAGAGATAAAAATCATTCATATGGTGAACACCTGGTAACCGACATTAACAAGATGCATATATAAGAATATCCCCATCATTCCGGGACACCCTTCGGATATGATATAAATTTCGAAGTACTAAAGCATCCGTTACTTTGGATGGGGTTTGTTAGGCCCAATAGATCTATCTTTAGGATTCGCGTCAATTAGGGTGTCTGTTCCCAAATTCTTAGATTACCAGAGTTAATAAAAAGGGGCATATTCGATTTCAATAATTCAACCATAGAATGTAGTTTCACGTACTTGTGTCTATTTTGTAAATCATTTATAAAACCTGCATGTATTCTATCCCAAAATATTAGATTTTAAAAGTGGGACTATAACTCACTTTCACAGGTTCAATAATTCAATCCACCTACGCTGCCTCATATTCAGTTGTTTCTGATTAAATATGTGTTGAAGACTTTTGTGGTCGGTATATATAATACTTTTGACCCCATATAAGTAGTGCCTCCAAGTCTTTAATGCAAAAACAACCGCGCCTAATTCCAAATCGTGCGTCGTATAATTTTGTTCGTGAATCTTCAATTGTCTAGACGCATAAGCAATCACCTTCGTTCATTGCATTAATGCACACTTTGAAAACTTAGCGTACAATTCTTCCTTCCTCAATACTTCTAACACCTTTCTCAAATGTTCACCGTGTTCTTGGTCATTCTTTGAGTAAATAAGTATGTCATCAATGAAAATAATGACAAACTTGTCAAGGTATGGTCCACACACTCGGTTCATTAGGTCCATGAACATAGCTGGTGCATTAGTTAAACCAAACGGCATGACCATAAACTCGTAATGACCGTAACGTGTTCTGAAAGCAGTCTTTGGAATATCATCTTCTTTCACCCGCATTTGATGATACCCGAAACGTAAGTCAATCTTTGAATAAACAGACGAGCCTTGTAGTTGATCAAATAAGTCGTCGATTCTCGGTAGTGGGTAGCGGTTCTTGATGGTAAGTTTGTTCAACTCTCGGTAGTCGATACACAACCTGAATGTACCATCTTTCTTCTTGACAAACAAAACAGGAGCTCCCCACGGTGATGTGCTTGGTCGAATGAAACCACGCTCTAAAAGTTCTTGTAATTGGCTTTGCAGTTCTTTCATCTCGCTGGGTGCGAGTCTGTAAGGAGCCCGAGCTATTGGTGCAGCTCCTGGTACAAGATCTATTTGAAATTCAACGGATCGATGTGGGGGTAATCCCGGTAATTCTTTCAGAAATACATCAGGAAATTCTTTTGCAATGGGAACATCATTGATGCTCTTTTCTTCAGTTTGTACTTTCTCGACGTGTGCTAGAACAGCATAGCAACCTTTTCTTATTAGTTTTTGTGCCTTCAAATTACTAATAAGATGTAGTTTCGTGTTGCCCTTTTCTCCGTACACCATTAAGGGTTTTCCTTTTTCTCGTATAATGCGAATTGCATTTTTGTAACAAACGATCTCTGCTTTCACTTCTTTCAACCAGTCCATACCGATTATCACATCAAAACTCCCTAATTCTACTGGTATCAAGTCAATCTTAAATGTTTCGCTAACCAGTTTAATTTCTCGATTCCGACATATATTTTCTGCTGAAATTAATTTACCATTTGCTAATTCGAGTAAAAATTTACTATCCAAAGGCGTCAATGGACAACTTAATTTAGCACAAAAATCTCTACTCATATAGCTTCTATCCGCACCCGAATCAAATAAAACGTAAGCAGATTTATTGTCAATAAGAAACGTACCCGTAACAAGCTCCGGGTCTTCCTGTGCCTCTGCTGCATTAATATTGAAAACTCTTTCGCGGCCTTGTCCATTCGTGTTCTCCTGGTTCGGGCAATTTCTAATAATGTGGCCTGGTTTTCCACATTTATAACAAACTACATTGGCATAACTTGCTCCGACACTACTTGCTCCGCCATTACTCGTTCTGACACCATTTGTTCCTTTCGTTCTATTAACCCCTGGTCCGTAGACCTCACACTTCACCGCGCTATGACCATTTCTCTTACACTTGTTGCAAAATTTGGTGCAGAACCCCGAGTGATACTTTTCACACCTTTGGCATAGCTGCTTCTGATTGTTGTTGTTGCGGTTATTATTGTTGTTGGGATGATTGTTGTAGTTGCTGTTGTTGTTGTTGTTGTTGTTGTTGTTGTTGTTGTTGTTGTTGGGCCGTTTGTTGTAGTTGCGATTGATGTTGCGATTGTTGGGATAATTGTTGTGATTATTGTTGTAATTGCTGTTGTTGTTGTATTGGTGATTCTTATCACCGTTTTCCTCTCACTTTCTTTTGACTTGCTTCACATTGGCCTCTTCAGCAGTCTGTTCTTTAATTCTTTCTTTAATCTGGTTCACTAGTTTGTGAGCCATTCTACATGCCTGTTGTATGGAGGCGGGCTCGTGTGAACTTATATCTTCTTGGATTCTTTCCGGTAATCCTTTCACAAACACGTCGATCTTCTCTTCCTCATCTTCGAATGCTCCCGGACACAATAGGCACAATTCTGTGAATCGTCTTTCGTACGTGGTAATATCAAATCCTTGGGTTCGTAACCCTCTAAGTTCTGTCTTGAGCTTATTGACCTCGGTTCTGGGACGGTACTTCTCGTTCATCAAGTGCTTGAATGCTGACCACGGTAGTGCGTACGCATCGTCTTGTCCCACTTGCTCTAGATAGGTATTCCACCATGTTAACGCAGAACCTATAAAGGTATGCGTAGTGTACTTCACTTTGTCCTCTTCAGTACACTTACTTATGGCAAACACCGATTCGACCTTCTCAGTCCACCGTTTCAATCCGATCGATCCTTCGGTTCCATCAAATTCCAAAGGTTTGCAGGCAGTGAATTCTTTGTAGGTGCATCCTACACGATTTCCTGTACTGCTAGATCCAAGGTTATTGTTAGTATGTAGCGCAGCCTGTACTGCGGCTATGTTTGAAGCTAGAAAAGTACGGAATTCTTCTTCATTCATATTCACGGTGTGTCGAGTAGTCGGTGCCATTTCCTTCAAAATTATCAAATGGAACAAGTTAATCATACAGAATATTAAGAGTAGTTAATAGTATTTCGTAGCATAATATAAACTCATTTATAAAAGCTTTTTCTTCATATTAGCGTTTTATAAGTTTAAATTCGGGTAGTACCTACCCGTTAAGTTCATACTTAGTAGCTAATATACAATTCAACTACTACAATTCTATATGAAAAACTGATTATAATAAAATTTCGCGTTCAAACTTTTATACAATATTTTACAAACTTACAATACCGCTTATTTTACATAAAGCATGAAATATAGCACACAATAACTTTGATACAAGATAGTTGTGAAGATAATTCTAGCTAGTACACAAGTCGTTCAGCAAAGGCAATAAAGACACGTAATTCATACGTCCAGAAACAAGTCATGCATTCTGGTTTTACTAGGATTACTTCCCATCCTTGGTCTTGTGGAACATAACCGTTATGGCCGTTGATAAGACATCGTGTTGTAACGTTGTCAAAGGGACGAGGGTTACGTAATGTCCAACAGTCCCGTAACAATCTAAAAACCTCATTTCTTACCCCAATTACCGACTCCGTCACTTGTGGGAACGTTTTGTTTAATAGTTGTAGCCCAATGTTCTTGTTCTCACTTTGGTGAGAAGCGAACATTACTAATCCGTAAGCATAACATGCTTCTTTATGTTGCATGTTAGCCGCTTTTTCTAAATCACGAAGTCCAATATTCGGATATATTGAGTCAAAATAATTTCTTAACCCATTGCGTAAAATAGCATTTGGGTTCCCCGCAATATATGCGTCAAAGTAAACACATCGTAACTTATGGATTTCCCAATGTGATATCCCCCATCTTTCGAACGAAAGCCTTTTATAAACCAAGGCATTCTTGGAATGTTCTTCGAATGTCTTACAAACTGATCTCGCCTTAAATAGTTGTGCCGAAGAATTCTGACCGACTCTAGACAAGATTTCATCAATCATGTCTCCGGGTAGGTCTCTTAAAATATTGGGTTGTCTATCCATTTTGTGTTTTTATACTGTAAAATAGACAAGAGTTAGATTCATAAAAAAAATACTTATTAATACAAGCAATTTTTACATATATCATAAAGCATAAGCACACTATATTACATATATTACACCACACGAATACAACTATCTTATTCCGACTAGCTTGTTTCTTCTTCTTCGGTTTTGGTTCGTTTTGCCAAGTTTCTAGGGATATATGATGTTCCCCTAATACGAGCCGTCGTTTTCCACATTGGTTTAGAAAAACCTGGTGGTTTAGAGGTTCCCGGGTCATTGTTACAACTTAAGGACTTCGGGGGTTGACGATACATATAAAGTTCATCGGGGTTGGAATTAGATTTCTCTATTTTTATGCCCTTTCCCTTATTATTTTCTTTTGCCTTTTTAAATTCAGTTGGGGTAATTTCTATAACATCATCGGAATTCTCGTCGGAATCCGATTCATCAGAGAATTGGTAATCCTCCCAATATTTTGCTTCCTTGGCGGAAACACCATTGACCATAATTAACCTTGGTCGGTTGGTTGAGGTTTTTCTTTTATTTAACCGTTTTATTATTTCCTCCACCGGTTCTATTTCTTCATCCGGTTCCGATTCTTCTTCCGGTTCCGATTCTTCTTCCGGTTCCGACTCTTCTTCCGGTTCCTCTTCGGGAACTTGTGAATCAGTCCACGAATCATTCCAATTTACATTTGACTCTTCATTATTATTAGGTGAGTCAATGGGACTTGTTCTAGAGGTAGACATCTATCACATAATATCAAACACGTTAAGAGATTAATATATCACATAATATTCACATGTTAAAAATATATAGTTTCCAACAAAATTTGTTAAGCAATCATTTTTCAAGTAAACACGGTCGAAGTCCAGACTCACTAATGCATCCTAACAAACTCGATAAGACACACTAATGCAAAATTCTAGTTCTCTAAGACCAACGCTCGGATACCAACTGAAATGTCCCGTTCTTATTGATTAAAACATTTCCATATTAATTGATTTCGATGCGAGGTTTTGACCTCTATATGAGACGTTTTTCAAAGACTGCATTCATTTTTAAAACAAACCATAACCTTTATTTCATAAATAAAGGTTTAAAAAGCTTTACGTAGATTATCAAATAATGATAATCTAAAATATCCTGTTTACACACGACCATTACATAATGGTTTACAACACAAATATGTTACATCGAAATCAGTTTCTTGAATGCAGTTTTTACACAATATCATACAAACATGGACTCCAAATCTTGTCCTTATTTTAGTATGCAACAACGGAAGCTCTTAATATTCACCTGAGAATAGACATGCTTTAAACGTCAACAAAAATGTTGGTGAGTTATAGGTTTAACCTATATATATATCAAATCGTAACAATAGACCACAAGATTTCATATTTCAATACACATCCCATACATAGAGATAAAAATTATTCATATGGTGAACACCTGGTAACCGACATTAACAAGATGCATATATAAGAATATCCCCATCATTCCGGGACACCCTTCGGATATGATATAAATTTCAAAGTACTAAAGCATCCGGTACTTTGGATGGGGTTTGTTAGGCCCAATAGATCTATCTTTAGGATTCGCGTCAATTAGGGTGTCTGTTCCCTAATTCTTAGATTACCAGACTTAATAAAAAGGGGCATATTCGATTTCGATAATTCAACCATAGAATGTAGTTTCACGTACTTGTGTCTATTTTGTAAATCATTTATAAAACCTGCATGTATTCTCATCCAAAAATATTAGATTTTAAAAGTGGGACTATAACTCACTTTCACAGATTTTTACTTCGTCGGGAAGT
This sequence comes from Rutidosis leptorrhynchoides, assembly GCF_046630445.1. Classification (NCBI taxonomy): domain Eukaryota; kingdom Viridiplantae; phylum Streptophyta; class Magnoliopsida; order Asterales; family Asteraceae; genus Rutidosis; species Rutidosis leptorrhynchoides. The sequence continues at coordinate 283,215,095 of NC_092340.1, read as the reverse complement.
AAGACTTGGCCACTGGTTGATTCACGAACCTATAACAATATATACATATATATCAAAGTATGTTCAAAATATATTTACAACACTTTTAATATATTTTGATGTTTTAAGTTTATTAAGTCAGCTGTCCTCGTTAGTAACCTACAACTAGTTGTCCACAGTTAGATGTACAGAAATAAATCGATAAATATTATCTTGAATCAATCCACGACCCAGTGTATACGTATCTCAGTATTGATCACAACTCAAACTATATATATTTTGGAATCAACCTCAACCCTGTATAGCTAACTCCAACATTCACATATAGAGTGTCTATGGTTGTTCCGAAATATATATAGATGTGTCGACATGATAGGTCGAAACATTGTATACGTGTCTATGGTATCTCAAGATTACATAATATACAATACAAGTTGATTAAGTTATGGTTGTAATAGATTTGTTACCAATTTTCACGTAGCTAAAATGAGAAAAATTATCCAATCTTGTTTTACCCATAACTTCTTCATTTTAAATCCGTTTTGAGTAAATCAAATTGCTATGGTTTCATATTGAACTCTATTTTATGAATCTAAACAGAAAAAGTATAGGTTTATAGTCAGAAAAATAAGTTACAAGTCGTTTTTGTAAAGGTAGTCATTTCAGTCGAAAGAACGACGTCTAGATGACCATTTTAGAAAACATACTTCCACTTTGAGTTTAACCATAATTTTTGGATATAGTTTCATGTTCATAATAAAAATAATTTTCTCAGAATAACAACTTTTAAATCAAAGTTTATCATAGTTTTTAATTAACTAACCCAAAACAGCCCGCGGTGTTACTACGACGGCGTAAATCCGGTTTTACAGTGTTTTTCGTGTTTCCAGGTTTTAAATCATTAAGTTAGCATATCATATAGATATAGAACATGTGTTTAGTTGATTTTAAAATTCAAGTTATAAGGATTAACTTTTGTTTGCGAACAAGTTTAGAATTAACTAAACTATGTTCTAGTGATTACAAGTTTAAACCTTCGAATAAGATAGCTTTATATGTATGAATCGAATGATGTTATGAACATCATTACTATCTTAAGTTCCTTGGATAAACCTACTGGAAAAGAGAAAAATGGATCTAGCTTCAACGGATCCTTGGATGGCTCGAAGTTCTTGAAGCAGAATCATGACACGAAAACAAGTTCAAGTAAGATCATCACTTGAAATAAGATTGTTATAGTTATAGAAATTGAACCAAAGTTTGAATATGATTATTACCTTGTATTAGAATGATAACCTACTGTAAGAAACAAAGATTTCTTGAGGTTGGATGATCACCTTACAAGATTGGAAGTGAGCTAGCAAACTTGAAAGTATTCTTGATTATATGTAACTAGAACTTGTAGAATTTATGAAGAACACTTAGAACTTGAAGATAGAACTTGAGAGAGATAAATTAGATGAAGAAAATTGAAGAATGAAAGTGTTTGTAGGTGTTTTTGGTCGTTGGTGTATGGATTAGATATAAAGGATATGTAATTTTGTTTTCATGTAAATAAGTCATGAATGATTACTCATATTTTTGTAATTTTATGAGATATTTCATGCTAGTTGCCAAATGATGGTTCCCACATGTGATAGGTGACTCACATGGGCTGCTAAGAGCTGATCATTGGAGTGTATATACCAATAGTACATACATCTAAAAGTTGTGTATTGTACGAGTACGAATACGGGTGCATACGAGTAGAATTGTTGATGAAACTGGACGAGGATGTAATTGTAAGCATTTTTGTTAAGTAGAAGTATTTTGATAAGTGTATTGAAGTCTTTCAAAAATGTATAAATACATATTAAAACACTACATGTATATACATTTTAACTGAGTCGTTAAGTCATCGTTAGTCGTTACATGTAAGTGTTGTTTTGAAACCTTTAGGTTAACGATCTTGTTAAATGTTGTTAACCCAATGTTTATAATATCAAATGAGATTTTAAATTATTATATTATCATGTATGAATATCTCTTAATATGATATATATACATTAAATGTCTTTACAACGATAATCGTTACATATATGTCTCGTTTAAAAATCATTAAGTTAGTAGTCTTGTTTTTACATATGTAGTTCATTGTTAATATACTTAATGATATGTTTACTTATCATAGTATCATGTTAACTATATATATATCCATATATATGTCATCATATAGTTTTTACAAGTTTTAACGTTCGTGAATCACCGGTCAACTTGGGTGGTCAATTGTCTATATGAAACATATTTCAATTAATCAAGTCTTAACAAGTTTGATTTTTTAACATGTTGGAAACACTTAATCATGTAAATAACAATTTCATTTAATATATATATAAACATGGAAAAGTTCGGGTCACTACACAAGTCGAATAAATCGATAGTTGTGTTAAGTTGTCAAAATGGCCAGTTGTAGGCTATTGTCGCGTCGCGAGGTTCTTGGGCGCGCCGCGACAAATAAAGCAAATCAAAGTCATGAGTGGATTAAGACAGCTCGAAAAATTAGTTAATTGCCACGCCGCGACAAAAGGGGTCGCGCCGCGACCCACTAGGTGAACTGGTTCTGGTTTTAGCTTTTAAAAAGAGTGAATCAAGGGTATTTTCGTCTTTTTATGTGTAGATCTGATTGAGACTTTAAGTCTCAGCCACTTATCTCATTTATTCAATTTCTTTTCTCTTTTCTTCTTCTATTTACTCTCAAAACAAAAAACCCATTTAAATCCAAAGAGAGATTTGAGAGTGAAGATTTGAGATTTGATCTTTGAAGCAAGAACTAAAGTTGTTCTCCTTGTTCATAGCTACGACTTGATAGTGTTGGTAAGTCTTAACTCCGTGTTTTAAGTTTTAGTTAATTTATGGCTAGGGTTTGGGCCATTGGAGACTTGTAAGACCCATTTGGGGAATTAATGGGTGAATTGTGTTATATTGAAGTAAGGAAAACCCTAATGGCTATAATCTAGGGTTTAGTCATGAAAATTGGGATTTGTAAGTGTTAAATGTGTTGTTAGTCACTAATACACTTGTTTAATGATGAAAGATTTGTTAATGAGTTTAAGTTTGACCAAAGTTGAAAGTCTATGGGTTAAGATGGGTCAAATGGGCAATTGTTGACCTAGTTGGGTGAGATGGGTAAGAAATACTCTAAGTTTGTGTTAGTTGGAATTAGTAGACTCTAATCACTAGCTTTTAGTGATTTATGATGAGTCATGGCCATTAATGGGCGGTTTTGGGTGATGTGAGTCATTTAATGCATTAGGTCATTAAATTCTCAAGAGTAAGTGTTGGTGGTTAATTCCACTAGTTTGTATGTTAATTAAATGCATAATGTGATAGGTGCATTACTTTGAAGGTCGCGAGCTTGATTTCCTAGTTCACCAAAGACGATAAGGTGAGTGGAGTAATTATACGTATGTGTATATGGCGTATTTATTTGTGAATGTTATGGTATGAACCATCGAGCCGGTAGTGCCATAACATGTATGTGATGAGTGTCAAAGTGTGAACCATCGAGCCGGTAGCACTATAAAATAAGGCGTGAACCATCGAGCCGGTAGCGCCGAAGTGTGAACCAAAGATCCGGTAGCACTATAAAATCATGATGTGAACCATCGAGCCGGTAGCATCAAGTGTGAACCATCGAGCCGGTAGCACTATAAAAAAAAGTGTGAACCACGAGCTGGTAGCACTATAAAAGAGTATGACTCAAATGCGTATGGTGTGAACCATCGAGCCGGTAGCACCATAGTGTTTATGGTTAACCATATGGGGGTTTGTTGATTGTTTAGCATATTATATATATAGATTGTGTTGAGTATATGCCAATTCGGTTTTGTGATATTGTACAACTTGTTAGTATTACGAGTATGAGGACATGCTATTGAGTTACAAGTTTGTATACGATAATGTGTAAGTGGTTGCAAGTAAGTAGGTTATATATGTATATGTATAACTATTGCACTCACTAAGCTTTAGCTTACTCTCTCGTTGTTTACATTTTTAGGTGCGAACACGGAGAAAGGAAAAGGGGTTATTGGGCATTAGATTCCCATGATGCGTGCTAGGTAAAGCTTTTGGATGATGACCTAATGCTTTTGGGTAGATTAGCCCCAAACCATGCTCGGGTGTAGTTTAGATTAAAACTATCATTTCAAATGGGTCGAACTCGTATTACATTTGGTTAATGGCCTTAGTGCCTTTTGTAAACATTAAACTTGTTGTACATTTTAATGGGTTGTATGGAATGGTTTATATCATTCCAATGGCACGTAATGATCATTACAAAAAATAAAATCCGGTTGAATACGGGTTGGGTTATTTCAAGTGGTATCAGAGCATGGTCTAAGGGATTTAGGCGACTTGAGATAGGTGCCTAGACTTAGACTTTATTATATATGCGCTTAATGCGGGACTTGTATGAGACGGGTCGGACCGGGTGTGGTTAGTGCCTAGGTTATGTGATATAACCTTGTACTAATTGTTTAGTGTTGTGTTTTGAAATCATCAAGCGAGATAGACGTTGTACTAGCGAGTTAATGTGACGTGCTAGCGTAACAATGATTAGCTACCACTGTTACGGGTTCAAGTTGTGTCGAGAAAGCGATGTACGACGATTGTTGAGCAAGATGGAGCGGTGTGGTATATTTATGACTTGTCCTTCGTTTCGTTGGTTAACCTATTTCCGTTTTGTAGAATGAAGATGAGAAATGGTCATGATACCGAAAATGGAGGCCCGAGCAAGGACTCCGAATTCACGGCCAAGGTCGAGGCCATCATTAAAAAGCAAAGAGCGCAATTCCTTGAGGATGTCCGAAAGCTTTTCCAAGAATCGGTTGATGGGCAAGTAACCGAGTTAATCAATGAGCGAATGAATGCCGCAATTGAAGAGGCATTAGAAGCTAAAAACATTCATCCTCGGGACGAAGGGGGTGATGGTAATGGTGGATATGGGAGGCGAGACTTCCATTACAAAAATTTCAAGGATGCTCAACCTCCTATGTTTAATGGAGTGAGGGATCCATTGAAAAGCACATTTTGGATCTCCGACATCGAGGGGGCTTTCCGTACCGCCGAATGTCCTCCCGAGAAGAAGATGAGATACGATTCTAGTATGTTGCGTGAAGAAGCTAAGTTGTGGTGGGACGATAAAATTAAGTTTTATGGTGAAGAGCAATGCATGAGCTTGATGTGGGAAGAGTTCAAAAAGGAATTTTTCAAAGAATACCGAACTCCTTCTAACCTTGATAAAATTCGGGACGAGTTGCATAATTTGCGACAAGGTTCAATGGACTTGGTTACCCTTAAGTCGACCTTTTTGGCAAAGACTCGTTTTTGCCTGGAGTACGTTAGCGATGATCACAAGTTGATGCTAGATTTTTATCGTACACTAAGCGATGAGTTAAGGCGTAAGATTAGTCGGGGAATGGCTAAGTCTTTTGAGGAATTGTTTGAGTTAGCTCGGGGCTTCGAACCGGAAGTCCCAAAGCAAAGCGATTTCTCTTTCTCTAAGAGAAAATTTGAAGGTTCGAGTCATTCGAACTTTTCAAACAAAAAGTTCAAGAAAGGTTCCGAAAGTGCTAATAGCGTGAAGAAGGGTGGTTCTTTGAGTTATGGACCCACGTGTTTCAATTGTAATCAAAGGGGGGCACTTGTCCCGTGATTGTACCAAGGCGCCGAGCAAACTTACTTGTTATAACTGTGGTAAAGAAGGGCACCGAAGGCCGGAGTGTCCCGATTTGAACACCGACCATGTTAAACGGTTAGAAAAGGTGGCGGGTACGGCTAGGAGACGCAATTATTTGATGACTAATGATTAGGCCAAGCAATCAAATGAAGTTGTCTCAGGTACTTTCATGGTTAACTCTAATCCGGCAAGGATCCTATTTGATAGCGGTGCTAATTTATCGTTTGTTTCTCCAAAATTTGTGCATAAACTTAATAAGCCGCTAGCTAAGTTAAGTCATCCGGTAGAAGTTGAAATAGTAGATGGTAAGACAGTGCTAGGGGTTGATGTTTGTAATGATTGTGATATTGTGTTCGGTTCCGAAACGTTTAAAATTGATCTCATTCCGATGACTTTGGGTGAGCTTGATGTTGTCGTTGGTATGGATTAGCTCGATCGTTATAGAGCCAATATTGCATGCCATGAAAAGTCTATTACGGTAAAGACCCCAAGTGAGGGAACTAATTATTCATGGCGAGAGACGGAGAAGACTTGTGCCGATATGCACTCTAGTACGGGCACGTCGTTTTCTTAATAGTGGTGGTATGGCTTTTCTTGCTCATGTAGTAGATACTCGTGAAGAGCCACCATCCATTCGTGAAATTTTGGTGGTTAATGAATTCGAAGACGTTTTTTCGAATGAATTACCGGGTGTTCCGGCGGAAAGACAAGTTGAATTTCGCATTGAGTTGGTTCCGGGTGCTACTCCCATTGCTAAGACTCCTTATCGTTTAGCGCCGACCGAAATGAAAGAATTGTTAAATCAAACCCAAGAGTTACTCGAGAAGGGTTTTATTCGACCGAGTGCTTCGCCATGGGGCGCACCGGTTTTATTCGTGAAAAAGAAGGACGGTAGTATGCGGATGTGCATCGATTATCTAGATTTGAATAAAGTGACGATAAAGAATCGTTATCCATTGCCTCGGATTGACGATTTGTTTGACCAACTCCAAGGTACAACTTATTTCTGTAAGATCGACCTACGGTTCGGCTATCACAAAATGCGGGTCCGTGAGGAATATATTGAGAAAACGGCCTTTCGAACGCGTTACGGGCATTTTGAGTTTGTGGTTATGCCTTTTGGTCTTACGAATGCACCGACAGCATTCATGGATCTTATGAACCGATTGTGCCAACCTATGTTGGACAAGTCAGTAATTGTGTTCATTGACGACATACTTGTCTATTTGAAAAGTATGAAGGAACATGAACATCATTTGCGTGGTGTGTTGAAGACGTTGCGAAAGGAGAAGTTGTATGCAAAATTCTCCAAATGCGAATTTTGGCTATGGGAAGTTCAATTCATTGGCCATATTGTGAACAAAGATGGTATTCAAGAGGATCCGTGGAAGATTGAGACGGTGAAAAGTTGGGAATGACCGACTACGCCTAAGAAAATTCGAAGTTTTCTCGGATTGGCTGGTTATACTGTCGGTTTATCCAAGACTTTTCTAAGATCGCCTCTCCCTTGACGAAGTTGACGAGGAAGAACGCGAGATTTAATTGGGAAAATGAGCAAGAAATTGCTTTTCAATTATTAAAAGAGAAGTTGTGTCAAGCTCCGGTGTTAGTGTTGCCGGAAGGTGTAGAAGACATGACGGTCTATTGTGATGCTTCATTAAATGGGCTCGGTTGTGTTCTAATGCAAAGAGGTAAAGTCATCGCTTACGCCTCTCGACAATTAAAGGAACACGAAACGAAATATCTGACTCATGATCTTGAGTTGGCGGCGGTTGTTCATGCGTTGAAAATTTGGCGCCATTACTTGTATGGTGTCAAGTGTACGATTTATTCGGATCACAAGAGCCTAAAACATCTTTTTGATCAACGAGATTTAAATTATCGTCAACGTAGATGGATGGATGTGGTGAAAGACTATGATTGTGAAATACTTTATCATCCGGGCAAGCGAATGTGGTCGCGGATGCGTTGAGTCGAAAGAGTCAACATCCGGCAATATGAGTAGGATCGTTGCGCATGATTATTACTAACGATTTTCTTGTAAGGCTTGGTGAGATTCAAATCGAAGCTTTCGTTAACCACAAACATGAGGAACGAATTGTGGGCCAAACGGAGTTCATTACCTTAGGCCCGCATCGTTTGTTATCCTTTCAAGGACGGGTGTAGGTGCCTAAAATGGGTGATAATCGACGAGTGCTACTTGATGAAGCGCATAAGTCAAAGTATTCCATTCACCCGGGCGCGACGAAAATGCATCTTGATTTGAGGAAAGAGTATTGGTGGCCGGGCATGAAACGTGATGTTGTTAAATATGTTGAACAATGCGCCACGTGTTTGCAAGTTAAAGCCGAACACCAAAAGTCGTATGGTACGTTACAACCTTTGGAAATCCCGAAATGGAAATGAGAGCACATTACCATGGATTTCATTACAAAGTTACCAAAGACGGTGAGAACCCAGTTTGATTCGATTTGGGTGATAGTTGATCGGTTGACGAAGAGTGCCTTGTTTCTTCCCATTCGGGAAGCGATATCATTGGAGACGTTGGCTAAGTTGTTCATCAAGGAAGTGATATCAAGGCATGGGGTTCCTATATCTATTATTTCGGATCGAGATACTCGTTTCACATCTCGGTTTTTGGAAAAGTTTCATGAAGATATGGGTACACAATTGAAATTGAGCACGGCGTACCATCCTCAAACGGACGGTCAAACCGAACGTACGAATCAAACAATGGAAGATATGTTGCGGGCGTGTATTATCGATTTCGGTGGTAGTTGGGATGAGCACTTACCCTTGGTGGAATTCTCGTACAATAATAACTATCATGCTAGTATTGGAATGCCACCGTACGAGATGCTTTATGGCCATAGGTGTCGAACCCCGATTTGTTGGGGTGAGGTGGGTCAAAGAGAAATCGGGAGTACCGATTTGGTTTTAGAGATGAATAGCAAGATCGATATGATTCGGGCTCATTTGAAAAAGGCTCAATATAGACAAAAGTCGTATGCCGACAAACGAAGGCGATCGATCGAATTCCAAGAAGGTGATATAGTGATGCTTAAAGTTTCGTCATGGAAAGGTGTTATTCGGTTTCGAAAACAAGGAAAGTTAGCTCCTCGGTTTATTGGTCCGTTTAAGATTTTAGCTCGTGTTGGTGAAGTTGCGTATCGTTTGGAATTACCCGAAGAGCTTGCGGGGATCCATAATACATGTCATGTTTCCCATCTCCGTAGGTGTCTTGCGGATGATTCTGCATGGGTACCATTAGACGAGATTGAGCTAAACAACAAGTTAGAGTATGTTGAGAAGCCGATTTCTATACTCGATGAAAAGGTAAAGAGGTTGAGACATAAAGAGGTGAGAACTTTTAAAGTTCAATGGAGTCGTAGTAAAGGTTCCGAGTTTACATGGGAACCCGAAGAGTTTGTATTGGTGTATCTTCCGGCTTGTCATGCGGCTTGGATCGCGAGGACGCGCTCCGATTCAAGTGGGGGAGAGTTGTAACACCTCGTTTTCTTCATACGTGTCTTAAGGTACTTATTTAATCGTTAGAACGTTATAATTCGCTTGTTTATGTGATTAAACGATTTAGAGTGTTAACTTGATGTGTGTGTATATATATATATATATATATATATATATATATATATATATATATATATATATATATATATATATACATATATATGTTTGAGAATGTATGCATGAATAAGTATATGCATGGGTTTTGATAGTGTTAAGTCATGTGAGACTTAAAGACGAAGTTTAAACGTATATAGGAAGCGTGAACGAAGTGTACAAGTCGAATAAATCGATAGTTGTGTTAAGTTGTCAAAATGGCCAGTTGTAGGCTATTGTCGCGCCGCGAGGTTCTTGGGCGCGCCGCGACAAATAAAGCAAATCAAAGTCAGGAGTGGATTAAGACAGCTCGAAAAATCAGTTAATAGCCGCGCTGCGACAAAAGGGGTCGCGCCGCGACAAAAGGGGTCGCGCCGCGACCCACTGAGTGAACTGGTTCCGATTTTAGCTTTTAAAAAAAGTGAATCAAGGGTATTTTTGTCTTTTCACGTGTAGATCTGATTGAGACTTTAAGTCTCAGCCACTTATCTCATTTATTCAATTTCTTTTCTCTTTTCTTCTTCTATTTACTCTCAAAACATAAAACCCATTTAAATCCAAAGTGAGATTTGAGAGTGAAGATTTGAGATTTGATCTTTGGAGCAAGAAGTAAATTTGTTCTCCTTGTTCATAGCTACGACTTGATAGTGTTGGTAAGTCTTAACTCCGTGTTTTAAGTTTTAGTTAATTTATGGCTAGGGTTTGGGCCATTGGAGACTTGTAAGACCCATTTGGGGAATTAATGGGTGAATTGTGTTATATTGAAGTAAGGAAAACCCTAATGGCTATAATCTAGGGTTTGGTCATGAAAATTGGGATTTGTAAGTGTTAAATGTGTTGTTAGTCACTAATACACTTGTTTAAGGATGAAAGATTTGTTAATGAGTTTAAGTTTGACCAAAGTTGAAAGTCTATGGGTTAAGATGGGTCAAATGGGCAATTGTTGACCTAGTTGGGTGAGATGGGTATGAAATACTCTAAGTTTGTGTTAGTTGGAGTTAGTAGACTCTAATCACTAGCTTTTAGTGATTTATGACGAGTCATGGCCATTAATGGGCGGTTTTGGGTGATGTGAGTCATTTAATGCATTAGGTCATTTAATGCATTAGGTCATTAAATGCTCAAGAGTAAGTGTTGGTGGTTAATTCCACTAGTTTGTATGTTAATTAAATGCATAATGTGATAGGTGCATTACTTTGAAGGTCGCGAGCTTGATTTTCTAGTTCAACAAAGACGATAAGGTGAGTGGAGTAATTATACGTATGTGTATATGGCGTATTTATTTGTGAATGTTATGGTATGAACCATCGAGCCGGTAGTGTCATAACATGTATGTGACGAGTGTCAAAGTGTGAACCATCGAGCCGGTAGCACTATAAAATAAGGTGTGAACCATCGAGCCGGTAGCGCCGAAGTGTGAACCAAAGAGCCGGTAGCACTATAAAATCATGATGTGAACCATCGAGCCGGTAGCATCAAGTGTGAACCATCGAGCCGGTAGCACTATAAAACAAAGTGTGAACCACGAGCCGGTAGCACTACAAAAGAGTATGACTCAAATGCGTATGGTGTGAACCATCGAGCCGGTAGCACCATAGCGTTTATGGTTAACCATATGGGGGTTTGTTGATTGTTTATATATATAGATTGTGTTGAGTATATGCCAATGCGGTTTTGTGATATTGTACAACTTGTTAGTATTACGAGTATGAGGACATGCTATTGAGTTACAAGTTTGTATATGATAATGTGTAAGTGGTTGCAAGTAAGTAGGTTATATATGTATATGTATAACTATTGCACTCACTAAGCTTTAGCTTACCCTCTCGTTGTTTACATTTTTAGGTGCGAACACGGAGAAAGGAAAAGGGGTTATTGGGCATTAGATTCCCATGATGCGTGCTAGTTAAAGCTTTTGGATGATGACCTAATGTTTTTGGGTAGTTTAGCCTCAAACCATGCTCGGGTGTAGTTTGGATTAAAACTATCATTTAAAATGGGTCGAACTCGTATTACATTTGGTTAATGGCCTTAGTGCATTTTGTAAATATTAAACTTGTTGTACATTTTAATGGGTTGTATGGAATGGTTTATATCATTCCAATGACACGTAATGATCGTTACAAAAAAATATATATATATTTATCCGGTTGAATACGGATTGGGTTGTTTCACTTCCGTCCAGCAACATTTCACAACAAGACTAGCAGAGAGACAAGGTGCAGGGAACACTTTTAATTTGGTCAAAGCAAAAATTATTTAATTTTTTTTTGCGTTTCAACAAACAAAATATGGTCATTGAGTATATTGTCACGATATTACTGGATTATTTCATTGTAGTTTTGTTATCATGACGACATTGGCGTATTATATCATCATCACTCCTACGATTCTAGAGAGAGAAACAGATCAAAAGGTCAAACTATAATCAGAATCTACATATCCTCGTGATCATAATTTCTTTCTTTCTTTTTTTTTCTTTTGCAGAGGGTAATACTTTCACCTTACCCGACCTGATTCGACCCGAAACTACTCAACCCGACCCCTATAAATCAATCTATTACTCCCTAGCTACCCACCTATTTCTGATATTTACACCTAACGCTTGAAGCTAGACTAGATTGGCAACACAAAAAGAAGATCTTTTTCTCTTTATTCCTCTTCAACAACTTCAAATTAACACCCATTTGTGATAATATAATTAAACAATATATATAGATAGGCATATATATATATGTTCATAGTCACATATATATGCATATAGAGAGACCAAAAAATATATATAGAGAAGAAAAATGGGGGGTTGTGAGAGGAATGGAACAGTTAGGCGATACATAAGATCAAAGGTTCCAAGATTAAGATGGACTCCAGATCTTCATAAATGTTTTGTTCAAGCTATACACACTCTTGGTGGTCCTCATAGTATGTTTTATTTCTTACTTATAATTACTTTCTGCTTACTTTATTTTTTATTACAAAAAAAAAAAAAAAAAAAAAAAAAAAAACATTTTGTTATGGTTTTGTAATGATGTTGTGATGTGTATATATATGTAGAAGCAACACCCAAGCTTGTTCTTCATTTGATGGATGTTAAGGGACTCACTATTTCCCATGTTAAAAGTCATCTTCAGGTTCTTTCATCTTTTTTATTTTATTTATTTTTTGTATGAATATAAGCATTACATTAAATTTTTTTAATATGGAACTTGCAGATGTATAGAAGTATGAGGAGTGATGTTAATCTTCAAGGTATATATACATCTATCTCATTAATCACTGCTACTAAACTAAAAACTTAACTTGATTCCGTAAAGAAAACCCTTAAACTTCTTGGTAGGATGGCCTGATCTTTATGTGTTACAATATTTGTTTTTGAGGAATAAAAGTATATGGAAGATTTAGATACCATTATTTATGATTTTTTTTGCCCAAAAAAGTATATATCTTTCTACAAAAATAGAACAAAAAACATACTAGAACATAACATCTTGCCTCCATTCTAAATGGTGGCATTTAATAATATGAAGAATTGCAAACATTCTTTTTCAAATATTTAATAGTTGGGTGTTTTTTAAAGTCATGAATTGTTTAGTCCTTTTTTTTTACCTTGGTCAAAACACACATTATTATTATATTCTTAAAAGGGAAAAAGTCTTATGCTTTGACAAATTTTATTCTTGTCTCTTTCTCTTTGTTTCCTTGTGTTCTTTCACTTTATAGTACTAAATTTTTCTGAATATGTATTATGAATGAATATTTCAATTTTTAGATGATGGTGTTCATGACTCCATTGGATTATTCATCAAACAGTCTCTTGAGGATCAATTTGATGGAAGCATTGACCATGAGACTCATTTACACTCATCCATTCAAGAATCTTGTCCTGATCACATCATTCACCATCCTTTCACTGTCCCTTTTAAGAGGTAATTAGTCCATAATGTCAAACTTACTTCACTGCAAGTTTTTAGTATAGAAACAATGTGATACATTCTCTACTATACTAGTAGTAACCATATTATTAAATTTAATATAAATTTTTTTTTAATAAATGGGATTCTATGGTTACTAAGATTTTGTTATTTGTACTTTAATTTTATTTGTTTAAATTTAAATTAATTATTATGATGATATATGATGTATATATAGAGAGAGAAGTGAGACAGAAGAGATGCATAGATGTTGGGAGAAAAGAATAAAGGGGACCGGTGATAACAAATTGCAGCAGACTCATTCCTTTTCTAATCCACATTTTCACTTCAATCCTTCCTGCTTTACCCATCAAACAGATCATTCTGACTTCCTAATGGTACAATCTCTCTCTCTCTCTCTCTCTCTCTCTCTCTCTCTCTATATATATATATATATATATATATATATATATATATATATATATATATATATATATATATATATATATATATATATTGAGGATCCCATAGAACTTTGCATAGGAGAGAACTCAAATAAGTAAATAACTGAGTAAGCTCGTGTAAAACAGATTTTTAAACGTATTTTTTTTCATGTGCTCAATGTGAAAAAAAAATATGTTAACATTTTTTTTTATTACACACTGAGCCACATAGATGACATATGGCATAGGGCGGAAAAAAAAATTTCAAAATAAATTTTATTTTAGAATAATTTTTTTTTTTCATAGACCTAAGGTAAGTTTTCTAGGTTCTCTCCTATCAAAATATTAAACCTCACTGTGATGTGGAGTGGTATTTGAGAATTTTTGGATGGGTGACTGTAACGTGATAAAGTTGTGCAATGAAAGGGTGTTACTGTAGGGATGGCAAAAAGACCCGTACCCGATGGCTAAACCCGAAACCCGACACTTTTGCGCTGGATTTGGGTCCAGTTATTCGGGTCTTGGCCTGGGTACGGGGATTGTTATACTTTTTTTTGCGGGTTCAGGTATGAGGTATGGGGATGGGTTTGGATACAAACCCGCAAACCCGACCCATATACCGCATACCCGACCCTGCGTGGATTTCATTTTCATTAGTAACAATAACAAAATTTAATAATAATAATATAAAGTGCAACTTGGTATTATAGTATCGTACTATCGTTCGATATTTATATATAGTCATATAGATTTCGTTCTCACTTTACCATTAATATTAATTAATAGTATTATTGAAACAAAGATTGAAATAGGTGAATGGTAAATGAGAATGGCTAACAACGGAGATATTAATTACCCGCAAGAAAACCCGATAACTCGAGAGTTAGTAAATAAAGGGATCCCCGTTTAACCGTGGGTGAACCCGATAACCCGTTATGAGTCCGGGTTTGGTATAGGGTTTTTTAACTGTGTTCGGGTCTGGGATTACCTAGATCCGGCCTGAACCCGACCTGATGTCATCCGTAGGTGTTTGGTAATGGAGAATGTGGGAGGGTTGTGGTAAATTTGTGGGTGATGTGGTAAAATATGATTAAGAGTTTGTAAACAAAAGGAAAAAAAGACTAATATTATTGGATCCCCCAATTTTACTTGTTGCAAACTACTCGACGCCAACAAAAATGCTAGCCAAAAACACCCCACAAGGGGCGATTTTAGTCATGGCTGCTCCACGTACAAACAATGCTTTTGGTGACCATGTAGTGAACGGTCTTATGTGTATATATACTTGGGCCATTTTCCCAACGCGACTTCCCTCGTTGTCCAGAAGCTCTCCCAGGAGGGCAACGATAGAAGTGGCGTCGCCCTCATTGTAACCATGCTTCGATCTGTCTTCTTTCCATTATTGAGGGTGATAATGTTAACGCTAAATTAGCTGTCTATGCCCGTTGGAAACTGAAAAAAATAAATGCAAAATAAGCCAAACGGCGGAGTATTTTTTGTTTTTATATGTTTAAGATTTCCTATTTCCTATATATACACCCAACATTTCATACAAATTTAACACACAACTTCCATTTTTACTCTCATTTTACATATTCAAATCACAAAATGGCACCCAAAAATAAACCAAATCAAAATTCAAAATATCCTACAAATTCAAACTAGTCAAGCTAATGATATGTTTAACCATTTGATGGAAACACACAATTATTCGTCACCAAATGCGTCATCTTCAAACTCACTTGCACCAAACTTCGGTTTCGCGGCTTATGCAAATAACACATCCTACATGTCGTCGTTCAACCAAACACAATAAAAACTTCCATTCATCTAGAATCCTAGTGAGAAAATGCTGATGTGGCACTGACGGTTATTTCTGAAGAGTAAGTATGTCATGGTTGAAAATAGTTGAGAATGGTGTTATAGTACTTGCATGATGATTTGGAGTATAATTATAGGTATTCATATTCATATTTTCTTGGATTCTAAAATTGAAGTCACTTATTTCTAAAGAAGATTATTTTTAAGAATCCTTACTTTAGTATAACGCACTAAAGATATTTACTACTAATATTCTAGCTGGCTGCCTGGCTAGCTGCTATAATGTACGTGTAATAACATAAAGTTCAGTTACTTTAAAGTAAAAGTAAAAGTATATGGACATACTGTACTACATAAACCATTAGACTTTTAAATATGAAGAATTAGTCGTTAATACGGAGTAGAAGATTATTTATATTTATAATTATCTTATTAACATGTATTTTTAGTTAACCATTACTAAAGCTAGTGCATGGCCTAGTTGTTGGCTCATAACATCCTCATGAGAAGTCTCACATGAACAAGAAAAATCTCACCCGTTTACCAGTTTAAGGTATATCATGAATCGGAAAACCTAATCCGTATACCCATTTAATTTCTTTTTTTGTTCTGGATTCTTTCCAATATTTGTTAATTTGTTACTCGAGGTTACCTATAAATATGAACATTTTCATGTTATTCTTCAATATTTACAAGAATCGTAGGATAAAAAATTACATTCTAGTACTTAAGGTAAATAAAAGTAAGTTATATATTCGTTTTGATTTTTGTAACAAGCTGAAAATGGTTCATATATTAGCAGAATCTAAAAGATTGCTTGAGAATTAATGGTAGTCTAAAAATTACTCTATATATTTACCACTACTAAATACTGTGTACAACAGGTATTGCACAGTGAGGATAAGTAAGTAAAAATCTAAAGCAATCAGAATGTGGTTTCTTGCATGCCAAAGAATTTCAGTTACAAAGTGTACTGCATTGAACAAAATTTTGGGATAAATACTAACATGAAAATGGTGGTCCATTCTGCAACTAATTCAATGCAGTTGGGGAAGGACAGTACCAGTATTTGGAATTATAAGGGGACAGTTTTTTTTTATTTATTATTATTATTTATTTTTTTGGCCTTCACCTTCCAAGTACTAATTGCAACCTTCCATTATTTCTGATATTTTGACCATACCATATAAAACGGACAAAATGTATAAAAGTGACTTATTTACTTGGTTTTTGTTTTATATTTGAATTTTTAAGTTGTAGGGCTAGAAATAACATCTCCCAGTCAAATTTTATCTTTAATTAGCTACTATTATTAGTCGTTATATGCGATGAATTATTTTGGAATATAGTTTATATTAAATCGATCTAACCCTTCACGATTTTATTTTACGGTGGAAAATTTAATTAAAATTCGCGTCTTAATTAGTTTTGATATTTAAATTTGGTTTTGGTTATGGTTTTGATATTTAAATTTGGTTTCGGTTTGGTTTTCAGTTTTGATTTTATAAGTTTCAAAACCGAAAAAACTGAACCGAATAAACCGAAAAACCAAAAACTGACCAATGAACACCCCTACAAGTATGATTAGTCATTATGCGCAATCAATTGTTTTGGAAATAATATATATTAGATCGATCTAAGGTTTCACGATTGTATTTTATGGTGGAAGATTTAATTAGAATTCGTGTCTTAATTAGTTTCGAATATCTGCGCTGTTATAGTGATTTAGATATTTATATTTTGGTCACGCAGATTTCCAAAACAGAAAACGGCGAGGGACAATTATTACCTGAGATGAAAGTTGAAAAATCGGGACATCATATTAAGGAAGACATAGATGAGCTGGCAGGTGGCTGTGAATTATCGTTGTCGCTCTTATGGCACCATCCTTCTGTCCAGATTAGCAATGGTTCCTCGACTAGCGAAATCAGCGAAGTGCACACAAGGCATAATGTTAATGACAACACTTCTGAAAAGTGTAGTGTTAATTTAGATCTATCTATTGGTTTATGCTATTGATGTATGCAAGTATTAATTAGTGTATTTTGCAACAAAAAATATTTTCACTAGGCTATAGTAGTATTTTGTAGCTAACTTGCTAGGTTATAAGGTATCTAAAGAAGATGGTTTTGTTTATCATCTTTCTAGTTCTAAGTATATAACTAGTTGATGGATTTTCCATTTCCAGTTCAGTGAAATTGCATTAATGTTTTATGCTTTATGTTTAAATGCAAATTTTCATGTGTGACCATTATATTCCCTATGGTAGTTGCACTGCAAATAATCCATTTCCTGCTTTCTTTTAAAGAAACTTTTGCTACTAATCATCGATGGTGATCACTTGCTGCATCATTCTTCTGTTTATGCGCTAACTGTCTCGCAATTCTTGATGAATAGCCCTGCTGCTATTATCTGCTGATAATCTGCTCTGCTAATTTGCTTCCTTTTTACTGCTATTTTACTGACGTGCTTCCTTTATGCTATTACCGATCATAAATCATTGTTTTCTGCTGCTTCTTACTGTCGAATTTTGTTATCAAAGGCCAACCCTGCTACTGCTTTTCTTTCTTGCTGCTAACGAGAATGTTTCCTCTTAAAAATAGAAAATGACCTCCAAAAGTAAAACCTAACCAGTGAGAAATTTATCATTGGGCCTAGTTTGTCAAGCCCATTGTATGCATTGCTTGCAGTGCCAGTAACAAAGTTTGGCAACTTAGGGGTTCTATTCATTCTTGTGCAGGTGCTCTCACACTTCAGGTCATTTGGGTGCAACCAGAAAAGATCAAAGGTAGTTGTCTATTTTTTACGAAATATAAATATTACTTGAATAAGAAAAAAACGACTATGAATTACTAGTCATGGCTCGCGAAGATGTTAATTGATGATATACATACACACGCGTGCTAACTTGCATATCTAAAGATAGTATGTTTAACATAAGTGTGTTAAGAATTAAAAACCGCAAATCTTCATAGCTTGCTTATATTACTTACTTCATTCTATACTCCTCTTGAATTTATAAAACCCAAGATAGGAAGACTAAGCAAACTCCAAAACTGTAAATTAGCTTAGAGGTGAGGAACACTAATAGCAAGCGCGATAAGCGTTTTAAGTGAAATCTACATGTAAGTACGACATACATGCAACTGATGTATCTAATTGAAGTGAAAATATGAAATCAGAATCATAAGTTATTGAATCTTTTTCATCTATTTATATATAGAAAGGATTTAAATTAAATTGCATATTGAAACTGGTGATCAAGGAGTTTTTTATTTGATGAATATAAATCTAAAACATCTTATGTTCTGAACATTGATGATGCAAACTGATGAAATGTGCATTTATTCCCAATATTACATGCCATATGGCTTAGTCTATAAACTTGAAAATCAAAAAACAGAAAGAAACAATAAAAAAAAAAACGACAACATATTCAAACATCCAGGATGAGTACACGAAAGACACGAAGAAATTAAACTAAGTTCCACACTCAAAGCTAATGATTTTTCAAAACCAATATCCCTGAAATTGTTTCAAGTGTTCCTCAAATGGGGCTACAACTGGAGGAGCAGCTACGGATGTTTCAAAGTTGACCCCATTCGTTCCATCACCATAGTCAAATATTCCACTGCCATCACCTTGACCATAGTAACCAACTTGATCATAACTCGCATCATATTGTTGCTTAAAAGTAGAGAATCCCTCATCAAATACAGGATTCATCATTTCATTTAGACTAGCGTTATGCACATAAGGCAAGTTTGATCCGTTCCCATCTCCATAAATATTGCCATCATCTCCCGTAAAGCTCTCAAACTCAGGATTCGCATCGTCTAATGAAACCTTATTCATCAGCAGATTAGCGTACATCTCAAAATCAACACCTTCTTCAAGTTCAGGTTGATCTTGTCGATTTAATGATGAAAAAGAGTAATCAGGAACATTGTTGCCAAAGTTTAACGCCATCGAAGGGTCAGTAACAACGCCCCCGTTATCCATACCAACGCCAAAAGTACACAGTTGAGCCTCGTAGTCTGCCAAAGTGGGGACGTAATAAGCAGACGGGGTTTGAATGCCAAAACTTTGAGGACTTAAATGTGATTCGTTTAACTCTACAACATTTATGTTGTAGTTGTTGTCGTTGCTGCTGCTGCTGTTGTGGTGGTGGTGGTTGTTGTTGCGGTTGTTTTTGTTCCTGTTGTTTTTGTTCTTGGTCTTTGATGTAGTTTTGACTGAGCTGTCTCCAATGTGTAGTGTACCCTCATGCTCTTGTGTAACACAAGCTTCTTGGTCATCAATAATAGTGTAACCCCTGCAAAGAATAAGTTGTATAGCTCAAGAAATCGGAAACTATTACATATAAAGTAAACAATATTAACGCGCTGAATGTAAATGTACATATCGAAAGCCATATATATTAGTAGTAGTACTTAAGATTGCAAAATCTATACCACAAAAAGTAAACAGGAGTTTTTAAAAGGGAGGTGATACCTAGACCACCATTTATAGTCATATACCACTAAATCTGCATTACAGCGTTGTACAATGCAGATAATTTTTTAAAGAATGTTATGTGGTGTATGGTTAAACAATGGTGGTGTACGAATCATCAAAGAGTACCTAGAGGACCCAGCACCGGAATTATGTTTTCTATAACGACATTTCTTGACATGTGCTTTTATGTCGGCTTCAGCAGCGTACTTCTTGTCGCAGGTGTCACACTTATACTTGTTAGGACAATGTTTCCTTAAATAATGTTTCTTGAGACCACCAAAGTCTCCGAGTGCGTTTGCTCGATTGTGGCGGGGACACGTGATCTCGGGGCAGAGAAAAACTTTTCTTTTGACGGCGGGTGACGTTGACTTGAGTGAGAAGTAAAGATTGTGGAATCTTTGATGCACAAGTAAATTTTGGAACCTTGGACAACCTTTGCTGCATATTTCGCAAATAAACCTATCTTTCGATAGCAGAGTTTCTGGAGATGGTTCTATTACACAATCTGCTTCTGGATCTGTCATCAAAAAAATAAAAAGTTTAAAAAATCCAATTAAGTAAAAAGTGTAAAACGAAGGTTTTCCTACATAGAATTGAAATGAGATGGTTCTCATTAAAATTGAGTAACTAAAGGTAGCCATTAGCCAACATATAATTCAAATTATTTTGATTTTTAATCTCTTTTCCATTTGATGAAATTTAGAAATAATGCAAGGTAATTTTGTATAACACATAAATAGTTAAAGAGATTTAAAGAACTTGCATGAGTTTCTTGCTGCAGGCTGATGGTTGTGTTGAGCACCTGATGCCATTGTTTGAATTATTTGGAACTGCAAACTTAAGTGAACCTTTTCTAATATTAAGTGTATGTATGTATGTATTAGTATATTTTCTTGATGTTAGAGACTCTAAACACACTTACTTATATAAGCAAAAATTATAACCATGGTTAACTTCACTAACAGAGAAAACGGTGAACTACATTGTTAACCAGGGTCAGAAACGATCATGAGTTAACCCGGATAGCATTGGCGAATTTAGCTTGTGGCAAGTGAAGTCCTTTGACCACACTAAGAAAAAATTTGTAATAAAATACTAAAAGATTTTTATATGACACCACTAAATTTATATATATGACGTCATATATTTTTAAAATTAGTGATTATTATGGAAATAAATAGTGCCAATCTTTAGAATTTTTTTTTTTTTACAAAGTACCACTTAAATTGTATATGACCCATCAATCGAGTTCATGGCCGTCTCAACAAGGTAGAAGACCCTAAGCGAAAATAAAAATGGGCATTCATACACGTTAAATTTTTTTTATACATATAAAGAAATAATACTTAAATTTATCTATTTATTTATTTTCAATGCGTTTAACTATTCAAAATTACAGTATTATAACTTCAATCGACAATTTTTTTTTTGATTTAATTGAAGATTTGATAAAAGTATATACATATTTAAAATTTTGGGACCTTTTAAATTTTTGGGTCCTAGGCGGTTTGTCCATCTTGCCTCTGTCCGAACACGCTTAAAATCGATGTGTATATCTGAGTAAATAGTGTTTATCTTTAATTACAGATCGAATGCATTCGATATAATTATATAAGGATGCTACGTGGCCAAAAAGTGTTTCTTCGATTTCAGTTATCTCGATCTTCTCTCATTCTAAGTCACAAATTACCTTTAACTTGTGTGAACTACATGCATGAGGAATATGAATAATGTGATGTTGTTACATGCATATAATCCATCATGCTTTCCTCTCATCTTACTATTACACGTCAGATTTACTAAAATTAAACATTCTAACTACATTCTAACTCATGAAAAACATGGCATACATACTTTTGAGAGCATATACAGACGAAAATTGGATTTAATAAGTACGGTGTGCTTATTGAGTAGTACTGTTTATGTAAAGCCCCGACCAAATCCATATGGACGAGAACATTACATATGATTACATCGCGAGGTACTTGACCTCTATATGATACATTTTTACAAACGTTGCATTGGTTTTTAAAAGACAATCTTTCATTTCATCAAAAGTTGACAGGTATGCATACCATTTCATAATATCCAACTATAAATGACCTAATCTGTCATTTACTTAATAACAATCTCTAATGAACTTCAACGACTCAAATGCAACGTCTTTTGAATTATGTCATGAATGACTCCAAGTAATATCTTTATAATGAGCTAATGCACAGCGGAAGATTTCTTTCAAACCTGAGAATAAACATGTTTTCAAGTGTCAACCAAAAGGTTGGTGAGTTCATTAGTTTATAGTAATCATTTCATTTTCATCATTTTTAATAGACCACAAGATTTTAAATAGTATAAATCGTACAGAAGTCCCATTCCAACTGCACAAACAAAATATCATTCATATGAAGAATACCTGGTGAGGATTCAAAATATACTAGTAACTATCTGTGCCGGTCTTTCACCCCACGGTTGAATACATGTGCCTTCAAAATATAGAACCTCTGTGCCGGTCTTTACACCCCACGGCTGAACACATGTATATAAAGTATAGGCCAACCGGTGCCAAAATGTCATAAATAATAAACCATTCATATCAACCAACCATCTCATAGCATGCATTTCGTATCGTACTAGAGATAAAAATCATTCGTATCAACCCCAATCCCAGATAATTCTATCATAGAATGCAGTTAAGGTACTTGTGTCTATTGTGTCAAACATTTATAAAAGCGCATGTATTCTCAGTCCCAAAAATGTAAAGAGTAAAAGGGATCAAATGAAACTCACCTATTGTATTTTGTAGTAAAAATACATATGACGATAATGAACAAAAGTAGGGTTGGCCTCGGATTCACGAACCTATATCAAGTATATATATTAACACAAAATAGTAATCAAACAAGTTTATATAAATGTTATTATTATTAATATACTTGTTATATTAGATAAATTTATACTTAAACTATATATTTTATATAACTAATACTTATCACATTAAATTTTAATATAGAAATTACTCCTTTAAAATATTATTTAATATATAATATTAATATTAATGTAGTTAAGTCTTATGTCAAGAATATATTTTTATGTAGAAAATCTTTATTTGATATTTTAATAATAATATTAATAATAATGATAAAAATAATTCCAATTATAATAAAAATCATGATATTTCTAATAATAGTAAAAATGATAATTTTAATAAAAATGTTAATTTCAATAATAATACTCATTTTAATAAAAAGGATAAATTTAAAAAAAAAATAATGATACTAATAATAATAATAATAACTATAAAAATAATGATTTTCTAATAACAATAATACTAATATTTATATTAATTACTATAACGATAATACTACTACTAATAATAATACTAATACCTATGATAATAACAATAAAAATAATAATGATAATACTAATTATAATAATGATAGTAATAAAAATGAGTAAACTACCTTCAAGCTTTTCCTAAAAAAAATTGCTGCAGACCGGGCTCGAACTCATGATCTCTCACTAAACACAACCACTCCAAACCATTCCTTCTATCATTTCGTTTCTGTTTTAATTCGTTTGATCACAATATAACGCGTATGAAACTGCTTAACATATTCCTCATATTTCTATCGTCATTACCAACTTTTATTACCACCATTGCACATCATCATTATCATCTTAATATAGCATCAACGTCATTATTATTAATCTTAATCACTGTTTTCGTTTATCATCTACTTCGTTCATCATAATCATCATTAACACTATAATCTATTATCATTATCATGTTCATGTATCATCGTAAATCATAATCATATATCATCATCTTGATGATCATCATATCATTATCCTAATCGTCATCGTTACTTAGATATTGTATATATATGTGTGTCGAATAAGTAACAGAATAAGAAATCGATGAGTTTGCAATTCGGCCTAAGTTGCCTCCAGAGCCCAACTAATAAGAACCGGCCCACTAATCAAAACTCAAACTTCTAATTAAATCATAAACGGCCCAAGTATTAAGTTGATAGGCCCAATAAACAAATTTGATCTTCCTGGCCCAAAAATAAATGATTAATTCGTTTGGCCATAGTAATTTTCGTATTGGCAGGCTCAAAATATGTATATATATATATATATATATATATATATATATATATATATATATATATATATATATATATATATATATATCTCATGCCCTCATCATTATTTCATCATCGTTACCTCATCTTTCACTAACACAAAACATCATTATTTTTGCTCCATTATCACAACATCTTTAATATATACATTCTTTCACGTAATGTATTTCCCCACCATTCTTGTCATCGTTTATGTTAACGAAAATGAAACAGACCCGTACAGCTGCAGTAGTAGCTAGCAGCGACGAGTAATTAAAAGTGTCGGGGAGGTGAAGGTTGAATGGTTGTCTTCGGCGTATCATTGTAAAAAAAAAAAAAAATATTTATAGAAGTGTATACTACCTCGCTGTATGGGTATGAAGAAGCACAAGGACACTCTTGTATCCGATCTTTACAACGAGGAATCAACAATAAGATGTACTTTTTCGATAACAATTTAAAGGAAGTAATAGTAAGAGGTCACAATTTGTATACCTCACTTGATTAGATTTGGTTTGAGCTTATATTTGGTAATCATGGTCGTGGTGTGTGATTTGTGGGTTTTAGGAAGCTAAAGGGTGTTGTTGGGTGCGTTTTTGCAAGAAAGAATGAAAACATCTAACAAAATAAGGTGGTGGTTAAATGGTTTATCAAATGGGTTTGGTGACCAAAACAAATGGGTGAGGCTTGTCGACATGAACCGTATCGGTTGCAGTTTCAACAACAGTAGTAGATCATGGGTTTGCAGGTGATGTTATCGAATAGAATCATAAACGTTCAAGTAGTAGTAGCAGCGAGTATAGTAGCAGTCGAAAAAAGAAAGAGGTGAAACTCAACAAAGAGTAGTTTGATGGGTTTAGGTGGTGATAGAAGTCGAAGGTATATATAAAAAAAAAATTGGTTTGTTGTTAGGGAAAGATGGTGATGAAATGGTGATCGAACATGGTGGTCTCGAGTTGATGGTGGCAGAGAGTAAAGGTTTCATGGTGGTTGGAGGTTGAGGTGTTCGAGTGTGATGTATATGTGTTTATCCTATATTCATGTAAATGTATATGTATATACATATACAAAGAGTGCAGAGAACAAGAAGCAAGCATAGTCACACGTATAGTAACTCAATTAAATTTCCAATCAGATATAGTAGATTCCAATCACGCACAGTGTTTGATTGGCAACATCTTTTAATCAGACAAGGAATAAAATAAAAGAAATAAAAGTTGATTTTGATTGCTAACGGATTTTGATTGTATCCGTGATCTAATTCGTTTGGTAAATATATGAGAGACAACAAATAAAATAACATACAGTTAGGTTATGAGTGCAACTGAATTGAAAAAAAAAATAATCAGGCTTTTAAATCTACCAATTAATTCATATTAATAATAATAATAAAAATAACAATAATAATATTAATAACAAGTATAATGATAATTATTAATAATATTGATAATAATGATATTCATAATATTAATAAAGATAACACTACTAATATAACAAATTATGCTTATCAAATCTCATATCTATATATTATATATTAGATTAATACTATTAAATATAACGTTATTATTTTTCATATTTATTTCCCAATAACTAAATCATATATTATTTTAAATAATATTTCAAATAATATATCAAATTGTTATATATATTTAAATATATATGTATCTATTTACAATTAGTTGTTCATGAATCACCGGGAATGGTCGAAGGGCAATTGAATAAATGAAAACAGTTCAAAATTTTTGAGACTCAACCTAACAGACTTTACTTATCGTGTCAAAGATATTAAATCGTATCGAGAGTTCGGTTTAAAATTAGTCAAAATTTTCTGGGTCACTACAGTACCTACCCGTTAAAGAAATTTCGTCCCGAAATTTGAGTCAGGTCGTCTTGGCTAACAAATAAAAAAAAATGTTTTCATGACGAATATGAGTTGATAAATAGAGTTTTATCATCATTGAGTAATATAGCTAAAACAATTTGATTACGCGAAGAGTATAAATGAAGCTATCGCAAGAGAGTTAAATGAATAAATGTATATTCGTTTTATCCGATGACGTAGTTACGATTGATTTTCGGATTTCATGGGATTTAAAGAAGATCTTCGTAATAAGATTTGGTTATTCGGCGATTAAGAAAATCAGGATCTTCTTTGATTAAATGCGATAATCTGTTTCGATTGATCTGTCGGATATTTCACTATAAATCCACCCTCTTCATTTCTTTATTTTCCACAACTCACATCTTTTATTCTTTCTCCTCAACTCATACTTTAAAACATTCGTTAATATGCTCCATCCCATTCTGATTCTTAATATCCTCTTAACTTCCATATATGTCATTCTTCTTTTTCATCTGCCACCGGAAGAATCTATTTACTTCTACTATACCCTTGGGTTTATAGTGTTTTTAGTTCTCCCGTGTCTTTATGTTGCTATATGCATCAATATATACGGTTTGTAATTTCTGGGTTGTTGTTGGGTTTTATATCTTCCCTTATATTTCGAATCTCTTTGCCTTTTTATTCTCCTCTCGATCTCTAGTAAAGCGAGTAATGGTCCAGAATTCGTAAGTATAAATTTTGAAATGAACATAGTTAATATTCTAAGAAGGGAATCGTAATGGCACAAACTTGATTTGTCAAATTACCATAATATCACGGAAAAGACCGAATCATCAAGAAAAATATTTTCTTGATATGTTTAGAGATTAGATAGAATGTAAGAGTCGTGTAAATGGCACATGATGATGGTACTGTGAGTCATCACGTTTCATTAGAAACTCAGCATGAATTACTTTAATATAATTACGTTGATCAAGTGTCATTATATTATACTAATTCATGCATCAGTTCCCAACACTACTTCAAAAACATTCATAATTTAAATTCAAATATTTATAGAATATATAAACTAAAACAGTTTCCTTTTATGAGATAATACAGATAGCGTGGAGAGATAATTAATTTCGGACGAGAATATTTATGAAGATATCTTCAGAAATATTGAGGATATTTACAATGAAAGATATGATAATATCTTGGAATGTTAGAACCAAATTGTGATGAAGAAATTCATTCACGATGATTTAGAGCGGTTAAGGAGTAAGGTATTCGCTAAAGATTTCATCAGAAATAGAATCATCAGGATTCTTTAAATACAGGGTTTGGTCCTTGTATTTGTCCGTGGTCTCCTTTATGTTTTGCTCAATCCGTTTTCCGGTTCCAACTTTTCTGAACTTTGCCAACATACTATTCTTTATCATCAAACTTTCGATGGTTAAAGTCGTTTACAGTTTTTGCTGCTTCATTAAGCTTTTTCAGAATTTATAGTATTGATTCATAGACTGCGTGTTTTTCAGAATTTCAGAATGGAAGATCATAATTCTAAGAGATAAATGTTATATGTGTACATATAACTGTTGATGTAGAAACGCTGCGAGATTCGAAATACTGATTGCTAACTCTCGGTAATTGATATGACAACTCTCGTTATAAGATGCGGACTATATGATAGGGTTTTAATGAACAAATATAATGATTCTTCGGAGAGACTTACGTCAATGAGTAGTGAAGTTGTTGGTAAGTTTAACGCTAATGTGGTGGGATATAAACGGTCCCCCGGTAACTATGATAAAGGGGTAATCTTTATAATAGGGTTTATTTGAATGAAAAACTTGAAGTTGATTTGCTGGAGCTGTCACAAAATTGGCTAATTTGAAAGGAAATTGCGTTGTTATTTTCGGAAATAACAATGCCAAAGAAGCTAGCACAGATACGTGTTAAACATTTATGCAGGTTCCGAGAATTTTTCAGGTGCATAACTATATGCGTAAATCTTTTCTTCTGTAGATGAAGTGCGGTTGATTTATCCTCCCGATTGAGGTGTTTTCAAGAATCATGAAAGGTTTGAACGCAGATTGTAATCGTCAAGATACAAATGAGGTTTAAGATGAAATCAAGTGGCAAACTTGAAGAATTGTTTAGTTTCATATGTTATAATCAATATTTTAATTCATTTTAATTGTCCACTGTTGGTAGTCCTCAGTTGATTAGTCTACAGTTAGCTAGGAACAGTTAGCTAGGATTTTGTTAGCGTGGATTCTTAACAAAATTTCTAATAGTTAATTTGTTTGTTTCTAACAAATTTTATTCCGTCAAATGTTTTCCTCATTATGTCACTTGTTGAATTCTGATAGGTCAAAATCCAAATATGAAATTGAATGAAAATGGTTATTCTGCGGTGAACGGATACGTATATCGGTGGTTGTAAGTAGGATAGTAAATGACTGTTGAATCAGCTTCAACGAATGTACAGTGTAACTTATTAAGGTGAAATTTAAATATTCCTTGGGTATTACCTACCCGTTAAAATATTTTCACCATTAACAGTTTGTACGAAAGAATTTTTAATTACAATCTTTATGAAAATATATATATATACATATATATATTTCCTTCAGATATAATCATGGATTTAATGAGTTAATATAATATTAATCTCATTTGCTTTACGGTTAGAACTAGAGTACATAATCTCTAAAACATTAGAGGTTACATAACCATCATGTCGAACGAAAACAAATGATGTAAAACGATACGTAAAACGATGATTATACTCGAGGTACAGAATGAGATGTTGAGGCATGGATTGTTGATGGTACTGGTGCTGTTACTGATGGTACTGTTGGTGCCGGTGATGTTGCTGAAGCTGGTAAATTTTGCACCATATTCTCCAAAAATCATTACTCAGGCGCGAAGCTCGTTGACTTCTTCGATTACTCCGGGATGATTGTCGGTAAGAACGAGCGAATGAATAAGGTTTAGAATCTGAGATATTATGTAATCATGACGAGATATTCTGGAAATGAGGTGAAAATGAATTTTCAGACTGGTTCACTGGTAAGTGCTTCAGGTTCATTGTCAAGAGGTGAATTCGGTTGGTGGAAGGGATCACCTTCTTCGCGTCTCCATTGATTAAGTCGACTACGAATTCATCAGATGAATTGGGGATGGCTGATTGATTGATTCATTCTGGTGACACCGCTTTCGGAGCTTAGGTGAATATTCATGTCGGAATAGCTGTCGGAATAACTATCGGAATAGCTACCGAAGTCTGAAGGACTCGAACTGGTTGAGGGATTCATCTCATATGATCAGATGAAGAATTTTCGATAAGAAATAGGTTATAGGATATAGATTAGTACCCTGCAATACATAATTTACATATGCATATAAAATACTAAAATCCCATAAGTTACGGAGGAATCTACAGAAGCTGTTCAGGCAAAGGTAACAATAACATATACGCTAAGATATGAATCTTGTCTATACACTATTCATGCAATCAATGCAGTAAGATGTGTCTAGACTAAGAATGATAAGCAGGTAATTTTCGACAAGAAATGATAAGCAAAACTTTTGACATGCGGACCAGGTTGATGTCCAGACTCATTAATATATCCTAACAACTACTAGGTCGAAGTCCAGACTTCACTAATGCATCCTAATAACTCCTAGTTAGACACACTAATGTCGACCTGGTTCGCTACGACCACCGCTCTGATACCACCTGTAAAGCCCCGACCAAATCCATATGGACGAGAACATTACATATGATTACATCGCGAGGTACTTGACCTCTATATGATACATTTTTACAAACGTTGCATTGGTTTTTAAAAGACAATCTTTCATTTCATCAAAAGTTGACAGGTATGCATACCATTTCATAATATCCAACTATAAATGACCTAATCTGTCATTTACTTAATAACAATCTCTAATGAACTTTAACGACTCAAATGCAACGTCTTTTGAATTATGTCATGAATGACTCCAAGTAATATCTTTATAATGAGCTAATGCACAGCGGAAGATTTCTTTCAAACCTGAGAATAAACATGTTTTCAAGTGTCAACCAAAAGGTTGGTGAGTTCATTAGTTTATAGTAATCATTTCATTTTCATCATTTTTAATAGACCACAAGATTTTAAATAGTATAAATCGTGCAGAAGTCCCATTCCAACTGCACAAACAAAATATCATTCATATGAAGAATACCTGGTGAGGATTCAAAATATACTAGTAACTATCTGTGCCGGTCTTTCACCCCACGGCTGAATACATGTGCCTTCAAAATATAGAACCTCTGTGCCGGTCTTTACACCCCACGGCTGAACACATGTATATAAAGTATAGGCCAACCGGTGCCAAAATGTCATAAATAATAAACCATTCATATCAACCAACCATCTCATAGCATGCATTTCGTATCGTACTAGAGATAAAAATCATTCGTATCAACCCCAATCCCAGATAATTCTATCATAGAATGCAGTTAAGGTACTTGTGTCTATTGTGTCAAACATTTATAAAAGCGCATGTATTCTCAGTCCCAAAAATGTAAAGAGTAAAAGGGATCAAATGAAACTCACCTATTGTATTTTGTAGTAAAAATACATATGACGATAATGAACAAAAGTAGGGTTGGCCTCGGATTCACGAACCTATATCTAAGTATATATATTAACACAAAATAGTAATCAAACAAGTTTATATAAATGTTATTATTATTAATATACTTGTTATATTAGATAAATTTATACTTAAACTATATATTTTATATAACTAATACTTATCACATTAAATTTTAATATAGAAATTACTCCTTTAAAATATTATTTAATATATAATATTAATATTAATGTAGTTAAGTCTTATGTCAAGAATATATTTTTATGTAGAAAATCTTTATTTGATATTTTAATAATAATATTAATAATAATGATAAAAATAATTCCAATTATAATAAAAATCATGATATTTCTAATAATAGTAAAAATGATAATTTTAATAAAAATGTTAATTTCAATAATAATACTCATTTTAATAAAAAGGATAAATTTAAAAAAAAAATAATGATACTAATAATAATAATAATAACTATAAAAATAATGATTTTCTAATAACAATAATACTAATATTTATATTAATTACTATAACGATAATACTACTACTAATAATAATACTAATACCTATGATAATAACAATAAAAATAATAATGATAATACTAATTATAATAATGATAGTAATAAAAATGAGTAAACTACCTTCAAGCTTTTCCTAAAAAAAATTGCTGCAGACCGGGCTCGAACTCATGATCTCTTACTAAACACAACCACTCCAAACCATTCCTTCTATCATTTCGTTTCTGTTTTAATTCGTTTGATCACAATATAACGCGTATGAAACTGCTTAACATATTCCTCATATTTCTATCGTCATTACCAACTTTTATTACCACCATTGCACATCATCATTATCATCTTAATATAGCATCAACGTCATTATTATTAATCTTAATCACTGTTTTCGTTTATCATCTACTTCGTTCATCATAATCATCATTAACACTATAATCTATTATCATTATCATGTTCATGTATCATCGTAAATCATAATCATATATCATCATCTTGATGATCATCATATCATTATCCTAATCGTCATTGTTACTTAGATATTGTATATATATGTGTGTCGAATAAGTAACAGAATAAGAAATCGATGAGTTTGCAATTCGGCCTAAGTTGCCTCCAGAGCCCAACTAATAAGAACCGGCCCACTAATCAAAACTCATACTTCTAATTAAATCATAAACGGCCCAAGTATTAAGTTGATAGGCCCAATAAACAAATTTGATCTTCCTGGCCCAAAAATAAATGATTAATTCGTTTGGCCATAGTAATTTTCGTATTGGCAGGCTCAAAATATGTATATATATATATATATATATATCTCATGCCCTCATCATTATTTCATCATCGTTACCTCATCTTTCACTAACACAAAACATCATTATTTTTGCTCCATTATCACAACATCTTTAATATATACATTCTTTCACGTAATGTATTTCCCCACCATTCTTGTCATCGTTTATGTTAACGAAAATGAAACAGACCCGTACAGCTGCAGTAGTAGCTAGCAGCGACGAGTAATTAAAAGTGTCGGGGAGGTGAAGGTTGAATGGTTGTCTTCGGCGTATCATTGTAAAAAAAAAAAAAAATTATAGAAGTGTATACTACCTCGCTGTATGGGTATGAAGAAGCACAAGGACACTCTTGTATCCGATCTTTACAATGAGGAATCAACAATAAGATGTACTTTTTCGATAACAATTTAAAGGAAGTAATAGTAAGAGGTCACAATTTGTATACCTCACTTGATTAGATTTGGTTTGAGCTTATATTTGGTAATCATGGTCGTGGTGTGTGATTTGTGGGTTTTAGGAAGCTAAAGGGTGTTGTTGGGTGCGTTTTTGCAAGAAAGAATGAAAACATCTAACAAAATAAGGTGGTGGTTAAATGGTTTATCAAATGGGTTTGGTGACCAAAACAAATGGGTGAGGCTTGTCGACATGAACCGTATCGGTTGCAGTTTCAACAACAGTAGTAGATCATGGGTTTGCAGGTGATGTTATCGAATAGAATCATAAACGTTCAAGTAGTAGTAGCAGCGAGTATAGTAGCAGTCGAAAAAAGAAAGAGGTGAAACTCAACAAAGAGTAGTTTGATGGGTTTAGGTGGTGATAGAAGTCGAAGGTATATATAAAAAAAAAATTGGTTTGTTGTTAGGGAAAGATGGTGATGAAATGGTGATCGAACATGGTGGTCTCGAGTTGATGGTGGCAGAGAGTAAAGGTTTCATGGTGGTTGGAGGTTGAGGTGTTCGAGTGTGATGTATATGTGTTTATCCTATATTCATGTAAATGTATATGTATATACATATACAAAGAGTGCAGAGAACAAGAAGCAAGCATAGTCACACGTATAGTAACTCAATTAAATTTCCAATCAGATATAGTAGATTCCAATCACGCACAGTGTTTGATTGGCAACATCTTTTAATCAGACAAGGAATAAAATAAAAGAAATAAAAGTTGATTTTGATTGCTAACGGATTTTGATTGTATCCGTGATCTAATTCGTTTGGTAAATATATGAGAGACAACAAATAAAATAACATACAGTTAGGTTATGAGTGCAACTGAATTGAAAAAAAAAAAAAAATCAGGCTTTTAAATCTACCAATTAATTCATATTAATAATAATAATAAAAATAACAATAATAATATTAATAACAAGTATAATGATAATTATTAATAATATTGATAATAATGATATTCATAATATTAATAAAGATAACACTACTAATATAACAAATTATGCTTATCAAATCTCATATCTATATATTATATATTAGATTAATACTATTAAATATAACGTTATTATTTTTCATATTTATTTCCCAATAACTAAATCATATATTATTTTAAATAATATTTCAAATAATATTTCAAATAATATATCAAATTGTTATATATATTTAAATATATATGTATCTATTTACAATTAGTTGTTCATGAATCATCGGGAATGGTCGAAGGGCAATTGAATAAATGAAAACAGTTCAAAATTTTTGAGACTCAACCTAACAGACTTTACTTATCGTGTCAAAGATATTAAATTGTATCGAGAGTTCGGTTTAAAATTAGTCAAAATTTTCTGGGTCACTACAGTTTATACATACAAACATTAACAAGCTAGTCTTATTTTTATTGATAAAAATATTATCTTTCCAAAAAAAAAAAAAGATTTGGGTAAGAAAACTAATAGTATTATATTATCATTAATCTTAAACACAAAAAGCACAAAGCAAGTTTTATGTCAATATCAAGTTAACTTATTAAGCTAAAGTATATGTAGGGGGTTCTCATCACGTACTCCATCAATTCCATTAGTGTTCATATTTTTATTTTAGTCTATTCTATTACAAGTGTTTACGTTTCTATTTAAAGCCGTCTCATCGTTTAATAATAATCTAAAAAATAATACTCCTGTAATACAGTAACAAAGATATACTTTGTACTTTTTCTTTTGTTTATATAAAAAAATAAACTCGTCCGTTACGACTATGCGTCAAAAAAGTAAGAAAGTGGAACTTTTAACTATATATAGCAACTCTAAGAATGTGGTATCAACACAAGAATACCATGAACATACATCGATCTCACACATTGGATTCTATTAAACGATGATCTAAGTGTGGGACCCATAAAGTATGTGACTAGTGTGAACGCCTATCAAATTCCTCACACCTTTTATTAGATGAAAAGGGATGTCATCGGGTTGGGTTTGGACCGGATCTAGGTAATACTTGATATTGATTAAGTAGCCTTGTCTTAAATCCGGGCTCATACCCATCCGATCGATCTCATCTACTTACTAACCATCGGGTTTTACATCGGTAAATGGGGATCCCCATTTATTTACTAACTCTCGGTTTATCAGGCTTTCTCGCGAGTATCGAATATCCCCGTTATTTGTCATTCTCATTCATCCATTTCAATTTCTGTTTCATAATGCAATTAAATATTAAAATGAGTTCTAAATTTAAATGACTATATATAAATATCAAACAATGGTACAATACCGTATTTTTTCTTATATTATTATTATTAAATTACTGATAAAATTGAAACTCCTTCGGGTCGAATATACGATTCGAGTATGCGGGTTTGGATCTAAACCCATCCTCATACCCGAACACGCAAAAAAAAATTAAAACTTTCCCATACTCAGCCCAAAATCAGAATATTCACACCCGAACCCAATCAGAATGTGTCGCGTTTTGGATTTATTCATCATGTATGGTATGGGTCTTTTTGCTATCCCTACATGACATGAGAGACGAATCCTAACGTCACAATTTTCAATGTTACGCCTAAATTTGTTTAAACTATAACACTTTAAAACACGAAGCACGACTGAAAATAGAAGTGTAAGTTCCTTTTTACATTTTGTGTCACAACTTAAACTTCACATGATTATAGTGAACATGGAATTGGTGAGTGCGCTTCTTGTTCATTTTATGTTGTTATAGATAGTCAAGTTATATTTAAATTATAATTATATATATATATATATATATATATATATATATATATATAGGCAGGATCAATGGGGAAGTAACTAATCGGGAAGCAAAAATTTTTTTTTTTTCGTTTTTTTTTGAAATTTTTTTTTCCGGCATCAAGATCACACGAAAATATGAACATTTAGAAGAGACACTTCGTGATGAATGTCATTATTTAGGCGGGAAAACGATCGACAAAAATAACATTCAAGATAATATTGTTCGTGAAGAATATGAACGTCTTTTTTTCATGTTTTGTGAAGTAAAATTTAGCCCGATTTAGAGTTTAGGGTTTAGGGTTTGGTGTTTAGGGTTTGGTGTTTTGGGTTTATGGAATAAACCCACGGTTAATACACCTTCCACTAAACTATTCCTCCAGTTTGGATTTTCTGAATGTAATCAGATTCTAACCTACTTAAACCATTCGGGGGGAAGCGGGGGGAAGCAAAATTTTTTTTTTTTTTTTTTTCATTTTTTGAAAAAACTTTGTTCACGAACATTATAGATAAGATGAAAATATGAACATTTAGTAGAGACACTTTGTGATAAATGTTTTCATTTTGGCGGGAAAACGCTCGAAGAAGTAATATATAACAATTATCGTGTTTTTCAAGCATATGTTGAGGTTTTAGCTATTGGGGTTTAGATATTAGGGTTTAGATATTAGGGTTTATAGGGTTTAGATATTAGAGTTTAGAAATTTAGGGTTTAGGGTTTAGATTTAGGATTTAGATTGAGTTTTTAACACGAACGGTTTAGAGTTTAGGGTTTAGGGTTTGGTGTTTTAGGTTTATGGAATAAACCCAAAACACCAAACCCTAAACCCTAAACCCTAAACGCTAAACTCTAAATCGGGCTAAATTTTACTTCACAAAACATGAAAAAAAGACGTTCATATTCTTAACGAACAATATTTCTTGAATGTTATTTTTGTCGATCGTTTTTCCGCCTAAATAATGACATTCATCACGAAGTGTCTCTTCTAAATGTTCATATTTTCGTGTGATCTTGATGCCGGAAAAAAAAATTTCAAAAAAATGAAAAAAAAAAATTTTTTTTCTTCCCCCCGCTTCCCCCCAATTGGTTACTTCCCCATTGATCCTGCCGCTATATATATATATATATATATATATATATATATATATATATATATATATATATATATATATATATATATATATATATATATATATATATTATTTTTTATTTTATTTTTTAAAGCAAAATATATTAACATTAAACATCGCAAAACTACATGGTACACGTTTAAATTATATACAATGTGTTTGACGGTAACAATGACTAATTTAGATATAATGCCTGAATTTGACACCATATAAGTATATAACTTTTATGGTAATATAAAATTATCATAACTTAATTAATGGGTACAACAAGATTAAAATGTTAAGGTATAGCAAGATTATAGCAAGATTAATGTTAAGGTACAACAAGATTATTTTGACACCATATAACTTTTATAAAATTTAACATTAATCTTGCTATATCTTAATATAATCTTCGTAATTTAATTATTAATTATTAATTATGAAGATTATTTTAATGTTAGAATAAAAAAATAATTTTTGGTTATT
Source organism: Rutidosis leptorrhynchoides (assembly GCF_046630445.1). NCBI lineage: Eukaryota > Viridiplantae > Streptophyta > Magnoliopsida > Asterales > Asteraceae > Rutidosis > Rutidosis leptorrhynchoides. Next base: position 283,178,407 of record NC_092340.1, on the reverse strand, counting down.
ATTTGATACTTCGTGTTTTTTATTGAACGGAAAACTAAAAATAAAGAAAAATTTAAATGGAAATGATTAATTATCATATAAACGGATTTGCTCATACTTTAAAAAGAGTACGTGTTACATCAATTAAAAATGTCGATGTAATAAGAAACAAGTTTTGTGGTTAGCCGCGCTTCGCTGCGGTGAAAGCGTGGTTAACCAATCATGAGTTATTTTTTGAGTTTTCTAGTGACGTTTTACATGATATATTCATTTTCATTATATACATAATATTTCATGCGTACATAGTTCTATGTTTGTTGTTCATTGTTTTTACTACGTTATCGATATTGTACAATAAGGCTAGATGGTTCTATCAAACATGTTATACATTGATATCTATTTAGTAGTTCGTTAACGTTACTTATATTCTCATATCTAATTTCAAAGTAGCACAACCCAAATTTAAAGTATCTCCTTGAAAAATATTTGTAAAGGAAAAAAGATTAAAAAAAAAGTTGAGCGAACCTTTTTATACGTATCTTATAAAGAAACACTTGGTCAAGTGTTCCATAAAAAGATTATAAAAAATAGAGAAAATGCGAAAAGAATTTTAAAAAGTTTTAAAGGAATAACAAAAAAGGTAATAAAAAATATTGTAAAAAATGTCGAGAAAAGAATTAAAAATTAATAATAAGAGGGTTTAAAAAACCATCCGGTACCTATGCGAAGAGCCTAACCATCTATCCATTTATGTTTTTGAGTTTTTAATATGACATTATTTGTTTAGAAATTAAAATAGATCGGATTTTAAGTTTCTTAAAAAAAGGCCATCAAATTTCGAACCCACAATCATTATGTTAATAATCACCCCATGATAACTCCCCTAATATTGTTTTTTGTTCTACTATTACCACATTAGTTATTTATAGATTAAAAATAAATTGGGTTAAAAAAAAAAAGAAAAAAAAAAGGGTGCTGTTGGGTTTTGAACCCATGACCTTTAGTTTAAAAAACCCCCTCATAACCACTACGCCAATATTAACTATAATTAATTACCACAACATTTGTTACTTATCAACAAAAATTTCGAGTTTTTAAAGTAGTCAAAATTGGCAGCCAATTTGACCGCTACTGTTGATAGTTTCTTCTAAATGAATATATACAAGTATTTGGGTCACGCGCTTCGCCGCGTTTGAGAAGCTTTTTGTTGTACATAACTATATGTTTTCGTTCATAACAATTTAACGCTAATAATTCAAGAAACAACAGTGAAACATGCCTATGTATTGTTTTTAGAAACAAAGATAGAGATTGTGTTTTAAAATTGGTAAACAAGGTAAGTGAAAAATGTAAGTAAGAATTTTTTTTGTTTTTTGAAAAGCAAGAAAGACTTATATTAAACAATCACGAATAGTACATGGTTGACTGGGCACCCTTAACAGCACCATACATCACGAAAGAAATAAGGAAAACAAATTACATCGCCCTAAGCTAATTGCAAAGATTGCAACTAACAAAAGGAGTTAAAACTAAGGGTGTGAGAACCATTGTAGCCAATCCATAATATGACCCTTGCAACGTCGTGAAATCCAATCATATGAAAGAACTTGAACCTCGCTAAATAAAGATGGGACCGTCTCGAGCTTATTCTTGAACACCTTTGCATTTCGATTCTTCCATAGAATGTAACAAACCACCCAACAAACCGCTTGCCATTGATTCTTTTTATGATCCTGTGCTACACCACCGAAAGTACCATTAAAAATATCCTCAAACCCGAATATAGCCGAATTATACCCCCACCATTTAAGAACTTTAGCCCAAATGTCTTTTGCCACTTGACAGGAAAAAAGTATATGCTCCACCGTCTCAATGTCACCATCACAAATCGGGCATCTCACACTATTCAAGTCGATGCCCCGTTTATCTAACTTGAATCTTACCGGTATACGTCCTAATCTCGCCCGCCAAATAAACACCTCCACTTTTTTTGGAACCAAACCATTTCGCAACGACTCAATAGAATTAACCGCACGTGGTAGAATAACTTTGTCGACAAGAACCGAACAGTCCTTGACCGTATAAATGCCCTTCGAATTAAGATTCCAGCTCCAACAGTCTTTTTTACCTTCGGTCAGCTGCAAGTTCCGAACAGTATCACGCAACTCATTTAGTTCACTATTCGTTCAGCCCATCGATGGATAGGCCCAATTGCCGAGCCCATCTCCCTTAAATTCTTCGATTTTGCTACTGATGTTGATATCTTTGTCAATCTCTAGCCTGTGTAGTCTTTTGAATCTGTCCTTAAACCTTGCGTTCCCCACCCAAATGTCATCCCAAAAAGAAGTACTTTTCCCGTCCCCGATTGAGCGTATGAAAGAATTAGAGAAAGAAATCCCTAACCCGTCCACATGTTTTCCTGCATCACAAATAGAATTCCAAAGGCTAGCGTTTGGATTCCGGACACGCTCGTTACCAAGCACAAGACCTCCACTAGAACCATAAATGCTACAAATAACGGTGACCCACAAAGTGGTGTTAGTTTCGGTTTTAAACCTCCACCGCCACTTGTAGAGACCCGTCCTAATCCATCCGAATGAAGTCCATATCGATTATAAACGATTCACAACAGTTGATTACATCGCGAGGTACTTGACCTCTATATGATACATTTTACAAACATTGCATTCGTTTTTGAAAAGACAATCTTTCATTTCATCAAAAGTTGACGGCAGGCATACCATTTCATAATATATCTAACTATAATTGACATAATAATAATCTTGATGAACGCGACGACTCGAATGCAACGTCTTTTGATATATGTCGTGAATGACTCCAAGTAATATCTCTAAAATGAGCAAATGCACAGCGGAAGATTTCTTTCTTACCTGAGAATAAACATGCTTTCAAGTGTCAACCAAAAGGTTGGTGAGTTCATTAGTTTAACATAAATAATCATTTCATAATTTTTAATAGACCACAAGATTTCATATCTCCATTTCTCATAAACATACGTCCCATGCATAGAGACAAAATAATCATTCATATGGATTGAACACCTGGTAACCGACATTCACAATATGCATATAAGAATATCTCCATCATTCCGGGATCCTCCTTCGGACATGATATAAATTTCGAAGTACTAAAGCATCCAGTACTTTGGATGGGGCTTGTTGGGCCCGATAGATCTATCTTTAGAGTTCGCGTCAATTAGGATTTCTGTTCCCTAATTCTTAGATTACCAGACTATATAGGGTGATATTCGATTTGATAATCCAACCATAGAATGTAGTTTCGATCACTTGTGTCTATTTCGTAAAGCATTTATAAAACAGCGCATGTATTCTCAGTCCCAAAAATATATATTGCAAAAGCATTTAAAAAGGGATTAATGAAACTCACCTAATGTATTTTGTAGTAAAAATACATATGACTATATTGAACAACAGAACAATGCAGGTTTGGCCTCGGATTCACGAACCTATATCATTTATATATATATATATATATATATATATATATATATATATATATATATATATATATATATATATATATATATATATATATATTAACACATATAGTTGTAATCAAATAAGTTCATCTATTATATCTTAATTTATATATATATTATATATTTACTTTGTATATATTTAAAATAGTTAATATTTATATAGTTTACTATTATATTTAAAATCAATAATTTGTTATATGTAAGTTTATATAAGTAATCTTAATATATATGATTATATGTAATATTATGGTAGTTGTAATATATATACCCTTTTATAGAAAATATTTATTTTAATAACTATAATGATAATAATGATAAGAATAATAATAATAATAATAAAAGTAATTAAATTAGATAACTACCTCAAAGAATAACTTCAAAAAAAAGTAAGTGCCCTTGCCCGGCTCGAACCAACGACCTCTCATTAACCACACACGCCTAACCAGTCCTCTGTAAACTCATTTGCATTTTAATTACAACTTATAATGTTATAACCCGTGTTATCTTCATCCTAGTTCGATATCTCCCGGCCCAATCCATTTAGACGAAATAGCAGCCCAACATCATAACAGGGACACGGCCCAACAGCAATTCTGGTTCTTTTTCAGAAAAACAAAGAAAATGGCACAGCAGGGATCGAACCTGCGACCTCTCGCTCCAAGCAAACACCCATAACCATATGACCCATCACATTTTTCTGATTTAGTTCACGAACTTAAAGTATATAATCCATTTAACTGACTGTTCTTCTTCTTCTACAACATAAAATCATAACCTTATTTAACCTAAAATCATAACTTTCATCATTTTTCCTAATCATCGTCAACACATATTATTTTGTCACCACCATCATCCTTATGATAACTCATCATCACCTTTTGAATAAATTCTTTATATTATCGTCATTTAATCATCGTGTCATGAGCAGGCCCGTAGCCCACATACACTAATCGTACTATTAACCCGCTTTTAAATTAAAAGCTTCGATCCAATACTTTCAGTAAATGAATTCTTACTTGTTTGCAAATTATAGCCTTTGGTTTGGCACGTGATCTAGAGGGAACCAACCTTAGGTCCATAATCTTTGCTGGTCAAACAAGTGGGGGCACCAAAACAATTAAAAATAAAATATCGATGGTGATAATTTAGCTTTATTGAACTAGATTAAGTAATCAACAGCTGTAGCACCAATTTCTCTTCATCATTATTAAAGCATCAACATTTATTATTATTTTAAGAAGAGAATATAATAAATATAAAAGGAACGCATCTGTAGCAGCAGTTTGTAGTGATCTAGCAGCAGCGTGATTAATCGAGTAGCAGTAATATAATGGAGGGTGAGGTTTTCGGTTTTTGCTCGTTATCAATAGAAACAGAATACTAAAGCGAGTAAAGATGATTGATTCAAGTAAAATGATTTAATATATGTTGGGTTTGGTTCTCTAAACCGATACAGAAAGATTTTTGCAGGTTATAGGTGGTGAAGTGTAGTAATTCGAAAATCAAATGAGAGAGAGAAGAGAGAGAGAGTAACAAAAGAAAAGAAAAGAAAAATATACTTGTGTCGAACAGTTGCAGCTCGGTGGTGATGGTTGTTTCATGATCTTGGGTACTTGTTTTGGTGATGAGGTCGAACAGAACAACTAGCAACGATAGGCCGGGTGTTTGGTTTGTGAGGAATTGGAACCATAGCCATGCGAAGAAAATAATTCAACTACAGTAGGCTCGAAGTGATTCATTGGGTGTGATTATATTTGATGATGATAGTCTTAGATGGTTGTGATAAACAGTTGAAGATGGTGGTTGAGCTTTGGTTATAGTGGTCCGTGGTGGTTAGTTGTTCATGACGAAATCATAATCATAATAGTAGCAATAATTCTCATTCATAATTGGATTTTGTTAATGTTTTTCATGGTGATGGTGGTGGTTCTCAGAGGTGAATCATGATGGTGGTGAAAGGTGGAGAATGGGTGTTGGAGTGGTTCGATGAAGGGTGACCGGTGGTGTTTGACATGGAAGTTTGTAAGTGTATGTGTGATGTATATGATTATGCATAGATAAAATGTAATGTAATATAGATAGATAAGAAGTAGAGAGAAAACAGAATAACATTCATAAATCAAATTAACTTTTCAAATAGCGATTAGATTGATAGATGTATCAGTATAACAGAAAGCAAAATTTAATAATTTAATAATAATAATATTAATCAAATAATAATTAAAAATCACAAACGTGTTTACTAAATAGTACGGCAGCCATATTTCTTAAATTTATGTACCGACAGTTTTCATGGACTGTGTATCGTACACTATTTGAAATCAGTGGCAGATAAAAGTCTTTTGAAAAATCTCAAAATTTTAAATTAAATATATTTAAATATTCTAGTCGTTATGGTATAAGATTCGATCATTAAATTATTAAATAAAAATTACATCAACTGTCCCTCTCAATTCTGGATAAAATATAAAAAGTGCTAAAATTTAATAACTAGATCCTAAATACATTTTTAGTAAGCCTAAAATTTATAGAACTCATTTTCAGACCACCGTTTATTTAAAAATCATATAAGTTCGACTTAACTTCTCTAAATAATAATCTAAACGTCACACGAGTACTACTATCATTTACTAAATGAATTCGAAACCAAATATATATATTCAATATACTTTATATAGATTTATTTTAACAAATAAATCTTATTATTACTTACATCATTTTTCATACCTATTTCTAACAATTAAGTTGTATATTATTTTACATATTTATTTACAAAAAAAAAAAAAAAATTCATACAACTATTAATAACATTTATTATGTACATATATTTATTTATATTTATATACATATCTATTCACAAATAGTTGTTCGTGAATCGTCGGGAATAGTCGAAGGTCAATTGAATATTTGAAACAGTTCAAATCTTTTGAGACTCAAACTTACAGACTTTGCTTATCGTGTCGGAAACATATAAAGATTCAAGTTTAAATTTGGTCGGAAATTCTCGGGTCACTACACCACTTACAAAGAAGAGACAAATTTTTACTTTTTAAGGACATGATATTTAAACCTCCTTCTTCGTGAGGAAGAAGGATTTTTTTCCCACTTAACCCATGACATTTTAGAATTAGAACCCGTCCCGCCCCAAAAAAATTTCCGTCTCACTCTGTCGAGAGAATTAAGCACACAAGTAGGGGCACGAAAGAGCGAGAAGTAATAGAGAGGTAGGCTAGAGAGAACCGTCTTAACTAAAGTTAACCGTCCACCGAAAGAAATCATTTTTGCTCTCCAATCCGCTAACCTTTTGTTAAATTTCTCGATCACCGGGGACTAATCATTCAATTTCTTCATCCTATTACCCACGGGAATACACAAATACATGAAAGGCAATCGACCGCCGAGACACGAACACCAAGACGCCAGAGCTTCCACGTTATCATTACTAATGCCTATCCCAAATAATTGACTTTTATTATAATTAACCTTCAACCCCGAAGCCAGTTCAAAACATTCCAACAAGTACATTAAATTTCGCGCATTACGTCTACTCCATTCGCAAAAAAAAATCGTATCATCCGCATATTGCAAATGGGAGATGACGACTTTATCTTTACCCACCTCCACCCCTTTATACATTCCTCTCTCAACCGCCACTTTCGTTAGGATATTAAGTCCCTCCGCTGCAATAATAAAAAGAAAAGGCGATAACGGATCACCTTGATGAACGCCCCTTTTAAGATTAAATTCATTTGTCGGAGACCCGTTTATGAGAATGGAGATTGTAGCCGATTTAAGACACGCGGAAATCCACTTGCACCATTTGTTACCGAACCCCATACATTTCATCACTACAAGAAGATAATCCCAATTAAGCGAATCAAAGGCTTTCTCGAAGTCTACCTTAAAAATTAGGCCGTGCTTTTTGTTTCGTTTAAGATCTTCGACCACTTCATTAGCAAGTAACGCACCATCAAGAATATATCTACCCCCAAGAAACGCACTTTGTTCCATCCCTACAAGACGAGGTACCACTCTACGAATTCTTAAGGACAACATTTTCGCGATAATTTTATAATAGCTGCATATAAGACTAATCGGACGATAATCACTAAAACTCAGCGGATATGATTTCTTTGGAATAAGGGAAACAAAAGAAGCATTGCAACCCTTTGAAAACTCACCAAAAACCCAAAACCAGTTGATTGCACCTACCAAATCATCTTTGATTATGGACCAAAACTTTTTGAAAAAACCAAAGTTGAACCCATCCGGCCCCGGGGCCTTCGCACTACCACAACATTTGACCGATTCCCAAATTTCCTCTTCCGTGAAGGGAGCTTCTAAGAGCTCATTATCCGCTGATTTAATCGATTCAGAAAATAGTCCTTCAAGGCTTGGTCCATCCGAATTATGCACCTCGAAAATGCTCTTAAAATGGTTGAAAGCAACTTCTTTGATTGTGTTAGGATTTTCACACCAAGACCCGTTAACATTAATCCCCCGGATGTTGTTTTTATTATATTTTCTCTTTAAGGAATGATGAAAATATTCTGTAAGTAAGAACTTTAGGATGCACGCTAAAAGATTAAAAGGGGATTGAACAGACCAAAGATGCAAATGTAGTTTTTTAGAAACGAAGTTATAAATTGTTATCTAAAATTGTAAAAAAAGGTAAACGGAAATGAAACTGAGAATTTTAGGGTGAACATTAAAAGATTCAAAAGTTAAAGAGTAAAAAGCATAATAAAGTGTAAATGTAAAAGGGTATGAAAATAATAATAATAATAATAATAATAATAATAATAATAATAATAATAATAATAATAATAATAATAATAATAATAATAATAATAATAATAATAATAATAAGGTTAAAGGGTAAAAAGCATAATAAAGTGTAAATGTAAAAGGGTATGAAACTAATAAATAAACAAAAAATAAAGAGCCGAGAGTCGAACATGGATCATCAAATTGAGCAGCATGCGCATTAACCACCCAAGCAACCATGTATTTTTAGTATATTTCACGAATGAGTTATTATTTAACCTTAAAAAATTATCGATTTTTTAGCAAAAGTCAATGACAGTCGCTGTTGTTGAATTTGGATTTACTTTTTACCCCTCAATTTGGATCTAAATTACGAATTTAGACAAATTAAACAGTACTAATTGGATTTCTCTAAATGAATATATTTATATAATATAATATATAATTAATGTATATTTATTATTATCTAAACAATAACTTAAAAAAAATTTACAAAGTTGGTAATGGGACATTAATTCGCTTTGGTTAGATCATTGAGTAGGTGAAGAAAGGTTGAAAGATAAATATCCTAGATTGTTTCACTTAGAATCGGTTCAAGAATCCACGATATCCGAGAAAGTCATTAACGAGTCATGGTGTTGGTCATGGAACCGTGACCATTTGGGTGCTAGAAATGAATATGGGATTCAAGATTTGGTTCAATTTTTGGGTCCTCTATACCTTACTGATGGAGCAGATAAATGCACTGGAAAGTTAGCGGATGAAGTTGATTTTTCGGTGAGTTTGACATGACAACACATCGACTCATCTGTTCTTCCAACTTCAGATATTTATACAACATGGGTCAAGTTACCTCGGAAGATTAACATATTTTTATGGAGGGTCGCTCATGACAGACTTCCAACCCGGTTTAATCTTACACATCGAGGTGTCGAGATTAATAGTATCGGGTGTGTTATGCAGCCATGGTATCGAAAGGTTGCAACACCTTCTGTTCGAATGCGAGGTTGTAACAGAATTATGGAGAAAAGTTAAAATATGGGTGGCCATTGATATTCCAAGGTTCTCGAATTGGCAGGAATGGATTTCTTGGTATGAGGATTGGCACTCTACAATGGAGAAGAAGACTAGATTATTCACAATTTTCGCTTATACGATTTGGCATATATGGCGGTACAGAAACATCGTGCTTTTCCAGTCTCATGTTATGAAGAAACCTTTACTTTTTGATTCTATTTTGCTGTTTGCATTTAATTGGTTATGTAGTAGAGGTAAATCGGATGTAAATTGGAACGATTGACACTTGAAGCCGTTGTAATTTTTGGTCTTTCCTAGCTGCTCGCTATGAAAGTTGGTTATTTAATAAATTTGGTTGTTCAAAAAAAAAAAAAACTTAAAAAAAATTACTTATAGATAAAATAAAGTACACTAAAAATTTATCAAATAACTTTATCTTAATAATTTTAGAAAAATGTCGTAGGCTCAGTTTTCACTTAAAGAAATTGCATATAAGTACAAGTATATTGCTTACGTTGTTATTAAACAAAATTACTTATAAATAACAAATTTAGACAACATAATTACTTTTAAATAACAAATTTATATGTGTATATCAGTATATAAAATATAAAATCTCATTATGCTTTTCCTATTTATCATTGAAATATTGCAATTAATATATAAAATATTAGGCTCTGATCCTGATGATATGGAAGAAGATAACTTATCATCCGACGATGAACAACCGATCAATTTTCAGGCGACTTCCGGTCATTCTAACTCAAAAATTAGAAGATGGGAAACTGAAGCATCATTCTCGAAGAATTCCAACAACCTTGAGAATTCCAATAAAGAAAGCGGCGGGCATAATGATGAGGTTACGTATCCGACACCATCTGGTAACAAGGGCGACACTCAAGATGCGGCTGAACATGTTCCAAGGAGTCACGCGCCGGTTGATATTAATGAGTCCAATCACGTTATTCCACAGGATAATGAATCGTTTGATCTGCCAGCCGAGACAATTCCTTCTTCTATCGGGCCCAACAATTTTGGGGAGCCCATTGAAAATCCCTTGGTTGTTGGGCTGTTAGATCCTGGGCCCAAGATAAATTTGGACTCTAACCAGGAGTTGGGTCATGAGTTGGGCCTTTTCCTACCCAATCCGGACAGCGATGTTATCAACAAAAAGGTGCAAGATTTTATCTCATCTGTTCTACCTATCGTTGCCTCAATCGAGCATTCCAGGGTCAAAATTCCTGTGAATGGGTCACTTAATTCGCCTGACAATTCGAATCACTCATCAAGCAATTGGTCTAAAATTCGTAATTGGAATAAATCTTCAAGGATTAATTTCGCTAAGAAACGTGCTAGGGATTTGGGGATCCAAAAAGCTGGTACTCTCTGTGGTTCTAAAAGAAATCACATCCCATTGTTAAATGATTTACTACCTTCCAAATTGCGTCGTACTGGTAATTCGGTGGTTAGTGGCGATAGTGAAACCGAATCTGACACAAGCATAAACCTTTGTGATTTTGCTAAATTGCTAGGGTTTAAAGAGGAGCAGGATCTATAGATCTGTTATGTCTTCGAGTTTTCGTGTTTTACCTATTCTTCCAATGAAGATCCTTTCAGTAAACATTCGTGGATTCAAAAGAGATGGAAAAGCATATTGGTTCAAACGTATGATTGCAAGTTCAAGTCCGATTGTTGCTGCGGTTCAGGAAACTAAGTGTAAAAAGATCAATGACGCTTGGATCGAATACTTGTGGGGTTCTCAAAGCGTCGAATATGCGGTGAAATATGCTGTGGGTAAGTCTGGTGGCCTGTTACTAATGTGGGACAATAATATCTTTAAAGTTAACCAGGCTATCGAAGGAGAGTTCTTCATCGCCATTAAAGGTAATCTTTCAAATCATGATTCTGAAATAGCTATTGTTAATGTTTACGGCCCACACAGTGATGAGAAAAAGAAAAGATTTTGGGAAAGTTTAGATAGTTTATGCTCCTTTGATAATCTTGCTTGGGTGTTTTGTGGTGATTTTAACGAGGTGAGATCGGCATCCGAAAGAGAGAATACCAACTTTGTACAGAGAAGAGCATCTTTATTCAATGATTTCATTCATAGCAATGGACTTATTGACGTCCCTCTCTTAGGCAAGAAATATACTAGAATCAGTGACGACGGCGTGCAATTCAGTAAGCTTGATAGGTTTCTGGTCTCAACTAGCTTTGCTCATATGTGGAGTGACCTTTATGTCTCGGCTTTAGATCGGAAGCTTTCTGATCATACACCTTTGCTCCTTCAGAACGGTCAGGTAGACTACGGTCCAAAGCCGTTTCGAATTTTTGATGAATGGCTCGAGGTCAAAGGTGTAGTGACCCGAACTTTTCCATGTTTATATATATTAATTGAGATTGATATTTACATGATTAAATGTTTCCAACATGTTAAGCAATCAAACTTGTTAAGACTTGATTAATTGAAATATGTTTCATATAGACAATTGACCACCCAAGTTGACCGGTGATTCACGAACGTTAAAACTTGTAAAAACTATATGATGACATATATATGGATATATATATAGTTAACATGATACTATGATAAGTAAACATATCATTAAGTATATTAACAATGAACTACATATGTAAAAACAAGACTACTAACTTAATGATTTTTAAACGAGACATATATGTAACGATTATCGTTGTAAAGACATTTAATGTATATATATCATATTAAGAGATATTCATACATGATAATATCATGATAATATAATAATTTAAAATCTCATTTGATATTATAAACATTGGGTTAACAACATTTAACAAGATCGTTAACCTAAAGGTTTCAAAACAACACTTACATGTAACGACTAACGATGACTTAACGACTCAGTTAAAATGTATATACATGTAGTGTTTTAATATGTATTTATACACTTTTGAAAGACTTCAATACACTTATCAAAATACTTCTACTTAACAAAAATGCTTACAATTACATCCTCGTTCAGTTTCATCAACAATTCTACTCTTATGCACCCGTATTCGTACTCGTATAATACACAGCTTTTAGATGTATGTACTATTGGTATATACACTCCAATGATCAGCTCTTAGCAGCCCATGTGAGTCACCTAACACATGTGGGAACCATCATTTGGCAACTAGCATGAAATATCTCATAAAATTACAAAAATATGAGTAATCATTCATGACTTAATTACATGAAAACAAAATTACATATTCTTTATATCTAATCCATACACCAACGACCAAAAACACCTACAAACACTTTCATTCTTCAATTTTATTCATCTAATTAATCTCTCTCAAGTTCTATCTTCAAGTTCTAAGTGTTCTTCATATATTCTACAAGTTCTAGTTACATAAAATCAAGAATACTTTCAAGTTTGCTAGCTCACTTCCAATCTTGTAAGGTGATCATCCAACCTCAAGAAATCTTTGTTTCTTACAGTAGGTTATCATTATAATACAAGGTAATAATCATATTCAAACTTTGGTTCAATTTCTATAACTATAACAATCTTATTTCAAGTGATGATCTTACTTGAACTTGTTTTCGTGTCATGATTCTGCTTCAAGAACTTCGAGCCATCCAAGGATCCGTTGAACCTAGATCCATTTTTCACTTTTCCAGTAGGTTTATCCAAGGAACTTAAGGTAGTAATGATGTTCATAACATCATTCGATTCATACATATAAAGCTATCTTATTCGAAGGTTTAAACTTGTAATCACTAGAACATAGTTTAGTTAATTCTAAACTTGTTCGCAAATAAAAGTTAATCCTTCTAAATAGACTTTTAAAATAAACTAAACACATGTTCTATATCTATATGATATGCTAACTTAATGATTTAAAACCCGGAAACACGATAAACACCATAAAACTGGATATACGTCGTCATAGAAAAACCGGGGGCTGTTTTGGTTGGGATAATTAAAAGCTAAGAAGAACTTTGATTTAAAAGCTATACTTCTGGAAAAATGATTTTTATTATGAACATGAAACTATATCCAAAAATTATGGTTAAACTCAAAGTGGAAGTATGTTTTCTAAAATGGTCATCTAGACGTCGTTCTTTCGACTGAAATGACTACCTTTACAAAAACGACTTGTAACTTATTTTTCTGACTATAAACCTATACTTTTTCTGTTTAGATTCATAAAATAGAGTTCAATATGAAACCATAGCAATTTGATTCACTCAAAACGGATTTAAAATGAAGAAGTTATGGGTAAAACAAGATTGGATAATTTTTCTCATTTTAGCTACGTGAAAATTGGTAACAAATCTATTCCAACCATAACTTAATCAACTTGTATTGTATATTATGTAATCTTGAGATACCATAGACACGTATACAATGTTTCGACCTATCATGTCGACACATCTATATATATTTCGGAACAACCATAGACACTCTATATGTGAATGTTGGAGTTAGCTATACAGGGTTGAGGTTGATTCCAAAATATATATAGTTTGAGTTGTGATCAATACTGAGATACGTATACACTGGGTCGTGGATTGATTCAAGATAATATTTATCGATTTATTTCTGTACATCTAACTGTGGACAACTAGTTGTAGGTTACTAACGAGGACAGCTGACTTAATAAACTTAAAACATCAAAATATATTAAAAGTGTTGTAAATATATTTTGAACATACTTTGATATATATGTATATATTGTTATAGGTTCGTGAATCAACCAGTGGCCAAGTTTTACTTCCCGACGAAGTAAAAATCTGTGAAAGTGAGTTATAGTCCCACTTTTAAAATCTAATATTTTTGGGATGAGAATACATGCAGGTTTTATAAATGATTTACAAAATAGACACAAGTACGTGAAACTACATTCTATGGTTGAATTATTGAAATCGAATATGCCCCTTTTTATTAAGTCTGGTAATCTAAGAATTAGGGAACAGACACCCTAATTGACGCGAATCCTAAAGATAGATCTATTGGGCCTAACAAACCCCATCCAAAGTATTGGATGCTTTAGTACTTCGAAATTTATATCATATCCGAAGGGTGTCCCGGAATGATGGGGATATTCTTATATATGCATCTTGTTAATGTCGGTTACCAGGTGTTCACCATATGAATGATTTTTATCTCTATGTATGGGATGTATATTGAAATATGAAATCTTGTGGTCTATTGTTACAATTTGATATATATAGGTTAAACCTATAACTCACCAACATTTTTGTTGACGTTTAAAGTATGATTATTCTCAGGTGAATACTAAGAGCTTCCGCTGTTGCATACTAAAATAAGGACAAGATTTGGAGTCCATGTTTGTATGATACTGTGTAAAAACTGCATTCAAGAAACTGATTTCGATGTAACATATTTGTATTGTAAACCATTATGTAATGGTCGTGTGTAAACAGGATATTTTAGATTATCATTATTTGATAATCTACGTAAAGCTTTTTAAACCTTTATTTATGAAATAAAGGTTATGGTTTGTTTTAAAAATGAATGCAGTCTTTGAAAAACGTCTCATATAGAGGTCAAAACCTCGCAACGAAATCAATTAATATGGAACGTTTTTAATCAATAAGAACGGGACATTTCAGTTGGTATCCGAGCGTTGGTCTTAGAGAACCAGAATTTTGCATTAGTGTGTCTTATCGAGTTTGTTAGGATGCATTAGTGAGTCTGGACTTCGACCGTGTTTACTTGAAAAATGATTGCTTAACAAATTTTGTTGGAAACTATATATTTTTAACAGATGAATATTATGTGATATATTAATCTCTTAACGCGTTTGATATTATGTGATAGATGTCTACCTCTAGAACAAGTCCCATTGACTCACCTAATAATAATGAAGAGTCAAATGTAAATTGGAATGATTCGTGGACTGATTCACAAGTTCCCGAAGAAGAACCGGAAGAAGAGTCGGAACCGGAAGAAGAATCGAAACCGGAAGAAGAATCGGAACCGGATGAAGAAATAGAACCGGTGGGGGAAATATTAAAACGGTTAAGTAAAAGAAAATTCTCAACCAACCGACCAAGGTTAATTATGGTCAATGGTGTTTCCGCTAAGGAAGCAAAATATTGGGAGGATTACCAATTCTCCGATGAATCGGATTCCGACGAGAATTCCGATGATGTTATAGAAATTACCCCAACTGAATTTAAAAAGGCAAAAGAAAATAATAAGGGAAAGGGCATAAAAATAGAGAAATCTAATTCCAACCCCGATGAACTTTATATGTATCGTCAACCCCCGAAGTCCTTAAGTTGTAATAATGACCCGGGAACCTCTAAACCACCAGGTTTTTCTAGACCAATGTGGAAAATGACGGCTCGTATTAGGGGAACATCATATATCCCTAAAAACTTAGCAAAAAGAACCAAGTTCGAAAAAGAAGAAACGAGTGAGTCGGAATAAGATAGTTGTATTTGTGCGGTGTAATATATGTAATATAGTGTGCTTATGCTTTACGATATATGTAAAAATTGCTTGTATTAATAAGTATCTTTTATGAATCTAACTCTTGTCTATTTTACAGTATAAAAATACAAAATGGATAGACAACCCAATATTTTAGAAGACTTACCCGGAGACATGATTGATGAAATCTTGTCTAGAGTCGGTCAGAATTCCTCGGCACAACTATTTATGGCAAAATCAGTTTGTAAGACATTCGAAGAATGTTCCAAGAATGTCTTAGTTTATAAAAGGCTTTCGTTTGAAACATGGGGGATATCACATTGGGAAACCCATAAGTTACGATGTGTTTACTTTGACGCATATATTGCGGGGAACCCAAATGCTATTTTACGCAACGGGTTAAGAAATTATTTTGACTCAATGTATCCGAATATAGGACTTCATGATTTAGAAAAAATGGCTAACATGCAACATAAAGAAGCATGTTATGCTTACGGGTTAGTAATGTTCGCTTCTCACCAAAGTGAGAAAAAGAACATCGGGCTACAACTATTAAACAAAATGTTCCCACAAGTGACGGAGTCGGTAATTGGGGTAAGAAATGAGGTTTTTAGGTTATTACGAGACTGTTGGACATTACGTAACCCTCGTCCCTTTGACGACGTTACAACACGCTGTCTTATCAACGGCCATAACGGTTATGTTCCACAAGACCAAGGATGGGAAGTAGTCCTAGTAAAACCAGAATGCATGACTTGTTTCTGGACGTATGAATTACGTGTCTTTATTGCCTTTGCTGAACGACTTGTGTACTAGCTAGAATTATCTTCACAACTATCTTGTATCAAAGTTATTGTGTGCTATATTTCATGCTTTATGTAAAATAAGCGGTATTGTAAGTTTGTAAAATATTGTGTAAAAGTTTGAACGCGAAATATTATTATAATCAGTTTTTCATATAGAATTGTAGTAGTTGAATTGTATATTAGCTACTAAGTATGAACTTAACGGGTAGGTACTACCCGAATTTAAACTTATAAAACGCTAATATGAAGAAAAAGCTTTTATAAATGAGTTCATATTATGCTACGAAATACTATTAACTACTCTTAATATTTTGTATGATTAACTTGTTCCATTTGACTATTTTGAAGGAAATGGCACCGACTACTCGACACACCGTGAATATGAATGAAGAGGAATTCCGTACTTTTCTAGCTTCAAACATAGCCGCAGTACAGGCTGCGCTACATACCAACAATAACCTTGGATCTAGCAGTACAGGAAATCGTGTAGGATGCACCTACAAAGAATTCACTGCCTGCAAACCTTTGGAATTTGATGGAACCGAAGGACAGATCGGATTGAAACGGTGGACCGAGAAGGTCGAATCGGTGTTTGCCATAAGTAAGTGTACTGAAGAGGACAAAGTAAAGTACGCTATGCATACCTTCACAGGTTCTGCGTTAACATGGTGGAATACCTATCTAGAGCAAGTGGGACAAGACGATGCGTACGCACTACCGTGGTCAGCATTCATGCACTTGATGAACGAGAAGTACCGTCCCAGAACCGAGGTCAATAAGCTCAAGACAGAACTTAGAGGGTTACGAACCCAAGGATTTGATATTACCACGTACGAAAGACGATTCACAGAATTGTGCCTATTGTGTCCGGGAGCATTCGAAGATGAGGAAGAGAAGATCGACGTGTTTGTGAAAGGATTACCGGAAAGAATCCAAGAAGATATAAGTTCACACAAGCCCGCCTCCATACAACAGGCATGTAGAATGGCTCACAAACTAGTGAACCAGATTGAAGAAAGAATTAAAGAACAGACTGCTGAAGAGGCCAATGTGAAGCAAGTCAAAAGAAAGTGGGAGGAAAACGGTGATAAGAATCACCAATACAACAACAACAGCAATTACAACAATAATCGCAACAATTATCCCAAGAATCGCAACATCAATCGCAACTATAACAAACGGCCTAACAACAACAACAACAACAACAACAGCAACTACAACAATCATCCCAACAACAATAATAACCGCAACAACAACAACAACAATCAGAAGCAGCTATGTCAAAGGTGTGAAAAGTATCACTCGGGGTTCTGTACCAAATTTTGCAACAAGTGTAAAAGAAATGGTCATAGCGCGGTGAAGTGTGAGGTCTACGGACCAGGGGTTAATAGAACGAAAGGAACAAATGGTTTCGGAACGAGTAATGGCGGAGCAAGTAGTGTCGGAGCCAGTTATGCCAATGTAGTTTGTTATAAATGTTGAAAACCGGGCCACATTATTAGAAATTGCCCGAACCAGGAGAACACAAATGGACAAGGCCGCGGAAGAGTTTTCAATATTAATGCGGCAGAGGCACAGGAAGACCCGGAGCTTGTTACGGGTACGTTTCTTATTGACAATAAATCTGCTTACGTTTTATTTGATTCGGGTGCGGATAGAAGCTATATGAGTAGAGATTTTTGTGCTAAATTAAGTTGTCCATTGACGCCTTTGGATAGTAAATTTTTACTCGAATTAGCAAATGGTAAATTAATTTCAGCAGATAATATATGTCGGAATCGAGAAATTAAACTGGTTAGCGAAACATTTAAGATTGATTTGATACCAGTAGAGTTAGGGAGTTTTGATGTGATAATCGGTATGGTCTGGTTGAAAGAAGTGAAAGCAGAGATCGTTTGTTACAAAAATGCAATTCGCATTATACGAGAAAAAGGAAAACCCTTAATGGTGTACGGAGAAAAGGGCAACACGAAGCTACATCTTATTAGTAATTTGAAGGCACAAAAACTAATAAGAAAAGGTTGCTATGCTGTTCTAGCACACGTCGAGAAAGTACAAACTGAAGAAAAGAGTATCAATGATGTTCCCGTCGCAAAAGAATTTCCCGATGTATTTTCGAAAGAATTACCGGGATTACCCCCACATCGATCCGTTGAATTTCAAATAGATCTTGTACCAGGAGCTGCACCAATAGCTCGTGCTCCTTACAGACTCGCACCCAGCGAGATGAAAGAACTGCAAAGCCAATTACAAGAACTTTTAGAGCGTGGTTTCATTCGACCAAGCACATCACCGTGGGGAGCTCCTGTTTTGTTTGTCAAGAAGAAAGATGGTACATTCAGATTGTGTATCGACTACCGAGAGTTGAACAAACTTACCATCAAGAACCGCTACCCACTACC
This sequence comes from Rutidosis leptorrhynchoides, assembly GCF_046630445.1. Taxonomy (NCBI): domain Eukaryota; kingdom Viridiplantae; phylum Streptophyta; class Magnoliopsida; order Asterales; family Asteraceae; genus Rutidosis; species Rutidosis leptorrhynchoides. Next base: position 283,159,482 of record NC_092340.1, on the reverse strand, counting down.
GAGAATCGACGACTTATTTGATCAACTACAAGGCTCGTCTGTTTATTCAAAGATTGACTTACGTTCCGGGTATCATCAAATGCGGGTGAAAGAAGATGATATTCCAAAGACTGCTTTCAGAACACGTTACGGTCATTACGAGTTTATGGTCATGCCGTTTGGTTTAACTAATGCACCAGCTGTGTTCATGGACCTTATGAACCGAGTGTGTGGACCATACCTTGACAAGTTTGTCATTGTTTTCATTGATGACATACTTATTTACTCAAAGAATGACCAAGAACACGGTGAACATTTGAGAAAAGTGTTAGAAGTATTGAGGAAGGAAGAATTGTACGCTAAGTTTTCAAAGTGTGCATTTTGGTTGGAAGAAGTTCAATTCCTCGGTCACATAGTGAACAAAGAAGGTATTAAGGTGGATCCGGCAAAGATAGAAACTGTTGAAAAGTGGGAAACCCCAAAAACTCCGAAACACATACGCCAGTTTTTAGGACTAGCTGGTTACTACATAAGGTTTATCCAAGACTTTTCCAGAATAGCAAAACCCTTGACTGCATTAACACATAAAGGGAAGAAATTTGAATGGAATGATGAACAAGAAAAAGATTTTCAGTTATTGAAGAAAAAGCTAACTACGGCACCTATATTGTCATTGCCTGAAGGGAATGATGATTTTGTGATTTATTGTGACGCATCAAAGCAAGGTCTCGGTTGTGTATTAATGCAACGAACGAAGGTGATTGCTTATGCGTCTAGACAATTGAAGATTCACGAACAAAATTATACAACGCATGATTTGGAATTAGGCGCGGTTGTTTTTGCATTAAAGACTTGGAGGCACTACTTATATGGGGTCAAAAGTATTATATATACCGACCACAAAAGTCTTCAACACATATTTAATCAGAAACAACTGAATATGAGGCAGCGTAGGTGGATTGAATTGTTGAATGATTACGACTTTGAGATTCGTTACCACCCGGGGAAGGCAAATGTGGTAGCCGATGCCTTGAGCAGGAAGGACAGAGAACCCATTCGAGTAAAATCTATGAATATAATGATTCATAATAACCTTACTACTCAAATAAAGGAGGCGCAACAAGGAGTTTTAAAACAAGGAAATTTAAAGGATGAAATACCCAAAGGATCGGACCAGCATCTTAATATTCGGGAAGACGGAACCCGGTATAGGGCTGAAAGGATTTGGGTACCAAAATTTGGAGATATGAGAGAAATGGTATTTAGAGAAGCTTATAAAACCAGATACTCAATACATCCTGGAACGGGGAAGATGTACAAGGATCTCAAGAAACATTTTTGGTGGCCGGGTATGAAAGCCGATGTTGCTAAATACGTAGGAGAATGTTTGACGTGTTCTAAGGTCAAAGCTGAGCATCAGAAACCATCAGGTCTACTTCAACAACCCGAAATCCCGGAATGGAAATGGGAAAACATTACCATGGATTTCATCACTAAATTGCCAAGGACTGCAAGTGGTTTTGATACTATTTGGGTAATAGTTGATCGTCTCACCAAATCAGCACACTTCTTGCCAATAAGAGAAGATGACAAGATGGAGAAGTTAGCACGACTGTATTTGAAGGAAGTCGTCTCCAGACATGGAATACCAATCTCTATTATCTCTGATAGGGATGGTAGATTTATTTCAAGATTCTGGCAGACATTACAGCAAGCATTAGGAACTCGTCTAGACATGAGTACTGCCTATCATCCACAAACTGATGGGCAGAGCGAAAGGACGATACAAACGCTTGAAGACATGCTACGAGCATGTGTTATTGATTTCGGAAATAGTTGGGATCGACATCTACCGTTAGCAGAATTTTCCTACAACAACAGCTACCATTCAAGCATTGAGATGGCGCCGTTTGAAGCACTTTATGGTAGAAAGTGCAGGTCTCCGATTTGTTGGAGTGAAGTGGGGGATAGACAGATTACGGGTCCGGAGATTATACAAGAAACTACCGAGAAGATCATCCAAATTCAACAACGGTTGAAAACCGACCAAAGTCGACAAAAGAGCTACGTTGACATTAAAAGAAAAGATATAGAATTTGAAATTGGAGAGATGGTCATGCTTAAAGTTGCACCTTGGAAAGGCGTTGTTCGATTTGGTAAACGAGGGAAATTAAATCCAAGGTATATTGGACCATTCAAGATTATTGATCGTGTCGGACCAGTAGCTTACCGACTTGAGTTACCTCAACAACTAGCGGCTGTACATAACACTTTCCACGTCTCGAATTTGAAGAAATGTTTTGCTAAAGAAGATCTCACTATTCCGTTAGATGAAATCCAAATCAACGAAAAACTCCAATTCATCGAAGAACCCGTCGAAATAATGGATCGTGAGGTTAAAAGACTTAAGCAAAACAAGATACCAATTGTTAAGGTTCGATGGAATGCTCGTAGAGGACCCGAGTTCACCTGGGAGCATGAAGATCATATGAAGAAGAAATACCCGCATCTATTTCCAGAAGATTCGTCAACACCTTCAACAGCTTAAAATTTCGGGACGAAATTTATTTAACGGGTAGGTACTGTAGTGACCCGAACTTTTCCATGTTTATATATATTAATTGAGATTGATATTTACATGATTAAATGTTTCCAACATGTTAAGCAATCAAACTTATTAAGACTTGATTAATTGAAATATGTTTCATATAGACAATTGACCACCCAAGTTGACCGGTGATTCACGAACGTTAAAACTTGTAAAAACTATATGATGACATATATATGGATATATATATATAGTTAACATGATACTATGATAAGTAAACATATCATTAAGTATATTAACAATGAACTACATATGTAAAAAACAAGACTACTAACTTAATGATTTTTAAACGAGACATATATGTAACGATTATCGTTGTAAAGACATTTAATGTATATATATCATATTAAGAGATATTCATACATGATAATATCATGATAATATAATAATTTAAAATCTCATTTGATATTATAAACATTGGGTTAACAACATTTAACAAGATCGTTAACCTAAAGGTTTCAAAACAACACTTACATGTAACGACTAACGATGACTTAACGACTCAGTTAAAATGTATATACATGTAGTGTTTTAATATGTATTTATACACTTTTGAAAGACTTCAATACACTTATCAAAATACTTCTACTTAACAAAAATGCTTACAATTACATCCTCGTTCAGTTTCATCAACAATTCTACTCGTATGCACCCGTATTCGTACTCGTATAATACACAGCTTTTAGATGTATGTACTATTGGTATATACACTCCAATGATCAGCTCTTAGCAGCCCATGTGAGTCACCTAACACATGTGGGAACCATCATTTGGCAACTAGCATGAAATATCTCATAAAATTACAAAAATATGAGTAATCATTCATGACTTAATTACATGAAAACAAAATTACATATCCTTTATATCTAATCCATACACCAACGACCAAAAACACCTACAAACACTTTCATTCTTCAATTTTCTTCATCTAATTAATCTCTCTCAAGTTCTATCTTCAAGTTCTAAGTGTTCTTCATATATTCTACAAGTTCTAGTTACATAAAATCAAGAATACTTTCAAGTTTGCTAGCTCACTTCCAATCTTGTAAGGTGATCATCCAACCTCAAGAAATCTTTGTTTCTTACAGTAGGTTATCATTCTAATACAAGGTAATAATCATATTCAAACTTTGGTTCAATTTCTATAACTATAACAATCTTATTTCAAGTGATGATCTTACTTGAACTTGTTTTCGTGTCATGATTCTGCTTCAAGAACTTCGAGCCATCCAAGGATCCGTTGAACCTAGATCCATTTTTCTCTTTTCCAGTAGGTTTATCCAAGGAACTTAAGGTAGTAATGATGTTCATAACATCATTCGATTCATACATATAAAGCTATCTTATTCGAAGGTTTAAACTTGTAATCACTAGAACATAGTTTAGTTAATTCTAAACTTGTTCGCAAATAAAAGTTAATCCTTCTAACTAGACTTTTAAAATAAACTAAACACATGTTCTATATCTATATGATATGCTAACTTAATGATTTAAAACCCGGAAACACGATAAACACCATAAAACTGGATATACGCCGTCATAGTAAAACCGGGGGCTGTTTTGGTTGGGATAATTAAAAGCTAAGAAGAACTTTGATTTAAAAGCTATACTTCTGGAAAAATGATTTTTCTTATGAACATGAAACTATATCCAAAAATTATGGTTAAACTCAAAGTGGAACTATGTTTTCTAAAATGGTCATCTAGACGTCGTTCTTTCGACTGAAATGACTACCTTTACAAAAATGACTTGTAACTTATTTTTCTGACTATAAACCTATACTTTTTCTGTTTAGATTCATAAAATAGAGTTCAATATGAAACCATAGCAATTTGATTCACTCAAAACGGATTTAAAATGAAGAAGTTATGGGTAAAACAAGATTGGATAATTTTTCTCATTTTAGCTACGTGAAAATTGGTAACAAATCTATTCCAACCATAACTTAATCAACTTGTATTGTATATTATGTAATCTTGAGATACCATAGACACGTATACAATGTTTCGACCTATCATGTCGACACATCTATATATATTTCGGAACAACCATAGACACTCTATATGTGAATGTTGGAGTTAGCTATACAGGGTTGAGGTTGATTCCAAAATATATATAGTTTGAGTTGTGATCAATATTGAGATACGTATACACTGGGTCGTGGATTGATTCAAGATAATATTTATCGATTTATTTCTGTACATCTAACTGTGGACAACTAGTTGTAGGTTACTAACGAGGACAGCTGACTTAATAAACTTAAAACATCAAAATATATTAAAAGTGTTGTAAATATATTTTGAACATACTTTGATATATATGTATATATTGTTATAGGTTCGTGAATCAACTAGTGGCCAAGTTTTACTTCCCGACGAAGTAAAAATCTGTGAAAGTGAGTTATAGTCCCACTTTTAAAATCTAATATTTTTGGGATGAGAATACATGCAGGTTTTATAAATGATTTACAAAATAGACACAAGTACGTGAAACTACATTCTATGGTTGAATTATCGAAATCGAATATGCCCCTTTTTATTAAGTCTGGTAATCTAAGAATTAGGGAACAGACACCCTAATTGACGCGAATCCTAAAGATAGATCTATTGGGCCTAACAAACCCCATCCAAAGTATCAGATGCTTTAGTACTTCGAAATTTATATCATATCCGAAGGGTGTCCCGGAATGATGGGGATATTCTTATATATGCATCTTGTTAATGTCGGTTACCAGGTGTTCACCATATGAATGATTTTTATCTCTATGTATGGGATGTATATTGAAATATGAAATCTTGTGGTCTATTGTTACAATTTGATATATATAGGTTAAACCTATAACTCACCAACATTTTTGTTGACGTTTAAAGCATGATTATTCTCAGGTGAATACTAAGAGCTTCCGCTGTTGCATGCTAAAATAAGGACAAGATTTGGAGTCCATGTTTGTATGATACTGTGTAAAAACTGCATTCAAGAAACTGATTTCGATGTAACATAATTGTATTGTAAACCATTATGTAATGGTCGTGTGTAAACAGGATATTTTAGATTATCATTATTTGATAATCTACGTAAAGCTTTTTAAACCTTTATTTATGAAATAAAGGTTATGGTTTGTTTTAAAAATGAATGCAGTCTTTGAAAAACGTCTCATATAGAGGTCAAAACCTCGCAACGAAATCAATTAATATGGAACGTTTTTAATCAATAAGAACGGGACATTTCAAAAGGTGTCGAGGAAATTATTTCCAAAGCATGGAATATCGAAGTAAAGAGTCATCAGAAAGACACGATCTTCAGGTTAAAGCTTAAGAATGTTAACGAGTGTCTTCGAGAATGGAGCAAAAGTTCATTTGGTAAACTCGACGATGAAATTAAACACCTCGCTGATGCTTGCAGAAACTGGGAAAGTATTGCCGAGCAAAGATGTCTGACTGAATCAGAACGAAAATCATGGCTTGATATGAGAGGTAAGTGGATTGAAAAGGATACAACTCGGAGAAACATGCTAAAACAAAAGGCACGAATTAAATGGGGGGTCGAAGGTGATGAAAATTCAAAATTTTTTCACTCTTGCATCAAAAGAAGAAACAGCAAAAATAATATTCGCGGCCTGCATGTTAATAGTGTTTGGCAAGAGGATTCTGATATTGTCAAAGGCGAAATTTATAGACACTTCAAGACTTTTTATGAAGACCATGATAAACGTGGATTTTGCTTTGATGGATTCGAAACTGCCAAAATCTCACAGGAAGATTCGGTGGCACTTGAAACCCCTTTCAAAGAGGAAGAGGTCTGGGAAGCAATAAAAGATTGTGGGGTGTCCAACGCTCCGGGCCCCGATGGGTTCAACTTTAAGTTTTATAGAAAATTCTGGCCAATTATTAAGGATGATTTGATGGGAGCTATTTCTAATGACCCGTCCTAATCCATCCGGACGAAGTCCATATTGATTATAAACGATTCACAACAGTTGATTACATTGCGAGGTACTTGACCTCTATATGATACATTTTACAAACATTGCATTCGTTTTAAAAAAGACAATCTTTCATTACATCAAAAGTTGACGGCATGCATACCATTTCATAATATATCCAATCTATAAATGACTTAATAATAATCTTGATGAAACTCAACGACTCGAATGCAACGTCTTTTGAAATATGTCATGAATGACTCCAAGTAATATCTCTAAGATGAGCAAATGCACAGCGGAAGATTTCTTTCGTACCTGAGAATAGACATGCTTTAAAGTGTCAACCAAATGGTTGGTGAGTTCATTAGTTTAACATAAATAATCATTTCATAATTTTAATAGACCACAAGATTTCATATTTCCATTTCTCATAAACATACGTCTCATGCATAGAGACAAAAATATCATTCATATGGATTGAACACCTGGTAACCGACATTCACAATATGCATATAAGAATATCCCCATCATTCCGGGATCCTCCTTCGGACATGATATAAATTTCGAAGTACTAAAGCATCCGGTACTTTGGATGGGGCTTGTTGGGCCCGATAGATCTATCTTTAGGATTCGCGTCAATTAGGGTGTCTGTTCCCTAATTCTTAGATTACCAGACTAAAAAGGGGCATATTCGGTTTAATAATCCAGCCATAGAATGTAGTTTTAAGTACTTGTGTCTATTTCATCAAACATTTATAAAGCAGCGCATGTATTCTCAGTCCCAAAAATATATATTGCAAAAGCATTTAAAAAGGGAGCAAATGAAACTCACTATACTGTATTTTGTAGTAAAAATACATATGACGACACTGAACAAGTGCAGGGTTGGCCTCCGATTCACGAACCTATATTAATTGTATATTTATTAAAACATATAATCGTAATTGAGCAAATTTATATATATTATTATTAATAATATACTTGTATTATATATTAAATCGATACAAATATAGATAAACTTAATATACTTAATTTATATAACTTAGTTAATATTATTTTAATAATAACAATATAGTGATATGTAAAAAAAATTTATATATATATATATATATTTGTAATAATTCTGATAATAATAAAAAAAATGATAATAATAATGATAGTAATAATAATAATTTAAAAATGATAATGATAAGATAAAAAAATGATAGTTTTAATAAACATAATACTATTAATAATAAGGTTAATTTTAATAATAATAATACCAGTTTTAATAGAAATTTCAGTAATCATATGGTAGTACTAATATTAATGTTTAAGTGATAATTTCTTTAATGATACTTTGTAATATTAATACCAATTTTAATAAAGATAATAGAATAGATTTACAATAATGATACTTTTAATAATAATAATACTGATAATAATAACTATGAATGTACAATTTTACTACTAATGATAATAATGATAATAAGTTTAATAATAATACTAAATATCATATTAATAATCATAATGATAATATTAATAATAATACTTGTTTTATTAATGATTAATGATAATAATAATAATAATGATAATGATAATACTATTAATTTAATTAAGGATAACATTAATCATACTTCTAAATTTTAGGAGTAATAATAACTAGCATAATAATAATAACAATAAATAATAATAATAATAATAATAATAACAATAATAATAATAATAATAATAATAATAATAATAATAATAATAATAATAATAATAATAATAATTTTTAAAAAATAAAGGCTACCTTTAAAAAGCCATTTAAAATAAAATTGCACCAAGCCGGCCTCGAACCCGCGACCTCTCGATAACCCGCTAACACCCATAACCACCCTTCTGTTTCTATATTTCCTGATATATTTCCTTTCTAAATTTTATTTAACTAGAAACTGTGTCATCTCCTTCCTTATAAAATCAATCGGCCATTAAACTCAATTCAACACAACATTGATTTAAATACTTCAAATACTTTCTAACTAATCACAATCAAAGTTGTATTGATTTAAAATGAAATAAACAAACAAAAAATATATGAAAGAGTGCTGTGCTGCTGTCACGATACAAAAAAATAATAATAATTTGATTTTCAAATTGAAGTACGTAATAGCCAAAGGTTATAGCACAAATTGTGTTTCAAATCACTCTTAAAAACTTCAACAATCGTCAATTTAACAGAAAACTGCAAAACAAGTTCGAATTTCATTGAAGAACAAGTGTTGACTTTTTTTATCCAAAACTTTGACTCGAAAATTCTCAATCAATATACTGAATTGGAATCCAAAATTTTGCAGAAAGTTTGCTTAAAGGATTGCTAACAAAACTACGTTTATAGATTTTGAAAAAAAAAATTCAAATCCGAGCTTTTGCCAAAAAGTTATGCATACAGAGCATATCGAATTTTTTTTATAAAAAATTTTTGTTTAATTGAACAAAATTAAACCATTTGAATAAGTTGTAATGGATAATTGATGATAAAATATGGAATGTATTAATACCACAGATCGAATGTTATATAAATAAGCCTATGTGTGTCGACATCTAAACACAGAAAAGAAAAAAAAAACTGTGAGTTTGATGGCTAACCGAATTTGGACGGTATTGAGTTTAATTTCCAATTAGATACAGTAATTTATCAATAACTTACAGTGTGAAAGGGATAAAAAACTGATTTGGATTCTTGTAAACAATGATACGTACCTGTATATATCAATATAAGTATATATTGTATTTATATATTTATTTAACTGAATATATGTATTTATATATATATATCTGAAAGTTATATATGTATGTATTTATATGTATCTCAGTATTTGTATAACTATATATATATATATATATATATATATATATATATATATATATATATATATATATATATATATATATATATATATATATATATATATATATATATATATATATATATATATATATATTAAACATATAAGGAAACATAATATTATCAATTATATAACATTATATAATATTTGTTTTATATCTAGTAGTATTTATTTAAAATTTTATATTCTCTCATCCTATAAATTTTAACCTATAATATTTATAACTCTATATATTTTCAAATAATAATTATTATAGAAATCATATATTTTATTAATGACTTATCTTGTATATTATTTTACGTAATTAATTTTAATGATTCAATAACATTTTATTATATCCAAAACTTACATTTATATATGATATATACATATTTATTTACAAACAATTGTTCGTGAATCGTCGGGCATGGTCAAAGGTCAAATATATACATGAATACAGTTCAAAGGTTTTGAGTCTTTAACATTACATACTTCGCTTATCGTGTCGAACTTATGTAAAGATTAAGTTTAAATTTGGTCGAAAATCTCCGGGTCGTCACAGTACCTGAGTGTGATGGTCATGAATAATAATAAGTATGTTTTCATGACTCATATAAGCTGATAAATATAGTTTTATTACCATTAAGTAATAAGGATGAAATAATTCGATTATTCGAAGAGTAGGAATGAAGCTATCGCAAAAGAGTGAAAATGAGTAAATGAAGATTTGACTTAACCGGTGACGTAGTCACGGTTGTTTTTCAGATTTCAAGGAATTTAATGAAAATCTTCGAAATCTATATAAGATTTGATTCTACGGGATTTAAGGAAATTAGGATCTCTCTAATTAAATGCGGAGATCTGCCTTGATTTCTTTATCAGATATTTCGCTATGAATTAACTTCTTCCGTTCCATTACTTTTACCATTCCTATACTTTCTTTCTTAATTCATACATCTCAAAAGTTTGCGAAAATGCTTAATCCCGTTCTAATCCTTGATATTCTTCCTAATTATCATTTCTGTCATCCTTCTTTTCAATCATCCAACAGAAAAATCTGTTTACTTCTACTATTACCTTGAGGTGATACTATTCTTAATTATACCGTGTCTTTATATTGCTATTCGTATTAATATCCACGGTTTGTAACCTCTGCGTTGTTGTTGGGTTTTATATCTTCCCTTATGTTTCGGAGCTCTTTGCCTTTTTTTATTCTCCTCTCGATCGCTAGTAAAACGAGTAACGGTCCAGAATTCATAGGTATGGAGTTTCGAATAATCCTAATGTTCTAAGTAGCAAGGGACATAATAGCACGATCTTGATTGGTTAAATTACCAGAAGTTACGGAAGAAGATAGAACTATCAAGAAATATGTTCTTGATATGTTTATAAGTTAGATAGAATGTAAGAGTCGTGTAACATGGCACATGATGACGTTATGATCTGTGAATCATCACGTTCTAATAGAAGCTTAGCATGACTTACTATAATATAATCACGTTGATCAAGTGTCATTATATTATACTAACTCATGCATCAGTTCCCAACATTACTTCAATAACATTCATATTTTAAGCTCGAAAGTTTACAGAATATAGAAACTAACAGTTTCTATATGATGTAACACTGATAGCACGAAGAGATTAATGATTTCAGATAAGATTAGTTATGAAAATATATTCAAAAATATCAAGGATATTTATAATGAAAGATACGATAATATCTCAGAATATCTAAGATCAGAGGATGATAGAAACTATTGTCCGCAAGGGTTTAGAGTAAAGAGCAAGATATTCGCTAAAGACTTTAACAGGCATTGAATCATTTGGATTCTTTGAAGTCAAACTTATTCTTTGTGATTTGTCCACAGTTTCCTTCATAGTTTCGCATAATCCGCTTTTCGGTACTAAATTTTCTATTGAGTGTCTCCAATACTCCATTCTTTATCATCAAACTTTTGACGGTTAAGGTCGTTTACGGTTGTCTATGGTTTATGCTGCTTTATTCGGCTTTTTCAACATTCAGAGTATTAATTTGTAGACTGTGTGCTTTTTAGAATTTTTGAATGAAAGATCATAATTCTAAGAGATAAATGTTATATGGATACATAATACTGTTGATGTAGATATGCTGTGAGTTTTCAAAGTACTGATTGCTGATTCCCGGTAATTGATATGGCAGTTCTCGTTACAAGATGCGGATGAGTATATGGTAGGGTTTCAATGAATAAATATAATGATTTATCAGAGAGATTTAAGCCAAGAAGCAACGAGGTTGCTGGTACATCTGCTGGTAATATGGTGGAATCTAAAAGAATTCTCGGGTATTAAAAGGGTAATCGTATATATCAGGATTATAGTAAGGCTACTTTGAATGAAAAGTCGAAGTTGACTTGTTGGAGCTGTGACAAAATTTGATACTTTGAAAGGGATTACCAAATTATTTTGGGTAATAATAACACTAAAGAAATTAGCACAACTACGTGTTAGACGTTTACTCAAGTTTCGAATGTTTTTAGGTGCATAACTATATGCATCAATCTCTTCTTCCATAGATGAAGTGCGGTTGGTTCATCTTCTCGATTGAGGTGTTTTCAAGAATCATGAAAGGTTTGAACGCTGATTGTAATCGTCAAGATACAAATGAAGTTTAAGATGAAATCAAGTGGCAAACTTGAGGAATTTTTTAGTTTCATATATTATAGTCAATATTTTAATTTATTTTAATTGTCCAATATTGGTAGTCCACAGTTAATAGTCCACAGTTAGCAATTCAATAATTCATATATAGTTTAATATATAATATTTGAATTAATTAATTCGTATCGTGACCCGTATTCGTCTCAGACTCGATTACAACTCAAAGTATATATATTATTATAGAATCAACCTCAACCCTGTATAGAGAATTCGATCATTACTGCATATAGAGTGTCTATGGTTATTCCAAATAATATATATATATATATATATATATGCGCCGATATGATATGTCAAAACCTTGTATACGTGTCCCGATATTTAAAGTGCGTAAAATAAATACAGAAATTAAATGAAAATAATTAAAATTGCGAGAATGTAAATTGCGAGAATGTAAATTGCGAGAATGTAAATTGCGATAATTAAATTGCGATAAATAAAATGTAATCAGTTAGCTAGGAACAATTAGCTAGGAACAGTTAGCGTGGATTCTTAACAAAATTTTTCATAGTTAATTTGTTTGTTTCTAACAAATTTTATTTTATCAAATGTTTTCTTCATTATGCCACTTGTTGGATTCTAGTATGTCAAAATCCAAATATGAAATTGAATAAAAATAGTTATTCTGCGATGAACGGATACGTATATCTGTGGATGTAAGTAGGATAGTAAATGACCGTTGAATCAGCTTCGTCGAATGTACAGTGTAACTTATTAAAGTGAAATCTGAATATTCCTCGGGTATTACCTACCCGTTAAAATATTTTCACAATTAACACTTTGTACGAAAGAATTTTTAATTACAATCTTTATGAAAAACATATATACATATATATTTTCTTCAGATGTAATCATGGATTCCTTGAGTTAATATGATATTAAACTCATTTAGTTTTCGGTTGGAACTAGAATAAAAAATCTCTAAAACTTTAGAGATTACATATTCGCCATGTCGAACGAAGATAAATGAGGTAGAACGATACATAGAACGAAGATCATACTCGAAGTACAGATAGTGATATTGAAGTATAGATTGTTGATGGTACTGGTGCTGTTACTGATGGTACTGTTGGTGCCGGTGATGTTGCTGAAGCTGGTACATTTTGCACCATATTCTCCGAATTGATTTTTCGATCGCGAAGTTCGTTGACTTATTACTCCAGGATGATTGTCGGTCGGAACGAGCGGATGAATAAGGTACAAAATTGTGGATAGAATATAATCTTGTCGAGTTACCCTGGAAATGAGACTGAAAATGGTGTCTCGAACAGGTTCGCCGGTAAACGTTTCAGGTTCATTGTCAAGAGGTGAATTTGGTTGGTGGAAAGGATCGCCTTCTTCGCGTCTTGGTGGAAAGGATCGCCTTCTTCGCGTCTCCATTGATTAAGTCGACTATGAACCCATCAGATGAATTGGGGATGACTGATTGGTTGATTTATTCCGGTGACGCTGATAGGTGAAACTCCATATTGGAATAGCTGTCGGGATCCGAGGAATTCGAACTGGTTGAGGGATTCATCTCGTACGATTAGATGAAGGACTTTTCGATAAGAAAAAGATTATAGGATGTAGATTAGTACCCTGCAATACATAATTTACATATGCATATATAATACTAAAATCCCATAAGTTACAGAGGAATCTATGGAAGCTGTCAGGCAAAGTCTACAGTAACAGATATGCTAAGATATGAATTAGTAGATACGCTAAGATACGAATTTTGTCTATAAACTATTCATGCAATCATTGCAGTAAGATGTGTCTAGACTAAGAATGATAAGCATGTAATTTTCTAAGGATGATAAGCAGATGATTTCTGACACGAAATGATAAGCAAAACTTTTGACATGCAGACACGGTCGAAGTCCAGACTCACTAATGCATCCTAACAACTACCAGTTAGACATACTAATGCAAGGCCTGGTTCACTAAGACCACCGCTCTGATAACTTTTGACATGCAGACACGGTCGAAGTCCAGACTCACTAATGCATCCTAACAACTACCAGTTAGACATACTAATGCAAGACCTGGTTCGCTAAGACCACCGCTCTGATACCAACTCTAATGACCCGTCCTAATCCATCCGGACGAAGTCCATATCGATTATAAACGATTCATAACAGTTGATTACATCGCGAGGTACTTGACCTCTATATGATACATTTTACAAACATTGCATTCGTTTTTGAAAAGACAATCTTTCATTACATCAAAAGTAGACGGCATGCATACCATTTCATAATATATCCAATCTATAAATGACTTAATAATAATCTTGATGAAACTCAACGACTCGAATGCAACGTCTTTTGAAATATGTCATGAATGACTCCAAGTAATATCTCTAAGATGAGCAAATGCACAGCGGAAGATTTCTTTCGTACCTGAGAATAGACATGCTTTAAAGTGTCAACCAAATAGTTGGCGAGTTCATTAGTTTAACATAAATAATCATTTCATAATTTTAATAGACCACAAGATTTCATATTTCCATTTCTCATAAACATACGTCCCATGCATAGAGACAAAAATATCATTCATATGGATTGAACACCTGGTAACCGACATTCACAATATGCATATAAGAATATCCCCATCATTCCGGGATCCTCCTTCGGACATGATATAAATTTCGAAGTACTAAAGCATCCGGTACTTTGGATGGGGCTTGTTGGGCCCGATAGATCTATCTTTAGGATTCGCGTCAATTAGGTTGTCTGTTCCCTAATTCTTAGATTACCAGACTAAAAAGGGGCATATTCGGTTTAATAATCCAGCCATAGAATGTAGTTTTAAGTACTTGTGTCTATTTCATCAAACATTTATAAAGCAGCGCATGTATTCTCAGTCCCAAAAATATATATTGCAAAAGCATTTAAAAAGGGAGCAAATGAAACTCACTATACTGTATTTTGTAGTAAAAATACATATGACGACACTGAACAAGTGCAGGGTTGGCCTCCGATTCACGAACCTATATTAATTGTATATTTATTAAAACATATAATCGTAATTGAGCAAATTTATATATATTATTATTATTAATATACTTGTATTATATATAAAATCAATTCAAATATAGATAAACTTAATATACTTAATTTATATAACTTAGTTAATATTATTTTAATAATAACAATATAGTGATATGTAAAAAAAATATATATATATATTTGTAATAATTCTGATAATAAAAAAAAATGATAATAATAATGATAGTAATAATAATAATTTAAAAATGATAATGATAAGATAAAAAAAATGATAGTTTTAATAAACATAATACTTTTAATAATAAGGTTAATTTTAATAATAATAATACCAGTTTTAATAGAAATTTCAGTAATCATATGGTAGTACTAATATTAATGTTTAAGTGATAATTTCTTTAATGATACTTTGTAATATTAATACTAATTTTAATAAAGATAATAGAATAGATTTACAATAATGATACTTTTAATAATAATAATACTGATAATAATAACTATGAATGTACAATTTTACTACTAATGATAATAATGATAATAAGTTTAATAATAATACTAAATATCATATTAATAATCATAATGATAATATTAATAATAATACTTGTTTTATTAATGATTAATGATAATAATAATAATAATGATAATGATAATACTATTAATTTAATTAAGGATAACATTAATCATACTTCTAAATTTTAGGAGTAATAATAACTAGCATAATAATAATAACAATAAATAATAATAATAATAATAATAACAATAATAATAATAATAATACTAATAATTTTTAAAAAATAAAGGCTACCTTTAAAAAGCCATTTAAAATAAAATTGCACCAAGCCGGCCTCGAACCCGCGACCTCTCGATAACCCGCTAACACCCATAACCACCCTTCTGTTTCTATATTTCCTGATATATTTCCTTTCTAAATTTTATTTAACTAGAAACTGTGTCATCTCCTTCCTTATAAAATCAATCGGCCATTAAACTCAATTCAACACAACATTGATTTAAATACTTCAAATACTTTCTAACTAATCACAATCAAAGTTGTGTTGATTTAAAATGAAACAAACAAAAAAAAAATATGAAAGAGTGCTGTGCTGCTGTCACGATACAAAAAAAAAAAAATAATTTGATTTTCAAATTGACGTACGTAATAGCCAAAGGTTATAGCACAAATTGTGTTTCAAATCACTCTTAAAAACTTCAACAATCGTTAATTTAACAGAAAACTGCAAAACAAGTTCGAATTTCATTGAAGAACAAGTGTTGACTTTTTTATCCAAAACTTTGACTCAAAAATTCTCAATCAATATACTGAATTGGAATCCAAAATTTTGCAGAAAGTTTGCTTAAAGGATTGCTAACAAAACTACGTTTATAGATTTTGAAAAAAAATTCAAATCCGAGCTTTTGCCAAAAAGTTATGCATACAGAGCATATCGAATTTTTTTTATAAAAAAATTTTGTTTAATTGAACAAAATTAAACCATTTGAATAAGTTGTAATGGATAATTGATGATAAAATATGGAATGTATTAATACCACAGATCGAATGTTATATAAATAAGCCTATGTGTGTCGACATCTAAACACAGAAAAGAAAAAAAAAACTGTGAGTTTGATGGCTAACCGAATTTGGACGGTATTGAGTTTAATTTCCAATTAGATACAGTAATTTATCAATCACTTACAGTGTGAAAGGGATAAAAAACTGATTTGGATTCTTGTAAACAATGATACGTACCTGCATATATCAATATAAGTATATATTGTATTTATATATTTATTTAACTGAATATATGTATTTATATATATATATATATCTGAAAGTTATATATGTATGTATTTATATGTATCTCAGTATTTGTATAACTATATATATATATATATATATATATATATATATATATATATATATATATATATATATATATATATATATATAATATTAAACATATAAGGAAACATAATATTATCAATTATATAACATTATATAATATTTGTTTTATATCTAGTAGTATTTATTTAAAATTTTATATTCTCTCATCCTATAAATTTTAACCTATAATATTTATAACTCTATATATTTTCAAATAATAATTATTATAGAAATCATATATTTTATTAATGACTTATCTTGTATATTATTTTACGTAATTAATTTTAATGATTCAATAACATTTTATTATATCCAAAACTTACATTTATATATGATATATACATATTTATTTACAAACAATTGTTCGTGAATCGTCGGGCATGGTCAAAGGTCAAATATATACATGAATACAGTTCAAAGGTTTTGAGTCTTTAACATTACATACTTCGTTTATCGTGTCGAACTTATGTAAAAATTAAGTTTAAATTTGGTCAAAAATCTCCAGGTCGTCACACTATTCTTTGGTTTTGAGAGTTTGGCAATATATCCCCGGGTTGCAATGCTTCGTTTATTACTTTAATTCCTAAGGTTAACGACCCGGTTTGCTTACGCGATTATAGGCCTATCAGTTTAATTAGTAGTTATTACAAAATTATTTCAAAAATCCTTTCTAACCGCCTTCGTAGAGTCATTGATAAGATTGTAGGTATCGAACAAAGTGCATTCACGAGAGGTAGATCGATATTGGACAGTATTCTCATTGCTAATGAGTTGATTGACGATGTTAAAAGAAGAGGTTCTAAATGTTTTATCTTTAAAGCCGATTTCGAGAAGGCTTTTGATAGTGTCCGGTGGAAATTCCTACTTGACATCATGAATTGCATGGGTTTCGGGGCCAAGTAGAGAAAGTGGATGGATTCTTGTTTTCGTTCAGCCTCGATCTCGATCTTAGTAAATGGGTCACCAACCAAAGAGTTTAAGCTACAGAAAGGTGTTCGTCAGGGGGATCCATTATCACCTTATCTTTTCATCATTGCGAGTGAAGGACTTAACATTTTAACTAACATTGCGGTTAGAGATAAAATTGTAAGGGGTGTTGAAATTGGCAATGATAGAGTTAGCGTTTCTCATCTTCAATTTGCAGACGACACCATGTTCTTCGGAGATTGGAGCAAACATAACTTCTCAAATGTCAAAAAAACATTATCCTGTTTCGAGAAGGTTTCCGGGTTAAAAATTAATATGGCAAAGAGTACTCTGTTTGGTGTTGGTGTGTCCAATGTGGTGCTCACGGCTACGGCTAATATGCATGGCTGCAGTGTCGGGTCACTTCCTTGTATCTATCTTGGTATGCCGATTGGTCGAAAAATGAAGAAATTGAATGATTGGAACCCGGTCATCGACAAATTCAAAAAACGTCTCTCGAACTGGAAGGCTAGAACACTGTCGTTCAGGGGAAGACTTACACTTATCAAGTCGGTCCTAAGTAGCTTGCCTCTGTATTTCTTCTCGCTGTTTCGTGCGCCTCCATGTGTCATCAATCTACTTGAGAATATGCGTCGTAAGTTTTTTTGGGGCGGGGCGGGTAACGAGTCAAAACTTTCCTGGGTAAAATGGGAGTCTACTATTGTGTCGTATAAACGGGGCGGGCTAAATATTGGATCACTCAAATAAAAAAATTGGGCGCTTTTGGGTAAATGGTGGTGGCGGTTTCGAACCGAAAATGGACTTTATGGGTCAATATCATCAAAAGTATTTACGGGATGGACGGGGGGTTGGGGTGTAACACTAACATCTCGGTTTTGAGATATTCCACAGCTTGGCGTAACATCATCAAGATCGGCGAAGAGTTGGAGAAAATCGGGCTCAACTTCAACAACCTTTTCGTGAGAACAATAGGTGATGGTCAAGACACTCGCTTCTGGATGGATGAATGGGCAGGCAACTTCAAACTTTGTGACAAGTACCCTCGTTTGTTCAGGCTAGAAAGGAAAAGTGATGTTTTTATTAATGAAAGAGTAACATTTTCGAATGGGATTTGGACATTCGCTTGGGATTGGTCAAGGGGTCTTACGGGCAGGCTACATGGCGAACTCGAGCAGGTCACTTCGATGGTAAAAAGCAGCATTAACCTCCAAGAAGGCGGCAGCAAATGGTCGTTTAAGATGGGAGCAAGTGATGGTTTTATTACTAAAGATCTATCCGCTAAAATTGATGAGCTTTTTTTCCTATACCTGAGTCTACCTTAGAAACTTTGCGCAACAATCTAATCCCTCAAAAGATTGGGATTTTTGTGTGGAGAGTGATGAAAGGTAGAATTCCGGTAAAAGTCGAGTTAGATAAGACGGGCATTGATCTTGACACTTTACTATGTCCTATGTGCAACGACATAGTTGAATCCGTGAATCATGCAATCCTCGAGTGTAAACATGCAAAAGAAGTGTGGGATGGGGTTTTCAAATGGTGGAATCTTCCAAGTCCGAGGAACACGAGTGTGGTCGATTGGTTTTCTTCACGTTCTTCAAGCGGCGTTTCATCGGTTCAAATGAAAATGTGGCAAGCAATAATATGGACTACAAGCTATTTAATATGGAAAAATAGGAACCAAAAAACCTTTCAAAATGTGGCGTGGGCTTCGGCAAAAATAGTTAATGAAGTGCAAACCAAAGCTTTTGAATGGATCATTAACCGTTCGAGAAATCTTCACTACGAGTGGCATCAATGGCTTTTGAATCCTACAAATTTAGGTTTCCCTCTTAGGAACAATTTAGATCCGGGTTGATTGAGTTGTTGTATTTGGTCGTGTTGTTTTAATCATTATGTAATTGGACCTACTCGTGTATTCGGGCTTGGGGGTTTCGGCTTTGAAGCCTCCTCTGTACATATTTTCGTATATAATACAATACTGCTTTTCAAAAAAAAAAAAATACCTGAGAAAATAATTAAACTAATTAATGATATTGATTTTGAGAAAATAATTAAACTAATTAATGATATTGATTTGTTGTAAACATAAGTAAAGGATAAAGATTTTCTGACGACAACATTATTGTTGTCGTTATGTCGTGGGAATGACCTCCCTCTCATGGTTATTAAAAAAGTTCCATATCGTTCATTCGAATTGTCTCCATTATAGCAAACTCCCTTGTCTCTTTCCCTATCGAAAAACTAGCCTGACTCTCTGTCGCTTAGTATTGACACTTTAATAACAGCTATTGAAATATACAAGTTTTTTCTTGCATGTTAACAAGTGTCAATTAAGCAGCCAAATTAATGCAAAGAGAAATTGTGTAATACAAAGTAATGTAATAAGATTAATGATTGTGTTTATTGTAAAAACAAGTAATCAAATTGACAGATTAACTAATATAGGAAAAAACGTTCTCTTTCCCTTTGTGCACGATCTTTTAGATTTCAAATTAAAGCAAGCTTCTTTCTAGTTTACACCTTTACCAACCATCGTCATATTGCCGGTGATCCAAATTCTAACCTTTTTTTTTTTTTCAATTCTTTTCCCTTTTTTCATTTATGTTTCTCTCCTTCAGTCCTCACCCTCCTACCTCTTCTCGACGAGTTTTGCCCAATGATGTTCATCGTTATCATCCCGACGATGGTTTACAAGTGACAGAAAACATTCGTGTAAGTAACTAAAAGAGGGTGAATAGTTATGCAATGAGATTTTAATTTTTTTTTTCCACGATTAACAAGTTTAATCCCAATTTTATCAGTTTACTCGTGATCTCGTTAATGTCTTGATGGATAGGTGATGCTCCTTTAAACAACTTTAGGGTAATGGCGGTAGTTTAATCATTTGTACTAGTTGGGTGTATGGTAGAGTGATATATCAGTTGGCATAGGTTTGATTATCTTCGGTTTCTTAGAATCGCTAAGAGAATATTGTTAGAAAAACTTATTTGAATGGTCCCCGTGTTTTACACCATATTTTGCCGGGAGTTCCTGAATTTCTATTTTGACTTGACTGGTCCTTGTGATTTACAAATGTTACGTAGGTGGTCCTTCTGCCAAACGTCCGTCCAAGTCAACCGTTAAGTATTAGCATGTGCCAAGCACATGAGGGTAGTTTTGTCATTTTACCTCGAAAATTACTTGAGTGGTCCCTGTGTTTTACCAAACATTTCAAGCAGAGTCCCTGTGTTATTTTTTGACTTAGGTGGTCCCTGCGTTTTACACAATATTTCATGTGTTTTCGATTCGTGTTTTCATTTCACGTTTACGATTCACGTTTCGGTTCGCGTTTTCGGTTCACATTTTCGATTCGAATTGTCAATTTCGTTTCGTGTTATCGAATCGCGTTTTGGGCTCGCTTTATCGTTTCACATCTTCATTTCATGTTTCCGTTTCAATTTTTCATTCCTTTTTTCCGTTTCGCGTTTTTGGTTTGCGTTTTCGATTCACGTTTTCAACGCGGATTTTCGATTTCACTTCTCATTATCGAATCGCGTTTTCGATTTTCGGTATCGTTTCACATTTTTTTATTGAAATACCAATCGAAAACTCGAACCAGAAAAGAAAATACGAAACGAAAATGCGAAACAAAAATGAAACGATACCGGGAATCGGAAACGCGATTCAATAACGAGGAGTAAAATCGAAAATCCGCGTTGTAACGCGAATCGAAAACGCAAACCAAAAACGCGAACCGGAAAAGAGAACTGAAAACATGAAACGAAGACACAAAACGAAAATGCGAAAAAATGTTAAACGATAAAGCAAACCCAAAACGCGAATCGAGAACGCGAAATGAAATCGAAAATTCGAATCGAAAATGTGAATCGAAAACGCGAACCGAAACGTGAATCGTAAACGTGATAGAAAGCGTGAATCGAAAACACATGAAATATTGTGTAAAATACAGGGACCACCTAAGTCAAAAATAACACAAGGACTCTGCTTGAAATATTTTGTAAAACACAGGGACCACTCAAGTAAATTTTATAAACACAGGGACCTCTCAAGTAATTTTTCGAGGTAAAATGACAAAATTACGCGCATATGCTTGGCACATGCTAATACTTAACGGTTGACTTGGACGGACATTTGACAGGCACCGTCTACGTAACATTTGTAAATCACAAGGACCAATCAAGTCAAAATAGAAACTCAGGGACTCCCGATGAAATATGATGTAAAAGACAGGGACCATTCAAATAATTTATTCATATTGTTACGGCATTTTCAATGGTGGTATTATTTAGTCTATTGTTTGATGATAGTTTATTGTTTGATTGTTGCAAATGTTCGATGTAGGTAGGTCTTGTATCAATTGGTGTGTTAGACCACTCTCAACCATGACATGCTTCTTTATAAAGACTGAACTCCATATCAACGCCACGTCAACATTTCTTCAAAAAGACGAAAAAACTAAACACTACCAACCACAATATAATTCTTTCATAAAGAGTGGGATCCACTTATTTCTATATATATCAATTATGAAATAATATTAATAAAAAATTAATAATTAATAATTAATAATATACCAAGTGTGAAATCATATCCATCCACTCATTTAACATATGGATCCACCTACAAATAAATAAATAAATTACATGGTTCTATGTGCTTCGTCTTTCTAGTTCTCCACAAGGAAACTTAAAAACAATTATTGAAAATGACAGTAATGACTATCAATTGCCTACGGTGTCATTTCTTTGCTGAAATAAGACGCTCTCAACGACATAGCGTTGGGAGTGGTCTTACAGTAGATCGTAGGGTCTACACATTCAAGGGAACCTATAAAGGTAAAGGTCTGTATGGTAACAAACTAATTTGATCTTCTGGATCTTTTCAATTTAATCTTATAATTTTCGGAAAAAAAGAAAGTAATAATCAAATTAATGCAAGAGGAACAGAGAAAAAATCAACACCCCTTGCTAGGAGATTTGAACCAAGGATAAACACCGCTGAGAATGTGTACTCTGGCAGGAAGCTACTTTTCTTGCTTCTTCACTTAAAATATATATAGATATAGATATATACTAATAATGCTTTCTCAATTAAAATCTGGCCACATTTCTAAATGTTCATTATCTTTATAAATAATTAAAACACTTCAAATTCGATAGAAAGAAGTGAATAAAAATTGGGAAAACTTTCCTTAAATAAACGCACCCTAAAAAAAGGAAAGCTATACAACAATTAAACTAGGTTACTGGACCTACAGCCTTATGCATCTCTATCTCTATGTATATATATATCGATCATTCATCTGTTAGTTTTTACACATATCCATCTCGTTTGCACTACTACCCATCCAAGGAAACTAGCCACTACGTCGTACTATCATTTTTTGTCTAAAAAAGAATCACTACACCGAAGTTTCGGGTGAAAAGCCCGTTGGTTGGAAGATATTTCTTTACATCGAAGAACTAGCTTAAAAGACAATCTTAACTGCTAGTTTCAGCCTTCGTTTCATCTTCAGACAAACCAAGGTGGTTACGCAAAGCACGACTGTAATACCAAAGTCGAAAATGAGTCACGTTAGAGATATGAACCAACGAACTTACCTCTGTTTTATTTAGGTTTATATATACTAAAAGCACGGGATTATGGGAGTATTTTTTTTTGTTAGAAATTGACAACCCATGTATCATTTGGCTTCGGCCAAATCCCTTGTTATACCCTTTGTATGAATCTATTATAAAACCACCTCATGTGAAGTTATATAACATCATAGGGTCTTTTGGCAAAATCAAAAAATTAGGACGAGTTTGATAAAACTGAATGATTAAGCGCTGAATGATTCATAATCTAAATTATTCAAAGATCTGGATGAATTTGGTCGTGAATGACAAGTTGTTTGATAATCATTCTGAATGAGGTAAAATTATCTTATTAACGTTTCAAATGAATAAATTAATTCACTATACTTGTTTGATAAGTGTTCAGTATATTATTTAAGTTGGATATTACAAAAAATTAAGGTGGTTAAAAGAGTGTTTCAACTCTGAATAATTCAAAAGTGATTGCGGAATCAGTATCATATGTCATTCAGATGTCAAAAACAAACGCGCTGAATGCTGAATGATTCAGTATTCAGTGATGAACCGTTGAATTAAGAGGTGAATAAACACACCCTTAATTTTAGTATAGATTTTAGTTTAAAGAAGACAATACCTGCAATTTTTTGGATGAGTCCAAGTTGGTCGCAATGAAGACTTGATACTGAGAGGAAGAGCCATAAAGTTTCTCCAATCTTGAAGCATGATTTTAAGGTCATGAACTTTATTCTCCAAACCAACACAGCAATTCGCATGCATTGTGCAAACTTTGTCCATGTCTTTACTGGGTTCACAAAATCCACCAAAATATGTTGTATCTAAAAACCTCAATTTCAAGTTAATGTTTGTAATTATAGGATCAAATTTAATATTATTGAGGACATCTTGGTCATGCAAGTCTGGATAGAATGCTCTCGAAGAGTACCAGTACTTGTAGAACTCGATTGACCGGGCATTTGACCTTACGAAACTAAACCCTCCGTTTGGTATATTAGACCCGACATCAGTTGAGTTTCCAGAGTAATGATCACATGCAATCTGAAAATCTGCTTCTGGATAGAAATGTGGGAATGGATCCCTGAACCACATGACATCAGCATCCTGTAAGGAAAAAAAAAACAAAACAAATCTATCAAATATTATTTGAAACATATAGTAAATAATTCATATTAATATAAAACATTAAAATCAAAAGACATAACTGAAAAGAGAGAAGATATTATAAAGTATCTAACCGATTAGATTAAAAAAAAAAAAAACAATAACAAGGCACTGGTATATCAAATGTGGGTATTTCGACCCATTTACCTTAAATGGGTCTATTTGAGTAGTTTTCATCTACAGGGGTCATCTAGCTTAATATTACAGAAGTGTATGTGTAGCGAATTGTGATAAGAGTTTTATGAATAATGCTTCTCACATAGGAGATAGAATCCTTCCCTAATTTGGTAGTTGTTTTAATGTTATAGAAAATTGAATCATACTTTAAGCCATTGATTAATTAGTTTTAAGTTTGAACTAGTAAGCCACGGTTTTTTTGTGACAATTATATTTTATATACCATTTATTAAAATGAAAGCCCTCCACAACATCCTACTTATATGGTCGGAAACGGTTCGAACACGTACATCTTCCCCGGGGAGCCTGAATAGTATAAAAATTAAAAATCATATTTGTTTACTTATATGGTCATATATAAAGACATGTATGCCCTAAGTGCATTGTCATCCATAATTTTACTTCTTTTTATGCAACCTATTATCATCCCATGAGCTCACATCGTATTCATTATCTGTAAGTTATGCTTCATTGATATAAATCATTCACACATGAACATTGAGAGAGAGGATCACCGTAAATAAAAAGTTGTATCCCATTTCAAGCACAGACCGTAAGAAATCAATTCGTCGCCACATCATCTTCAAGTAATCAGGGGTCATAAAAAACGCCTCCTGAGAGAAATCAATCCCTTCAGCAATGAGAGCAAAGCAATGGGTGTGTACACGCTTACATCTCGCAAACGCCTGCTGATCTAGAGCAATGATCACTAAATGATTCAAAAGTTTACTAGTTCGGTAGCCAAGCCTAAAGCTTGCCAAAAACAGATCCAATATTGAATTATTTGGATCTGCCCAAGCCTCATTCAAAGTGGTTAAAATAACTGTATTATCATGCATAGAAGCCTCCTTTAAGACTGTTTCGAGACTAGTATCAGCACTGTCCTACAATAGCAATACATTGAATACATAAGATGTTTAGAATAGTGTGCTGTATGCTACTTCACAAATAACTGCCAATTTATAATTATAATTGCAACATTATATCTAATCTGCATATTCCATAAACTTAATTGCAGAATAGCATAATAGCCATAAAAAGGTGAACAATTAAATTTTACTCTGAATCATCGAATACAGGTTTTAGTGTTTTACTGTATGCACATATTCCTCCATCAAGCCACTAGGTGCATTCAAATTCAAGGAAACATCACAAAATCAAATTTCAAATATAATCTAATTTAACATTATTCAAATTGATTATTTCGTGATATAAACTTACTTCTATAACAAAGCGACACTAACCTAACCAAAATCTACAACAATTCACTACTTACTGCAATCTTATGTATTTATCATAATAACTACACACTATAAAAATCCTAAAACTGTAATAATATCAACATACATAAAATCAAAATTAATATAAAACGACGAATTAGAACAAATACAAACCGATAACGATTCGAACGAAAACACATCGGTTGAGGAGATGAAGTAATCAGAGAGTCGGATCTGGCACGAATCCAAAGCGCTATTTAAAATGAGATAACAAGATACAAACGATATTAACAACAGTGTGGCGGTGCGAGTACGGTGGAGTACGGCGAGGGATTTATTATGTTCATGAAAGAATCGACGCACCATTATTCACCGGAGAACGTCGTTGGTGATGGTTCCGGTGGATTTTCAGTTTCATCGACGATTAGATGGTACCGATTAATTGTTTATATCGATCGATATGAATGTACGGAAGGTGTTGGAAGGGGAAACGGTTAATTACCAAAAAAATAGTGTTGTGTTTAATAAGAGATCAGTGTACAAATTGTAATGTGTAACGTACAAGCTGGTTGATGCAACAACGCATGTGATGAGAGATGGGTGAATATGTCGGTTGCTAGTGAATAGTTGAGACACAATTTTTGTATGAAAACATTTGCGTACTATTTCTCAAAACGACGTCCCATATTATTTTTTTTTTTTTCACCTTTTAAATTAATACGCAATACGATGCGTAAGGTTATCGGATATTCATCCGATCCGGTTCATCTAAATAGATATGGATGATAAGATGATAGAGATATGGATATAGATATGGATGATGTAAAAAATTAGTGGATCGAGTATGATAACAATTTATCATTCATGGATAATTAGATATATTCATTTAACACCCGAAATACATGTATACATATAAATATATATACATATGTACTTAAATATAAGCATATACATTCTCATATCCTTATATATGTGCATTATAAAATATTAAAGTGTTATCAAAATATAGATTGTGAAGATACAGTTATGTGAATATTATTAAACCCATATATCTTACATATCTATGTTTAAAAAACTTTGATGATTTCATTTCATAATAGGAATATTTTTACAAAACTAAACATTCAACAGATATCCATTAACCCGCTTAATCCGACGAATGTAAATATGGATGAATGAATTATATTTAAATGAATATGGATATGGATATGGATATTGATTTTAAAAATTAAATGGATACAGATACAGATATGAATATAGGATCACTTCATCCATATCTGATCCATTACCATAGGTACAATCGTAAATAATAATTCTCTTATGCTACTGTAATTCTGTGAAATATAGACTATTTTTTGTTTTTTTGAAAAGTCAAGGATTTTATTATTAAAAAGAATATACATCATACATATAGATATATACCTTCCCATCAGGCCGGGATTAATTCAACCTGAGCCCACGGTAACTGAAACAGAAATATAAATACATATTTACATCGACCTATTTGAAGCGACCCATCCTAATTCATAAGGACGAATACAATAACATATGATTACATTGCGAGGTATTTGACCTCTATATGATACATTTTACAATCATTGCATTCGTTTTGAAAAGACAAACTTTCATTTCCTCGTAAGTTGACAAACATGCATACAATTTCATAATATCCAAACTATAAATGACTTAATCTGTCATTTATTTAATAATAATCTTTATTGAACTCAATGACTTGAATGCAACGTCTTTCGAAATATGCCATGAATGACTCCAAATAATATCTCTAAATGAGCAAATGCACAACGGAAGATTTCTTTCAAACCTGAGAATAAACATGCTTTCAAGTGTCAACCAAAAGGTTGGTGAGTTCATTAGTTTATCATAAGCATTCTTTTCTATCATTTTAATAGACCACAAGATTTCGGATATATTATTGTACACGTAACCCGAGTACAAAATAGTACGCATAACCTGCGAATTAAAAATCATTCATATGGTGAACACCTGGTACCTGACATTAAGAAATGCATCTAGAATATCCCCAAATATACAGGTACACTCATCTGTATATAAAATCGAAGTACTAAAGCATCCATAACCTGGATGGGGTTCGTTAGGCCCAATAGATCTATGTAACATCCCGACTTTGTTATTCCAAAAACGTACCAAAAAAAAAAAAAAAAAAATTTGTTTCAACACATCTGGACGGCGTCCAGCAAAGAAGACCAGGACGGCGTCCAGAAGATCTGGACGGCGTCCAAATGCACTACCATGGACTGTTTCGGGTTCCAACTTACGTGAGCGAAAAACCCGCTTCCCGACACTTTTTAATCGAAAACCTATATACAACCACCTCATATTAAGTAAAACTAAGAGTTTGCCACAATGAAAACAAGTTTTACGACACCGGGCCCACAATGACCCGTTTTACAAATAATGTAGCGATTTCGACCCATTTAACTCTTTAGACGGATTAGGACTCTATAACCCAACCCAATATCAATAGCATAATCCTGGGGACTATCAAATCCCCAATCCGCGTCCATATATCCAAAGGCTACCCCATCGAGCCCAAGCGCTCCTATGCATCTAGCTTAACAAACTAGCTAGCTTCAGACCACGATACCTGTAAAAAGGTAAACAACGAGAGGGGTAAGCCTAGGCTTAGTGAATGCAATAATTATACACATACATATATGTGATGACCCGGAAATTTCTGATCAAATTTAAACTTAATCTTTGTATGATTAACATTTCTGACGCGATAAGCAAAGTCTGTAAAACTGAATCTAAAAATTTTTGAACTACTTTCATATATTCAAATACCTTTCGGTTGTTTTCGACGATTCGCGAACAATTATATGTAAATAGATACATATATACTATAACTTGAAAAGGTAACAATGTATTAATTGTTTGATACCGTACATTAAACTTATTGGTTTAAATATCTATTTGAATATATATGATAAGTTGAAATATTTATTATTAATATTTATTTATAAATAACTTCCAATGTGTATTTAAAAACTGATTTATGTATATTAAAAAGATATATACATATATATAATTTCAAGTTATTTAGTAAACGATAGTAACATTCGTTTATTGATTCGATTGATATTTAGATAAGTTAACTAAAGCATTTAAGATGAACCAGTAAAACACTAGTTTGCTACAGTATTTTCAAATTGCTACAGTGTTTTCGAAAATTACTATTTGCTACAGTGAATTGCTACAGTAAAAATTGGCTTTGCTACAGTAACTTTGCTACAGTAACTTTGCTACAGTAAAACACTATTTCGAAATGTAAATGTATATATTATATATATATTAACAAATAGCGAGACGATGATTTATAAAAGTAAATGACCAAAACACTCAAATGTATAAGTTATACCTCGAGTGGTATAGTTTATGGATGATTTAAGACTATATTTTGACAAAGGTACGATTCACGAAACGTAAAGTACAAGTTTTCTCAGTATAGGAAAGGACGTTCGAAAAACCGGAACCGGGACATAAGTCGAGTGACGACGTACGACTTATTGGAACGAAAATTACAAGTCAACTATGCACGTAAATTTAATATAATATATAATTAATTATATAAATTATATATATATTATATATAAATATAATATTATGTCGACAAAGATAAAAACAAACGAACCAGGCTGGTGACAGTTGGCCATGCGAT
This sequence comes from Rutidosis leptorrhynchoides, assembly GCF_046630445.1. Classification (NCBI taxonomy): domain Eukaryota; kingdom Viridiplantae; phylum Streptophyta; class Magnoliopsida; order Asterales; family Asteraceae; genus Rutidosis; species Rutidosis leptorrhynchoides. The sequence goes on along the minus strand of NC_092340.1, from coordinate 283,129,768 downwards.
CGCATGGCCGTATGCCCATGAAACCATGCGATCGCATGGTGGGTAATGGTGGCTCAAATCTATAAATTCGCCCGATTTTGTTTCAGTTCTTCATTTTCTTTTATATTTATCTCTGTATTATTATTATTATTATTATTATTATTATTATTATTATTATTATTATTATTATTATTATTATTATTATTATTATTATTATATTATTATTATTAAGATTATTATTATTATTAATCTTAATATTTTTCGTAATATTATACATAAAATATTACGACGAGGTTATGAGCGTGTCACTTTCAAAATGGTTTTCGAGCGGGATAGAGCTAAGGAAATTATGGGTTATTGCCAAGGAGGTTATGGGTAATGTTCGGGGGTATATTTATGAATCAAACATAGTGTTTATCATCTCCGTCGTGTCTACGTACTTTCCTACAATATTGAATCTCAATATTGATACGTAAGCACTCATATTTTATCTTTTATATATTAATTGTGTATCCATGTCTAGTGCTCGAGTATATATATTTATACATGCTTGTATGCTAAATTTTATCGTTAAACAGTTTATGATGAATCACGAATTAAATACATATATTACTGGTAAAAAGTATATGATATGCATGTTTTTGGAAAGCTGGCAAAAAATCAATGACTTTTCATTTAGATATCGAATAGTTTCGATGAACGGATTACGAGATATGATCAACTGAATTATGATTGACGTTAATTGAAATTGCTTTTGAATCTGCAATTAAGATTTAAACAACCTGTTTACAAGATTGATAAAATGGATTTTTAAATATTACCAGCCGAGTAAATGATATCTTATATAAGGCACGTCTCGTTTTGTTAAACTATTGTCAAAATTGACTTTTTGAAACAACATTGGATAACTTTTGTATGTCGATATCGAGCATTAGGATTGTGATACACTATGACCTGACCTAGCTTGATAGACATTTATTGACCAACATATGTTCTCTAGGTTGAGATCTACGGTTATTTGGTAATCCGTGTTTCGATCACATTTTGGTGAACGACTTTATATGCTGCTAAGGTGAGTTTCATTTGCTCCCTTTTTAATTGCTTTTGCAATCTATATTTTTGGGCTGAGAATACATGCACTTTATTTTAAACACAATGGACACAAGTACATACTAAATTCTATACTGAGTTTGAACCGAAAATCCCTTAGCTTTGGTAACTAGTAACTGCCGGTTATAAGAACTGGTGGGCGCGAGTAGTAGTATATGGATCCATAGGGCTTGATATCCCCGTCCGAGCTAGAGCACTAGCCTTTTAACGGACGTATGCTATTTGAGAAGCGTACACGTTGGTTTGCGTGTATTATTAAGATGATTATACAAAGGGTACAAATTATATATACATTAAGTTTAGTTACCAGGGTGCTCAATTTCGTAGAATATTTTGATAAACGTTTCTGGATGAAACAACTGAAATCTTGTGATCCACCTTTATATACAGATTATACGAAACATTAAAACTATGAACTCACCAACCTTTGTGTTGACACTTGTTAGCATGTTTATTCTCAGGTTTCCTAGAAGTCTTCCGCTGTTTGCTTAGATGTTAGACAAGCTATGTGCATGGAGTCTTACATGACATATTTTTCCAAGGAAACGTTGCATTCACCAAATCATCACCATGTATCTTATTTTGACTGCATTGTCAATGGAAGTAATGTTGTAAACTATTATTTATGGTGATTGTCTATATGTAGAAATCGTCAGATGTCGAAAACCTTTGATTTAAATATTCATTTATGGTGTGCCTTTTCAAAAGAATGCAATGTTTACAAAACGTATCATATAGAGGTCAAATACCTCGCAATGAAATCAATGAATGACGTGTTCGTCCATATAGATTTGGAGCGATCGTCACAATATATAATATACCTACTTGCAAACACTTACTCACATACCGCATACATGCTAGCAACACAATTAGCTTATCATCACAAGTACAAAGCTATTAACCTCCAATACCACAAGCTAGCACAACAATAGCATATATATAACTCGAACAATATAATATGCTACACTACAACACAATAACCATGGTTAACCAATCGTACAAGGAACGGTGTTTAAAGACCGTCGGTGTTCACAACAACCATTAGTGCACTTAACACTTCGCACACTAACCCCACGGGTGGCATCTTAACACTTCGATGCTTCACCCCGGGTGGCACCTTAACACTTCTGCACTTCACCCCGAGTGGTGCCTTAACACTTCGACACTTCACTCTTCACCTTACTTGGAGTGGCATCTTAACACATCGATACTTCCCTCCCGAGTGGCGTCTTAACACATCGACACTTCACTCGCCATGTGGACGTGGTGTCTTAGCACATCGACACTTCACATCTCACACTACACAAATAAACACATTATATATCTACGCATATAATTATTCCACTCACCTTATCACGTCGGTGGTGATTTAGCACTTCCGTATGCTTCGAGCAAGGTACCTAATACATAAGTACACATTCAATACACAACTTGTGGAATTAACCACAATACTCACTCTCGAGCATTTAATGACCCAAAAGCATTAAATAACTCACTTACACCCAAAACCGCCCATAAATGGCCAAGACTCATCTTTAATTACTAAAACTAGTGATGTAAGTCTACTAACACCAATTAACACAAACTTAGGGTATTTCATACCCATTTTACCCAATTAGGTCAACCTTAACTCATTTGACCCATTTCAACACTTATACATACCATTTTAGCCAAACATGACCCACTTACAATTCTTCCATCATTAACAAGTGTATTAGTGACTAACCAACACAATTTAACACTTACAACTTCAATTCACATGGCCAAACCCTAGATCATAGCTATTAGGGTTTTCCTTATCTCAACATAACCCAAATTCACCCATTTTACCCCCAAATGGGTCTTACAAGATTCCAACCCTCCTAAAATCACTAATACTAGTGATTATACCCCACTTACAAACCTTAAACATGCTTAAATCATTAACCAACCCAAAACCCGCAAAATATCAAAATAGCTAGTCACAATAAACCCACTTTGTCATCTAAACGGGTTTCACAACTTAAACAAACTCAAACCCTAACTTGAATATCAAATAAACACAATTAAATTCGGAGTTGAGACTTACCAATACTACCAAAATGTAGCCGTGAATGAAAGGAACAACTTTAACTCTCTAGCTTTGACCCGAAACGCTCATCTTCTTCACCAAACCAAGCTTTCTCACTCTAAATTAACCCTCTCACTCTAAAGTAAGATGAGAGTATTTTGTGTGGGTTAGAATGAGCTCCAAATGGAGTTCTAGATCAGTTTTGATGATCGCAAACCGAACCCAAGTGAAAAGACCCAAATACCCCTTTTAATTTGAGTAAAATAGAGCTGCTGGCCCGTCAGGCCTTCTGGACGGCGTCCAAAATGGCTGGACGGCGTCCAACCTTTCACTGGTGGACGGCGTCCCATAATCTGGACGGAGTCCCACTGAACTGAGTCTGAAACTGAACTGTTTTGGTCGTAACTTTCAAACCGTAGCTCCATTTTTGATGAATCAATATCGTTGGAAACGTAATGAGATTTACTATCCAATGGTAAGGTTTTAGAACATCAACTCCAACTTTATTTGGGATCCAAATATACACTTACATGCCTCGTATTTCGAACGTCATTCGAAATAACACGTAACTGAAAAACGGGTGTTACAACTCTCTCCCACTTAAATTGGATCACGTCCTCGTGATCCGCACCTATACTAGAAGTTAAGCACTTCTTCCTCGAACATCTTCACTTCCAATGCAGAGTCACACAAGTAGTAATTGCATCCGCATTCTCGCTTCGTGCACTAATGCATCATAATACAACAATATTGGGTAATCAACCCACGAGTCGAAACAACCGTAACCGTTGCTCCTACGCCGAGTATCCAAACTCGTACCATACACTTCACAATCGTCCTAAGAGTAGAATAATTTACCGACAAACATCGTCGTCACGCCTCATGATCTTACGAAACACAACCAAGCCCGACATCCATAACATCTTCTACAAATCCGAAGATCTAACCACACGCTAATAATCACTAGCGTGCACTACCGCGACAGCGATATCACATACACTCCACGTCCAGAATTTCCATTTAGGAAAATATGAAAAACACCACATATCTCTTCAAGTTCTCTCGCAACAACACGCGATAAGCTACATCCATAACCATATCACCCAATCAATCGATCCGCACACGACCATCCGTCACTGGATTAATCCAGGACAACAATAATACACCATGTGCGGAGCAAAACATCAACACTCGACGCAGGGTTCCTCCTCTAAACCCAACCACACAATCACACAAGACGGCTTCCTAGTAGTAGCAGGAGACTAATCGTATACTAGAGTCCCGTCAATGGCGAATTATCATCACGAAATTTTCGTAATTCGCCACACGACTCACAGAATATTTACCAATGCCGGGTGAACCTTCCTACCTAGACCGTCTGTTAAGGATGGTCTCGATATTTTAATGCAACCTACGGGTCACATTACTAGGGTACACACTCTCGCAAACAAACAACATCCGCGGGGCTCTACGGGAGAAATTCAGAACCGACACTCTCCACCTCACAATCGTCCATAAAGTGGAATGATCCACTGACAATTTCTAAGATCACTTTTCCCGACAGGGAAAAATACAGCATTCTCTACGATATCGAACTCGTTCCCATCCATTAATCCTATCCGCGTTTCTTGACAACCCAGATTTTTCACTAAGAGAGCACCCGCAACGACAGCTTCATTCTCTCACCCCGAGATCTCAAGATTCACATTTGGTCTCGTACCGCACATTGGTACTATACGACCACCTTATATAGGAAGTCTTACACTCCCATCGATCCCATCATCACAATCTTCACGCATAACATTCCTGAAATATAACTCACAATCGTAATGCACGATCTCGAGTCGATATCAAAACCCGTCACTCTTCCTTGTTAGGAACTCCGAATACCTATTGAGTCTTAGCACGGTGCACTCTGACATTTCACTATACAAACACCACCGAAGCTTCCTCGGGCGGCAGTAAAAACCCCCCCACTAAGGATTCAGCCCCATATTCTCACCGCCAAGATGATAACTGTAGTGACCCGAACTTTTCCATGTTTATATATATTAATTGATATTGATATTTACATGATTAAATGTTTCCAACATGTTAAGCAATCAAACTTGTTAAGACTTGATTAATTGAAATATGTTTCATATAGACAATTGACCACCCAAGTTGACCGGTGATTCACGAACGTTAAAACTTGTAAAAACTATATGATGACATATATATGGATATATATATAGTTAACATGATACTATGATAAGTAAACATATCATTAAGTATATTAACAATGAACTACATATGTAAAAACAAGACTACTAACTTAATGATTTTTAAACGAGACATATATGTAACGATTATCGTTGTAAAGACATTTAATGTATATATATCATATTAAGAGATATTCATACATGATAATATCATGATAATATAATAATTTAAAATCTCATTTGATATTATAAACATTGGGTTAACAACATTTAACAAGATCGTTAACCTAAAGGTTTCAAAACAACACTTACATGTAACGACTAACGATGACTTAACGACTCAGTTAAAATGTATATACATGTAGTGTTTTAATATGTATTTATACACTTTTGAAAGACTTCAATACACTTATCAAAATACTTCTACTTAACAAAAATGCTTACAATTACATCCTCGTTCAGTTTCATCAACAATTCTACTCGTATGCACCCGTATTCGTACTCGTACAATACACAGCTTTTAGATGTATGTACTATTGGTATATACACTCCAATGATCAGCTCTTAGCAGCTCATGTGAGTCACCTAACACATGTGGGAACCATCATTTGGCAACTAGCATGAAATATCTCATAAAATTACAAAAATATGAGTAATCATTCATGACTTATTTACATGAAAACAAAATTACATATCCTTTATATCAAATCCATACACCAACGACCAAAAATACCTACAAACACTTTCATTCTTCAATTTTCTTCATCTAATTGATCTCTCTCAAGTTCTATCTTCAAGTTCTAAGTGTTCTTCATAAATTCTAAAAGTTCTAGTTTCATAAAATCAAGAATACTTTCAACTTTGCTAGCTCACTTCCAATCTTGTAAGGTGATCATCCAACCTCAAGAAATCTTTGTTTCTTACAGCAGGTTATCATTCTAATACAAGGTAATAATCATATTCAAACTTTGGTTCAATTTCTATAACTATAACAATCTTATTTCAAGTGATGATCTTACTTGAACTTGTTTTCGTGTCATGATTCTGCTTCAAGAACTTCGAGCCATCCAAGGATCCGTTGAAGCTAAATCCATTTTTCTATTTTCCAGTAGGTTTATCCAAGGAACTTAAGGTAGTAATGATGTTCATAACATCATTCGATTCATACATATAAAGCTATCTTATTCGAAGGTTTAAACTTGTAATCACTAGAACATAGTTTAGTTAATTCTAAACTTGTTCGCAAACAAAAGTTAATCCTTCTAACTTGACTTTTAAAATCAACTAAACACATGTTCTATATCTATATGATATGCTAACTTAATGATTTAAAACCTGGAAACACGAAAAACACCGTAAAACCGGATTTACGCCGTCGTAGTAACACCGCGGGCTGTTTTGGGTTAGTTAATTAAAAACTATGATAAACTTTGATTTAAAAGTTTTTATTCTGAGAAAATGATTTTTATTATGAACATGAAACTATATCCAAAAATTATGGTTAAACTCAAAGTGGAAGTATGTTTTCTAAAATGGTCATCTAGACGTCGTTCTTTCGACTGAAATGACTACCTTTACAAAAATGACTTGTAACTTATTTTTTCGACTATAAACCTATACTTTTTCTATTTAGATTCATAAAATAGAGTTCAATATGAAACCATAGAAATTTGATTCACTCAAAACGGATTTAAAATGAAGAAGTTATGGGTAAAACAAGATTGGATAATTTTTCTCATTTTAGCTACGTGAAAATTGGTAACAAATCTATTCCAACCATAACTTAATCAACTTGTATTGTATATTATGTAATCTTGAGATACCATAGACACGTATACAATGTTTCGACCTATCATGTCGACACATCTATATATATTTCGGAACAACCATAGACACTCTATATGTGAATGTTGGAGTTAGCTATACAGGGTTGAGGTTGATTCCAAAATATATATAGTTTGAGTTGTGATCAATACTGAGATACGTATACACTGGGTCGTGGATTGATTCAAGATAATATTTATCGATTTATTTCTGTACATCTAACTGTGGACAACTAGTTGTAGGTTACTAACGAGGACAGCTGACTTAATAAACTTAAAACATCAAAATATATTAAAAGTGTTGTAAATATATTTTGAACATACTTTGATATATATGTATATATTGTTATAGGTTCGTGAATCCACCAGTGGCCAAGTCTTACTTCCCGACGAAGTAAAAATCTGTGAAAGTGAGTTATAGTCCCACTTTTAAAATCTAATATTTTTGGGATGAGAATACATGCAGGTTTTATAAATGATTTACAAAATAGACACAAGTACGTGAAACTACATTCTATGGTTGAATTATCGAAATCGAATATGCCCCTTTTTATTAAGTCTGGTAATCTAAGAATTAGGGAACAGACACCCTAATTGACGCGAATCCTAAAGATAGATATATTGGGCCTAACAAACCCCATCCAAAGTACCAGATACTTTAGTACTTCGAAATTTATATCATATCCGAAGGGTGTCCCGGAATGATGGGGATATTCTTATATATGCATCTTGTTAATGTCGGTTACCAGGTGTTCACCATATGAATGATTTTTATCTCTATGTATGGGATGTGTATTGAAATATGAAATCTTGTGGTCTATTATTATGATTTGATATATATAGGTTAAACCTATAACTCACCAACATTTTTGTTGACGTTTTAAGCATGTTTATTCTCAGGTGATTATTAAGAGCTTCCGCTGTCGCATACTTAAATAAGGACGAGATTTGGAGTCCATGCTTGTATGATATTGTGTAAAAACTACATTCAAGAAACTTATTTTGTTGTAACATATTTGTATTGTAAACCATTATGTAATGGTCGTGTGTAAACAGGATATTTTAGATTATCATTATTTGATAATCTACGTAAAGCTTTTTAAACCTTTATTGATGAAATAAAGGTTATGGTTTGTTTTAAAATGAATGCAGTCTTTGAAAAACGTCTCATATAGAGGTCAAAACCTCGCAACGAAATCAATTAATATGGAACGTTTTTAATCAATAAGAACGGGACATTTCAGTTGGTATCCGAGCGTTGGTCTTAGAGAACCAGAATTTTGCATTAGTGTGTCTTATCGAGTTTGTTAGGATGCATTAGTGAGTCTGGACTTCGACCGTGTTTACTTGAAAAATGATTGCTTAACAAATTTTGTTGGAAACTATATATTTTTAACATGTGAATATTATGTGATATATTAATCTCTTAACGCGTTTGATATTATGTGATAGATGTCTACCTCTAGAACAAGTCTCATTGACTCACCTAATAATAATGAAGAGTCAAATGTAAATTGGAATGATTCGTGGACTGATTCACAAGTTCCCGAAGAGGAACCGGAAGAAGAGTCGGAACCGGAAGAAGAATCGGAACCGGAAGAAGAATCGGAACCGGATGAAGAAATAGAACCGGTGGGGGAAATAATAAAACGGTTAAGTAAAAGAAAATCCTCAACCAACCGACCAAGGTTAATTATGGTCAATGGTGTTTCCGCCAAGGAAGCAAAATATTGGGAGGATTACCAATTCTCCGATGAATCGGATTCCGACGAGAATTCCGATGATGTTATAGAAATTACCCCAACTGAATTTAAAAAGGCAAAAGAAAATAATAAGGGAAAGGGCATAAAAATAGAGAAATCTAATTCCAACCCCGATGAACTTTATATGTATCGTCAACCCCCGAAGTCCTTAAGTTGTAACAATGACCCGGGAACTTCTAAACCACCGGGTTTTTCTAAACCAATGTGGAAAATTACGGCTCGTATTAGGGGAACATCATATATCCCTAGAAACTTGGCAAAACGAACCAAAACCGAAGAAGAAGAAACAAGCGAGTCGGAATAAGATAGTTGTATTCGTGTGGTGTAATATATGTAATATAGTGTGCTTATGCTTTATGATATATGTAAAAATTGTTTGTATTAATAAGTATTTTTTTTTATGAATCTAACTCTTGTCTATTTTACATTATAAAAACACAAAATGGATAGACAACCCAATATTTTAAGAGACCTACCCGGAGACATGATTGATGAAATCTTGTCTAGAATCGGTCAGAATTCTTCGGCACAACTATTTAAGGCGAGATCAGTTTGTAAGACATTCGAAGAACGTTCCAAGAATGCCTTGGTTTATAAAAGGCTTTCGTTCGAAAGATGGGGGATATCACATTGGGAAATCCATAAGTTACGATGTGTTTACTTTGACGCATATATTGCGGGGAACCCAAATGCTATTTTACGCAATGGGTTAAGAAATTATTTTGACTCAATATATCCGAATATTGGACTTCGTGATTTAGAAAAAGCGGCTAACATGCAACATAAAGAAGCATGTTATGCTTACGGATTAGTAATGTTCGCTTCTCACCAAAGTGAGAACAAGAACATCGGGCTACAACTATTAAACAAAACGTTCCCACAAGTGACGGAGTCGGTAATTGGGGTAAGAAATGAAGTTTTTAGATTGTTACGGGACTGTTGAACATTACGTAACCCTCGTCCCTTTGACGACGTTACAACACGATGTCTTATCAACGGCCATAACGGTTATGTTCCACAAGACCAAGGATGGGAAGTAATCCTAGTAAAACCAGAATGCATGACTTGTTTCTGGACGTATGAATTACGTGTCTTTATTGCCTTTGCTGAACGACTTGTGTACTAGCTAAAATTATCTTCACAACCATCTTGTATCAAATTTATTGTGTGCTATATTTCATGCTATATGTAAAATAAGCGGTATTGTAAGTTTGTAAAATATTGTGTAAAAGTTTGAACGCGAAATATTATTATAATCAGTTTTTCATATAGAATTGTAGTAGTTGAATTGTATATTAGCTACTAAGTATGAACTTAACGGGTAGGTACTACCCGAATTTAAACTTATAAAACGCTAATATGAAGAAAAAGCTTTTATAAATGAGTTCATATTATGCTACGAAATACTATTAACTACTCTTAATATTCTGTATGATTAACTTGTTCCATTTGACTATTTTGAAGGAAATGGCACCCACTACTCGACACACCGTGAATATGAATGAAGAGGAATTCCGTACTTTTCTAGCTTCAAACATAGCCGCAGTACAGGCTGCGCTACATACCAACAATAACCTTGGATCTAGCAGTACAGGAAATCGTGTAGGATGCACCTACAAAGAATTCACTGCCTGCAAACCTTTGGAATTTGATGGAACCGAAGGACCGATCGGATTGAAACGGTGGACCGAGAAGGTCGAATCGGTGTTTGCCATAAGTAAGTGTACTGAAGAGGACAAAGTGAAGTACGCTACGCATACCTTCACAGGTTCTGCGTTAACATGGTGGAATACCTATCTAGAGCAAGTGGGACAAGACGATGCGTACGCACTACCGTGGTCAGCATTCAAGCACTTGATGAACGAGAAATACCGTCCCAGAACCGAGGTCAATAAGCTCAAGACAGAACTTAGAGGGTTACGAACCCAAGGATTTGATATTACCACGTACGAAAGACGATTCACAGAATTGTGCCTATTGTGTCCGGGAGCATTCGAAGATGAGGAAGAGAAGATCGACGCGTTTGTGAAAGGATTACCGGAAAGAATCCAAGAAGATATAAGTTCACACGAGCCCGCCTCCATACATGAGGCATGTAGAATGGCTCACAAACTAGTAAACCAGATTGAAGAAAGAATTAAAGAACAGACTGCTGAAGAGGCCAATGTGAAGCAAGTCAAAAGAAAGTGGGAGGAAAACGGTGATAAGAATCACCAATACAACAACAGCAATTACAACAATAATCGCAACAATTATCCCAACAATCGCAACATCAATCGCAACTACAACAAACGGCCCAACAACAACAACAACAACAACAACAGCAACTACAACAATCATCCCAACAACAATAATAACCGCAACAATAACAACAATCAGAAACAGCTATGCCAAAGGTGTGAAAAGTATCACTCGGGGTTCTGCACCAAATTTTGCAACAAGTGTAAAAGAAATGGTCATAGCGCGGCGAAGTGTGAGGTCTACGGACCAGGGGTTAATAGAACGAAAGGAACAAATGGTGTCGGAACGAGTAATGGCGGAGCAAGTAGTGTCGGAGCAAGTTATGCCAATGTAGTTTGTTATAAATGTGGAAAACCGGGCCACATTATTAGAAATTGCCCGAACCAGGAGAACACGAATGGACAAGGCCACGGAAGAGTTTTCAATATTAATGCGGCAGAGGCACAGGAAGACCCGGAGCTTGTTACGGGTACGTTTCTTATTGACAATAAATCTGCTTACGTTTTATTTGATTCGGGTGCGGATAGAAGCTATATGAGTAGAGATTTTTGTGCTAAATTAAGTTGTCCATTGACGCCTTTGGATAGTAAATTTTTACTCGAATTACCAAATGGTAAATTAATTTCAACAGATAATATATGCCGGAATCGAGAAATTAAACTGGTTAGTGAAACATTTAAGATTGATTTGATACCAGTAGAGTTAGGGAGTTTTGATGTGATAATCGGTATGGACTGGTTGAAAGAAGTGAAAGCAGAGATCGTTTGTTACAAAAATGCAATTCGCATTATACGAGAAAAAGGAAAACCTTTAATGGTGTACGGAGAAAAGGGCAACACGAAGCTACATCTTATTAGTAATTTGAAGGCACAAAAACTAATAAGAAAAGGTTGCTATGCTGTTCTAGCACACGTCGAGAAAGTACAAACTGAAGAAAAGAGCATCAATGATGTTCCCATTGCAAAAGAATTTCCCGATGTATTTCCGAAAGAATTACCGGGATTACCCCCACATCGATCCGTTAAATTTCAAATAGATCTTGTACCAGGAGCTGCACCAATAGCTCGTGCTCCTTACAGACTCGCACCCAGCGAGATGAAAGAACTGCAAAGCCAATTACAAGAACTGTTAGAGCGTGGTTTCATTCGACCAAGCACATCACCGTGGGGAGCTCCTGTTTTGTTTGTCAAGAAGAAAGATGGTACATTCAGGTTGTGTATCGACTACCGAGAGTTGAACAAACTTACCATCAAGAACCGCTACCCACTACCGAGAATTGACGACTTATTTGATCAACTACAAGGCTCGTCTGTTTATTCAAAGATTGACTTACGTTCCGGGTATCATCAAATGCGGGTGAAAGAAGATGATATTCCAAAGACTGCTTTCAGAACACGTTACGGTCATTACGAGTTTATGGTTATGCCGTTTGGTTTAACTAATGCACCAGCTGTGTTCATGGACCTTATGAACCGAGTGTGTGGACCATACCGTGACAAGTTTGTCATTGTTTTCATTGATGACATACTTATTTACTCAAAGAATGACCAAGAACACGGTGAACATTTGAGAAAGGTGTTAGAAGTATTGAGGAAGGAAGAATTGTACGCTAAGTTTTCAAAGTGTGCATTTTGGTTGGAAGAAGTTCAATTCCTCGGTCACATAGTGAACAAAGAAAGTATTAAGCTGGATCCGGCAAAGATAGAAACTGTTGAAAAGTGGGAAACCCCAAAAACTCCGAAACACATACGCCAGTTTTTAGGACTAGCTGGTTACTATAGAAGGTTCATCCAAGACTTTTCCAGAATAGCAAAATCCTTGACTGCATTAACGCATAAAGGGAAGAAATTTGAATGGAATGATGAACAAGAGAAAGCGTTCCAGTTATTGAAGAAAAAGCTAACCACGGCACCTATATTGTCATTGCCTGAAGGGAATGATGATTTTGTGATTTATTGTGACGCATCAAAGCAAGGTCTCGGTTGTGTATTAATGCAACGAACAAAGGTGATTGCTTATGCGTCTAGACAATTGAAGATTCACGAACAAAATTATACGACGCATGATTTGGAATTAGGCGCGGTTGTTTTTGCATTAAAGACTTAGAGGCACTACTTATATGGGGTCAAAAGTATTATATATACCGACCACAAAAGTCTTCAACACATATTTAATCAGAAACAACTGAATATGAGGCAGCGTAGGTGGATTGAATTATTGAATGATTACGACTTTGAGATTCGTTACCACCCGGGGAAGGCAAATGTGGTAGCCGATGCCTTGAGCAGGAAGAACAGAGAACCCATTCGAGTAAAATCTATGAATATAATGATTCATAATAACCTTACTACTCAAATAAAGGAGGCGCAACAAGGAGTTTTAAAAAAGGGAAATTTAAAAGATGAAATACCCAAAGGATCGGAGAAGCATCTTAATATTCGGGAAGACGGAACCCGGTATAGGGCTGAAAGGATTTGGGTACCAAAATTTGGAGATATGAGAGAAATGGTACTTAGAGAAGCTCATAAAACCAGATACTCAATACATCCTGGAACGGGGAAGATGTACAAGGATCTCAAGAAACATTTTTGGTGGCCGGGTATGAAAGCCGATGTTGCTAAATACGTAGGAGAATGTTTGACGTGTTCTAAGGTCAAAGCTGAGCATCAGAAACCATCAGGTCTACTTCAACAACCCGAAATCCCGGAATGGAAATGGGAAAACATTACCATGGATTTCATCACTAAATTGCCAAGGACTGCAAGTGGTTTTGATACTATTTGGGTAATAGTTGATCGTCTCACCAAATCAGCACACTTCCTGCCAATAAGAGAAGATGACAAGATGGAGAAGTTAGCACGGCTGTATTTGAAGGAAGTCGTCTCCAGACATGGAATACCAATCTCTATTATCTCTGATAGGGATGGTAGATTTATTTCAAGATTCTGGCAGACATTACAGCAAGCATTAGGAACTCGTCTAGACATGAGTACTGCCTATCATCCACAAACTGATGGGCAGAGCGAAAGGACGATACAAACGCTTGAAGACATGCTACGAGCATGTGTTATTGATTTTGGAAACAGTTGGGATCGACATCTTAGCAGAATTTTCCTACAACAACAGCTACCATTCAAGCATTGAGATGGCGCCGTTTGAAGCACTTTATGGTAGAAAGTGCAGGTCTCCAATTTGTTGGAGTGAAGTGGGGGATAGACAGATTACGGGTCCGGAGATTATACAAGAAACTACCGAGAAGATCATCCAAATTCAACAACGGTTGAAAACCGCCCAAAGTCGACAAAAGAGCTACGCTGACATTAAAAGAAAAGATATAGAATTTGAAATTGGAGAGATGGTCATGCTTAAAGTTGCACCTTGGAAAGGCGTTGTTCGATTTGGTAAACGAGGGAAATTAAATCCAAGGTATATTGGACCATTCAAGATTATTGATCGTGTCGGACCAGTAGCTTACCGACTTGAGTTACCTCAACAACTCGCGGCTGTACATAACACTTTCCACGTCTCGAATTTGAAGAAATGTTTTGCTAAAGAAGATCTCACTATTCCGTTAGATGAAATCCAAATCAACGAAAAACTTCAATTCATCGAAGAACCCGTCGAAATAATGGATCGTGAGGTTAAAAGACTTAAGCAAAACAAGATACCAATTATTAAGGTTCGATGGAATGCTCGTAGAGGACCCGAGTTCACCTGGGAGCGTGAGGATCAGATGAAGAAGAAATACCCGCATCTTTTTCCAGAAGATTCGTCAACACCTTCAACAGCTTAAAATTTCGGGACGAAATTTATTTAACGGGTAGGTACTGTAGTGACCCGAACTTTTCCATGTTTATATATATATTAATTGATATTGATATTTACATGATTAAATGTTTCCAACATGTTAAGCAATCAAACTTGTTAAGACTTGATTAATTGAAATATGTTTCATATAGACAATTGACCACCCAAGTTGACCGGTGATTCACGAACGTTAAAACTTGTAAAAACTATATGATGACATATATATGGATATATATATAGTTAACATGATACTATGATAAGTAAACATATCATTAAGTATATTAACAATGAACTACATATGTAAAAACAAGACTACTAACTTAATGATTTTTAAACGAGACACATATGTAACGATTATCGTTGTAAAGACATTTAATGTATATATATCATATTAAGAGATATTCATACATGATAATATCATGATAATATAATAATTTAAAATCTCATTTGATATTATAAACATTGGGATAACAACATTTAACAAGATCGTTAACCTAAAGGTTTCAAAACAACACTTACATGTAACGACTAACGATGACTTAACGACTCAGTTAAAATGTATATACATGTAGTGTTTTAATATGTATTTATACACTTTTGAAAGACTTCAATACACTTATCAAAATACTTCTACTTAACAAAAATGCTTACAATTACATCCTCGTTCAGTTTCATCAACAATTCTACTCGTATGCACCCGTATTCGTACTCGTACAATACACAGCTTTTAGATGTATGTACTATTGGTATATACACTCTAATGATCAGCTCTTAGCAGCCCATGTGAGTTACCTAACACATGTGAGAACCATCATTTGGCAACTAGCATGAAATATCTCATAAAATTATAAAAATATGAGTAATCATTCATGACTTATTTACATGAAAACAAAATTACATATCCTTTATATCTAATCCATACACCAACGACCAAAAACACCTACAAACACTTTCATTCTTCAATTTTCTTCATCTAATTGATCTCTCTCAAGTTCTATCTTCAAGTTCTAAGTGTTCTTCATAAATTCCAAAAGTTCTAGTTTCATAAAATCAAGAATACTTTTAAGTTTGCTAGCTCACTTCCAATCTTGTAAGGTGATCATCCAACCTCAAGAAATCTTTGTTTCTTACAGTAGGTTATCATTCTAATACAAGGTAATAATCATATTCAAACTTTGGTTCAATTTCTATAACTATAACAATCTTATTTCAAGTGATGATCTTACTTGAACTTGTTTTCGTGTCATGATTCTGCTTCAAGAACTTCGAGCCATCCAAGTATCCGTTGAAGCTAAATCCATTTTCCTCTTTTCCAGTAGGTTTATCCAAGGAACTTAAGGTAGTAATGATGTTCATAACATCATTCGATTCAAACATATAAAGCTATCTTATTCGAAGGTTTAAACTTGTAATCACTAGAACATAGTTTAGTTAATTCTATACTTGTTCGCAAACAAAAGTTAATCCTTCTAACTTGACTTTTAAAATCAACTAAACACATGTTCTATATCTATATGATATGCTAACTTAATGATTTAAAACCTAGAAACACGAAAAACACCGTAAAACCGGATTTACGCCGTCGTAGTAACACCGCGGGCTGTTTTGGGTTAGTTAATTAAAAACTATGATAAACTTTGATTTAAAAGTTGTTATTCTGAGAAAATGATTTTTATTATGAACATGAAACTATATCCAAAAATTATGGTTAAACTCAAAGTGGAAGTATGTTTTCTAAAATGGTCATCTAGACGTCGTTCTTTCGACTGAAATGACTACCTTTATAAAAATGACTTGTAACTTATTTTTCCGACTATAAACCTATACTTTTTCTGTTTAGATTCATAAAATATAGTTCAATATGAAACCATAGCAATTTGATTCACTCAAAACAGATTTAAAATGAAGAAGTTATGGGTAAAACAAGATTGGATAATTTTTCTCATTTTAGCTACGTGAAAATTGGTAACAAATCTATTCCAACCATAACTTAATCAACTTGTATTGTATATTATGTAATCTTGAGATACCATAGACACGTATACAATGTTTTGACCTATCATGTCGACACATCTATATATATTTCGGAACAACCATAGACACTCTATATGTGAATGTTGGAGTTAGCTATACAGGGTTGAGGTTGATTCCAAAATATATATAGTTTGAGTTGTGATCAATACTGAGATACGTATACACTGGGTCGTGGATTGATTCAAGATAATATTTATCGATTTATTTCTGTACATCTAACTGTGGACAACTAGTTGTAGGTTACTAACGAGGACAGCTGACTTAATAAACTTAAAACATCAAAATATATTAAAAGTGTTGTAAATATATTTTAAACATACTTTGATATATATGTATATATTGTTATAGGTTCGTGAATCAACCAGTGGCCAAGTCTTACTTCCCGACGAAGTAAAAATCTGTGAAAGTGAGTTATAGTCCCACTTTTAAAATCTAATATTTTTGGGATGAGAATACATGCAGGTTTTATAAATGATTTACAAAATAGACACAAGTACGTGAAACTACATTCTATGGTTGAATTATCGAAATCGAATATGCCCCTTTTTATTAAGTCTGGTAATCTAAGAATTAGGGAACAGACACCCTAATTGACGCGAATCCTAAAGATAGATCTATTGGGCCTAACAAACCCCATCCAAAGTACCGGATGCTTTAGTACTTCAAAATTTATATCATATCCGAAGGGTGTCCCGGAATGATGGGGATATTCTTATATATGCATCTTGTTAATGTCGGTTACCAGGTGTTCACCATATGAATGATTTTTATCTCTATGTATGGGATGTGTATTGAAATATGAAATCTTGTGGTCTATTATTATGATTTGATATATATAGGTTAAACCTATAACTCACCAACATTTTTGTTGACGTTTTAAGCATGTTTATTCTCAGGTGATTATTAAGAGCTTCCGATGTCGCATACTTAAATAAGGACGAGATTTGGAGTCCATGCTTGTATGATATTGTGTAAAAACTGCATTCAAGAAACTTATTTTGTTGTAACATATTTGTATTGTAAACCATTATGTAATGGTCGTGTGTAAACAGGATATTTTAGATTATCATTATTTGATAATCTACGTAAAGCTTTTTAAACCTTTATTGATGAAATAAAGGTTATGGTTTGTTTTAAAATGAATGCAGTCTTTGAAAAACGTCTCATATAGAGGTCAAAACCTCGCAACGAAATCAATTAATATGGAACGTTTTTAATCAATAAGAACGGGACATTTCAATAACATCCCGCGAAATTGTCGTTCCACGAAACACGTGACCATTCTCATCATTGGTCATATACTCCACATTACTCCGAATTCACTCCAGGCTCTCAGAGCCGACATATACATTCACTTGGAATGTCGTACACGCGACGACATCACACCTTCATACCACAATTCACAGTCAACCGTCTTAATCGTTCGCAAAGCGAACTCCACCAAAGTCCTACACACGCCTCTAAGCCTAGGCATATGCCACTCCGCTTAATCAGTTGTGAATCTCAGTCGAGATCACTGCCCTTTCACACAACGAACCTTTATCAACAATTGCTCACTCTCATGGAGAAGAGTGACCAATTCCGACACCATAATTGTGTCCACCACAATATCAATACTTCATCATACCCTTCAGACTATCCGACCATTAAGTCCGTCACCGGCTCACCGGTCATCTTTACCCGTCGATCACTTAAGAGCAACGAGATTCTCTCACCTGTCACTTCATAAGAAGTATTCATCACAATGCTCTTAAACTTTGACTTTCGCAACCGTCGAATTTACTATCACCCGTCGATCGCTGTTATAATCACCTATGCTTCCAAGGGTATCTCACGGGCACCCTAAGCACAAAGTGATCACACCACTACCGGAGTTGAACATTACACTAGCAGGTATAAAAAGGCACCTGACGCACTGTCATGCAAACTCCCATCGCAGCCTATCGAGATTTAGGAACTCGATCCTTGGGTTTCATACACCCGATATCACCTACCTCTCGATAATAATGACTTGAGGTCATACCTTCCCGAAAAACCTTACGATTTATTATCTTATCGAAAGTTTCTACCGATCACACGCTACTCGCAATTTTCCACAAGGCCAAATGATATAGCCTAACGAAACCTTCCGTCTAATGCTAAGAGCTGCTTGGAACACCAAGTCTTACACCCTTCCAAATGTCGACACAACCACTACAACAAGGGATATTCCGTTAGGAATGTTACCCTATAATCCATGACACGCTAACACACTGACGCAATCACAATCATCGCCATACGGGTCTCACTCACATGAGTTTAATGACCCAAGGATTCCTCGGTTCGCCAATTCCAAGGCGACTCACAACTAGAATCCTAACACGATTCTCTAACCACACACTCTACCGAGTGTAAACCAATTCTACAATCATTAGACTTGCTACGTCCCATTAGGGGATTCAAGTCATCTTCGCACACACATACTCACTAATCGGTTATCCTAGTTACGATGGGTAACTACAACCAATGACAATCTCAATAATGCACCCACCACGTAGGGTGACTAAATACGCGCCGAACTCGTGAGTTGGCTCACTCACTTAACTAACCGAATCCACCGTAACAATTTTCGACTCACAACGAATCCGATGTGACAACAAGCACATCACCCGAGACTACTATAACCTAGGAACCAATAAAAGATTCCTAACTCGTCCCGATTCTACCCCAACCATGCCACGTTTCCTCTGCTCGGTTCTCGTCATGTCATGCTTAGTGTCAAGATGCGGTTTCGTAATAATGGTGATCATTCACTATTACAAATGCGTACCTTACCATTTCCACATGGTCACGCAAAGTACTTTACCCGGACTGACGCAACATTTACACAAAACAACACGCGATAACTCCTAGTACCCGAATGACCCAAGTCCTTATCGTGAACTTGATCACTCAAAACTGCCAAACATACGAATCTCTCCAATAGATTCATCTCTAGGATACCGCACAAAAGATACCTGTATATATATACACATATATACAATATAATAATAGATATACACAAGTACACCGCAACAACAAGTCAACCTACAACCTAGGTGACTATCACTGAAACAACGTCCAAGTTCGCCTACTTACATTGGGCACTATCTGTCTAAGGCACTAATTTACACACGAAATAAGGCCCCACATAATCACATTTTGGACAAAAACAAGTCCTAGTTAGTCACCTACTCTAAGGCACTAACAAATCTCATTCCGACCCGTATTCCTACAAGTCCCGCAAATAATGCATAATCGTCAATAAGTCTAAGACTAGGCACCTATTCCAAGGTCACCTAATTCCCTTAGACTATGCTCTGATACCACTTGTAACATCCCGACTTTGTTATTCCAAAAACGTACCAAAAAAAAATTTGTTTCAACACATCTGGACGGCGTCCAATTATCTGGACGGCGTCCAGCAAAGAAGACCAGGACGGCGTCAAGAAGATCTGTACGGCGTCCAAATGCACTACCAGGGATTGTTTCGGGTTCCAACTACGTGAGCGAAAAACCCGCTTCCCGACACTTTTTAATCGAAAACCTATATACAACCACCTCATATTAAGTAAAACTAAGAGTTTGCCACAATGAAAAAAAGTTTTACGACACCGGGCCCACAATGACCCGTTTTACAAATAATGTAGCGATTTCGACCCATTTAACTCTTTAGACGGATTAGGACTCTATAACCCAACCCAATACCAAGAGCATAATCCTGGGGATTATCAAATCCCCAATCCGCATCCATATATCCAAAGGCTACCCCATCGAGCCCAAGCGCTCCTATGCATCTAGCTTAACAAACTAGCTAGCTTCAGACCACGATACCTGTAAAAAGGTAAACAACGAGAGGGGTAAGCCTAGACTTAGTGAATGCAATAATTATACACATACATATATAATATACTTACTTGCAAACACTTACTCACATACCGCATACATGCTAGCAACACAATTAGCTTATCATCACAAGTACAAAGCTATTAACCTCCAATACCACAAGCTAGCACAACAATAGCATATATATAACTCGAACAATATAATATGCTACACTACAACACAATAACCATGGTTAACCAATCGTACAAGGAACGGTGTTTAAAGACCGTCGGTGTTCACAACAACCATTAGTGCACTTAACACTTCGTACACTAACCCTACGGGTGGCATCTCAACACTTCGATGCTTCACCCCGGGTGGCACCTTAACACTTCGGCACTTCACCCCGAATGGTGTCTTAACACTTTGACACTTCACTCTTCACCTTACTTGGAGTGGCATCTTAACACATCGATACTTCCCTCCCGAGTGGTGTCTTAACACATCGACACTTCACTCGCCATGTGGACGTGGTGTCTTAGCACATCGACACTTCACATCTCACACTACACAAATAAACACATTATATATCTACGCATATAATTATTCCACTCACCTTATCACGTCGGTGGTGATTTAGCACTTCCGTATGCTTCGAGCAAGGTACCTAATACATAAGTACACATTCAATACAAAACTTGTGGAATTAACCACAATACTCACTCTCGAGCATTTAATGACCTAAAAGCATTAAATAACTCACTTACACCCAAAACAGCCCATAAATGGCCAAGACTCATCTTTAATTACTAAAACTAGTGATGTAAGTCTACTAACACCAATTAACACAAACTTAGGGTATTTCATACCCATTTTACCCAATTAGGTCAACCTTAACTCATTTGACCCATTTCAACACTTATACATACCATTTTAGCCAAACATGACCCATTTACAATTCTTCCATCATTAACAAGTGTATTAGTGACTAACCAACACAATTTAACACTTACAACTTCAATTCACATGGCCAAACCCTAGATCATAGCTATTAGGGTTTTTCTTATCTCAACATAACCCAAATTCACCAATTTTACCCCCAAATGGGTCTTACAAGATTCCAACCCTCCTAAAATCACTAATACTAGTGATTATACCCCACTTACAAACCTTAAACATGCTTAAATCATTAACCAACCCAAAACCCGCAAAATATCAAAATAGCTAGTCACAATAAACCCACTTTGTCATCTAAACGGGTTTCATAACTTAAACAAACTCAAACCCTAACTTAAATATCAAATAAACACAATGAAATTCGGAGTTGAGACTTACCAATACTACCAAAATGTAGCCGTGAATGAAAGGAACAACTTTAACTCTCGAGCTTTGACCCGAAACGCTCATCTTCTTCACCAAACCAAGCTTTCTCACTCTAAATTAACCCTCTCACTCCAAAGTAAGATGAAAGTGTTTAGTGTGGGTGAGAATGAGCTCTAAATAGAGTTCTAGATCAGTTTTGATGATCCCAAACCGAACCCAAGTGAAAAGACCCAAATACCCCTTTTAATTTGAGTAAAATAGAGCTGCTGGCCCGTCAGGCCTTCTGGACGGCGTCCAAAATGGCTGGACGGCGTCCAACCTTTCACTGGTGGACGGCGTCCCATAATCTGGATGGAGTCCCACTGAACTGAGTCTGAAACTGAACTGTTTTGGTCGTAACTTTCAAACCGTAGCTCCGTTTTTGATGAATCAAATATCGTTGAAAACGTAATGAGATTTACTATCCAATGGTAAGGTTTTAGAACATCAACTCCAACTTTATTTGGGATCCAAATATACACTTACATGCCTCGTATTTCGAACGTCATTCGAAATAACACGTAACTTAAAAACGGGTGTTACAATCTATCTTTAGGATTCGCGTCAATTTGGGGGGTATGTTCCCAAATTCTTAGGCTACCAAGCTAAAAAGGGTGATATCCGGTATAATAATTCAACCATAGAATGTAGTTTCATTACTTGTGTCTTTTCGTAAAACAGTTATAAAAGCAGCGCATGTATTCTCAGTCTCAAAAATATATATAAAAAGGGAGTAATGAAACTCACAATACTGTATTTCGTAGCAATAATGCATATGACGGCACTGAACAAGTGCATGATTGGCCTTAGATTCACAAACCTATATTAATTATATATATTTATATGTTGATCAATATTTGTCTAACAATTTAGGTCAGGTCATACTGTATCACAATCCTAATGCTCGAGACTGATATGCAAAAGTCAACAAAGGTCAACTTGACCCAAAATGACTTTAAAAATCTATACATGATTATTATATAACTTAAATATAGTTATTTTATATATTTAAATATATTTAATAGATTTTATTAGAGTAAATAATATAAATTATTTATTAATAAATAAAAATTTATATTAAAATCTATATATATAATAAAAAATATACTTTATATAAATTTATAAAGTTCACTTAATATCATAAAAATATAGTGATATGTATTATTATATTACGTGTGGTAAAAATATCTTTGTATCACATATTTATTTGATAAGATAATATTAATAATAATAATAATAATAATAAATAAAAGTTGTATTATTTTGTAATAATAATAATTACTATTATTATTCTAATAATAATAACAATATTTATATTTACTAATAATGATATTAATTATGAAAAATGATAATTCTAATCATGGTAATTTTTAATAATTACGAAACTTTTTAATATTAACTTTAAAATAATATTTTATATTAAATAATAATTCCTATTCAAAATGATAATTTTTAATAATAATAATACTAAAATGATAATAATAATGATATTTTATAATTACAATGATATTTCTATTAAAATGATAATTTTTGATAAAATGGTAGTTTAATATTAACGATACTTTTAATAATTATAATTATGATAAAAATAATAAAAACGATAATTTTATCTAAATCAATATATTACAATATTTTAATTTCATCATGATACTCATACTCATTATTTCCTAATTGATTTGTTTAATAGCTTTTAATTCTCTTTATATCGCATTTATAATAATGATAATAATAACAATCATAATAATTAGATGATACTAATATTAGTTTTTTAATGATAATAATAACAATCATAATAATTAGATGATACTAATATTATTTTTTAATGATAATAATATTAATAATAATAAACATTAATGATAATACTAATAACTATTTTAATGATAATAATAATAATAATAATAATAATAATAATAATAATAATAATAATAATAATAATAATAATAATAATAATAATAATAATAATAATAATAATGTTAATAATAATCTTAATGATAATAACGATAGTAATACTAATAAAAATGACAATTTTTAATGATAACACTTATAACGATAATGATAATAATAATAATAAAAATTATTAGATAATAATAATAACGAAGATAATAACGACGATAGTAATAATAATAACCATTTTAACAATAATACTTAAAATTATAGATAATTCAATTAACTATATCTTTTAATCCGTTCATCGAAACCATACGCTTTCTAAATGAAAATTTATTAATTTTTCGCCAGCTTTTCAACGACATGCATATCATATACCTTATCTCAAACGCATATGTATCAAATTCGTGATTTATCATAAACTATCTAACGACAAAAATTAAACATGCAAACATGCATAATCATATATACTCGAGCACTAGTCAGGGATATACTATTAATATAAAAAGTTAAGTTATGAGTGTTCACGTATCAATATTGTGATTCAATATTGCAGGAAAGTACGCAACGGAAATGATAAACACTAGATTGACCTCACGAGCATACCCCCGAACAATACCCATAACCTCCATACAGGGGCGGAACTTAGTTATATTCGGAGGGGGTGCCCGCCCCCTCCGGATTTGGAAAAAAAAAAATTTACTCTAATTTTTTTTTTACTAACAAATAAGGTTTTTTTTAGTGTTTACCCTCCTGGCATTGAAACTTTTATTAAATTCTTACATTCGCCCCACCTGTGTCCGGGTTCAAGTTCCGCCACTGCCTCCATAGCTATAACCCATAATTTTCTTACCTTTAACCCGCTCGAAAAACTCGTTTTGAAATAACTCGCTCATAACCTCATCGTAGTATTTTATGTATAATACTAATAATACTACTACTAATATTAATATATATAGATTAATAATAATAATAATAATAATCTTCTCTATATATTAAAGCAGAGTCTAAATTAGTTAAGATAAAAAAAAGATTCTTTCAAAAATAAATCTCAACCTTACAACAAGAATATTTTAAACAAATCTGATGGCTCACATTCATCTATATTAAGAATTGTCTCTTTCATATTAGATTTTAATACCGTTCCCATTATGCCCCTAAATTAACTCACCATCTAAAATTACGGGAGAAGTTATTCTATCAATCAAAACCGCCAGACCATATTGAATTGAATAACACAATTAACTCACATTCTTTCACTTCATACCCAAATAAATCCCTAGAAATCGTTGAATCCCTTCACCTTCAACAATAAAATACAGTTCCTTATATACACATATGCGGTTTAGAAATCAAGAGTTTCCTTTGAATATTTTTTGTCTAGGGTTCATATGTGTCGTGCAAAAGAGCCAGCAGTTTCTGGAGATGATTCTCAATGTTATCATTGAATATTGAAAATCAAATATAAATCGAGGTATTAATTCGTCCAAATATCATTTTTTGTTAGTTTGATTTCCAACCATCAAATCATTCTTACTATTTTAATCATCACTCATGAATCTGATTTATCAATTGGTTATTCTTCTTCTCTTCGCGAATTAACCCTAGGTATGTGATTCATTGTAATCGATATGTTTTGATTCAACACTTACTGTTAAGTTAAGTGTATCGGCTTATCTAATATTTTTTGGTTAAATCATCAATCGAGTTACTTACTCTCATTTGTGAGATTGATATTTGTGTAGGGTTCACGTTCAGAATGTTTAATTGGAATAACTTGCTCATTGATACAGGTATGACACGTATTCCATTGATGATTCTAATCTCTATTAGAAGTACATTTAAAGAACATGAATTTTTTTTTTAAAAATGGTTCATGTATCTGATTTAATCTTTAGAAGTGTTATAAGATTTATGTTGGTTATAATTTGTGGTCACTGACGAATGTAATTGATTCTGAAATTCAACCATTTTTCACATGATTATTTTAGAGTATTGCAACTTATTTTAAATTGTGGTAACGGTTAATTTGCAAATGCTATCCCCGATTTACAGGATCAATTACAAAATCATTTCAATCATCATTAAACTCAAAATCAATTACCACAACAATCACAAGTGTAACTGGTAATGTCCTTGAATTGACTACCATTATTTAATCGACTTTTGCTGATTGATCTTACTTTAATTCTTCATACTTTATATTTTATATCTTCCTGAGTGGGAATATTGTTCTGAATGTGGCGTCAAGTGGAATTAGATAAACTTATTTTCTTTCTCTTATATTTTTCAGCGGTTATGCATCTGCTTTAGTTTATCTAAAGTATTATCTAAAAAAAAAATTAGATAATACTAATTACCATTACAAATATATATAAAAATGAAACGGGTTGAAATTCGACGCAATTAAGTTTAAGCGTCTCTTAGATATTCGCCCATTGTCGGGTTTGAAGATAAAGATGGGAAACAAATGTTACTACGTCATGAGTTGAAGATAATCACCACTGATTAAAGAATACGAAATTTATGAGAATTGCCACTGAATAAGGTTCATGTAGGTGGCTCATGCTTAAATGACTTTATCTGTAATATTAAAAATGTACCATTTGTATACTAATTTGGCTTTGGATAGTGAACACAAAGATAAGTTTGATTAAATAATGATATGTATTTACTAATTTGGCTTTGGCCTACTTGAAAATATTTTTTGTATTTATATAGATGATGCTATCTATATTCCAATGGGTGCTCTTTTGTCAAGATTTTGTCCTTTTAATATCAACTTAAAGCAACCTTCTGAATTTTTGCACCTTATGAAGGTGCTAAAGATTAATGTTTAAAGTTGTGTAAATGTACGCTGCATATGATTCGATGGTGAATGTGGCTAGCACATGGCTGATGGAAGTAGTGGTGAAATGGTATGCTAAAAATAGAATCTTCAGTTTGTTTATGTCGTCAGATGTTACATCCATTTATACCTTTTAAAAATGCCAATATTTTGGAGGTCAACCTCTCATTGCTCTTCGGATCTTCAGACCCAGATGAAAATTACTTGTCGTTTGTAGTAAGGTATGCCTGGTAACATTAGTGTAGAATATCTTAATAGTTTGAATATATTGTATCTATATATTTGAAGCATTATTTCAATTACAAGTGCATGATTTGGTTTGTTGTAGAAACTCGCTTTCAATGTTCGAGAGTGCAACGAAGTTGAAGGATGTTGAGGCAAAGAAAGCTTTATGTTGTGTCATTGGAACTTGTGCGACCAAATACCACTTTTTGGCTCAATCATATGCATCAATTCTTCACTTTCTTCATAAACATGCTTTTTCTGTTATTCACTTGGCTGATGTTGCTGCTTGGGTAGAGAAAATATATGATGATGGAAGTCTGGCTATATCTCTTGTCAGAGAAATCGGGAGAACTAACCTAAAAGATTATGTGAAAGACACTGTTGGAGCTGAAAATATTCGGAGGTTTCTTGTAGAGCTTGCTGACTAAGAGACTTCATTTTCGAGGTGGGTAAATCCTAACAAATAATTTGTTAAAGGGAGTATTAAGTAATCAGATTTCTTGTGTATAATTTGTTTCAGTCCCTCCCTTACAGCAGTGTTTGTTTTTATGCTTCTTATGGCATCTTGAGTGAAGGTGACCTTCATCAAATTCCTATTGTATGCATTCAATTTTGAAATCTCATATTGTATGCATTTAACTTTTTAAATTGTTCTATTGTATGCAATCCATGACTTATTATTCAGGTAACAGGTTACTAAAGTTAATTTTTTGACGTAATTAGTCCCTCAGCATAACGAAATCAAAATAAACATCAATTTATTTAACGAAATCATAACGAACCTTGATCTTCTTCATCTTCATCTCTATTCTTCATCTTCATCTCTATTCTTCAACTTCACCTCTAATATTGCATTTTAAATGTTTTTGGGAATCTTAAACATGATAGGCACGAGCTAAATTAAATTAACCACTACTTCATCAAATTATTGATAACAATCAAGAAAAAGGATTATTAAACATGATAGGCAAGAACTATTGTATTACTCATAAACTGCTACGGCTGCTATTGTTTGCTGTTTATAAATACACATCGCACACCACATAAAAAACAACTGTGATCAATCCAAAAACGCAAATGAACACGAAATCGAAAGCTAGAAGTTACACCAACAGTTGTATCAGAGCGTAAGAGGTCTTCCTCATCGATCCAAAGCTTTGATTTCGTGTTTAATTTGTTAAAAATCGATTTTAGATCTCGTATTGACTTTTATTGACTTTTAAGTGGTTTTGTTTTCAAATTGTTTTAGTGAAATCTGAAAAAGTAGAAAAATCATCATCATCTCGTGATCATTTCTTCGAAATTTCATAGTCTAATTCATCCATTTAATACACAAACGATCTCATTTTCTATTCAAAAATTTTGAATCTGAAATCGAGTGTTCTAGCTTTTTTGATCTTGTTTATGGAAAAAGTAAAAATGAGGAAGTATTAGGATTAATCATACACTTCTTTTTGCAAATTCTCATGTTTTAATTATGAATTTTGGTACACTTTTGAACATAGCCGCCGTGAACCACCACTATCGACGCCATGCTGCCGGATTACTCAAACACCATCAAGTTGCTCGATTTGGTTTTCAGATCTTGCTCGATTGATCGGAACTGGTGGTGGAGATGAAGAAGACGAGGAAGAAGAAATGGCACTGGTTGTGAAGGTGCGTGAAGGTGAACAACGGCAGGTGATGGTGGCGACAATACGATGTGAAGCTCTGTTGGGAAGTTTAGTTGGGAGATAAATTGTTACAAGGTTCACTTTCTTATTTTCAAAGTTTCATTTTTAATGAAATGTAGAAAATTGCAAAAATTGTAATGCGTCTGAAAATTGTAAAAAAAAAAAAAAAAAAAAAAAAAATCCCTCATAAGATGTTTGGGGTTACCATTTTGTAAATATCTAATGGAAGGAAGATGAAGATTTAACAAACATGACGAAGTGACCAATGAAATTAGAATTTACAAACATGAAGGACTAAAAATGTAAATATCTAATTGAAGGTTACCTATTATAACAGGTTAAATACATACAATAGAACAATTTAGAAAGTTAAATGCATACAATAGGAGATTTCAAAGTTGGATGCATACAATAGAAATTTGATGAAAGTTCAATGCATTTTCATATACTTTTCCCTTTAATAATCTTCAGTTTCAATATATAATGTACATCATGTTGACTTATATGTTTCACAGTGATCAAATAAGGTTAGAAATCATTGATGGAAAGGTGTTTAATATGTTAGAAGTATTGTGTGAATCTTTAGTTAGTGAGTATATTATGTGCTAGCAAAGATTTTGGGCTTGAGGTGGTCAACTATGAAATAGTTGAGAATTTATGATGATTTTTTGGTCATGGGTTGGCTGGTGAATAACTTCATATGATCATATATTAATATGTAAAGAGACGAATTATGGGATGCAAATATGCTTTTTCATTACTATCATGGAGTTTTTAAGATGGTGGTTAATAAGAGGTACGCGTACCAGGATTGACTACAGATGATTACTTTACAAGGTGACTTATGGTAATACATATGGCTCATCTTTTGTTAGTCGCTATTAACTTAGTAAAAAATAAGTTACAATCAGATATTGAAACAACTTTTTCTGTAATTCACATTAGAATACTACCATGATATTTAAAAATGTGCTTTTATCTTGCTATTAATGTTATCATTTTTGATATTTAAAATCTTCCATAATATTGATCCTTATTTTGCATATAATGATATAAATCTATATTATTCGTAACATGCTTATGAAATCAATTGTTCACACTGTTCAATTATAAAAATTTTATTTTCTTATCCCGCGAATTAGCGGGTATTAAACTAGTAATAATTGAAAATGGGATGGTAAGTTGTAGGTTATCAACTTTTTGATCACGTATATTTAAATTTATATGTTATATTAAGAAATTAATAACTTAAAAGTTTTGATTATAATAATAAATATTTTTTGTGTTCTAGAGATAACCTTCCTAGCAACAACCACATTTACATTGAGCCCCCACTAGCGAGTAAAACCACTGGGAGACGAGCCCCTCGAGCGACGAGACCCGTAACCAGTGGCGGAGCTTGAAGGTTGTGGTTGGAGCGACGAGACCCCACACACAATGATGTTTGCTTAATCTTGATGGCTACTAATCGAGCCTAAATTCGATTATGCTAATCGAAATTAGTTCGGGTGCAATGAGAGTGAAGATTGAAGTTTTCTGGAATTTTAAGAAACCTTATGATCGTCTTCCATTCATTACGAATGGTCAATCACCACGTCCCGATCTTGTTTATACCTTAAATCATATGAAAAGTAATTATTCAATGGCTTGAAAAATCTTAGGTTCAACAACCTCCAACTGAAGACACAAGCTTCCTATTTATAGTTTTCGAATCACTGCACACTGCGCTTGCAAACGTTAATCTTTGCGCCTTATGTGTTATCTTTGTAATTATTCGCACAATTTCATACATTGAAGTTAGAACGTTATCCATGCGCAATCATTAATTATTGCGGTGTATGCGCGATACTTATATCATTGCGCCAAATATGTGTACATTTACACATATAATCAGCTACCATATTGACTTAATAGCAAGACAAACAACAAAATTAATATCAAGTACAGATGGTATATAACCAAACCATATATGTACATAAACAGAACATTAAATTGTACATAAACAGAACATTAAATACCAGACTCCAGTGAAGTTACTAAAAAGATCAAAGGAGATTCTAGAAGTTGATATCAAAACTATTCAATCCCATGTAACCGAAATCATCGAATTGGCTAGCCCTGACTCGTCAAAAGTTGACTTTTTCTCATAGTCCAAATCCTTCACAGCACCCGGGATCGCATGAGTCAACCGAATCGTCTTTTCTTCACTATTCTCCAAGTTGGCATAACAAAATGACCACAACAACTGTAACCCACAAACAAATCATGTTCACAATCCAATAAAAAGTCAAACACAGATAGTCAACGGTAAAAACTCAAAGTCAAAGGTCAAAGAATGTTACTTGTATGGCATCAGAACGTAAAAAGTTCCTCTGAAGCCTGCGTCCGTTTGGAAGACGAACTCCGACCCTGCAAAGTAAACTCCTATCAACCTTAGGTTCTTCTGGCAATGGTGGATAAGTAGGTTTTTCAGATTTTAGGGTTTCATTTTTTGTATTTGCAGTTTCAGAATCGTTTGAAGGTTCTTCGATGATGTTTTTCGTTGTATCCATAGATAATGCAGGTGCCATCTGCATGTCTTCATCTTCTTTTACTTCACTAGCTCCATTTGCAACCACTGCATTTTTATAAGTTAGTAGAAGTTGGAACATGAACATGAAAGACGAGTTATGTTACATGTCAAAATAACTAATAATTATAATTATAAATATATTAATTAGTAAACCTGGCGTAGGTTGGATTTTAGGAGGAGGTTGCGAAGTTTCTCTTGGACGTTTGTGGGACAAGCTGAAATGATGATGATTAGGACTACCATCCAAAAACTGCAACAAATCCTGTAAAGATAGTTTCCAATTTAGAGTATAAATTATTTTTGATTAAAATTATACTTATGATATTCACAATGTAAATTTGTGATTCATGTATTGTAATAGTTATAGTGATACAGTTTCAACGTACCTCGAGCAAATTATCTGGTTGGATCATTCCACGCCATAAGCGCATTTTTTGACCCGTGACAGGGTCAATAACGAGAGTTACGGGAACAGAGTCCAATTTGTAGTACGTTTTGATCTTGCTCCCCTCTTCCGTATCATCACACACCTACATGCACCGTAAAAATATTGAAAAATAACTACTCCGTAACTGAATGTACAAGGCAACCAAAAAAACCCTATTAGGTAACAAAATATATAGAATAAATCATTTTCTGGTTGTTGAAACTTAATTATTTTATGTAATGTTTGTTATTATTAAACCCTAATGGGTCTAGATGGAAATACTTAATTACATATATTTCTTGCCACTTTGAGTTCAGTCTGTAAATCAAGTCGCATATATGTAACAAAATGGGTTTGTTTGACATATATGCTCCAACATTGCAGTGTTATGACTATTAAATGTTACTTTTATCTTATAGCACAATTAAGTAGTCAATTTAGGGTATATATTTTATAAATTAGGGTAAAATAATTTTGATTCTGTTTAGCTTTATTTGGTTCTTGTTCAGGGATGATACTCCATGAAAAAAAAAGGTGATTACCTCACAATGTTAGCACACAAATACAAATATACAATGATAAGGAATTCTAATTATATTTTGCATGAGCTTGTATGAATCCAAATTATAGGTCTATTTTTGTTATCATGTAAAGCATGCAAGCAATGTCTACATTTATAAAGTATGAAGAACAGAGAGCACAATTGGTATACATATATACATGTATATATGTATATACATATACTTATATAACGAGATAACAAAGAAAAATAACCTGCCAAAAGATGAAATTGGAGCTGATCGTTTGAAAAACAGTTTCATTAGCCCATGTATCTCGGTTAAGCTGCATAACAAGTATCCATAAGCAACACATGATTAAATCAAACTTCTTAAAATATAATTGTATTTTATTTTTATTTTTTTGAACGGCTGAATATAACTGTATTATTACATAGTACGCTTGTGTGTAGATATACCATGTGTGAGCTAAATTCCCTGGTAGACTGCAAGTTCACTAGAAGCCATTGGTCTTGAGTTTTAGCGGCTTCTTTTGCCTGGCATTATAACAGTTAAAATATATAAATTAACCACAAATAAAGAAATTTTATATGACAAACTTTTGAACCTCACCTAAAAAAAGTAACTTCCAGATTACTACATTCGTTACGTTATCATACATAAATGCAAAAAATGCAATTACATAATCTAATTTACTAAAGATAATAAAAATATACCTTCTCAAATGGGCCATGGAACATCAAAGCAAAAGGCGGACGATATAAAGTAGCAAGATTATCTGGAGAAGTATTGGCGGTTGATGTAGCACCTTGGCCCGTTTCCCAAACTCTAGGACGTTTTAGTTCCTCTTCAAAGTTACGGAAAGGAACAACCGTATGAGCTTCTTGTGGGTTGTACCCCAATCTTGTTGATCTTAATGTAAGTAAATGAAAATATTATAAAACAAAAAACAAAAAAAAACAAAAACAAAAACAAACAAAAAAAGAAAAACACAATTCACTTGTGTATAAAAATGCTTGTGAATATAGTTGAAATGAGAAACTTAGTATACCCGTACAACATTGGAGTGTCGTAAAGAACGTCCCTTTTCACTGGTAAAGGTGCACGAACTTCACTACCGTCGTTTTCGGATCCAACGTGATTCTCCAACCCTCTGAGGCATCATTTAGAAAGATCCAGATTAATAAAAGCCACTCGTTGAATTAACAAAATAAAAATTTATTAATTATTTGACATCCGCCTACCTGGCAATTTGGTCAGCCAAAAGACCATCATTTTCAACTGGAGGAACATAAGCAGATGAAGCAGCCGCTGCTCCACCGTCATGTCCTATATAAAAAAGTTGAATTGCTTCTTCAAGTTTCCAGCTTGTGGCCTGAACGTACATTGATTCAGATTCAGAAAACATTAAAATAAAAAATATATGAAGTTCAGTCGATTATCCAACAAAGGTTCCAACACTCAAAGCCAGTCCAAGGTGTACTAAATATCTACATTGTTTGAGCAAATTTTATTTTAGTAGAATCAA
This sequence comes from Rutidosis leptorrhynchoides, assembly GCF_046630445.1. Classification (NCBI taxonomy): domain Eukaryota; kingdom Viridiplantae; phylum Streptophyta; class Magnoliopsida; order Asterales; family Asteraceae; genus Rutidosis; species Rutidosis leptorrhynchoides. Next base: position 283,095,877 of record NC_092340.1, on the reverse strand, counting down.
TTTTTAATCATTAACCATTTACTTTGATTACTTGCATTATTTACTATCGATATCGAACATACTATTGTGAGACAAAGCCAACAAAACAATATGTGCAAATACAAAGCCCTAATCTTTATTATAGTAATTCCACACCTCTGTAACCCTAATATCACAGAACTAGCATCCTCATATAATAATGTAATTAGAACAAACCACACATAACTATAGTTCAATATTCAAATCAATATCTATATAAAAAAACACCCTTTAATTTCCGTTTGCCTTCTACATCCAATATAAAGACATATCATCTTAAAGTTTCAAACTTTAATACCCCAATTGATCAAAAACACCCAAATAAACAAGACCCATAAAATAAAAATTAATAATTTAAAAAAAGAAAAGACCTTTAAGAACTGTATGGCAGTGTCAGCAGTTTGACCCACGGCAATTTCAAGAAAAGAAGAAACCATAGTCTGTTGATCGGTTGCAGATAGAACCCCACCACCCTCCATCTTTCGGATTCACGAATAAATTAACGAACTTTACTTAATTGTGATAATGTAAAACCCGTATGATATGCCCGATGGGTGACTGGATTAGAAATTTGTGTTTTTAGGAATGATGAAAAATTATCGATTTACCAAAAGAGAGACTTACGAGATCTCAAATTTTTATACATTCACAGTGGATTTAGAGATATGAGAATAGGTGCACCAGAATTGCACGGTTATTTTGGTTTACTTGTTCATTTTGTTGGTATTTGTAGGTGATTAGTTTGATGTTTGGGAGCTTCTATTTTGATTTGTTATCTTATCTTATTACTAGCTTTAATAGACGGTGTATAATTGCTTTAAAACTCGATAACACAAAATAACATTATATTTAGTAACGCATGTAATCTCAACATTCTTATCGATAAAAAATAACAATGTATTTTATGTAAACGTTTGCAAATGAAAAACTAAAGGTACGTTCAACATGACAGAAACTTTTAAACTCGTATGTTAAATATGACAGGAACTCGGATGGATGAGTGTGGAACTTAGCAACAAATGGCATGTTTACAACTAAAAAACTATCGAGGCTAATCGATGATAAAAGTATTTCGGATAATTGTTCTAGATCGGAGACGCTAAAAAATAATTTGGTTCCAAATAAAGTTGAAGTTTTCATTTGGAGAGTCTTACACCGACGTATACCTACAAGAATCGAGCTTGACAAGAGGGGAATAGACTTGGACTCGGGTAGATGTCCCGTGTGCGATGACAATGTATAATCAATCGACCACATTTTATTCCTTTGTAGTCATTCTTTCGAAGTTTGGGATCGTATTTACAAATGGTGGGGTTTGGGCTCGGTTTCAAATCTTAGTGTTAATGAAGCTTTTAAAGGAAAGAGTAATCGTTCGATGACTTGGTTTGGATGCAAGATTTGGCAAGCTCTAGAATGGACGACCGCGTATTATCTATGGAGAAATCATAATCAAAAAGTTTTTTCAAATAAATGTTGGACGGGACCAACCGCGCTTATGGAGATTCAACTAAAATTATTTGAATGGATTTTCGCTCGTGTGAAAGATAAGAAGATCGATTGGGCCGTTTGGCTTACCAACCCTATCGTGTATGATGTGTAGCCATTTGTTTTAGTGTTAGTTTTCTTAATAGCATTGATCAGAGTTGTTAGCCTCGTGTAGTTCTTTGTTGCGTTCTCTGCAACTATTGTTGTTCGTTGTTAGTTTCATCCCGACATCGTGAAAGGACCCGTTCATATCGATTATAAACGATTCACATTAGTTGATTACATTGCGAAGTTCTGACCTCTATATGATACATTTTACAAACATTGCATTCGTTTTTAAAAGACAAACTTTCATTTCATCGAAGGTTGACAGGCATGCATACCATTTCATAATATCCAAACTATAAATGACCTAATATGTCATTTACTTAATAATAATCTTTATTGAACTCAACAACTTGAATGCAACGTCTTTTGAAATATGCCATGAATGACTCCAAGTAATATCTTTAAAATGAGCAAATGCACAGCGGAAGATTTCTTTAATACCTGAGAATAAACATGCTTACAAGTGTCAACCAAAAGGTTGGTGAGTTCATTAGTTTATCATAAACAATCATTTCCATTAATTTAATAGACCACAAGATTTTCATTTCCATTTTCTCATAAACATCATCTCATATTAGGCATTTCGCAAACTGCATAGAGATAAAAATCATTCATATGGATTGAACACCTGGTAACCGACATTAACAAAATGCATCTAGAATATCCCCATCATTCCGGGACTCTCATCGGACACGATAAAATCGAAGTACTAAAGCATCCGTAACCCGTATGGGGTTTGTTAGGCCCAATAGATCTATCTTTAGGATTCGCGTCAATTAGGGTTTTTGTTCCCTAATTCTTAGATTACCAGACTAAAAAGGGTGATATTCGATTCGATAATCCAACCATAGAATGTAGTTTCGATTACTTGTGTTTATTTCGTAAAACATTTATAAAAGCAGCGCATGTATTCTCAGTCCCAAAAATATATATTGCAAAAGCATTTAAAAAGGGAGCAAATGAAACTCACGATACTGTATTTTGTAGTAAAAATACATATGACGGCATTTAACAAGTGTAGGGTTGGCCTCGGATTCACGAACCTATATTAAGTATATATATTTATATGTTGGTCAATATCTGTCTAACAATTTAGGTCAGGTCATAGTGTATCACAATCCTAATGCTCGAGATTATCATGCAGAAGTTAACAAAAGTCAACTTGACCCAAAATGACTTCCAAAATCTATACATGTTTATTGTATAACTTAAATATAGTCGTTTTATATATTTAAATATATTTATCAGATTTTATTAGAATAAATAATACAAGTCATTTATTAATAAAAATTTATATTAAAATTTTATATATGATAAAAATATATTTTTTGTAGCGACTCGACAAAATTGTCATTGACGGCGCCGTCTACTTAGGTCCCGTTACGTGGTCATAAGTCTTTAAAACAACGTTTGACCAAAATATGTCGCATTCATTTCAAATATGGATGTTTCAAGGTTTACAAAAGTAGTTCCACGACTAGTTATATTACAACGTTTAAATTACAAATGAAACCTATGCGACACAATTTAAAGTAAGTCAAAAGACGCTCCTTGTATGCATGTGAACTCGACATCCAATCAAGTATCAAAAAGTAGAGTGCGGAAGCATGTGTCACTTAGCATTCAAGGACCTGAGAAAAACATAGAAAATCTGTCAACGAAAAACGTTGGTGAAATCATAGGTTTAGTAAATATATTGTATTGAACCACAAGATTTAGTATAAAGCGATTATCAAAGCGTATACATCCCAAAAGATGTTGTTTCTATCACGAGCACCCAATTACCAAAGCTTAACTGAATCTTACCTCTGCATAATAGTGTTAGAACCTACACTATATATCGAAAGTACGTTTCATCCTTCCAGATGAGGGTTCGTCAAACCCGTATGGCCACACAACATAAGTTCACGCTCACACTTAAAGTGTAACTAATGATAATTGGACTTGAGGGTTTTTCTTCTAACTCGTACGTATCTTTGTTTTCATATTTATGTTCAAAATATAAATGTATAAACCGTATATGTTTCTCATTCCATGATTTAAAAGTATAAAAGTATTTGAAAAGATGGGACTATGATCTCACCTTGAGTGCACGAATGTAAATGTACTTCACAAAGTAAACGTGTGCAAGAAAGAATGCTAGTCTTGACCTAAACAAGTATGTCGTGTCAATAACGGTAAACACGGTTTGTCAAAGTAGTTCAATTAGTCCTATGGCTCGTTACGACTCGATTATATATATAGCATGCGAATCAAATTGTCAAGTTTCATGCAAGAATCAAGTACACAAGAAGACTAGAATGGTTAAACAAAGCATTGGTTACGTTTGAATAAAAGTCAACTTTGGTTAAGTCAAAGTCAACGAAAAAGTCAACACGTTCGGGTCGGGTCCCGAACTATTTTTCTAAGTTTCATAATCATATATGAGTATGTTAGAACAAGTTTCATGTTAATCGGAGGTGCGTAGCATAGTTAGAATTAAACGAAAATGTGCACTTTTGGACAGTCGGGGCCCGGAGCGCCGCTCAAGGTTTTGGAGCGCCGCTCAGGGTATCTGTTCAGTAAATCTGGGCAGTTTGAACACTTAATGCACGAATCCAACTTCAAACAACCATAACTAATGAACCGTAAACATTCAAAACACGTATCTTATATCGTTGGAAAGGTAATTTAACGAGGAATACAACTAAACACTTTTCATCAAACAAAAATGTCATTTACAATAATTGAATTCTCGTCAAGTGATCATTAAAGGTTCATTATCAAGGTTTCAAGTTCACAAAATGCATAAGATGATTCGGGAACTTAATACACACATATAATACGCCGTTTCGTAGGTAATTACGCATACAATACTACTAAACACTTACAAACAACATTTCAAGAATTAATGCATCAAAGATCACATTTAAGGCTACCAAACCCTAACTAACAATCATAAAATACTTAATCATGTTAATGAGGCTTTTCCAAGTCAACTTACATACCAAATTGAAGCTAGTGATGCTAGTAACACATTTAATACATGCACTTTTAACATCTAACAACATATGATCAACCAAAACTCAAGATTAAGCAAGTCATCTTTCAAGTTTAAGCTAGTTACATCAAAATGACAAGAACAAGCATATAAATCACATATTCATGTTAGACTTGAGCCATATACACTAATTAACACACTTTTAAGTTTAAAAGATCAAGAACATAAAATCTAGTGTTTTTAGAAAGTTACCCAAATGCAATGAAGTTGGTATGGATTCGAAGAGGAAGATGCAAGGATTCCGAATATGTAATTTGTTTTAGTTGATGCTTGCTAGATCTTGAATAGATGATGAATTCTTGAATTGGGTGTTGAGAGAAAAAGGATGGAAGCATTAAAGTGAGGAGGTGAAATGAATGGAGGAGGATGAAGGTTTGACCATTTGACCTAGTCACCTCTTTACCCATTTGACAATATTAGTCCCTCAACTTTAGAAGCGGTTGCGTGAATTAACCAAACGAATCACCTTAAAGACGTAGAGTAAACGAGAGATGTTATAATTAAATAACAGACTTTAAAATAATTAAACAGAAAGTAAATGGAAAAAGACGGGATGTTACATTACCTACTCCTTAAAAGAAATTTCGTCCCGAAATTTAAGTAGGCGTAGTAGTCGTTGTTTCTTCCTCGAGATCTTGCGTTTCCAAATCCACGAATAAATGAAGGTACTTCCTTTTCATTTGATCTTGTCTTTCCCAAGTAAACTCGGGTCCTCTTTTGGCATTCCAATGGACTTTAACAATCGAAATTCGGCTTTGTTTTAGCGTCTTGACGGAGTGATCCACAATTTCAACCGGTTCTTCCACAAAATGAAGTTTGTCATCAATAGTAAGCTCCTCGAAAGGGATAACGAGTTCGGGTTCAGGAAGACACTTCTTCAAATTTGATACATGGAAAGTAGGATGAACGGAGCTCAGTTGAGGCGGAAGATCTAAACGATAAGCAACGGTTCCAACACGCTCCAAGATTTTGAAAGGACCAATATATCGCGGATTTAGCTTCCCGCGTTTCCTGAAACGGATTACACCTTTCCAAGGTGCGACTTTTAACATTACGCGGTCACCGACTTGGAATTCGAGGTCGTTGCGTCTAATGTCGGTATAGCTCTTTTGCCGACTACGGGCCGTCCTGAGCCTATCTCGGATTTGAATGATCTTTTCGGTTGTTTCATGAATGAGTTCGGGTCCGGTGATTTGCTTGTCGCCTACTTCGGCCCAACAAAGAGGAGAACGAAATTTGCGGCCATATAACGCTTCGAATGGTGCGGCGTTAATACTCGCGTGAAAACTATTGTTGTAAGAGAATTCGGCGAGAGGCAAGTGCTTGTCCCAAGCTTTTCCAAAATCGATAACTCAAGCTCGTAACATATCTTCTAAAGTTTGAATCGTGCGTTCGGTTTGTGGATGATATGCGGTGCTCATGTCTAATCGTGTTCCCAACGCTTCTTGTAAAGTACGCCAAAATCTAGAAACAAAACGGCCATCTCGGTCGGAAATAATCGATAATGGTACACCGTGACGGGCTACGATCTCTTTAATGTAAAGTTGTGCAAGTTTTTCCATTTTTTCGGTTTCCTTCATGGCTAGGAAGTGGGCGGATTTGGTGAGAAGATCAACAATAACCCAAATGGTATCATAACCGCCTATTGTCTTGGGTAGTTTTGTGATAAAATCCATCGTTATTCTTTCCCACTTCCATTGTGGGATTTCAGGTTGTTGAAGTAATCCGGATGGTCTTTGATGTTCGGCTTTGACTTTGGAGCAAGTTAGGCATTTTCCAACATAAGTAGCGACGTCCCTTTTAATGTTCGGCCACCAATATTGTTGTTTGAGGTCATGGTACATCTTATTGGCACCGGGGTGAATCGAATACCTTAACTTATGGGCTTCGTCTAGAATAAGGCTTCGCAAGTCCCAATAACTAGGCACCCAAATTCTTCCGGCGAAATATCGAAGTCCGGTCTCCTTAACTTCGAATCGAGAGGCGAGGATGTTCAAGCGTTCGATAGAAATGTTTTCATCATTGAGGGATTCGTCTTGGGCTACCCGAATTTGACTATGGAGGTTGGTGTGGATGGTGATGTTTAAAGCTCGGACACGAAGAGGCACCATTCTTTCTTTTCGACTTAAGGCATCGGCTACTACATTTGCCTTTCCAAGATGGTAATGAAGCTCACAATCGTAATCGTTTAAGGTTTTAATCCACCGTCATTGTCTCATGTTTAGTTGCTTTTGGTCGAAGATGTGTTGGAGGCTTTTGTGATCGGTGAAAATAGTACTTTTGGTCCCATAAAGATAATGTCTCCACATTTTGAGTGCAAAGACAACGGCTCCGAGTTCGAGATCATGTGTCGTGTAGTTCCATTCATGAATTTTCAATTGTCGGGAGGCATAAGCAATAACCTTCTTTTGTTGCATTAATACGCACCCAAAACCATGTTTCGAGGCATCGCAATATACAACCAAATCATCATTGCCTTTGGGGAGAGATAAGATAGGAGCGGTGGTTAACTTCTTCTTCAAGATTTGAAATGCGGTCTCTTGTTCGGTTGCCCAAACGAATTTCTTTCCCTTGTGAGTTAACGCGGTTAAAGGACGAGCAACCAAAGAGAAATTCTCAATGAACCTACGATAACACCCGGCTAGGCCTAAGAATTGACGAATGTGAGTAGGAGTAGTAGGGGTTTCCCATTTGCTAATGGCTTCGATTTTTGCGGGATCGACCTTAATACCTTGATCGCTTACAACATGACCAAGAAATTGAAGTTCCTTCACCCAAAATTCACACTTGGAGAATTTGGCATAGAGTCGTTCTTGTCTCAAGAGTTCGAGCACGAGTCGAAGGTGTTGTTCGTGTTCATCTTCGCTTTTAGAATAGACCAAGATATCATCGATGAATACAATAACGAATTTATCGAGATACGGTTTGCACCCGCGGTTCATAAGATCCATGAACACCGCCGGTGCATTAGTTAGACCAAATGGCATGACAAGGAATTCATAACTACCATAGCGAGTCCGAAAAGCGGTTTTGGAGACATCTTCCCCCTTAACCCTTAATTGATGATAACCCGAGCGGAGATCGATTTTTGAATATACACGAGATCCTTGTAGTTGATCAAAGAGGTCATCGATGCGTGGAAGAGGATATCGGTTCTTAACCATCAATTTGTTTAGTTCACGATAATCAATGCACATTCGTAGGGATCCATCTTTTTTCTTAACGAACAAAATCGAAGCGCCCCATGGTGAATGGCTAGGTTGGATAAAATCACGGTCAAGTAGTTCTTGAATTTGACTTTGCAATTCTTGCATTTCGGATGGAGAAAGCCTATACGGTGCACGAGCTACGGGTGCGGCTCCCAGAATAAGACCGATTTGAAATTCAACCGGTCGATGAGGTGGAAGACCCGGCAATTCGTCGGGAAATACATCGGAAAAGTCACTAACAATTGGCAATCATCAATATGCTTCTAATCGGTCTTAACTTTCTTAACGTGGGCTAGGATCGTGAAACAACCTTTACGAAGATATTTTTCAACTTTAAGGCACGAGAGGAGGTTGAGTCCGGTGCAACTCTTATCGCCATAGACAATTAAGGGTTCACCATTCTCGATAGGAACTTGAATCGCTTTAAGATCACAAAGGATGTGAGATTTCATTTTGGCTAACTAATCCATACCAATTATTACATCGAAGCTCCCTAGTTCTATAGGTATTAAATCAATTTCAAACTCTTTACCCATTAAGTTTAACGTACACCCCCGATAAAATTTGTCGGCACTCAATAATTTCCTGTTAGCCACTTCAATGGTATAAGTAGTATCTAGTGGGAGTGGTGGAGTACGAAAAGAATGAGTCAAGGTCTTGGATACAAAGCTCTTATCGGCACCCGAATAGAATAAACAAGAGACATAAGAATTGTTGAGAAGGAACGTACCCGTGACTAGTTCATTGTCATCTCGGGCATCCTCGGTGTTGATGTTGAAAGCTCGGCCGCGTGCATTGAGGTTAGCTTTCTTCTTTGGACACGCATTCCTATAATGACCCGGTTGGCCACATTCATAACAAACACAGGGTTTTGGTGCATTGGTCCCCTTTTGAGCAACGGGGGCGGTATTTCTACAATCGTGGGCCAAATGGCCACTTCTTTGACACTTGATGCAAAACAGCTTTCCACATTCACCTAAATGATGTTTGTGGCACTTGTTGCAATATGGCAAAATTCCGGCATAACCTTTCTTGCCGTCGGGAGTGAAGGGCTTTTTGGTGAAGTTGTTGTTGTTGTAGTTGCGTGATGGAGTGGCTTCCCATTTTCTCTTGTTGCCACCCGATTTATCCTCAGCCTTAGGTGCCGGTACTATGATTTCATCCACCATTTCAATCAATTGGTGGGCCATCTTTAAAGCTTCTTGTAGGTTGGCGGGTTTGGATGACATTACCCCGTGTTTGATGCTCTTAGGAAGGCCATCCATGTAAAGTTCAACTCGTAGAGGCTTGGGATTTTCAAGATTTGGACACATTAGAGCTAGCCCAGCAAACTGTTGATTATAAGCGTTGAGGTCGTTTCCGACCGCTTTCAAACTTTTTAGCTCGCTTTCGAGCCTTCGAGTCTCTTCGCACGGAAAGTATTCGGTGATCATCTTTTCTTTTAAATCGGACCAAGAGAGAGCGTGGGCTTCATCGGTACCCATCGATTGTACATACGTATTCCACCATGTGAGAGCGATACCGGCGAAAGTGTGGGTGGAATATTTGACCTTGTCTTGGTCTCGGCAACCGCTTATGCTAAAAACGGCTTCCGTTTACTCAAACCATCGAGTAAGAGCAACCGGTCCTCCGATCCCATCAAAAGTGTGAGGTTTGCACCCCATGAAAGCTTTATAGGAGCATCCCTCGTTTGAATTACCGGCTCCATTGTTGTTGTTGTTGTTGTTGTGGTTGTTGTTATTGTTGTGGGAAGAGTGACCGGCCATGGCCCCATCTACGACGGTGGCTATCATTCGTTGAAGAACTTATTCGGGAGTTTCATTGCGTGGAACTCGGCGAGGAGGCATTGTTCCTTCGACACAAGAATATCGTTAATTAGTATTCTCAATAATACTAATCGTGATATGGAATAAAGATAGAAAAATTTTCCAAGATTCGCCCTAAATTCTTTATGTTATAATGTCGGAACGTCCACATGAGTCACCGTAATATAATCCCGGCAATTATATTATCCTAATTCATATGTGCATTTGACATTACCCCATAAAGTCAAGATGGCGTGTCAATCAAATTAAACAATGTGAGATTAAGATGAAATAGGAGTTAGATACGAATAGAAGAGTTCAAGTATAAATGCACAAGTAGTCAAGCAAGTCCTACTTCAAGTCTATATGCCGGTTGTAGTCTAGACTCACCAATGTACCCTATGACTCGGGGTTGACACTAATGAACTCTAAATCCCTACAACCAACGCTCTGATACCATCTGTAGCGACCAGACAAAATCATCATTGACGGCGCCGTCTACTTAGGTCCCGTTACGTGGTCATAAGTCTTTAAAACAACGTTTGGCCAAAATATGTCGCATTCATTTCAAATGTATGGATGTTTCAAGGTTTACAAAAGTAGTTCCACGACTAGTTATATTACAACGTTTAAAGTACAAATTAAACCTATGCGACACAATTTAAAGTAAGTCAAAAGATGCTCCATGTATGCATGTGAACTCGACATCCAATCAAGTATCAAAAAGTAGAGTGCGGAAGCATGTGTCACTTAGCATTCAAGGACCTGAGAAAAACATAAAAAATCTGTCAACGAAAAACGTTGGTGAAATCATAGGTTTAGTAAATATATTGTATTGAACCACAAGATTTAGTATAAAGCGATTATTAAAGCGTATACATCCCAAAAGATGTTGTTTGTATCACGAGCACCCAATTACCAAAGCTTAACTGAATCTTACCTCTGCATAATAGTGTTAGAACCTACACTATATATCGAAAGTACGTTTCATCCATCCGGATGAGGGTTCGTCAAACCCATATGGCCATACAACATAAGTTCACGCTCACACTTAAAGTGTAACTAATGATAATTGGACTTGAGGCTTTTTGTTCTAACTCGTACGTATCTTTGTTTTCGTATTTATGTTCAAAGTATAAATGTATAAACCGTATATGTTTCTTATCCCATGATTTAAAAGTATAAAAGTATTTGAAAAGATGGGACTATGATCTCACCTTGAGTGCACGAATGTAAATGCACTTCACAAAGTAAACGTGTGCAAGAAAGAATGCTAGTCTTTACCTAAACAAGTACGTCGTGTCAATAACGGTAAACACGGTTTGTTAAAGTTGTTCAATTAGTCCTATGGCTCGTTACGACTCGATTATATATATAGCATGCGAATCAAATTGTCAAGTTTCATGCAAGAATCAAGTACACAAGAAGACTAGAACGGTTAAACAAAGCATTGGTTACGTTTGAATAAAAGTCAACTTTGGTTAAGTCAAAGTCAACGAAAAAGTCAACACGTTCGGGTCGGGTCCCGAACTATTTTTCTAAGTTTCATAATCATATATGAGTATGTTAGAACAAGTTTCATGTTAATCGGAGGTGCGTAGCATAGTTAGAATTAAACGAAAATGTGCAATTTTGGACAGCCGGGGCCCGGAGCCCCGCTCAAGGTTTTGGAGCGCCGCTCAGGGTATCTGTTCAGCAAATCTAGGCAGTTTGAACACTTAATGCACGAATCCAACTTCAAACAACCATAACTAATGAACCGTAAACATTCAAAATACGTATCTTATATCGTTGGAAAGGTAATTTAACGAGGAATACAACTAAACACTTTTCAGCAAACAAAAACATCATTTACAATAATCGAATTCTCGTCAAGTGATCATTAAAGGTTCATTATCAAGGTTTCAAGTTCACAAAATGCATAAGATGATTCGGAAACTTAATACACACATATAATACGCCGTTTCGTAGGTAATTACGCATACAATACTACTAAACACTTACAAACAACATTGCAAGGATTAATGCATCAAAGATCACATTTAAGGCTACCAAACCCTAACTAACAATCATAAAATCCTTAATCATGTTAATGAGGCTTTTCCAAGTCAACTTACATACCAAATTGAAGCTAGTGATGCTAGTAACACATTTAATACATGCACTTTTAACATCTAACAACATATGATCAACCAAAACTCAAGATTAAGCAAGTCATCTTTCAAGTTTAAGCTAGTTACATCAAAATGACAAGAACAAGCATATAAATCACATATTCATGTTAGACTTGAGCCATATACACTAATTAACACACTTTTAAGTTTAAAAGATCAAGAACATAAAATCTAGTGTTTTTAGAAAGTTACCCAAATGCAATGAAGTTAGTATGGATTCGAAGAGGAAGATGCAAGGATTCCGAATATGTAATTTGTTTTAGTTGATGCTTGCTAGATCTTGAATAGATGATGAATTCTTGAATTGGGTGTTGAGAGAAAAAGGATGGAAGCATTAAAGTGAGGAGGTGAAATGAATGGAGGAGGATGAAGGTTTGACCATTTGACCTAGTCACCTCTTTGCCCATTTGACAACATTAGTCCCTCAACTTTGGAAGCGATTGCGTGAATTAACCAAACGAATCACCTTAAAGACGTAGAGTAAATGAGAGATGTTATAATTAAATAACAGACTTTAAAATAATTAAACCGAAAGTAAACGGAAAAAGACGGGATGTTACATTACCTACTCCTTAAAAGAAATTTCGTCCCGAAATTTAAGTAGGCGTAGTAGTCGTTGTTTCTTCCTCGAGATCTTACATTTCCAAATCTACGAATAACTGAGGGTACTTCCTTTTCATTTGATCTTGTCTTTTCCAAGTAAACTCGGGTCCTCTTTTGGCATTCCAACGGACTTTAACAATCAAAATTTGGCTTTGTTTTAGCGTCTTGACGGAGTGATCCACAATTTCAACCGGTTCTTCCACAAAATGAAGTTTGTCATCAATAGTAAGCTCCTCGAGAGGGATAACGAGTTCGGGTTCGGTAAGACACTTCTTCAAATTTGATACATGAAAAGTAGGATGAACGGAGCTCAGTTGAGGTGGAAGATCTAAACGATAAGCAACGGTTCCAACACGCTCCAAGATTTCGAAAGGACCAATATACCGCAGATTTAGCTTCCCGCGTTTCCCGAAATGGATTACACCTTTCCAAGGTGCGACTTTTAACTTTACGCGATCACTGACTTGGAATTCGAGGTTGTTGTGTCTAATGTCGGTATAGCTCTTTTGCCGACTACGGGCTATCCTGAGCCTATCTTGGATTTGAATGATCTTCTCGGTTGTTTCATGAATGAGTTCGGGTCCGGTGATTTGCTTGTCGCCTACTTCGGCCCAACAAAGGGGAGAACGACATTTGCGGCCATATAACGCTTCGAATGGTGCGGCGTTAATACTCGCGTGAAAACTATTGTTGTAAGAGAATTCGGCAAGAGGCAAGTGCTTGTCCCAAGCTTTTCCAAAATCGATAACGCAAGCTCGTAACATATCTTCCAAAGTTTGAATCGTGCGTTCGGTTTGTGGATGATATGCGGTGCTCATGTCTAATCGTGTTCCCAACGCTTCTTGTAAAGTACGCCAAAATCTAGAAACAAAACGGCCATCTCGGTCGGAAATAATCGATAATGGTACACCGTGACGGGCTACGATCTCTTTAATGTAAAGTTGTGCAAGTTTTTCCATTTTGTCGGTTTCCTTCATGGCTAAGAAGTGGGCGGATTTGGTGAGACGGTCAACAATAACTCAAATGGTATCATAACCGCCTATATAATATTATATTCTAGTGCATAGCTAAAATGTAAAATTAGTTCCGATGACTTGTACGTTTGTCATAACCCGACCTTAACCATAAGGACGATTACAATAACATATGATTTCATCGCGAGGTATTGACCTCTATATGCGACATTTTTCAAAAATTGCATTCGTTTTTACAATACAAACCATAGCATTTATTACAAATACAAGGTTTAAACAACTTAATAATGATTATCGTTTAGCGATAATCTTAGACTTACAAACTTTACATGTGATAATAACAATACGACTTCCAACATATTTTACATTACAAATCCTCCGATATGCAGTTTTATTTTTGACACAAATATGCATACTCAAGATCTTGCTTAAATTCAACATGTTGCAGCGGAAGCTTTTAGTTATCACCTGAGAATAAACATGCTTAAAACGTCAACATAAAGTTGGTGAGATATAGGTTTAATGCCGGCAGCGTTATAAATATAGACCACAAGATTTCATATATAAACGTTTTAATAAAAATATTCTAAGTTGTTGAGCACTTGATAACCATACTTAACATTTAATCAACGTCGCATATTCCCTTTATTATGAAATCTTACTACACCGTACCAAGTGTAGTTACCGAAACGAAGTACTGTGCAACCGTTGAATACTGGTCGTCCAGTCCGGTTGGGGTTGTCAGGCCCGATAGATCTATCAACAGGATTCGTGTTTACAATACTCATGTAAATAGTAGTTACCAAGTTACAGGGAAGTATGCCAGTGGTATAACTCAACGTAGAATATATATTTTTAATCACTTGTGTCCATAACGTAAATCATAAAATGCATGTATTCTCATCCCGAAATATTTAGAGTTTAAAAGTGGGACTATATACTCACTTTTGCCTTGAAGGTATTTATCACGACTTGGTCTCCGATAGATATCACGAACCTAACCATATATATAATATATCAACATATTTTCTTTTAAAGTAATCGTTACATATATATATATATATATATATATATATATATATATATATATATATATATATATGTATATATATATATACTTTTAATATTTTCTTAGTCCGTAGTTAGCAGTTCGATGTTAGTGGTCCACAATTAGTTGCTTAAATAAAATAAATAAAGACCCCATCATATTCGTATTGATCAGAATTAATCTCGACTCATGGTACCATGTTGTCAAGTGACGTGTTGCGTACATAAAGTACCGTGTTGTCAAATGACGTGTTGCGTACAATCATGAGGTCTTATGATTAATCTTCTCGTGTTGTTTACGGGTGGTCCTGAAATATATAAAATCAAATCATAAGTAAATATATATGAAATATCATATTAATTAGAAATATATGATTAATTTAATTTTTCTCCAAATATTTTCGTAGCTAAACTAGCTTCGGATACCCGATCTTATTTTAGTCGTAGTTTCTTCATTACAACTCCGTTTTTGTTGGTTCAACTTGCCACTTCCTTGGATCGAGTCAATTTTTAAGAATATGAACTGAAAATACCTTAGGTTGTATTCGAAATCACAGGTTATAGGTCAAACTTTGGTGAAACTTATGAAAGTGATCATTTTCCATCATAAAAACAACATTTAATGATCATTTTTCTAAAAATACTTACACTTTGAGTTAAACCATGAAATTTTTATGTGTTAACATATTCATAAGAAATATCATTTTTCCAGAACATGAACTTCCAATTCAAAGCTTAAGATGGTTTTTAATTATCCAACCCAAAACAGCCCCCGGTTGCACTCCGACGACGTAGATTCAGTTTTTAAGATGTTCTTTGTAAAACCAAGTTATATCTTGTTAAGTTAGCATATAATTATGATATATTACAGGTCTTGAAGTGTTTTAAAAGTTAAGTTAGAAGGATCTATTTAGTTTGCAAACAAGTTTGAAATCATTCAAACTATGTTCTTGTTGTTAAAATTTTACAACACAAAATAAGATAGCTATATAAATATGAATCGAATAAGGTTATGAACAAGGTTACTACCTCAAGTTACTTGGACAAAGTTACTGTAAAAGATGAGAAAAATCTTAGAACCAAAAGAGTGGTGGAGTTGGATCAAAAGGTTGGAAGTAAACTTGTATTTTTGGAAGGATTATTGAAGTTTTCTTGTAAGGAATTTATTATGATGATTAAGGCTTGTTTTTGAAGCTAGATCTTCATGGTTATTTGCTGAGATTGTGAAGAACACTTAAGATTCCTAAGAGTGTGTTTTTGGTTAGAGAAAATGTGTAGTAAAAATGAAATTGGAATGGAGTATAAATGGTGGTGAAAAGATGTATAAATTTGTAATATTGTGCAAAAGTCTTGTAATATGCCAAATTGATTAATCATGCATGCTAAGATCCAAAATTGGCTGACTCATGGCTACTAATAAAGTGATTGTGATGTGTATATACTAATAGTAAATACGTATAGGAGCTGGGTATGATACGAGTACATATACTCTAGGTATACATGTAGAAATTTTGAGGAAATGGAACGAGAATTCAAATATAGCTATCTTTTGTAAATATACTTATATTGTTTTATGTATATAAGCCCTTTAAAAGTGATTAAATACATATTTATACGATACTTGTATAAGTATTATAGGTTAAAGGTATATATGTCAAATAACGTTACGTATAGTTATCATTTTGAAAACTTAAGTTAGTAGTCTGAAAGTATACTTATAACTTATTGTTATTAGTACACAATAAGATGTTAAACCATTCTTAGATCATGTAAAATATATATAAATACATATATATACACAAACGTATAATTATCGTTTGTTATATAGTTCGTGATATCATCGGTCAAATTGGACGGTCAAACGTTGTGTAAAACTCTTTTTAAAAACATAAATCTCAACAATTTAGATTACTTATCATGTTGGTAAGGTTTAATTTATGTAAATATTAATCTCAAAGGTATAAAATGATCGGAAAAATCCGGGTCGTTACAGTACCTACCCGTTAAATAAATTTCGTCCCGAAATTTTAAAATTGTACCTATTTTGCCTTCTCGGGAAACAAATGTGGGTACTTTCGTTTCATCTAATCCTCTCGTTCCCAAGTAAACTCGGGACCCCTTCGAGCATTCCAACGAACCTTAACGATCGGTATGTTGCTCTGCTTGAGTTGTTTAACTTCACGGTCCATGATTTCGACTGGTTCTTCTATGAATTGTAGTTTCTCGTTGACTTGGATTTCTTTAAGAGGAATGGTGAGATCTTCCTTTGCAAGACATTTCTTAAGGTTTGATACGTGAAATGTATTATGTACTCCGGCAAGTTGTTGCGGTAACTCGAGTCGATAAGCTACCGGGAACGGGCCTACATACCTTGGGTTCAGTTTACCCCTTTTACTGAAACGTATTACACCTTTCCAAGGTGACACCTTTAACATAACCATGTCACCGATATGAAACTCTAATGGTTTCCTTCGGACATCGGCGTAGCTCTTTTGGCAACTACAGGCTGTTTTCAATCTCTCTTTGATTTGTACTATCTTCTCAGTCGTTTCGTGTATGATCTCGGGACCAGTTAATTGTTGATCTCCTACTTCATTCCAACAGATAGGGGATCTACACTTCCTTCCATACAGTGCTTCGAATGGTGCAGCTTTAATGCTCGCATGATAACTGTTATTATACGAGAATTCTGCTAATGGTAGATATTTATCCCATCCGTTTCCAAAATCGATCACACATGCCCTGAGCATGTCTTCAAGAGTTTGAATTGTTCTTTCACTCTGCCCGTCAGTTTGTGGATGATATGCGGTGCTCATATCTAAACGAGTTCCCAGGGCCTCCTGTAGTGATTGCCAAAACTTTGATGTAAATCTACTATCACGATCGGATATAATGGAAATAGGTATTCCATGCCTTGAAACAATTTCCTTTATGTATAATCGTAATAGTTTCTCCATTCTATCCGTTTCCTTTATAGGCAAGAAATGTGCAGATTTGGTGAGACGATCAATTATTACCCAAATGGTGTCATAACCCCAGGCAGTCTTAGGTAACTTTGTGATGAAATCCATGGTAATACCATCCCATTTCCATTCTGGGATTTCTGGTTGTTGAAGTAACCCTGACGGCTTCTGGTGTTCTGCTTTGACTTTGGAACAAGTTAAACATTCCCCAACATATGTTGCAACGTCTGTCTTCAAATTAGGCCACCAATAATGCGTCTTAAGATCTTGATACATCTTTCCAACTCCAGGATGTATCGAGTATCTTGTCTTATGTGCCTCATTCAATATCAACTTCCTTAATCCACCCAACTTCGGTACCCAAATACGGTTTGCAAAATATCGAATTCCGTCTTCCCGCATAACGAGTTGTTTCTCATACTTCTTCATTATTTCATTTCCTATGTTTTCTTTAGTAAGAGCTTCTCGTTGAGCCTCTTTGATTTGTGAGTTGAGATTCATGCGAATTTTTATATTCATTGCTCGTACTCGAATTGGTTCCCGTTCCTTTATGCTTAGAGCGTCGGCCACTACATTCGCTTTCCCGGGATGATAGAGAATCTCACAATCATAGTCGTTTATCAGCTCGACCCACCTACGTTGCCTCATGTTCAGCTGTTTCTGATCGAAGATATGTTGAAGGCTTTTATGATCGGTAAACACAGTGCATTTAACCCCATATAAGTAGTGTCTCCATATCTTCAATGCAAACACTACTGCTCCCAATTCTAAATCATGCGTCGTATAATTCCACTCATGAATCTTCAATTATCGGGATGCGTATGCTATAACTTTCTTTCGTTGCATAAGGACGCAACCAAAACCTTATCGCGAAGCGTCACAATATATCTCAAAATCATTGTTCCCTTCAGGTAACGATAAAATAGGTGCTGTAGTCAACTTCTTCTTTAGTAATTGAAATGCACTCTCCTGCTCAGAAGTCCATTCGTACTTCTTCCCTTTTTGTGTTAACGCTGTTAATGGTTTAGCTATTCGGGAAAAATCTTGAATAAACCTTCTATAATAACCAGCTAAACCCAAAAATTGGCGTATCTGCGTTGGTGTCTTAGGAGTCTCCCATTTTTCAATGGCCTCAATTTTAGCTGGGTCAACCTGAATTCCTGTGCTACTAACAACATGGCCAAGAAATTGCACTTCTTTCAACCAAAACGCACACTTAGAAAATTTGGCGTATAATTGTTCTTTTCTTAACAATTCTAATACCAATCTTAAATGTTGTTCATGCTCTTGCTCACTCTTGGAATAGATAAGAATATCGTCAATGAAAACGATAACAAACTTATCTAAATACGGACTACAAACTCGATTCATGAGGTCCATGAATACAGCTGGCGCATTCGTTAATCCAAACGGCATGACCAAAAATTCATAATGACCGTAGCGTATCCGAAAAGCAGTTTTCGGAATATCTTCTTCTTTGACGCGTAGTTGATGATAGCCCGACCTTAGGTCGATTTTCGAGTAAACACATGATCCTTGCAATTGATCAAATAAGTCATCAATTCTCGGTAGTGGATACCGATTCTTGATAGTTAACTTATTTAATTCACGATAATCTATACACATCCTAAAAGATCCATCTTTCTTCTTGATGAATAAAATCGGAGCTCCCCACGGTGAAGTACTTGGTCGAATGAAACCACGGTCCAGTAATTCTTTTAACTGACTCTGAAGTTCTTTTAACTCGGACGGTGCAAGTCTATATGGAGCACGAGCCACTGGTGCAGCTCCCGGTACTAGATCTATTTGAAATTCTACAGATCTAAATGGAGGTAATCCCGGCAACTCTTCCGGAAAGACTTCAGGAAAATCTCTTGCCACAGGCACGCCATTGATGCTCTTCACTTTTTCCTTCATTTCGACTTTATTAACATATGCTAAGATAGCATAGTACCCTTTCTTCAAGCACTTTTGAGCTTTCAAACAACTAATGAGTTTTAGCTTTGAGTTACCCTTCTCTCCATAAATCATTACTGGCGTTTTATCCTTACGAGGAATGCGAATTGCCTTCTTGGTGCACACAACTTCAGCTCCTATTTTGGACATCCAGTCCATGCCGACTATTACATCAAAACTTCCTAATTCTATGGGTATCAAATCAATCTTAAATATTTCTCCGGCTAAATTTATTTTACAATCACGGCAAATTTTATCGACTTTAATTAGTTTACCATTAGCTAACTCAATCATGTACTTAGCATCTAGAGGTAATGATGAACAATTCAATTTAGCGTAAAAGTATCTACTCACGTAACTTCTATCGGCACCAGTATCAAATATAATAGCTGCGGATAAGTTATTAATGGTAAACGTACCTGTAACAAGCTCCGGGTCTTCACACGCCTCTCTAGCATTAATAACAAATGCTCTTCCACGTGCAGATCCATTATTCTTCTCTGGATTCGGACACTGGCTCTTATAATGATCCTGTTTCCCATACCCATAACAGGTAACAGTGGCCAAGGCAGTTCTATTTGCATTAGTGGCAGGAGTCTTGGTGCCATTTGTATTTGTAACAGGAATCCGACAATCTTCAGCAAGATGACCCCTTCGATTACAATTTTCGCACACCACATTACAATAACCAGAGTGATGTTTGTGGCATCTGTTACATAAAGGATTTCGTCCCTTGTAACCTGAGTTTGAACCGCTTGTAACGACCCGACCAAAACCGTTATTGACGGCGCCGTTAACTTAGGTCCCGTTGCGTGGTCGTAGTCCCTATATGAGACTCGTTTGACCAAAATTATGTCGCATTCATTTGAAAGGTACAAGACCTGCAAGTTTAGTTTAACGACGGATCGACAACAAGTTTAAGTTTACAAAAGTAGTAAAGTATGATTGAAATAACTCGCGACATAATTAGTTTAAAATCACAGTTGCTATAAATAGCGTAAGTAAGTAGACAAAAGTTTGAATCCAAAAGTGCTATCCCTAGCGTATGCATGCATGGTAGACTCCAATCAAGTAATCAAAGAGTGCGGAAGCATGTATCAAGTAGCCATGTATAAACCTGAGAAAACATAGAAGAATCTGTCAACGCAAAAACGTTGGTGAAATCATAGGTTTAAGTAAGTGAGTAAAAGTAAAGTAAGTCGAACCACAAGATTTGCAAAGTTGAAATAATAGTAGTACATTCTAAAAGTTAATATTCACGAGCACCCAATTATCAAAACTTAACATTCCGTCCGTTGAATACCCCATCAATAGTGCTAGAACAAACACTGATTCTCGAAAATATATTTCATCCGTAAACGGTAGCGAACCGTCAAAGATGAGGGTTGTCAAACCCATATGGCCATATAACATAAGTTCTCGCTTACACCATCTGATGTAACTAATGATAATCGGATTGAGGATTTTCGTTCTAAACTCGTATGTAGAATGTTTGTTTTCCCATTCTTGTGTTCACTTAGTTCAAAAGAATCGTTTATGTTTTCTCATCCCAAAAGTAAGTTCAAAAGAGTAAAAAGTGGGACTATGATCTCACCTCGAGTGCACGAGTATAAAAGTACTTCGCAAAGTAAACGTGTGCATGAAAGTTGCTTAGCCTTGACCTAAACAATTAAGTTATATCAATTAACCGTTACGACACAAGGTCGGGCGAAATGTGTTCAATTAGTCCTATGGCTCGTTACGACTCGATTAGTATAGCATGTGAATCATGTTGTCAAGTTTCATGCAAGAATCACGTATAAAAGCATGTTAGAACATTTGCATAAAAGTTTGGTTAAGTTTGACTAAAAGTCAAACTTGGTCAAAGTCAAAGTCAACGGGGTCGGGTCGGGTATCCGACAATTTTCCCCTGATGAGAAATCATATATGAACACAATAGCCGATTTTCATGTTAATCGGAGTTACGGTTAAGCGAGAAACATTTTGAGAACATTTAAAAACACAAGAGCCTGGCCTGGGGGTTTTGCGCGGTGCGCAATGGGTTGCGCGGCGCGCACCCAAGTGTAAAACCAGGTCAGAACTTGACTTAAAGGGCCATTCATCTGGGTTTTTGGATTCGCGCGGCGCGCGGTGGTATGCGCGGCGCGCATACCTGGGAAAAATGCTGTTTGCAGAAAATAGACTAAGTCTCGAACCAAAACACAATTTAACACATTTCATCCACCGAAAACATTTAAAATGCATACCATATATCGTTGGAAAGGAAATTTTACAAGGAAAATAACTAAATGCATTTCATCAATCAAAAACATCATTTTCAATAACCGATTTCACGTCAAGTGAACAATAAAAGTTGATTTTCAAAGCTTCAAGTTCACACTATGCATTTTAAGTTTCGGGAATCCAATTCACACATATGATATGCCGTTTTGAAGGTAATGAAGCATACATTACCACTAAACACTAACAATTACCATTTCATGGCATTTAAGCATCAAAAAGTTCATGTCAAGAACTATCAAACCCTAGTCAAACATCACAAAATCATTAATCGGGTTTTTGAAGTTTTCTAAATCAACCTATACATCAAAACGAAGCTAGTGATACTAGTAACACAATTAAAACATGAACTTTAACAATTTAACAACATTTAATCTTCCAAAATCAAAGATTAAGCACACCCATTTCAAATGTTCAACTAGTTACTCCAAAACAACAAATCGAACAAACAAAACATATATTCATGTTATACACGAGCCATAGACACTAACTAACACCATTTCAAGTAATTAAAACCAATTTAGAGAAATTTAGTGTTTTAGAAATGTTACCCAAACTCGATGAAATTGGTACCAAAATGTAGAGGATGAAGAGAGGATCACGAAAATGTAATTTGTTTTGATGTTTGCTTCTTGATCCGATTTTAGATGATGAATTTGTGGGGATGGGTGTTTATGTTCAAAAGTTGGAAGAGAGAAAAGAGAGAAGAAGATGAGTGGTGAAATGATTGGAGAGGAAGGTGGGGAGGTGGTGACTAGTTGCTCCAATTTGGCCAAGTGACAAGATTTGTCCCTCAAGTTTCAAAGCGGGTGCGGGAATTAACCAAACGAATATTTTAAAACGCTCGAGTAAACGGGTGATGTCAAAATTAAATAGCGGGAATATAATGAACGTTACTCACGGAAACTATTAATTTAAATACGAAAGATTATGTTTTAAAAAAAAAGACGGTGTTAAAATTAAATTTAACGGAAAAACGCGGGATGTTACATTATCCACGCCTCAAAAGAAATTTCGTCCCGAAATTTAGTTGGAAGTAGTAGTCGTTGAATCTTCCTCGAGATCTTGTGTTGCCAATTCTATGAATGAGGGAGAAGTACGTCCTAGGGTAATTCAACGAACTTGACGGTCGGGATCATATGTTGTTTACGGTTTGGTTTCATGATTCATGGTTTCAACCGGTCCTCCCAGGAAGTGAAGCGTACCATCGATAGTAAGCTCATCGAAAGGAATAACAAGTTCTTGTTGGCAAGACACGTCCTTAGGTTTTATATAGAATGTAGAATGACGGGGGCTCAAATGAGTCGGAAAATAAATCAAAACGGTTAGCAACGGGTCCAAAACACCCCAAGAATTCAAAAGGATTAAAATATCTCGGATTTAGCTTTCTACGTTTTCCGAAACGGATTACACCTCCTCAAGGTGCGACTTTTAAAGTGACGCGATTACCCACTTGGAATTCGAGAGGTTCACGTCTAACATCGGCATAGTTCTTTTGGCGACTACGATCCGCCTTGAGCCTTTCTTGGAATTGAAAAATTTTCCGGTTGTTTCATGAATGATTTCGGGTCCGGTGGTTCGCTTGTCACCTACTTCGGTTCAACAAATTAAGAAAACGACGATTACGGCTATACGGGTCCTCGAAAAGTGTGACGTTAAGACTTGAATGATAACCATCGTTGTAAGAGAATTTGGTTAAAGGCAAAAACTTTTCTCAAGTAAATTTGAAGTTGATCACACAAATTCGTATTACGGTTTCCAAGGTTTGAATCGTATGTTTGCTCGGTCCGTCGGGTTGTGGTTGATGTGCGGTACTCATGTCTAAACGTGGTCCCGAGACTTTTTGTGAGGCACTCCAAAATCTAGAAGTGAAACGAGGATCTCGGTCTGAAACGGAGTACATTCCGTAAGGTATATTTGAACAAGTTTGTTAGGACAAGTTTCTCAAGAAAATTCGCGTCGCGAAAGATTTATCAGTTTCCAAAAACGTTCGTCGGGGCAAGTTCTCATCGGTTTCTGAAAAAAAAACGTTCGTCGGGACTATTCACCCTCGAGGTGAATACTAGTATAACGTGGAGAGTCTCTCCCTCCATTGAGAGTTTAGAGTAAAGATTTCCTGAACCGGAAGTACGAGTGTGATGAGAGAGAAGTTTCCGCCTCGGTGCGAGCATAACGAGTAAATCGTAATTAGTCAATAAGACTGTGCGAGGACGAGATAGTATACACGTGTAACATACGGTTGAAGTCGAGAGGAATCGGTAATTCATTCGGAAGCATAAGTATAGTTCGACAAAAGTCGAAGGGGTGTCCCCGGTATGGTTGTTATCAATATTCTCGGAGTTTTCGGATGTCCAAACATGAAAAGATGAAGTCATGTACATGGCACATGGTGGTGTTTAGGTTGATCGAGTCTAACCACCATCACGTGTCACTAGAACTTTGGTATGTCTTACCGTAAAATAACCACGTTGATCGAGTTTCGTTATATTACGCTAACTCATACCTCCATCCCCACATCACTCTATAGATTCAAGTTCGTGTAATCGTGAAGTTTAAAATAAACAAAGTGTAACGACGTCTCTAACGTGACTCGTATTGAATCGAAAGAATTAGTGCAACTATAAAGAAGCGTTCCCCGAGGGAAGTGTATAAATGATTGTTCACGTCAATGTGGTTCGAGTCAGACAATAAGGTATTCAGGTATGAAAAGAGTAACGAGTCATGATAACGAGTAGCACGCAACCGTAGTGATAAATGTTGATGACGATACTCACCTAGAGTAGTGATGGTAGTAACACCAAAAAGTAGATAGTAAGAAACACCAGTGGGAAACCGATAGTAAGTTGAAACGGTGGCAAATAACAATCCGGGAGACAGAGTTCCCGAACAAGTGTGACTAATGAAGTCGTCGTCATCCATACGTGTATGAATCATGAATTTACGTGTGTTACCAAAAAGTGGCGGAATACGAGTTCGTATGATGAAGGTTGGGTACCATTAAAAAGTTTGCCTAAGAATGATTCAAGTATAATGCACAAGTAGTCAAGTAAGTGCTATCTATAGCAAATGTATGTCAGAATGCAAATGCTAACTATCCGGTTGTAGTCTAGACTCACTAATGCGTCCTAACGACTCTGTTAGACACACTAATGCACGTCCTAGTTCCCTACAACCAACGCTCTGATACCACTTGTAACGACCCGACCAAAACCGTTATTGACGGCGCCGTTAACTTAGGTCCCGTTGCGTGGTCGTAGTCCCTATATGAGACTCGTTTGACCAAAATTATGTCGCATTCATTTGAAAGGTACAAGACCTGCAAGTTTAGTTTAACGACGGATCGACAACAAGTTTAAGTTTACAAAAGTAGTAAAGTATGATTGAAATAACTCGCGGCATAATTAGTTTAAAATCACAGTTGCTATAAATAGCGTAAGTAAGTAGACAAAAGTTTGAATCCAAAAGTGCTATCCCTAGCGTATGCATGCATGGTAGACTCCAATCAAGTAATCAAAGAGTGCAGAAGCATGTATCAAGTAGCCATGTATAAACCTGAGAAAACATAGAAGAATCTGTCAACGCAAAAACGTTGGTGAAATCATAGGTTTAAGTAAGTGAGTAAAAGTAAAGTAAGTCGAACCACAAGATTTGCAAAGTTGAAATAATAGTAGTACATTCTAAAAGTTAATATTCACGAGCACCCAATTATCAAAACTTAACATTCCGTCCGTTGAATACCCCATCAATAGTGCTAGAACAAACACTGATTCTCGAAAATATATTTCATCCGTAAACGGTAGCGAACCGTCAAAGATGAGGGTTGTCAAACCCATATGGCCATATAACATAAGTTCTCGCTTACACCATCTGATGTAACTAATGATAATCGGATTGAGGATTTTCGTTCTAAACTCGTATGTAGAATGTTTGTTTTCCCATTCTTGTGTTCACTTAGTTCAAAAGAATCGTTTATGTTTTCTCATCCCAAAAGTAAGTTCAAAAGAGTAAAAAGTGGGACTATGATCTCACCTCGAGTGCACAAGTATAAAAGTACTTCGCAAAGTAAACGTGTGCATGAAAGTTGCTTAGCCTTGACCTAAACAATTAAGTTATATCAATTAACCGTTACGACACAAGGTCGGGCGAAATGTGTTCAATTAGTCCTATGGCTCGTTACGACTCGATTAGTATAGCATGTGAATCATGTTGTCAAGTTTCATGCAAGAATCACGTATAAAAGCATGTTAGAACATTTGCATAAAAGTTTGGTTAAGTTTGACTAAAAGTCAAACTTGGTCAAAGTCAAAGTCAACGGGGTCGGGTCGGGTATCCGAATATTTTCCCCTGATGAGAAATCATATATGAACACAATAGCCGATTTTCATGTTAATCGGAGTTACGGTTAAGCGAGAAACATTTTGAGAACATTTAAAAACACAAGAGCCTGGCCTGGGGGTTTTGCGCGGTGCGCAATGGGTTGCGCGGCGCGCACCCAAGTGTAAAACCAGGTCAGAACTTGACTTAAAGGGCCATTCATCTGGGTTTTTGGATTCGCGCGGCGCGCGGTGGTATGCGCGGCGCGCATACCTGGGAAAAATGCTGTTTGCAGAAAATAGACTAAGTCTCGAACCAAAACACAATTTAACACATTTCATCCACCGAAAACATTTAAAATGCATACCATATATCGTTGGAAAGGAAATTTTACAAGGAAAATAACTAAACGCATTTCATCAATCAAAAACATCATTTTCAATAACCGATTTCACGTCAAGTGAACAATAAAAGTTGATTTTCAAAGCTTCAAGTTCACACTATGCATTTTAAGTTTCGGGAATCCAATTCACACATATGATATGCCGTTTTGAAGGTAATGAAGCATACATTACCACTAAACACTAACAATTACCATTTCATGGCATTTAAGCATCAAAAAGTTCATGTCAAGAACTATCAAACCCTAGTCAAACATCACAAAATCATTAATCGGGTTTTTGAAGTTTTCTAAATCAACCTATACATCAAAACGAAGCTAGTGATACTAGTAACACAATTAAAACATGAACTTTAACAATTTAACAACATTTAATCTTCCAAAATCAAAGATTAAGCACACCCATTTCAAATGTTCAACTAGTTACTCCAAAACAACAAATCGAACAAACAAAACATATATTCATGTTATACACGAGCCATAGACACTAACTAACACCATTTCAAGTAATTAAAACCAATTTAGAGAAATTTAGTGTTTTAGAAATGTTACCCAAACTCGATGAAATTGGTACCAAAATGTAGAGGATGAAGAGAGGATCACGAAAATGTAATTTGTTTTGATGTTTGCTTCTTGATCCGATTTTAGATGATGAATTTGTGGGGATGGGTGTTTATGTTCAAAAGTTGGAAGAGAGAAAAGAGAGAAGAAGATGAGTGGTGAAATGATTGGAGAGGAAGGTGGGGAGGTGGTGACTAGTTGCTCCAATTTGGCCAAGTGACAAGATTTGTCCCTCAAGTTTCAAAGCGGGTGCGGGAATTAACCAAACGAATATTTTAAAACGCTCGAGTAAACGGGTGATGTCAAAATTAAATAGCGGAAATATAATGAACGTTACTCACGGAAACTATTAATTTAAATACGAAAGATTATGTTTTAAAAAAAAAGACGGTGTTAAAATTAAATTTAACGGAAAAACGCGGGATGTTACACCGCTGCCCGCACCTTGCGTGGTTTCTTGTTTCTTGTTGGATTGTTGATGATTACCTTCCCACTTTCTTTTGTTTCCCGATGTCTTGACATCGGTGTTCTTATCTAGAATAATCTGGTCCATCAACTCATTCGCCATGGTGATAACTTCATGAATAGTCTTGGGTTTGGATGCTGTAACATTTGCCTTGACCTTTTTAGGCAAACCGTCTTTGTACAGTTCAATCTTCCGTTCTTCGGTTGGTACTAATTCGGGACATAGCAAAGCTAATTCCATGAATCGCTGATTGTAGTTAGTGAGTTCAGTACCAACAACTTTCAGGCTTCGTAATTCAGCTTCCAACTTCCTAACCTCGTTCCTTGGACAATACTCGTTGATTAGCATTGTTTTGAATTCTTCCCAGGGAGTATCATAAGCTACATCTCCTCCTACGGCCTTCACATAGTTTTTCCACCACGTGAGTGCACTATCTTGTAAGGTGCACAATGCATACTTGGTCATGTCCTTCTCAATACAACCACTGATTTTAAACACAGACTCAATCTTTTCGATCCACCGGGTTAAACCGACCGGTCCTTCTGTTCCACTGAATGATGAGGGCTTGCAACCTTGAAAAGTTTTCTAACTGCATCTCACACGAGGATTTGGGTTAACTGCAGCACCTCTTGCAGCCTCGACCCATAACATTCTGTCATTCACTCGCTGATTGATGAGTTCCTGGATTTTTTGTTCCGTCATTCGGTTCATTCGCGCCATAATCTTCAATAAAAATGGAAAAAAAATAATTATTCACATGGAATATTATAGATGTAGTATGTATTTACAGTACATCGTAGCTTATTAATAATATGAACCAGTTATTATTATAAAAGCCTTTTCTTCTTATTAGCATTTTATAATTATACCTAGGATAGTACCTACCCGTTAAAGTTCATACTTAATAGCTTAGTACAGAAATCAATTACTATCACCCAAATAATACTCAACCATGGAAAATTATTGCATTTCACACTTCACTATTTTACATATGCTTATCTTACATCAAACATTAAGCAAACCACACTAGTAATATTATACAAAACGTTATATGATCCCATGGTTTAAAACAACAGCGCATCATTTAACCCAAAATGTTTGTGTTCAAAGAAATCGCTTATAGGTTATCTTGACTGTCTCCCTGCGTTTTGGCGGAGGGACTGAAGAACTGGGTGCCGGGATAGAACTAATAGGAATAGCGGGAATAGGTGTAGAAGTATCTGGTGGAGTTGGTGCCACAACATCCTCTCTAGACTCGGGATTTGAATTTTTCATTTCAGTAGCCTTTCGTTTCTTTCCTCGTTCGAACTTGTCTTTCGTAATTTCCTGTATTTCTTCCTCCTCAGGATCACTTTCCGGTTCCTCTTCAATTGATTCATTCGGAACTTGTAAGTCTTCCCCAAAGGTGTTGTTTTCATCATCGGATAGGTTAATGACTGGAACACCATCTGAAGATTCTGGTTCGGAGTCGCTGAATGTGATAACAAGTTCTAAGCTAGACATCTATCACATAACAACTAGCATGTTAGTATCACATAATATTTACATATTAATTTTTTTTAACCAACAGGGATAAGCAATAGTTTTCTAAATCAAACACGGTCAAAGTCCAGACTCACTAATGCATCCTAACTAACTCGATAAGACACACTAATGCAAATTTTCTGGTTCTCTAAGACCAACGCTCTGATACCACATGTCATAACCCGACCTTAACCATAAGGACGATTACAATAATATATGATTTCATCGCGAGGTATTGACCTCTATATGCGACATTTTTCAAAAACTGCATTCGTTTTTACAATACAAACCATAGCTTTTATTACAAATACAAGGTTTAAACAACTTAATAATGATTATCGTTTAGCGATAATCTTAGACTTACAAACTTTACATGTGATAATAACAATACGACTTCCAACATATTTTACATTACAAATCCTCCGATATGCAGTTTTATTTTTGACACAAATATGCATACTCAAGATCTTGCTTAAATTCAACATGTTGCAGCGGAAGCTTTTAGTTATCACCTGAGAATAAACATGCTTAAAACGTCAACATAAAGTTGGTGAGATATAGGTTTAATGCCGGCAGCATTATAAATATAGACCACAAGATTTCATATATAAACGTTTTAATAAAAATATTCTAAGTTGTTGAGCACTTGATAACCATACTTAACATTTAATCAACGTCGCATATTCCCTTTATTATGAAATCTTACTACACCATACCAAGTGTAGTTACCGAAACGAAGTACTGTGCAACCGTTGAATACTGGTCGTCCAGTCCGGTTGGGGTTGTCAGGCCCGATAGATCTATCAACAGGATTCGTGTTTACAATACTCATGTAAATAGTAGTTACCAAGTTACAGGGAAGTATGCCAGTGGTACAACTCAACGTAGAATATATATTTTTAATCACTTGTGTCCATAACGTAAATCATAAAATGCATGTATTCTCATCCCGAAATATTTAGAGTTTAAAAGTGGGACTATATACTCACTTTTGCCTTGAAGGTATTTATCACGACTTGGTCTCCGATAGATATCATGAACCTAACCATATATATATATATATAATATATCAACATATTTTCTTTTTAAGTAATCGTTATATATATATATATATATATATATATATATATATATATATATATATATATATATATATATATATATATATATATATATATATATATATATATATATATATATATACTTTTAATACTTTTAATATTTTCTTAGTCCGTAGTTAGCAGTCCGATGTTAGTGGTCCACAATTAGTTGCTTAAATAAAATAAATAAAGACCCCATCGTATTCGTATTGTTCAGAATTAATCTCGACCCATGGTACCATGTTGTCAAGTGACGTGTTGCGTACATAAAGTACCGTGTTGTCAAATGACGTGTTGCGTACAATCATGAGGTCTTATGATTAATCTTCTCGTGTTGTTTACGGATGGTCCTGAAATATATAAAATCAAATCATAAGTAAATATATATGAAATATCATATTAATTAGAAATATATGATTAATTTAATTTTTCTCCAAATATCTTCGTAGCTAAACTAGCTTCGGATACCCGATCTTATTTTAGTCGTAGTTTCTTCATTACAACTCCGTTTTTGTTGGTTCAACTTGTCACTTCCTTGGATCGAGTCAAATTTTAATAATATGAACTGAAAATACCTTAGATTGTATTCGAAATCACAGGTTATAGGTCAAACTTTGGTGAAACTTATGAAAGTGATCATTTTCCATCATAAAAACAACATTTAATGATCATTTTTCTAAAAATACTTACACTTTGAGTTAAACCATAAAATTTTTATGTGTTAACATATTCATAAGAAATATCATTTTTCCAGAACATGAACTTCCAATTCAAAGCTTAAGATGGTTTTTAATTATCCAACCCAAAACAGCCCCCGGTTGCACTCCGACGACGTAGATTCAGTTTTTAAGATGTTCTTTGTAAAACCAAGTTATATCTTGTTAAGTTAGCATATCATTATGATATATTACAGGTCTTGAAGTGTTTTAAAAGTTAAGTTAGAAGGATCTATTTAGTTTGCAAACAAGTTTGAAATCATTCAAACTATGTTCTTGTTGTTAAAATTTTACAACACAAAATAAGATAGCTATATAAATATGAATCGAATAAGGTTATGAACAAGGTTACTACCTCAAGTTACTTGGACAAAGTTACTGTAAAAGATGAGAAAAATCTTAGAACCAAAAGAGTGGTGGAGTTAGATCAAAAGGTTAGAAGTAAACTTGTATTTTTGGAAGGATTATTGAAGTTTTCTTGTAAGGAATTTATTATGATGATTAAGGCTTGTTTTTGAAGCTAGATCTTCATGGTTATTTGCTGAGATTGTGAAGAACACTTAAGGTTCCTAAGAGTGTGTTTTTGGTTAGAGAAAATGTGTAGTAAAAATGAAATTGAAATGGAGTATAAATGGTGGTGAAAAGATGTATAAATTTGTAATATTATGCAAAAGTCTTGTAATATGCCAAATTGATTAATCATGCATGCTAAGATCCAAAATTGTCTGACTCATGGCTGCTAATAAAGTGATTGTGATGTGTATATACTAATAGTAAATACGTATAGGAGCTGGGTATGATACGAGTACATATACTCTAGGTATACATGTAGAAATTTTGAGGAAACGGAACGAGAATTCAAATATAGCTATCTTTTGTAAATATACTTATATTGTTTTATGTATATAAGCCCTTTAAAAGTGATTAAATACATATTTATACGATACTTGTATAAGTATTATAGGTTAAAGGTATATATGTCAAATAACGTTACATATAGTTATCATTTTGAAAACTTAAGTTAGTAGTCTCAAAGTATACTTATAACTTATTGTTATTAGTACACAATAAGATGTTAAACCATTCTTAGATCATGTTAAATATATATAAATACATATATATACACAAACGTATAATTATCATTTGTTATATAGTTCGTGATATCATCGGTCAAATTGGACGGTCAAACGTTGTGTAAAACTCTTTTTAAAAACATAAATCTCAACAATTTAGATTACTTATCATGTTGGTAAGGTTTAATTTATGTAAATATTAATCTCATAGGTATAAAATGATCGGAAAAATCCGGGTCGTTACAACGTTGGATAATGATTTATGTCTCGATTCCGGTTTTTCGAACGTCCTTTCGTACGCTAAGAAAACTAGCACTTTACGTTTCATGACTCGTACCCTAGTCAAAATATAGACTTAGATTATCAATAAACTATATCATTCAAAATGTAACTTGAACATTCGAGCGTTTTGGTCATTTACTTCTATAAATCGACGTCTCGTTATATATATATATATATATATATATATATATATATATATATATATATATATATATATATAATAGTTTTTATTTTAACTCAAAACATTTTATAACTAAATTTAAGATTAAATTTTATTGTGAAATATATATATATATATATATATATATATATATATATATATATATATATATATATATATATATATATATATATATATATATATATATATTTTCATTTCAAAATATAAATTTGAAATATTTATTTAACAATATAATATATAGTTTTTAAAAACTAATTATATTTCAAAGTTCATCATAAAAATCATTTTAAATAATAGGAATTATTATATCATATAACGTTTATATTTTTAAAACTTATAATTGATATAATTCATTCATGCACCATACTTTCATAAGTTCAATTAACTTATCTAAATATCAGTCAAGTCAATAATCAAATACTATTATCGTTTAATGATAATTCAAAATATATATATAAGCACATTTTTAATTACACGTTGCAAGTTATCTATTTAATAATCCAACATATATATATATATATATATATATATATATATATATATATATATATATATATATATATATATTTTCAAAGTATGTTATTTAAACAAAAACATTTTAATAATTAAATTTCATTATATCGAAAAATGTTTTCGTACGTTTGAAACTAAATCAAATTATATTATAAAGTTTAGTTTTTTTTTTCAAACTAATTGTTTACGAAATCAAAGGTTTTAATAATAGATATTGTTATATCATAAAACGTTTACATAAAATACAATTATTTAATTTATAATGGTTACCAGTTTCTAACTTACAGTTTATTCGTAAAACGTAGGGTTAAGTCCAGAGGATGATCAGACGTGTGAAATCATTTTAATGCAACATATCCAATTGTTTCACATGCCGACATTCAATAACTAAATTATCAATATTCCAAGTTTTAACTATTATAAAAGTTAAATAATTAACATATCGAAAGTCACGAAAAATATTATTGTAATGCATGTATTGGAGATCAAACAGGAATCTTCACTAACCCTTGTTTAGTTCCTGATAATTGACACTTTGTTCTCACTTATAAAGCACTTTACTAATTATTCTGAATATCGTTAAAAAAATAGATTTCTTTAAATCACAGTGGACCTCACAACAGAGACCCATAATCATATCATAATGTATCTGATAATTCAATCATTTGATATTATCTTTTAATTCCGTCGATAAATATATCGAAATAAATGCATTCATGTAAAGTATTATACATCTAATACTTTGTTAACGTTTTCAATTAATATTATATATATACATATCTATATACACATAAATGTTCGTGAATCATTGAGCATAATCAAAGGGTAATTGATTACATGAATATAGTTCCAACATTTTTTGAGACTCAACATTACAGACTTTGCTTATTGTGCCGAAATCATATAAAGATTAAGTTTAAATTTGGTCGGAAATTTCCGGGTCGTCACAGTACCTACCCGTTAAAGAAATTTCGTCCCAAAATTTGATTGGATGGTCATGGCTGACAATAAGTATGTTTTCATGACGCATACGAGCTGAAAATTAGAGTTTTATCATCAGCGAGTAATATGGATAAAACAATTTGTTTATGTGAAGCGTACGAGTGAAGTTATTACAAAAGATTGAAATGAGTAAATGCAGGTTCGTCTTAACCGGTGACGTAGTCACAGTTGATTTCCAAAATTCAAGGAATTTAAAAGAAAATCTTCGTAATAAGATTTGGTTCTTCAGTAATTAAGGAAATTAGGATCTTCTTTGGTTAAATGCGATGATCTGTCTCTACTGCTCTGTCTGATATTTCACTATAAATCCATCCTCTTCGTTTCCTTATTTCCACAGCTCATACCTTCTATTCTTTCCTTCTCAATTCATACTTTAAAGCATTTGTCAATATGCTCCATCCAGTTCTAATTCTTGATATACTCCTAACTTTCATATCTGTCATTCTTCTTTTTCATCTGCCGCCGGAGGAATCCATTCACTTCTACTATACTCTTGGTTTTATAGTGTTTTTAGTTCTCCCGTGTCTTTATATTGCTATACGCATCGATATACACAGTTTGTAATTTCTGGGTTATTGTTGAGCTTTATATCTTCCCTTATATTTCGGAGTCTCTGCTTCTGTCTTCTATAATCATCGTCATCCACAGTTAATGCTCTCTCCTATTTGCTGCGATTTATACTCCCATTTCTATTTCGAAGCTTCATTCTTTTGTTTTCTCTTCTTGCCATTAAGTATAACAAGTAATGGTCCAGAATTCGTAGGTATGAAATTTGTAATGAGCATAATTAATTTTCTGAGAGAGAAACCGTAATAGGCACGATCTTGATTGGTTAAATTACCAGAACTCAAGAGAAAAGATAGAACTATCAGGAAGATATGTTCTCTATATGTTTAGAGATTGGGTAGAATGTAAGAGTCGTGTAAAATGGCACATGATGATGTTATGGTCTGTGAATCATCACGTTCCATTAGAAACTCAGCATGATTTACTGTAATATAATCACGTTGATCAAGTGTCATTATATTATACTAACTCATGCTTCAGTTCCCAACACTACTTCAATAACATTCATTTTTTTAGTTCGAATTTTTCAGAATTTAGAAACTAAAACAGTTTCCTTTCTGATGTAACACTAATATCACGAAGAGATAAATGATTTTAGATAAGAATAGTTATGAAAATATCTTTAGAAATATCGAGGATATTTATAATGAAAGATACGATGATATCTTAGAATTTCTAATATCGATGGATGATGAAGAAGATTTGTCCGTAAAGGTTTAGAGTCAGGAGCAAGGTATTTGTTAATAACTTCAGCAGATACTAAATCATTTGGATTCTTTGAAGGCAGGTTTAGTCTTTGTGATTTGTCCACAGCCTCCTTCATGGTTTGCTTAATCCGTTTTCCAGTTCCAACATTTCTGAGCTTTGCCAACATACTATTCTTTATCATCAAACTTTTGACTGTTAAGGTCGTTTATAGTTTTTGTTGCTTCATTCAACTTTATCAAAATTCAGAGTATTGATTCTTAGACTGGGTGCTTTTCAGAATTTCAGAATGGAAGATCAAAACTTTAAGAGATAAATGTTATATGTATACATATAACTGTTGATGTAGAAACGCTGCGAGATTCGAAATACTAATTGCTGATTCTCGGTAATTTATATGGCAATTATCGTTACAAGATGCAGATGGGTAGATGATGGGGTTTCAATGAGTACATATAATGATTTTTTGGAGAGGCTTACGCCAAAGAGTAACGAAGTTGCTGGTAATTTTACTGCTAATGTGGTGGGATATAAAAGGTTTCCCGGTAACAATGATAGAAATGGTAATCATATATGTCAGGGTTATAATAAGGCTACTCCGGATGAAAAGTCAAAATTGTCATGATGGAGCTGTGACAAAATTTGCTACTTCGAAAAGGGATTGCAAAGTTATTTTGGGTAATAATAATGCTTAAAGGATCTGACATGGATATGTGTTAAACTTTTACTTAGGTTCCAAGTGTCCTCTAGGTGCATATATTCTTCGTAGGTATCATGTGATGGGTTCATCCTCTCGATTGTTCCTTAGTTGAGGTGTTTTCTAGAATTTTGAAGGGTTTGAACGCAGGTCGTCATCGTCAATATCCGCATGATGCAATCTTCGTGAATCTTGAATGATTCGAATATCTTTCCGTGTGTTTATGAATAAAAGTGATGTTCTAGTATAGTTTGGATTCAAAGTATGGTTTAGAAGATGTAGGAATCTAAGAGTGATGTCTTCTGTAAAATCTTGACTTGGATTTCTGATCTGTCCAAAATCAGAATATGTAATTGAATTTGTTATGAAAATAGTTGTATAGATTTTATGAAAGACTGTATATTGTTGTGAAAGTAGTGAGTATAGTTAATGATTCAGAATTGAAGAATGTACAGTGTAATATATTATTGTGAAAGTTAAATATCTCTCGGGTATTACCTACCCGTTAAAAATTTCACAAGTAATATTTTGTACAAATGAATTTTATTACAGTCTTTATGAAAATATATGCATGTATATTTTCTTCAGATGTAATATAGATTTAATGAGTTAATGTTAAATTAAACTCATTCGGTTGGAACTAGAATTGAATAATCTCTAACATTACATAATCTTCACAGAGTATTTCACTACTGTGATCAATACTTCATTATTTATTTTTATTGATATTTCCTCGGTGAACGATGTTGGTGCTAGTGGAATTCTTGCGAACTTCGCAAAGTACAAATGATGTTTTCTTAGAAATTTTTTGAGTACATCGAAGACGAAAGTGTAAAATCAAACATGTAATTGCTTAATACACTTGATTTATTATGAAATGGAATTTATTGAGTTGGAGTAGAAATTATAGTTAACTATTGTAAATCATTAACGAAGGATGTACATCATAGCATATTAGTAACATGAATTAACCGAGTACTATCTACCCTTAATTAATTCATACATAATAGCTTAGTACGAAGAGATATATTATGGATTTCAAAATTTATATAATATATAAATTCTTTGAAAATAATGAGTTAATACTTCCATAACTCGTTATTTCAATATACCCATAGATGATTGTGGTGTCGATATCGTTGATGGTTTTGGAGCTGGTGTAGCTCATGGTGCTACAAGTGTTGCTAATGTTGGTGATGCTAACGGTGATGCTAGTGGTACTACTGGTGGCGCTTGTATAACAAGTCTAGCTTGTAAATCACGCACCATTCTTGTCAGGGTTTTTTCTCTTCCTTCTATCATTTCGGTCCACTCATCTGATTTATGGTTAGGGCTAGAATAGATAATCTCTAAGACTTTAGAGATTACATAATCGCCTCAGAATGTTTCTCCAATGAAGTTATGAATTAATACTTCATCGGTTATTGTTGTTGGTACTCCTTGGTATCTATGGTGCATATGACGTTAATGCTCGTGGGACAGATTGTGATGTTGGGGCTTGCGATGCGGATGTTGTTGGTGGTGGAAATGGTACTATTGGTGTTGATGCGGGTGGTGTAGTTGATGCCGGTGATGCTGCTGGTACTTGTAACCTTTGCACCATATTCTCCAAAGCCACTTCTCGAGCGCGAAGCTCGTTGACTTCTTTTATTACACCAGGATGATTGTTGGATCGGATGAGCGGATGAATAAGATCTAGAATTTGAGATAGTATATAATTGTGACGAGATACTCTGGAAATAAGAGAGAAAATGGTGTTTCGAACAGGTTCGCCGGTAAGTGCTTCAGGTTCTTCGCCAAGAGGGAAATCTGGTGGATGGAAGGGATCGCCTTCTTCTTGTCTCCAATGATTAAGTAGGCTACGAACCCATTCCCAATTCATCCAGAATAGATGATGGCTAATTGGTTGATCCATTCCGATCACACTGCATTCGGAGCTTGAGTGAAACTCCATATCTGGATCCGAGGGACTTGAACTAGTGGCGAGTTCCATTTCGTATGATTGAATAAAGGATTTTTCGATATGAAATGATTTCCGGCTATCGGATGGTATTCTAATTACATAGAATATCTATATATATAGAACAAAATATTTCGTAGATTACGGAGGAATTTACGGAATATGTTAGGCAAAGTTTACAGTAACAGATACGCTAAGATATGAATTAGCAGATACGCTAAGATATGAATTTTGTCTATACACTATTAATGCAATCAATGCAGTAAGATGTGTCTAGACTAAGAATGATAAGCAGGTAATTTCCTAAGGATGATAAGCAGGTAATTTTTGACAAGAAATGATAAGAAAAACTTTTTGACATGCAGACACGGTCGAAGTCCAGACTCACTAATGCATCTTAATAACTATCCGTTAGACACACTAATGCAAGACCTGGTTCGCTAAGACCACCGCTCTGATACCAACTGAAAGGACCCGTTCATATCGATTATAAATAATTCACATTAGTTGATTACATTGTGAAGTTCTGACCTCTATATGATACATTTTACAAACATTGCATTCGTTTTTAAAAGACAAACTTTCATTTCATCGAAAGTTGACAGACATGCATACCATTTCATAATATCCAAACTATAAATGACCTAATCTATCATTTACTTAATAATAATCTTTATTGAACTCAACAACTTGAATGCAACGTCTTTTGAAATATGCCATGAATGATTCCAAGTAATATCTTTAAAATGAGTAAATGCACAGCGGAAGATTTCTTTAATACCTGAGAATAAACATGCTTACAAGTGTCAACCAAAAGGTTGGTGAGTTCATTAGTTTATCATAAACAATCATTTCCATTAATTTAATAGACCACGAGATTTTCATTTCCATTTTCTCATAAACATCATCTCATATCAGGCATTTCGCAAACTGCATAGAGATAAAAATCATTCATATGGATTGAACACCTGGTAACCGACATTAATAAAATGCATCTAGAATATCCCCATCATTCCGGGACTCTCATCGGACACGATAAAATCGAAGTACTAAAGCATCCGTAACCCGGATGGGGTTTGTTAGGCCCAATAGATCTATCTTTAGGATTCGCGTCAATTAGGGTTTTTGTTCCCTAATTCTTAGATTACCAGACTAAAAAGGGTGATATTCGATTCGATAATCCAATCATAGAATGTAGTTTCGATTACTTGTGTCTATTTCGTAAAACATTTATAAAAGCAGCGCATGTATTCTCAGTCCCAAAAATATATATTGGAAAAGCATTTAAAAAGGGAGCAAATGAAACTCACGATACTGTATTTTGTTGTAAAAATACATATGACGGCATTGAACAAGTGTAGGGTTGGCCTCGAATTCACGAACCTATATTAAGTATTAAGTATATATATTTATATTTTGGTCAATATCTGTCTAACAATTTAAGTCAGGTCATAGTGTATCACAATGCTAATGCTCGAGATTATCATGCAGAAGTTAACAAAAGTCAACTTGACCCAAAATGACTTCCAAAAGCTATACATGTTAATTGTATAACTTAAATATAGTCATTTTATATATTTAAATATATTTATCAGATTTTATTAGAATAAATAATACAAGTCAGTTATTTATAAAAATTTATATTAAAATTTTATATATGATAAAAATATATTTTTATATATCTCAAGTAATAAAATTTATTAAGTTCGCTTAATATCATAAAAATATAGTGGTATGTATTATTAATGTAATTATATTACGTGTGGTAAAAATATCTTTGTATCACATATTTATTTGATAAAATAATATTGATAATAATAAGTAAAAGTTGTATTATTTTGTAATAATAATAATAATAATTATTATTATTCTACTAATAATAATAACAATATTTATATTTACCAATGATGATGTTAATTATGATAAAATGATAATTCTAATCATGATAATTTTAATAATAACGATACTTTTTAATATTAACTGTAATAATAATATTTTATATAAAAATAATAATTCTATTCAAAATGATAATTTTTAATAATAATAATACTAAAACGATAATAATAATGATATTTTATAATAACAATAATATTTCTATTAAAAATGATAATTGTAATAAAAATGATAGTTTTAATATTAATGATACTTTTAATAATAATAATAATGATAAAAATAATGAAAACGATGATTTTATCTAAATCAATATCTTACAATATTTTACTTTCATCATGATACTTATACTCATTATTTCCTAATTGATTTGTTTAATAGCTTTTAGTCCTCTTTTATAATGCATTCATAGTAATGATAATAACTAGAATTGTGACGGACCGCGCGTTGCTGCGGTAGTCTATATGATATATTTTGAAGGTGGTCCGAGTATTTTCAAAGTGCAGCTATATAAATTTACAATCAAAATGGCTGCGCAGATAGTGTCGATTACATGTTATCCTAGGTAGTTTATGATTGTTTAGCTTACCTATGCAACATTTAATATTTACAGAATGAAAATTGTTGCGTTTGTTGTTCTACGGATTTCCTTTTTTTTAGCAACTGGCCAAATATTTAGTCTTTTTTCTTCTTTGCTGTTTCTTCTTCATGTGTTGCTGGGAGTTGTCGTTTCATATCTGCACGGGTTGTTTTTTCTTCCTGTTTCTTTGCCGGGGTTGGAGGAATTGGTGTCCGAGTTTGGCTGCTGATATCTTCCTTGCTTATTCCTGAATCGTAGTGTTTGAATTAGTAATTGGTAAGGTTCCGTAGTTTTGATGCGTAAGGAATATAATGGTCAGTAAAATAGCAAGGGCTGGAATATCTTTTGTAATTCAGAAGCTTTATGAAGGGAAAATTCAGCCAACATGTTAAGGTTGATAGAATTTACATTTTCAGAGAAGTTCAACCTCTAACTCACCTTATTATATGTTTATTGATTTGTTCAGTAAAGTTGTTGACAATTTGGTGAGTAGACATTATTATTTCTGCAATGTTTTTTTAATTTTATTTTTATTTCCCAAATTGATACTATATTTTTTATGGCATACCTGATTGTGATGGGGTTGTTGCTGACTTGGTTGGTATTTTTCCATGTTGCTTGTCTGGTGTTGTTGGGAGCGTTTTCTCTTGCGTTTTTTCTGCATCATAGAATAGTGGTTAGTTGTCGGTCTGGTTTCTAGTTGCAGTCATTCAAAATTTCTTATTGCATCAAGTGTATGATATAAAATAATTTGTTAGTTCAGCTGACCTGGTGAGGCTGGCTTTTCTGTGGGTAATGTTGTGGATTGAGTTTCCGTTGTGGTTTTCGTTGGTGTTGTTGGTGGGAAATGGCGTTTAAAAACGTAGCTGGGTTCTCCATATCTATCGGTTCTGACACTAATCTCAATTATATGACGTTTTCCTTCTAATTGCTTGAGTTGGGGTGGAATTTCTCTTTTGTTGTTGTGGCCCATTATCGTCACCATGGTTTTGCAGTCGATGCCCACTAATGCATCTGCCGAGTCTGAGAAGAAAGTGAGAATTGTTGAGGCGGTGTCATCCATGACTGTCGCTTTGAATGAATAGCTGTTATTTTTTAATAATAAGCGTTAGTATACTTCTCTTGGATAAAGGTGCTGCATTATTTGTAACTTACCAGAAAAGGCATTCGCCTTCGGTTTCGTGATCGGGACACTGTAAGTTTGGCGGGTTTCCTCGCATTCCTCTTGTGCATGTTGGGCATCCGTAGTAGAACAAATTGTTATTCTCAATTATTGTGCGGATAATTCCTTCAAACTTGAATGTTCGACCCTGCAATTTATTCATTAAGTATTATATTTTTATTCTATCAAGCTTACAAAATTAATATTTTTTTATATATGTTTATGTACTCTGTAAGCTGTTGGATTGAACTGAAGTATTTCTGCTAGAGGGTATCTGTCTGCATTCTTTTCTTCCTCGCTATCACTAAACTGAATGCGTTCCGGTTGGAGAAGTGGTTGCGCTGCGAATTTGTCTCGGTATCTGTCACGAAGCTTTGGATTAATTTTGGAAGTTTTTTTTATTTTGATATTTGTGGATGTAAAACTTACTGCTAAATTTGCTGATGATGCTCGTCAATACTCGGATTTAGGTAATAGTGTGTTGCTGATATCCCGGAAAGCTGTATTTCTGTTGTGACTGAAATATATGGAAGAATAGTTAGTATCTTATCGTATATGACTAATTTAAGAAATATATGTCGTGGCATTGTAAAATGATTAAAAAGTAACAAAATGGTAAAGCGGCCTACAATGGGCGATGGGTTCGATGGTCAGTCACCTTATGACAATTTTTGTTTCAATTCTAGTGATACAATTTGAATTTTCTATGTGATTGTGAAAGGACCCGTTCATATACATTATAAACGATTCACAATAGTTGATTACATTGCGAGGTATTTGACCTCTATATGATACATTTTACAAACATTGCATTCGTTTTTAAAAGACAAACTTTCTTTACATCGAAAATTGACAGGCATGCATACCATTTCATAATATCCACTATCCAACTATAAATTGATTTAATAATAATCTTTGATGAAGTCAATGACTCGAATGCAACGTTCTTCGAAATATGCTATGAAAGACTCCAAGTAATATCTTTAAAATGAGCAAATGCACAGCGGAAGATTTCTTTAACACCTGAGAATAAACATGCTTTAAAGTGTCAACCAAAAGGTTGGTGAGTTCATTAGTTTATCATAATCATTCATTTTCATCATTTTAATAGACCACAAGAATTTCATTTCCATTTCTCATAAATATACGTCCCATGCATAGAGACAAAAATAATCATTCATATGGTGAACACCTGGTAACCGACATTAACTAGATACATATAAGAATATCCCCTATCATTCCGGGATCCTCCTTCGGACATGATATAATTTTCGAAGTACTAAAGCATCCGGTACTTTGGATGGGGTTTGTTAGGCCCAATAGATCTATCTTTAGGATTCGCGTCAATTAGGGTGTCTGTTCCCTAATTCTTAGATTACCAGACTTTAATAAAAAGGGGCATATTCGATTTCGATAATTCAACCATAGAATGTAGTTTCAATTACTTGTGTCTATTTCGGCAAACATTTATAAAAGCGCATGTATTCTCAGTCCCAAAAATATAAAGGGTAAAAAGGCAAATGAAACTCACCATACTGTATTTCGTAGTAAAAATACATATAACGTCATTGAACAAGTGCAAGGTTGGCCTCGGATTCACGAACCAAAATTAATTATATATAATTATGTGTTGGTCAATATTTGTCTAACAAATTAGGTCAAGTCATAGTGTACCACAATCCTAATGCTCGAGACTAATATGCAAAAGTCAACAAAAGTATATTTGACTCAAAATAATTTCCAAAAATCTATACATGATTAATATATAGTTTAAATATCGTCGTTTTATATTTTTAAATATTTTTAAAAGATTTATTA
Organism: Rutidosis leptorrhynchoides; assembly: GCF_046630445.1. NCBI lineage: Eukaryota > Viridiplantae > Streptophyta > Magnoliopsida > Asterales > Asteraceae > Rutidosis > Rutidosis leptorrhynchoides. Next base: position 283,052,704 of record NC_092340.1, on the reverse strand, counting down.
GAGTAAATAATATAATTTATTTATTAATAAATAAAATTTTATATTAAATTTATATAATAAAATATACTTTTATATATATTAAGTAATAAAATTTATAGGGTTCATTTAATATCATAAAGATAATATGATAGGTATTATTAAAGTAAGTTATTACACGTAGTAAAATATGTTTGTATCACATATTTATTTGATAAAATAATATCTATAATGATAGTAAGTAAAAGTTGTATTATTTTGTAATAATAATTATTATTATAAAAATATCAATATTTATAATTACTAAGATGACATTATGATAAAACGATAATTCTAATTATGATAACTTTAATATTTACGATAATTTTTAATATTATCTTTAAAATAATAATTCTATTTAAAATAATAATAATAATGATATTTTATAGTAACAATGACATTTCTATTAAAATGATAATTTTTGTTAAAATGATAGTTTTAATACTAACGATACTTTTAATAATAATAGTAATGATAAAAATAATAAGAACGATAATTTTATCTAAATCAATATCTTATAATATTTTAATTTCATCATGATACTCTTACTCATTATTTCCTAATCGTTTCGTTTAATAGCTTTTAATCGTCTTTTATATCGTGTTCATAATAATGATAATAATAGTAATCAAAATAATTAGGTGTTACAAATATTTGTTTTAATTACACTAATATTAATAATGATGGTTACTATAACATTATTAACGATAATACTAATAATTATCTTAATGATAATATAGTAATAATAATAATAACAATAAAAATAACCATTTTCAAATAATGATATATATATTAATAATGATAATAATAATAATAATACTAATAATAATAATAATAATAATAATAATTGGATAATAATAATAATACTAATTATAACTTTAACAATAATAACGATAGTAATAAAAAAAAAATAACATTTTTTAATGATAAATCCCTTTTATTGATAAAGATAATAATAATGATAATAATAAGATAAAACTAGAACGATGATAAAAACGACGATAATAATAATCATTTTTAATAAAAATATCGAAAATTTAATTGATTATAACTTCTAATCCGTTCATCGAAACCATTCGATATCTAAAGGAAAAGTTTTTAATTTTTCGCTAGCTTTCCAAGGACATGCATATCTTATACCTTATCTCAACCGCAAGTGTAACTAATTCAATATTCAACCTAACCTGTCTAAGGGCAATATCAAAAGTACAAGCATGCATAATCCTAAATACTCGAGCACTAGTCAGGGATACACTATTAGTATGTAAAAGTTAAATTATGAGTACTCACGTATCAATATTGAGATTCAATATTGCAGGAAAGGTACGTAGACGCAACGGGAATGATAAACACTATATTGACCTCACGAGCATACCCATGAACCATACTCAATCACCTCCATAGCTATAACCCATAATTTCCTTAATCATATCCTACTCGAAAAACAATTTCGAAATCACTCGGACAGCACTCCGTCGTAATATTTTATGTATACTAATAATATCTTGAAATAATACGGAGTAAATATATATATGTAAATCGATTGAGAGAGTTTAGAGAAAAATATTTTCAAGTTTCTATGAAATAATGAAACCTATTGAATTCTATTTATAATAGATTTTTGAATTATTAAAGTGAATTATTAAAGTATGAATTATTAAAGTGAATTTTTAAAGTATGAATTATTAAAGTGAGTTATTAAAGTATGAATTATTAAAGTGAATTATTAAAATATGAATTATTAAAGTGAATTATTAAAGTATGAATTATTAAAGTTAAAGTAAAGTAAAAATAAAGTAAAGGTAAAGTTTAAGTATAGTAAAAGTATAAAACTATGTACGTATAATACGCGTATAAATATATATAATATTAATTTAAATCTTTATATATATTTAATAAAATAAAATATAAATATCGTTATCTTTATCATACTAGTTAAGTAATGAGTTGTCAAAAGTGGTTCTAGATATTTATAAAAGTTATATACGTTTTAATAATAAAGTTCTTTTTAAGCTGAAAACGTTTTTGTACGTTTGAAACTAAATAGATCAATCGAGTCTTTATTAGATTCAATCTTCCACTATCCTTTGTCTAGTTCTCAATGATTGAAAATTTATTCTTATTTATAAATCACTTTACTATTTTCCGAATATTGTTAAAATGGAAAGATTTCTCAAATCAACGTGGGCCATTCAACAGAGACTTGTAATCATAATTCAATATATCTGATAATTCAATCATTTGATCTTATCTTCTAATTCTATTGATAAACATTTTGAAACAGATACAATCATATAAAGTATTTAATCTAATATTTTGTTTACGTTTCAAGTTATAATATATATACACATATACATATATAATCATATTCGCTCAATGGTTCGTGAATCGTTGGAACTTGGTCGAGGTTGAATGAATGTATGAACATAGTTTAAAATTCTTGGAATTTAACTTACAAAATATTGCTTATCGTGTCGGAAACATATAAAGATTAAAGTTTAAATTTGGTTGGAAATTTCCGGGTTGTCACAGATTGGTCAAAAATCATTTAACTATTTAAATTGAAAAAAAATATCATATAGAGTTTACAATTTAAATGGAGCAAGGATTATATAATAGTTAGCTGATCACAAATCGTATATTATGACCCAATAATACACATGGGGAACATGTCTATTGAACATAACAGGATAACAGAATTATATACAAATACTATACAAATTAACATAAAAAAAAATTGCTAACTAAAATTGAGAGTAATTGTAGGATGATGCAAAAATATATGCCTATAACAATCAGTCAGTAGTTATACCAAAATATCTAAACTACTCTAACTATTTTTCTTTCATTTCTTGTTTTTTTACTTGTGTACACAAATATTTGCTATGAACATCGTCAGGTAGTTAATTTGTATATGTTACTGTTGAAGTCTTCAAAGTTTTTGAACTAAGTGAATATGATTTTGTAAATCCAACATGGTTAATTATTTGTAACTCGTAATCTTTTCACGCTATTTATATATTTTCAGTTTTTTGTAAAAAAAAAAAGGAAAAAAAAAATTCATCAGGTTGGTCAATGTTTTATTGGTCATAAGTTTAGCTTGCTGACCTATGTTGTCCTTCACCCAGCAAGAGCCAATTTCTATCATCACCGGTTTGGGCATGGCATTGTACGCTTCTGAAATGTCCCGTTCTTATTGATTAAAAACGTTCCATATTAATTGATTTCGTTGCGAGGTTTTGACCTCTATATGAGACGTTTTTCAAAGACTGCATTCATTTTAAAACAAACCATAACCTTTATTTCATCAATAAAGGTTTAAAAAGCTTTACGTAGATTATCAAATAATGATAATCTAAAATATCCTGTTTACACACGACCATTACATAATGGTTTACAATACAAATATGTTACAACAAAATAAGTTTCTTGAATGCAGTTTTTACACAATATCATACAAACATGGACTCCAAATCTTGTCCTTATTTAAGTATGCGACAACGGAAGCTCTTAATAATCACCTAAGAATAAACATGCTTAAAACGTCAACAAAAATGTTGGTGAGTTATAGGTTTAACCTATATATATCAAATCATAATAATAGACCACAAGATTTCATATTTCAATACACATCCCATACATAGAGATAAAAATCATTCATATGGTGAACACCTGGTAACCGACATTAACAAGATGCATATATAAGAATATCCCCATCATTCCGGGACACCCTTCGGATATGATATAAATTTCGAAGTACTAAAGCATCCGGTACTTTGGATGGGGTTTGTTAAGCCCAATAGATCTATCTTTAGGATTCGCGTCAATTAGGGTGTCTGTTCCCTAATTCTTAGATTACCAGACTTAATAAAAAAGGGGCATATTCGATTTCGATAATTCAACCATAGAATGTAGTTTCACGTACTTGTGTCTATTTTGTAAATCATTTATAAAACCTGCATGTATTCTCATCCCAAAAATATTAGATTTTAAAAGTGGGACTATAACTCACTTTCACAGATTTTTACTTCGTCGGGAAGTAAGACTTGGCCACTGGTTGATTCACGAACCTATAACAATATATACATATATATCAAAGTATGTTCAAAATATATTTACAATACTTTTAATATATTTTGATATTTTAAGTTTATTAAGTCAGCTGTCCTCGTTAGTAACCTACAACTAGTTGTCCACAGTTAGATGTACAGAAATAAATCGATAAATATTATCTTGAATCAATCCACGACCCAGTGTATACGTATCTCATTATTGATCATAACTCAAACTATATATAATTTGGAATCAACCTCAACCCTGTATAGCTAACTCCAACATTCACATATAGAGTGTCTATGGTTGTTCCGAAATATATATAGATGTGTCGACATGATAGGTCGAAACATTGTATACGTGTCTATGGTATCTCAAGATTACATAATATACAATACAAGTTGATTAAGTTATGGTTGGAATAGATTTGTTACCAATTTTCACGTAGCTAAAATGAGAAAAATTATCCAATCTTGTTTTACCCATAACTTCTTCATTTTAAATCCGTTTTGAGTGAATCAAATTGCTATGGTTTCATATTGAACTCTATTTTATGAATCTAAACAGAAAAAGTATAGGTTTATAGTCGGAAAAAATAAGTTACAAGTCGTTTTTGTAAAGGTAGTCATTTCAGTCGAAAGAACGACGTCTAGATGACCATTTTAGAAAACATACTTCCACTTTGAGTTTAACCATAATTTTTGGATATAGTTTCATGTTCATAATAAAAATCATTTTCTCAGAATAACAACTTTTAAATCAAAGTTTATCATAGTTTTTAATTAACTAACCCAAAACAGCCCGCGGTGTTACTACGACGGCGTAAATCCGATTTTACGGTGTTTTTCGTGTTTCCAGGTTTTAAATCATTAAGTTAGCATATCATATAGATATAGAACATGTGTTTAGTTGATTTTAAAAGTCAAGTTAGAAGGATTAACTTTTGTTTGCGAACAAGTTTAGAATTAACTAAACTATGTTCTAGTGATTACAAGTTTAAACCTTCGAATAAGATAGCTTTATATGTATGAATCGAATGATGTTATGAACATCATTACTACCTTAAGTTCCTTGGATAAACCTACTGGAAAAGAGAAAAATGGATCTAGCTTCAACGGATCCTTGGATGGCTCGAAGTTCTTGAAGCAGAATCATGACACGAAAACAAGTTCAAGTAAGATCATCACTTGAAATAAGATTGTTATAGTTATAGAAATTGAACCAAAGTTTGAATATGATTATTACCTTATATTAGAATGATAACCTACTGTAAGAAACAAAGATTTATTGAGGTTGGATGATCACCTTACAAGATTGGAAGTGAGCTAGCAAACTTGAAAGTATTCTTGATTTTATGTAACTAGAACTTGTAGAATTTATGAAGAACACTTAGAACTTGAAGATAGAACTTGAGAGAGATTAATTAGATGAAGAAAATTGAAGAATGAAAGTGTTTGTAGGTGTTTTTGGTCGTTGGTGTATGGATTAGATATAAAGGATATGTAATTTTGTTTTCATGTAAATAAGTCATGAATGATTACTCATATTTTTGTAATTTTATGAGATATTTCATGCTAGTTTCCAAATGATGGTTCCACATGTGTTAGGTGACTCACATGGGCTGCTAAGAGCTGATCATTGGAGTGTATATACCAATAGTACATACATCTAAAAGCTGTGTATTGTACGAGTACGAATACGGGTGCATACGAGTAGAATTGTTGATGAAACAAGTAGAAGTATTTTGATAAGTGTATTGAAGTCTTTCAAAAGTGTATAAATACATATTAAAACACTACATGTATATACATTTTAACTGAGTCGTTAAGTCATCGTTAGTCGTTACATGTAAGTGTTGTTTTGAAACCTTTAGGTTAACGATCTTGTTAAATGTTGTTAACCCAATGTTTATAATATCAAATGAGATTTTAAATTATTATATTATCATGATATTATCATGTATGAATATCTCTTAATATGATATATATACATTAAATGTCTTTACAACGATAATCGTTACATATATGTCTCGTTTAAAAATCATTAAGTTAGTAGTCTTGTTTTTACATATGTAGTTCATTGTTAATATACTTAATGATATGTTTACTTATCATAGTATCATGTTAACTATATATATATCCATATATATGTCATCATATAGTTTTTACAAGTTTTTACGTTCGTGAATCACCGGTCAACTTGGGTGGTCAATTGTCTATATGAAACATATTTCAATTAATCAAGTCTTAACAAGTTTGATTGCTTAACATGTTGGAAACATTTAATCATGTAAATATCAATCTCAATTAATATATATAAACATGGAAAAGTTCGGGTCACTACAGCTTCTATGTCGAAATTTGTAGCCATGTCATTCCATATGGTGAACTCAATCGTCATCTCACTGTATTGATATTGTTTCTTTTTTCAGGTATCTTTTTCAGATGTATGAATTGTTTATGTTACTGATATATTTAATAAAGTTGAGGACTCATACCTTAAATCGATTATGTTCATAGAACGGCGTAGAATTAACTCTCCTTTTTTCCCACGACTTTCTTGAACGTCTCCCACGTGCTGTATGCATCCTATATAGTCTGCATAGATAGTATGTTAGTTAGCGAGTTTAAGCTAAAAAGGAGTAGATGAATAATTTTATGATCGCATTTGGACCTGTGACTGTGTAGAGTTTGAGATGCGTGTATGGAGTAAATTCAAAAAAATGTAATGGGAAACCGACAGCTGGTATGTTCTCAAATCGGGTTTCTAGTCCGAAAGCTAAGGATGTGGGATTGGATATGGCTTGATCTATTTTTTGTGATGGTGTACATACGAAGTTCGATATCCTATAAGCCCTGTTAACTTGAAGAACGCGTAATAAAGTATTTCTGTTTCTCCAATCTATGTTAGCCTGAATAGCGTTTCCCTGTACGTAACAAAATTAGTTTTTTATTATTATATGTCACAATATTTAGTTTATATTTAAGAAACAGAATTTTGAACCATATTTTATCTTTATCAGATTGCTTGATTAGTCGAAATGTTATACTCCGTACCAAGTAAAAACAGCACCGGTTGATGCTAGAAACATTCTTGTGCATAGTCATAGATAGATACCCATAGTAACTTTTTTTTAAAAAGGGTCCAATAAATTCCACCCAAATTTACTAATGATAAAATAAAAGGATTCATCGACAATACGACTCATTTTTGTTACCCACCATCACTGATTTTCTACAACAATTCTTTTTTGCTATATAACCTGCATTATATTATATTGTATATGTAATGATATAATAATTGTAAGTATCAAAATTCGTACAGGAGGAATTCCATATGAGTGATTGTATTTATCGGATATAAGCTATAAGTTATCACTATAAAAATAATAGTAAGTCATATAAGTTGTGGAAATAAATGAAAATAAAGTATACGCTATTTGGTAGGTCATATCAGTAAAAATAAATTATAAACAAATTATAGACATAAAATGACCTGCACGTGGAAAAAATTGAAAATGCAGGTCTTTATTACATATGGGAAACTGAATAATAATTGTGATTTCTTTCTAATTTAAACAGTGATATCAGTTTCGGCAAATGAGCCTTTTATTAAGTATGGTTGTGTATCTAAATCGTTATAGGTGCTTAGAATGTGTACCTCCACGTCAAGTAGTATGCAGGAATATCCATGTGGTCTAATTTCTTTTGGTCGCTTAGCTATCCATAGCCTGTATATTATCACTTCGATGACTTTCAATTTTTGACCTGGGCGTAGTGTTGAGATTGGTACCAGCTCTGCTTGTTGATTCATCCTGCCATAAGAGTAAAGATTAAGGTGTTAGATACGTATAGGATTCGTAAGCAGTTGGTATAAATATGCAGTTATGTGAAGTACACGTGCTATCAATTTTGATGTTAAAACTAACTACTTGTTAACGACCTGTTTGCGTAAAATGGTTTGAAAAAAATATTTATAGACAATGTTTTTCGTCACATTATGATTTTAACAACTTCATTTTTTATAAGTATTTTGAGACCGTTCGGTGATGTTGCCCTTGAAAGAGCATCGTATAATTGCCCGTGACCAAATACGGGTTTTGGCAAATATATGCCAATCTTATTTATGGATTGTCCCTGACTTTTGTTAATGGTCATTGCGTATGACAGCTTAACGGGATGTTGTATTCTTTTGAAAATATATGGTAAGACATTGTCTTTGTATATTAGGGTAACTCTGGGGATGTGGACTTTCTGGCCAACCCTTGTTCCTGTGATGATCTCGCCTTCAATCATGTTTGATAGTAATTGTGTTACTATCATTCTAGTTCCGTTGCATAAGCCTCCAGCAACATTTAAATTTTGAAGTAAAATGATCGGAACCCCAACTTTCAAACACAATTCATGTGGGGGAAGCCCTGGAAAATTTTGAGAGTTTAAGTATTCCGTTGGGTAGAGTAACTCAGTTTGTCCACCATCACTGCTATATGGGGTTGCTGTATCACAACTTGTGTAAGTTCTTTGTGGACCTTCTATGCTTGCAAGAATCGTGTTGTTAATGGCATCAGCCGTCTCATTTTTTGGACAAACGATTGCTTGTTGTTGTAATTTGCTTGCATCCGGAAATTGTAGCAGACTTTCATCATAAATAAATGATATAAGTTGTGAGAGACTGGCTTCGCCATTTGGTATACAAAATCTTTCTGGAATTTCGACCCAAGAAGCGTTGTGAGGATCTGATTCATCCGGAACACCGATATTGCCATTCCCGATTTGTAATAACCATCTTGCGAAATTAGCATTGTCTTCTTTTTGTATCGTGGAAAGGTTTGGCTGATGCAGTCGCATATTTTCCTCTAAAGTGATGGTTGTAAATTTCTTCCATAGGTAGGAATTTGCTATAGATGCATTTAGGATTTCACGTTTTCCGCATCTTTTCATGACAGGAAGAGTTTGGCGGAAATCACCACCTAATATGAATGTTAGACCCCCAAAAGGAATTTTTGGAGAATCGTAGATATCCCTTAGTGTCCTATCGAGGGTTTCCAAACACTTTTGGTCATTCATTGGAACTTCATCCCAAATGATTAGTTCCGTTTTTTTAGAAGTGATGCCATTTGCATTTTTTCTTAATATTGCACATACTCTCATCGGTCAAATCGATAGGAATCTTGAATCTTGAATGGGCGGTCCGACCGGCAGGTAGTAACAGGGAGACAATCCCGGATGATGCCATAGTGAGCACTATTTTTCCATCAGCTCGAAAGGCGGTTGTAATTGCCTTCCAAAGAAAGGTTTTGCCCGTTCCGCCATGACCATAGACAAATATTAGTTCTTGCTTTCGACTGCTATTTGAACTGATGACTAAATTGTAGATCATTAGTTGCTTGCTATTTAATTTCGATTCAAGTATGATTTTTTCAGCAAGCAACGTTTCGCGATCGTAATTCTTTTCTTCCATTATAAGTCTGTTCTGAAGATCATCAATCAGATGTTGAGGAATTCTAGGGAGACCAAAATCGGAAACGGACTTGGAATACTAATTTAACAAAATCTGCAATTCATAGAGAACATAACCCTCTAATTCCTCTGAATTTACATATATCCTTGATATACGTAAGGATGACGCGACCCTAATCGGTATGTCATCAGACATTAATTTCCAACATTGTTTCCATAGCTTTAGAGGGTCCGCGACATCACAGAATTGAAGTATATAAGAAAACAGTGAGCGTCATTGGGCCGAAGTTGCTGTTGCGGCTGCTTCTTCCATTGCTGTGAACCATTCTTTATCGTCACCTAATAGGCCCATAGCAAGACACGCTTCCAGGTAAGTTGAGTGAGCATTATTCTTTATGTTCATCAGATCTTCAAATGAAGTACTACCTTTCTGATGGCATAATAGCATCCGCAGATAAAATACTTCACCGAATGCAGGATGCATGTATGTGAGCCGACATATAGATGGCTTATTCAGATTGCATCTTCTTTTCCACCTTTTATGGTCGTCATCCCAGACACATTCTAGAGGAAAGTCAAGATATGTTAGATGTCTTCCATCGCTAGAATTTCTGTTATAAAACAGCCATTCTGTCAATGTTGTTTTCTTAGAAACCGGGTTGTTCACAATCGATTTTAGACGCTAATTGGAGTGAAACTTAACTAACTGCATATATTTCAAATGAACAGCAAGTATTTGCACGGCAGGTTCACGACTGTGAATTGGAAAGTTAAATATTCCCCAGCATGCCTCGGGCGCACAGATAAACCGAGCGTCAACAAAGTTTTTTATTTCATAAACGTTCAGATTCTGTACAATGTCGGCAGAAGTGCTACAACCAACGGGTCTGGGAATGTAAGAGGCAACACGATCGGTTCCCTTGGATATATATTTGAATAGATATTTGATAAGCATCGACCAGCAGCACCATTCAACATTGATGTGCGTGTGAAAACGTAAACATAGTACACGGTTATACGGTACTACGGAACCGTTATCAAGCATGAAAATCTTCTTGTTGGCTGAGATACCCAGATTGCGCCTTCGGTAATGCACATAACCATCTTTATCGAAATACGTTTGTTCATTGAACGGTTTAGGGAATTTCTTGGAACAAAAAATTCTCGCGTAGTTTCTAATTCCTCCATACAGGGAGCTTTTTTGTTTAGCAAGCCGCAAGGACCATGCATCATCATATCGGACACAACTCTAAAACCATCAGGGTCTCTATCGGGGTCTGGTAATTCGGCTGAAATGAATCGGTCCACATCCTGTGGTTGATAAGATCTCAGAGACGGCTTTATCCATAATAATGTATGACAATGTGGAAGCCCCCTTTTCTGAAACTCGATAGTATAAAGCACTGCACAAACAATAAAAAAATAATTAAATTTTTGTATAAATAAATCACAGTTTAAAAAAGTATATTAAGAAACTAAATTACACACCACATTTATGCAAAAACTAAGCAATAAAATATAAAATACAATAACGTATTATAAATTTAGTAAAAGTTAGCTGTAATTATTCGGCCAATTATTATTCAGCACTTGCATTTCATATCAGCAAATGATAATCACATGTCATATGGACCTACTTTATGTCCTTTACCATAAACGGATATACGTACATAAAATGACCAACAATCTGGCCATTAAATTTAATTATAGACGATAGCGACCCATTTTATCTTAAAGTGACAATTTTTATGCCAATCAGCATAGTTCCGTCCCAATATATAGTCTGAACTGCTTAGTCATCCTCTTTTATATGCTAATTTTTAAATAACTTATATATGCTAACTTATATATGCTAATTTTTAAATAACTTATATATGCTAATTTTTAAAAAGGTCATTAGATGTGTTAACAATGCGTAATTAGTAACGTCAATACCAAATAACATAGATTTATGGAAAAAACCAAGAGATTATAATAATATTGTAAACATACTAGCTGTTGAAGGACCGAATAATTCTTCCTTTTTTAGAACAGACACAAATTGCTTGACTTTCATATTGAAAATCCTAGCGACGATGTCACCACGATCAGTCGAAGTTAACCCCAGAAAGTTACGCAAGTACCTTCTGATTTCCGGGAACTTAGCATTGCAAGTAAATGTAATGAAAAACTTTGGATTGCCATGCACACGACATATAGTAAGTGCATCCAGATAGTGACTATATACATGTATCTCGGACCTCCCGTGAACGATGCGGGTAATATGGTCCTCGAACCAACATCAGCCCCATAATGGTCTCCTCTGTTTATAGCATCATACAATCCAGACAGATACTCGTTACGTATATTTTGCTGATTGTTTCTCACGTAATCCAGCCTATTTAACTCAATGCTACAGTAAGCGGTGACAACATACTGTTGAAATAACCTACCACATTTAGATAACAGACCAAACATATTATACCTATCATGTAATTGATAAGTATAGAACATGTTCATGGTCATCTTATCCTTTCTCCGACCGCCACCTCCACGCATGTTTCTCATTCTCAGTTCCGGATGGTATCCCGATTGCCCATACACAAATAGTAACAGAAACTGCAGAGACATATAAGAGGGATGCAGTTTATTAACACGTCTAGGCGTACCACCCTTATACTCTATGATCATATCATAATCAGTTCTAGTACTATCACCCGAATAAAAAACAATAGCACCAATAACATCGCTAGTAGGCAAGTCGTATTGCCTTGTGCCAACAACACTATAAATCCTGATACGTAAATCTGGAACATCATTCATCTCGATCCTGTCTCTTGAAGTTCTAAATAACTTAACTAATTCATTCTTAGCATCTAGTACTTCTAATAGCTCCCTAACAATCTCAACCTTAAGAACATCGGAGTTGTTCCCACCAAAGAACCTCATTCTATTTTGGACCTCGTTTACGGTATCATATATATAGTTGCAAAAATCGGGGAGGATTACCCTCCTTCGGACACAGTGACCCAATCCAATGATAAACTTGGCACGATATCTTAAATACATATGGTCCTCTACTGCTATTAATAGTATCATCAATTTGAGCTCCATATGACGCCATGCTAAACATCTGATTATACGCTCGAATATTATCGACATAATTTTTGTTACTTAATAGTTGCACAAAGATAGCAGGAGGTTCTTCTTCACGTGGTAGATCGACACGACCCCCTTCACAACAACGATTAAACCTTATAGTTCTTGAAGAGGTCTTTAACCTTTCATCGTACCAAAACATAGCACCACAAAACGAACAAACACAATTACAATCACCAATGTCATCATATGCGTTCGTCACCCCTGATTATCAATTTAAAAGTAACGTTAGTTAAACTGTCTCGTAAATTTTATAAACTTCTAGCTAGAAAACAATTATCCACGATACCTTCAATATCATTCAAAGAGCGGGCAGACTGTGTAATACATACAGCAGAAGATGATCCGGCTATAAAAAAGAACGAAAATCGGTTAATGATAATTGGAAAATGATGCACAAAAAATTGCATATATACGAAATAAAATCAACGAACCTGTATGTTCACGCGAAGAAGCAAATGGCGAGCCAGAACCACCACAGAGACCAGTTGGAAATGAAGTTGAGGAAGTCATGCAACTACTTACATTGGTTGGGTTATCATTCCGAAGACATATATTATTAATTACTTTTTTCTTTTTTCTAGTTGAATTTAAATCCATATTACCACTTCCACCATCAAAAACAGATGGTGCACCATGTTCTGACACTTGAGTAATTCGTTTTTTAGGTGGCATTATTGAGCCTTACCCGTCCCAATGTAGTGAGTAACTAAGAAGTAAAGACCACACAACCGAAGACAGATAAAAGACAATAGAAATATCTTAAAACTACCACGTATAATTCACCAAATAAGCCGAAAAAGTAAACCTCCAATAAACATATAACTTTCAATGCTAAGTATATATAATTAAAGACCGAGAAAAAAACAGAACATAGAAATAAGAAAAACATATCATTAGGTGTACAGAAAAATTAAGAAAATAATGTTGATATTACTTCATAAATACCTGACTATGGCGGTGAAGCACAAATTTGGAAGATAAACGTGGCGAAATTAGGACAATAACAGCACCAATAAACAAACCTGATGAAACAGCAAAGTAAACGAATGTTAACTGCAGCAACAGTACATATTAATATTTTCATATTGTTTTTTCAATTTTTTAGCAACAATAATATACAAAGAAAGAACAAAAATAATAGCAAACATTGAGCATTCATCTTCAGACTCTAAATTAAAATGCAAAAAAGAAACACTCTTTAGTGTAAAACTCAATTCAAGATAAGCAGAAATTGATACACAAATCTACAAATAAACCTAGAACAGAAAATTAAGAGTGAAAGACACAATGCTAATTCAAAGAGAAGTTCCAATTCCCTCATCCAAATACACCCTCAGCCAAAACCAAATCGAATATTAGTGGTTTTCATTTAACTCAATCGGTAAGATCAGCTTATTCTTCTTCTCTGACTCCTACTTTGTACCATAAGTAACTTCATAATTCATCAAATATATTACATGACCTAATACCAATTGATAGGTCAGATTATGTTGAGATTGAGAGAAATGATAAGATAGAATGAGATTCGGTATGTAGGAAGGAGACTCGGTATGAGAGAGAATCGGTAAAATTACATTCCACAGCTTCTAGAACTCGGTTACAATACAATGGCTATCTAATTAGGACTACTTAGGTTCCTTATATAGCCCTCTTCTAAGGAACCTTCATTTAAGCTTAATTCACATTAACACTATACAACTTCGGGGTCCTAACAATCTCCCCCTTAGTGTTAAATGTGAACTTTACAATATAATCCTATCATGAAATCTTGAGAGGTCCAAACGTTAGTTTCCATCGTGAGCCATCTGGTTTTGAAACTTTTACTTGATTTTCTGAAATTTGCTTAGAAGTTTTCCAGACTCCCCACGCTTTCCTTGGATCTCCCTCATGTAATGGATATTCATCCATTTCCTTGAAATACATTCTCTTTCTCTGGCCACGAAGAATCTCAAATTGTCTTGTACGGATTCGGAGCTTTAAACGATCTCTGATATGCTTTTAAACTCTCCATGACCCATTTTTGTATCAAAATCATCAACCTTGCTTTGACAAATTTTAAGATACTTCAGTGCAGCCTTAAGTGTTCCATCTGAATATTTGTTCAGCTCTTCAGTACGAATGAACATCTTTTCTTTTTGAGAATTTACAAATACAAACCCTTCGGGTTCGAATTGCATTTGAAACATCCTCATATCCTTCAGTCCCTCCGTAAATTGATTCGGACACGTTATTCAAATCTTTTTCTTATTTGCTTCGAGACCTATTTGAAAATCTTCACGTCTCATCAGTTTAATTGTCTCCATCATGTATCTTTTCACAGCTTCCAAAGCTTGAGCTTTAGCAAAAGGTCAAATGGTGATTATACTGAGGTAGTTGTAGATGTGAATGATGTCAAGCATATCAAGATTATGAAAATCTGCTTCTGTGAACTTGTACTCTTTCTCATCTTCTCTATAACGTGGAACTGACTGATGACGTCTTTCTTTTCACTTATCTCTACTCCAACTCGAGCAATATTCAACACTTCTGAAATACGATATTTTCTTTGAAGCCACAAATCATCTTCATCTTTGTTGATATGTTTCCTCCACATAAACTCATACCAATTCCTTTCACTTGCTGGAAGCAATCGTGAACCTATATAAGTAAACCTTTTACTCCTTGGTGTATCATTGATGCGGAAGATCTTGTAAGCATTTTCTTCGATGAATGTGTTTCGTAACGTTATAAAATCATGTTCAACTCCCAATAACAATCTTTGTTCCTGATTCTTAAAGAATATTCCATGGTTGTATTTGAATCTGGAATTTACTGTTTCACTTGATGTAGATGTACCAGAAGTTGAGCTTGTGAAGCTGATGAAGACCTCACACCACCACCCTTGGTTGAAATGTTCACCGATAGATATTCTCCATCTACTCCTATCTCCCCCTCATGGCTATTCTGAGAATCAGAATCGTCATGTTCATCATCATGGTGAGGACTTAAAGGAGAAGAACAGGAAGTAAGTGGATATCGAACACAAGCACGAAACAATACTTGAATCGAAGTGCGATGAAGAACATCAAGATTGACTCTAGAAAACATACGACTGAAATATTCTTGCTCCAAAGCATCATAGAAATGTGGTAAACGAGAGGGTGATGGTGGAAAAGTAACAATGGGAACAGCAGCAGCAACATCAGTTAGAGGCGATGTCGATGGAAGTGTTTGAGTTGCCGTGAGGGCAGGTAAGGATGATTGTGCGGTATTATTCTTATATGTAGGGCTGTACATACTACTAGTCAGATTCGTGATATCCCCTTCTGATGGAGGTTGGGTAACAACCGAAGTTGTCACCGGCGAAGTTTCTTTCGAAGCATCTGCCTCCATGACTTTAGTCTCATGGGACTCTGACAAAGTAGCAGAACTACCCGTCGGTTTAGCTCTCGCAGAGATATTGCTATCTCTGACTCCCGAAATCATTGATATACCATGAGGTGGCACATCTCTTTCAGTTAAAGACTCTTCCTCCAAACTCTGAGTTTCAGAATTCGGAAGAGAAGTGGTTTGATCCAATGGATCACTTTCATGAACCAAGGGATCAGTCTGCTAGAAGTCTGATAAATATCCCGAAGGATTTTCATGTTGACTCATTTCCATGGGACGTGGCAGATCTCCCTCATCAAGATAAGTCGGACCTCCAGACCCTGTTGTACGTTGAGGCACAAGAGGATTTCCAGCCGATACGCAGGGTGCATTTTCAAGATTTTTTGGCTCCCCTTCGGCCGTTCTGGACTTCAATGATTGAGTTTCCTCAATCGATTGAGTCAACGCAGACTTTACTGCAGAGGAAGACTTTACTTCCTTAGATGCCGAAACATCTTGCTTTGTAGGATTTATTCTTAAGTCCTGTTTAGATTGGATGGGCTTAGTGGTCTTTTTACCATCCGTGCGTGTAGATCTCTTGCCTACCGAAGCTTGCACTTCATTTAGCGTAGGGCTTACTGTTATTATTGGATGTGATACGGAGATGGGTGAGGGTGACCTAATTGGCTCTAGGTCTTGGTCCGTATCACCAACGGTTGTAGTAACTGTTTGGCGGACGATAGGTGTTGAAGTCCTAGATCTAGTTACTCATTGGGTTGGCGGAGTCTGAATCATCTCATCAGGCACATATCGAGTTCTCTTAGGAGAATGTTCGGGAGACGATTCAGATGCTGTTGCTGAAGTGTCGGTGTCACTGCTCACTTCAGGTGTTGTGGAAAGGGTTGGTTCAATCCTAGTTGAACTAGGTTCCCTGATCCTCATGGGTTGAGCTTGGTGTGCTGCCCTAGATCGTTTGAGGTTCACCCTAAGTGGAGGATTAGCTGGTCCAGTTGGTTGAACTACAGGTTCCTCTACAACCTCTGGGGCTGAAACTACAGCGGGTTCAACTTGTTCTTGTTGTACCGGGTTCGGAAGAGGTATTCCTACAGCCTCAAAATAAGAACGCATACGAGCGTCTTGGGTTTCAGCTAGCCTCACTAGCCAATTTGGAATCGGCGCAGTGAATTAATTATCAGATACCATCGAGGTATTCATCTTCAGCTCCCCAAATCGTTTCATCTGTAATCCATGTGTACCTGGTACAAATATATTTGAATTTCTGCAAGCATTTATAGCATCATGGATAAAGATACAGAAAAACCTTTCGCAAGGGATGTATGAACCCCTTGGCTTATCAACTTGAGCTTGAACCAAATCCCATATTAGTTCTGCATAGTCAGGAGCTTCTACTCTTATGAAAGAGTAGAACAACTTCAGCATTGGCACAGTCAGGCTGTCAGATCCACTCCTTGTCATCAGTAAGCATCTGTTGATGATTGAGAATATCACATACCACCTTGAGTGCAGATATTTCTTCTGAAACTTAGCCGGAGGAACATTGCGGGCTTCAACATAACCAAGATCAAAGACAGATGACATCATCTGCTGAGTAGCAGGAAAAGCAGGAGCATTCTACACAACAGGAAGTCTGAATATCCTCCTGAAATCAGCCTTAGTGATACTCCTCCTAACTTGAACTCCTCTCAGTTGAAATTCAAAACGCGCTTGTGTTCCCTCTGGATTTTCAGCAGTAGGTTGTGTAGCTTCCACAAACCTAATTGTTCTGTTAAGTAGTGTAACAACCCAACATTGATTTACCAAAAACACGACACCAAAAAAAATTTCTGTGACTGCCCATCTGGACGGCGTCTAGAAATTGGGACGGCGTCCAGCCTTTACAACTGGGACGGCGTCCAAGGATTTGGGACGACGTCCCAATGAACTAAAAAGTACTGATCAATTTTTGTTTACACGCGAGCGAAAAACTCGCTCCCCGACACTTTTCAACGAAACCATTTTCACAATATGACATATTAAGTAAAACTAAGATATTGCCACCATAAAAACAAGTTTTACAACCCCGGGCTCACAATGACCCGTTTTACAAATAAAGTAGCAGTTTCGACCCATTTATCTCTTTAGACGGATTAGAACTCTACAACCCAACCCGATACCAAGAGCATAATCCCGGGGACTACCAAAACCCCCATCCGCGTCCAATTATCCGAAAGCTACACCATCAAGCCCAACCGCTCCTGCACGTCTAGTCTAACAACTAGCTAGCATCAATAACACAATACCTGTAAAAAGGTAAACAACGAGAGGGGTAAGCATAAAGCTTAGTGAATGCAATAATTATACACATACATATATAATATACCTACTTGCAATCACTTACACAAATACCGCAAACATGCTAGCAAACACAATTAGCTTATCGTCACAAATACAAGCTATAACCTCCAATAATCATGCTAGCATAACACAAGCATATATAACATGAACAAAGTAATATGCTTTCACTACAACACAATAACCATGGTTAACCAATAGTACAAGGGAACGGCGCTCGCGAAAACGCCATCGGTGTTCATAACATCCGTTAGGGCACTTAACACCTCGCACCACTAACCCCTAGGGTGGCACCTTAACACCTCGGCACATCACCCCGAGTGGCATCTTAACACCTCGATGCAACACTCATTATTTTACGGAGTGGTGTCATAACACCTCGACACTACACTCCTAGGTGGCATCTTAACACCTCGATGCTACACCCGAGTGGCATCTTAACACCTCGATGCTACACTCTTCACGTGAAACGTGGTGTCTTAACACCTCGACACTACACATTTCACGCTACAACAAATAGATACATTATATACCTACACATATAATTATTCCACTCACCTTATCACGTCGGTGGTGATTTAGCACTTCCGTATGCTTCGAGCAAGGTACCTAATACATAAGTACACATTCAATACACAACTTGTGGAATTAACCACAATACTCACTCACACCCAAAACCGCCCATAAAATGGCCAAGACTCATCTTTAATTACTAAAACTAGTGATGTAAGTCTACTAACACCAATTAGCACAAACTTAGGGTGTTTCATACCCATTTCGCAAAATTAGGTCAACCTTAACTCATTTGACCCATTTCAACACTTATACATACCATTTTAGCCAAACATGACCCATTTACAATTCTTCCATCATTTACAAGTGTATTAATGACCAATCAACACAATTTAACACTTACAACTTCAATTCATAAGGCCAAACCCTAGATCATAGCTATTAGGGTTTTCCTTATCTCAACATAATCCAAATTCACCCATTTTACCCCCAAATGGGTCTTACAAGTTTCAACACTCCTAAAATCACTAATACTAGTGATTATACCTCACTTACAAACCTTAAACATGCTTAAATCATTAACCAACCCAAAACCCGCAAAATATCAAAATAGTGGGTTCCCATAAACCCTCTTCATCATCTAAAAGGGTTTTACAAATAACAAGCTCAAACCCTAAATGTACACAAGAATCTTA
This sequence comes from Rutidosis leptorrhynchoides, assembly GCF_046630445.1. Classification (NCBI taxonomy): domain Eukaryota; kingdom Viridiplantae; phylum Streptophyta; class Magnoliopsida; order Asterales; family Asteraceae; genus Rutidosis; species Rutidosis leptorrhynchoides. The sequence goes on along the minus strand of NC_092340.1, from coordinate 283,033,128 downwards.
ACAATGAAATTTGGATTTGAGACTTACCAATACTACCAAAATGTAGCCGTGAACGAAAGGAACAACTTTAACTCTCGAGCTTTGACCCGAAACGCTCATCTTCTTCACCAAACCAAGCTTTCTCACTCTAAATTAACCCTCTCTCTCTAAAAGAAGATGAGAGTGTTTTGTGTGGGTGAGAATGAGCTCCAAATGGAGTTCTAGATCATTTTTGATGATCCCAAACCGACCCCAAGTGAAAAGACCCAAATACCCCTTTTAATTTGAGTAAAATAGAGCTGCTGGCCAGTCAGGCCTTCTGGACGGCGTCCAAAAAGCTTGGACGGCGTCCTAACCTTCATTGTTGGACGGCGTCCCAAAGTCTGGACGGAGTCCCAATGAACTGAGCCTGAAACTGAACTTGTTTTGGTCGTAACTTTCAAACCGTAGCTCCGTTTTTGATGAACCAAATATCGTTGGAAACGTAATGAGATTTACTATCCAATGGTAAGGTTTTAGAACATCAACTCTAATTTTATTTGGGATCCAAATATACGCTTACATGCCTCGTATTTCGAATGACGCTTGAAATAATGTGTAACTGAAAAATGGGTGTTACAACTCTCCCCCACTTAAATTGGATCACGTCCTCGTGATCCGCACAAACACTAGAAGTTAAGCACTTTTATCACGAACATTTCCGCTTCCAACGCGGAGTCACACAAGTAGTAAACTCATCCGAATCCTCGCTTCGTGCACTAACGCATCATAATACAACAACCGTACTTCACAATCGTCCTAAAAGAAGGACAATTCACCGGCAACCATCGTCATCACACCTCACGATTCCTACAAAACACAACAAAGCCCGTCATCCATAACATCATCCGTGAATTCTAAGATCCCACCACACGCTAATGATCACTAGCGTGCACTACCGCAATAAACGATATCTCATACACTCAACATCCAGAATTTCCATTTAGGAAATACGAAAAAAATACCACATTTTCCTCCAAGTTCTCACGGCTGCAACACCCAACAAGCATCATCCATAACTATATCGCCCTATGCGATCTTCTAAATTCACTACGCCGCGAACCAAGTCTTACATTAATCCAAATCGAGAAGGATTCATGCTTCCTTAAAATTTCGTACTCATTCGGTTCATAACCGTACTACTCGACCGATCATTCCTGAATATTCTTTAGGCCAAGAACCAAACTCCCTCCGGCTCTACACAGGATCATTCCTTCAACGAAAAAAATTTAATAACCCCGCAATAACACTTAAGAAGCACCACTTTCCCGCCGATCGATCCACACACGACTATACGTCACTGGATTAATCCAGGACGACAATAATACACCACGAATTAGACGAAACATCAACACATCGTCATAGGGTTTCTCCTCTGAACCATACAATACGGCTTCCTAGTACTAGTATAGAAGCTATTCGTATACCAAAATCCCGTCAACGGCGAATCATCATCACAAAATTTCCGCAATTCGCCACACGACTCACAAAAATATTCACCACGCCGGGTGAACTTTCCTACCTAGACCGTCCGTTAAGGATGGTCTCAATATTTCAATGCAACTAACAGTCGCATCACTAGGGAGCACACTCTCGCAAATAAACAACATCTGCGTGTCTTGATGTGAGGCAGTCAAAATCGACACTCTTCTCCTCACATTCGTCCATAAAGTGGAATAATCCACTGACAATCTCCACGATTGCGTTTCCCGATAGGGAAAATACGATATTCGTCACGATATCGAACTTGTTCTCATTCAATTATACTGTCCGGGTTTCATGACAACTCAGAATTTTTTTTTTACTACGGGAGCACTCGCAACGACACTTCATTCTCTCACTCCGGGATCTCAAACTTCACATTTGGTCTCATACAGCACATTGGTACTACACGACCACCTTACATAGGAAGTCTTACACTCCCTTCGTTCCCATCATCACAATCTTCACGCATAACATTCCAGAGTTGTAACTCACAATCGTAAAGCACGATCTCGAGTCAACATTAGCAACCCGTCACTCTTCCTCGTTAGGAACTCCGAATACCTATTGAGGCTTAGCACGGTACGCTCCGACATTTCACTATACATAACACCACTGGAGTTTTCCTCGGGCGACAGTAAAAACTCCCCCACTTAGGATTTATCTCCCTATTCTCACCGCCAAGATGATAACATCCCGCGGAATTGAAATTCCACATCACACCTGACCATTGTCACCGTTGGTCATAAACATCAATTCACCGCAAATTCGATTTAAGCTCTCAGAGCCGACAGGCACAATCACTTGAGACGTCGTACACGCGATGACATCACACATTCATACCACAATTCACAACTAACTACCTTAATTGTTTGAAAAGCAAACTCCACCAAAGTCCTACATATGCCTCTAAGCCTAGGCATATGGCGCGCCGCTTACTTAGTCGTGATTCTCAGTCGAGATCACTCGCCCTTCCACGCAACGAACTTTTTCAACAATTGCTCACTCTCATGGAGAAGAGTGACCAATTTCAACACCATAATTGCGTCCACCACAATGTCAACACTTCATCATATCCTTCGGACTAACCGACCATTAAGTCCGTCACCGGCTCACCGGTCATCTCTACCCGTCTATCACTTAAGAGCAACAAGATTCGCTCACCCGTCACTTCATCAGAAGTATTCGTCACAATGCTCTTAAACTTCGACTTTCGCAACCGTCGAATTACCATCACCCGTCGATCACTATTATAATCTCCGATGCTTCCAAGGGTATCTCACGGGCACCCTAAGCACAAAGTGATCACACCACTACCGGAGTTGAACATTACAATAGCAGGTATAAAAAGGCACCTGACGCAGTGTCATGCAGACTCCCACCACAATCAAATGAATTTTAGAAAATCGATCTTTAGGTTCCATACACCCGATGTCACCCATCTCTCTATAATAATGACCCGAAGTCATACCTACCTTACAACCTTAAGGTTTATTGTCTTATCGAAAGTTCCTAGCGATCACAAGCTACCCGCAATTTCCACAAGGCCAAACGATATAGCCTAATGAGGCCCTTCATCTAACACAAGGAGATGCTCGGGGATACCAAGTCTTACACCCTTCTACATCTCGATAAAACCACTACTACAAGGGATATTCCATTAGGAATGTTGCCCTATAATCTACAACACACTAACGCAATCAACATTACACGGGTCCCACTCCCATGAGTTTAACGACCCGAAGACTCCTCGATTCGCCAATTCCAAGGCGACTCACAACAAGAATCCTAACATGATTCTCTACCCACACACTCTACCGAGTGTAACTCAAAACTACAATCATTAGACTTGTCGCATTCCATTACGGAATTCAAGTCCTTGTCGCACACACGCAAGCGTAAATCGGTCATCCTAGTTACGATGGGTAACTAAAACCAATAACAATCTCAATAATGCACCCACTACTTAGGGTGGCTAAGCACGCACCAAACTTGTGAGTTGGCTCACTCACTTAACTAACCGAATCCATCGTAACACTTCCCGACTCACAAAGAACCTGATGTGATAACAAGCACATCACTCGAGACTACTATATCCTAGGAACCAATAAAAGATTCCTAATTCGTCCCGTTCTACCCCAACCATGCCACGTCTCCTCCGTTCGGTACTTGTCATGTCATGTTTAGTGTCAAGATACACTTTCGTAATGATGGTGATCAGTCATTATTACAAATGCATATCTTACCATTTCCACATGGTCACGCAAAGTACTTTACCCGAACTGACGCAACATTCACACAAAATAACACGCGATAACTCCTAGTACCCGAATGACCAAAGTCCTTACCGTGAACTTGATCACTCAAAACCGCCAAACATACGAATCTCCCCAATAGATTCATCCCTAGGATACCGCACAAAAGATACCTGTATATATACACCTATATACAACATAATAATAAATATACACAAGTACACCGCAATAACACGTCATCCTACAGCCTAGATGACTATCACTAAAACAACGTCCCCGTTCGCCTACTTACCTTAGGCACTAGCAATCTAAGGCACTAATTTACACGCGAAATAAGGCCCCACATCATCACACTTTGGACAAAAACAAGTCCTAGTTAGTCACCTACTCTAAGGCACTAACAAATCTCAATCCGACCCGTAATCCTACAAGTCCCGCAAATAACGCACAACCGCCAATAAGTCTAAGACTAGGCACCTATTCCAAGGTCACCTAATTCCCTTAGACTATGCTCTAATACCACTTGTAACAACCCAACATTGATTTACCAAAAACACGACACCAAAAAAAAATTTCTGTGACTGCCCATCTGGACGGCGTCCAGAAATCGGGACGGCGTCCAGCCTTTACAACTGGGACGGCGTCCAAGGATTTGGGACGGCGTCCCAATGAACTAAAAAGTACTGATCAGTTTTTGTTTACACGCGAGCGAAAAACTCGCTCCCCGACACTTTTCAACGAAACCATTTTCACAATATGACATATTAAGTAAAACTTAGATATTGCCACCATAAAAAAAAGTTTTACAACCCCGGGCTCACAATGACCCGTTTTACAAATAAAGTAGCAGTTTCGACCCATTTATCTCTTTAGACGGATTAGAACTCTACAACCCAACCCGATACCAAGAGCATAATCCCGGGGACTACCAAAACCCCCATCCGCGTCCAATTATCCGAAAGCTACACCATCAAGCCCAACCGCTCCTGCACGTCTAGTCTAACAACTAGCTAGCATCAATAACACAATACCTGTAAAAAGGTAAACAACGAGAGGGGTAAGCATAAAGCTTAGTGAATGCAATAATTATACACATACATATATAATATACCTACTTGCAATCACTTACACAAATACCGCAAACATGCTAGCAAACACAATTAGCTTATCGTCACAAATACAAGCTATAACCTCCAATAATCATGCTAGCATAACACAAGCATATATAACATGAACAAAGTAATATGCTTTCACTACAACACAATAACCATGGTTAACCAATAGTACAAGGGAACGGCGCTCGCGAAAACGCCATCGGTGTTCATAACATCCGTTAGGGCACTTAACACCTCGCACCACTAACCCCTAGGGTGGCACCTTAACACCTCGGCACATCACCCCGAGTGGCATCTTAACACCTCGATGCAACACTCATTATTTTACGGAGTGGTGTCATAACACCTCGACACTACACTCCTAGGTGGCATCTTAACACCTCGATGCTACACCCGAGTGGCATCTTAACACCTCGATGCTACACTCTTCACGTGAAACGTGGTGTCTTAACACCTCGACACTACACATTTCACGCTACAACAAATAGATACATTATATACCTACACATATAATTATTCCACTCACCTTATCACGTCGGTGGTGATTTAGCACTTGCGTATGCTTCGAGCAAGGTACCTAATACATAAGTACACATTCAATACACAACTTGTGGAATTAACCACAATACTCACTCACACCCAAAACCGCCCATAAAATGGCCAAGACTCATCTTTAATTACTAAACCTAGTGATGTAAGTCTAGTAACACCAATTAGCACAAACTTAGGGTGTTTCATACCCATTTCACAAAATTAGGTCAACCTTAACTCATTTGACCCATTGCAACACTTATACATACCATTTTAGCCAAACATGACCCATTTACAATTCTTCCATCATTTACAAGTGTATTAATGACCAATTAACACAATTTAACACTTACAACTTCAATTCACATGGCCAAACCCTAGATCATAGCTATTAGGGTTTTCCTTATCTCAACATAACCCAAATTCACCCATTTTACCCCCAAATGGGTCTTACAAGTTCCAACACTCCTAAAATCACTAATACTAGTGATTATACCTCACTTACAAACCTTAAACATGCTTAGATCATTAACCAACCCAAAACCCGCAAAATATCAAAATAGTGGGTTTCCATAAACCCTCTTCATCATCTAAAAGGGTTTTACAAATAACAAGCTCAAACCCTAAATGTACACAAGAATCTTAACAATGAAATTCGGATTTGAGACTTACCAATACTACCAAAATGTAGCCGTGAACGAAAGGAACAACTTTAACTCTCGAGCTTTGACCCGAAACGCTCATCTTCTTCACCAAACCAAGCTTTCTCACTCTAAATTAACCCTCTCTCTCTAAAAGAAGATGAGAGTGTTTTGTGTGGGTGAGAATGAGCTCCAAATGGAGTTCTAGATCATTTTTGATGATCCCAAACCGACCCCAAGTGAAAAGACCCAAATACCCCTTTTAATTTGAGTAAAATAGAGCTGCTGGCCAGTCAGGCCTTCTGGATGGCGTCCAAAAAGCTTGGACGGCGTCCTAACCTTCATTGTTGGACGGCGTCCCAAAGTCTGGACGGAGTCTCAATGAACTGAGCCTGAAACTGAACTTGTTTTGGTCGTAACTTTCAAACCGTAGCTCCATTTTTGATGAACCAAATATCGTTGGAAATGTAATGAGATTTACTATCCAATGGTAAGGTTTTAGAACATCAACTCTAATTTTATTTAGGATCCAAATATACGCTTACATGCCTCGTATTTCGAATGATGCTCGAAATAATGTGTAACTGAAAAACGGGTGTTACAAGTAGCTCCAGATCTGTTAAAGGTACACTGACTGTAGAGTTTAGAGCAGGCCACAGAGTGTGCCTCTCTAGAATTGCAGTCCAGTAGTTGCAGGGAATGTTGGTTTCAGAGTTGATGAAGTGATTGTTCGTCATTTAGCTGTATAAATAAGAAATAGAAGACCACAAGATATTTAACATAAAGCATATATCTCTATTCTTATTTGCCTTTGAAATCCTTTGTATATGTTTTATCTTTTATGTTTTTTATGGTTTTTCAAAGATATAAAAATCCTTTATTCTCAAATATGAACAATTAATTGACAATCATGACATTCATATGATATTCATCATAATACAAATTCATCATGCAAAGTCAATTATATAACACAAAGAATCAGAACAACACTTAGTCAATTTTTTAAACACAATTCAAGCAGATTCGGTAGTCATGAAAACTTGAGATTTTGTAACCAAATAAGCTTGAGTTTTCAGATCAGAAAGATATAGAATAAACATGTTAAGTGTTTGAAGATAAAAATCAGAAAGTTTCAAGGTACCAAAAGTCAGACTCGGTATCAAGAGAAGAACAAATTCGGTATCTCCAAAATTAACATAAAGTCACTCAAACATGCATATTATATCATGTAAAATCACAACCATAATCAATTAACCACTCAATTAGAAGCAGAATAACATGTTAATCGTATGAACAGACTCGGTACTTTAGATAGAACATATTCGGTAGATACATAATCCATCAAACAATCAATTAAACATGTAATCAAACTTGGTCAAATGATAGCTCAATTAATATAACTCTGACTAGACAAGAATTCATGTTAATTAACGAAATCAATTGAGTTTAATCAAAGATTAGTAGAATACGACTTAGACTCGGTATAATTAACAAAATTTCAAAATTGAGAGTCATAATCCAGTTATTTTGATCTTTTCTGGTTGAAAAACATTTAATTATCTCAGATCTACACGTATGTATCTAAAGCAATGATTAAAATGAAATTATACCAAAGATTTGAAGAAACAGAGGAACGGACTCGGTAGATTAGGCAGATTCGGTATGTTCAGTAAAACTCAGTAGGTAATTAAGCACAGTAAGAGAGTTAGTTTGACTTTGACCCTCCTTTTATAGATACCGAAGATAAAATACCGAATGGGCTTTACCGAATGGGCCTATTTTACCGAATACAGTCCACTATTCAAAACTTTATCAATTTAACTTCAAAATCTTGACAAATTGACTTTTCCTCTTAAAATTCATTTCAATCTTTTCATGGAAAATAATTCTGAGACAAATTTTTTTTTGAAAACATTAAACTTACCGAATCTGTACTGTTGGATGTCAGATTCGATATAATACTAAAAATAGCATTTATTCAGTAAAAATAAAATATTTTTGGATTTTATCTTTTCCAATTTTTATGAATTTTTCAAAATAAGATTTGTACTTAAAAGAACTTTGAATTTGTGAACAAAGTACAAATCTTCAGTGATACCAATTGTTAAAACGGGTTGCATACTGTGATGTATACAAGCATTAGTGAATTATTCCAGATAAAAAACAAAGAATTTATGAATTCAATTTTGAAAAACAATATTTTTGAGTAATTTTCTCATTTCCTCCCATTTTCTCCCCCTCAAAATGTGATATACAAGAAAGTAAATCAGCATTTTGATAAAATTTCCAAGAAAATGAATTAACTCCCCCTTGAAATATGATATCAATGAGTTACCTCCCCCTTACGTAACCATTGAACAATTATATCTAGGAAGTTATCATAAGTCTAAAGGCTCCCCCTTAAAAGATGATATCCAAAGCATATGAAAATAGTTGCTCCCCCTAGAAAGTATCTACTCCCCCTAAACACAAGATCCCAAGAATAAGTCCCAACAGATCTAAGGAATATCAAGCACTATACTCTACCATGCCAATCTCTTTGATCAAGAACTTTAGCCTAAGTTCATCTAAGGGCTTAGTGAACATGTCAGCTAATTGCACTTTGGTAGGCACAAAGTATAACTCTACATCCCCTTTCTCTACATGGTCCTTAATGAAATGATAGCGAATATCTATGTGTTTGGTCTTAGAATGCTGGACCGAGTTGCTTGTAATTGCAATAGCACTTTGTGAATCACAATAAATCGGGGTCTTAGAAAACTTAAAGCCATAGTTTGAAAGTTGAATTTGCATCCACAAAACTTGTGAACAATAATGAGCTGCAGCAATGTACTCAGACTCAGCTGTTGATAAAGGCACACAGTTCTGATTTTTAGATGACCAACCAACTAGCCTATTCCCCAACATCTGAATTGATCCGGATGTGCTTTTTCTATCAACATGGCAACCGCCATGATCCGCATCAGTGTAAGCAGTGAGATTGAAATCGGATCCATGAGGATACCAGATCCCAAGGTTAGGTGTACCTTTAAGGTAATGAAAAATCCTAACAACCGCTTTGGAATGAGATTTCTTAGGGTTTGACTGAAAGCGGGCACAGACAGTTACAACAAGTGTAATGTCAGGTCGACTTGCAGTCAGACACATTAAAGAACCAACCATGCTTCGATAAAGCGTAATATCAAAGGGTTCCCCATTAGTATCAGCATCCAGTAAAGTCCTCATTGGGGTTGTCATTGGTTTTAAAGCAGTCATTTTAAAACGTTTTAGCATATCATTGATATACTTTGTTTGACTGAGAAAAATCCCGTTTGGTAATTGTTTTACTTGTAACCCCAAAAAGAAATTTAACTGGTCAAGCATGCTCATTTCGAATTTGGTGGCCATAAGGTCACCAAATTCTTTGCATAAGGCCAGGGACGTGGAACTAAAAATAATGTCATCAATGTAAATTTGAACCAAGAGAATGTGACCGTGGTTTTTACGGATGTATAGCGTTGTATCAATTGTTCCACGAGAAAAGCCATTGTCCAGAAAATACTTTGTTAAGGTCTCGTACCATGCACGCGGTGCTTGCTTCAGACCATACAAAGCCTTTTCCAAGTAGTATACATGATTTGGATGAATGGGATCGACAAAGCCTTCTGGTTGATCGACATAGACTTCCTCTTGAAGATGACCGTTCAGAAAAGCAGTTTTGACATCCATTTGAAACACCGTAAACTTCATAAAAGAAGCAAAGGCAAGGAAAAGATGAATAGCCTCAATCCTAGCAACCGGAGCAAACGTCTAGTCATAATCAATACCTTCTTGTTGTAGATATCCCTTGGCCACAAGACGTGCCTTATTCCGAACCACAATTCCATCAGAATCCTTCTTGTTCTTAAAAATCCACTTAACCCCTATTGGTCGTTGACCCGTTGGTCTTGGAACTAATCGCCATACTTTCAACCATTCAAATTGATTGATCTCTTCTTGCATTGCAACCACCCAGTTCGGATCTAGTAAAGCTTGAGCAACCGTTGTTGGTTCAATCTTACTAAGAAAGGCATTGTATAGACACATATTCCGAGTAGCCCTTTGAGTTGAGACTAGAGCAGATGCATCACCAATAATAAGATCTATTGGATGACTTTTAGTCCATCGGTTGTGTGGAAGAGGTTGTACATCAGTGGTATCCATTGAAACATCAACCGTTGTTGACGTTGAGCCTTGATCCGCTTGATCTGATGTAACATTATCTAATGGATTCAATTGAATATCTGGAGAAACAGCTGGAGTTGTATCAACTGATGAATCTTGAATTGGTTCAAGATTATCAGTAACAGGAGGTGGTAGGGAGGATGAAGAAGCAACAGGTGAATCAGTTGGTGTTGTATCTTCATCAAAAAGACTTTGTTGAGTCTCCACAATAGTTGACTGTGACGGTGTAACCGGTACGGCTTGAACATTTGAATTCCGTTGAGGAGCATAAAGACTATCAAACAAGATATCCAATTCCTCTGATGTAACCGTAGGAACACCCTTCGTCGAGAAAATTGAGTTTTGCGCGGAAGAAGTAGTAGCCAGGTTAGGATCGGGTTTTGAACTGAGTTGTTCATAAGCCATTCCTAAAAATTCATCGAACTTGACATTTATGCTCTCTTTAATCGTTTTTGTCCGTTTGTGATAAACCCGATAGGCAACTTTGTTCGAAGAATAACCGAGAAATATAGCTTGATCGCCATTTGGATCAAACTTTCCGAGGCTGTCAAAATCGTTAAGCACATAACATATACAACCAAAGACACGGAAATATTTGACATTCGGGCGTCTACCATATAATAACTCGTATGGAGTTTTATCAAAACGTTTATTAACAATACAACGATTTTGGGTATAGCATGCAGTTGAAATGGCCTCCCCCCACATTTTTGGAGGTAGTTTAGAGTAAGCAAGCATCATTCGAGCTGCTTCGCACAACGTACGATTACGTCGTTCGACTACTCCATTCTGTTGGGGGTCCGAGCAGCAGAGAACTGATGTTCAATGCCTTGGTCTTTCAAATAACTATCAAGCGGGTCATTCTTAAATTCCATCCCATTATCAGTTCTAATGCTCTTAACATGTTTGTTAAAAGAGCGTTGAGTCTTTTTAATGAACTCAATGATAATGGCGGGGGTTTCTGACTTAGTTCGCAAAAGAAAAATCCACGTAAACCGGGTATAGTCATCGATAATAACAAGCACATGTTTCTTGCCACCGAGGCTAGAAATACGCATGGGTCCACATAAGTCCATATGCAATAATTTCAAAGACGATGAAGTACTGGGGTTTTGCTTAAGCGGATGATTAGTCCGTTTTAGCTTACCCATCGCATATGATGGACACACATGATGCTTATCATATTAAAAGGTTGGAATACCATCAACTAAGTCTTTAGAGATTAGTCGATTGATACCCTTGTAATTCAGGTGTGACATCCGATGATGCCATAACCATGAATTTTCTTTGGTAGAACGAGTAGCCAAACACATGGTTGTATGTGAAGGTGCATCATTGAGGTCAATAGTATATAGTGAAGCACAATGTTTACCAACAAGAAGATCATTTCCTTCGGTGGATTGCACCGAGCATTGTCGACGTTCAAACAGAACTTTAAGATCTCCATCGCAGAATTGACTCAGACTAAATAAACTGCACCCCAAGCCTTCAACATATGAAACCCGTTTGATTGTTATGCCATTTTGCACATAATCTCCGTAACCCATTATCGCTGCAATTTCATCATTTCCAAATGTAACCGTTCCTAGGAATTTGTCAATGAAGTTGACAAGCAAGGATTTATCGCCCGTCATGTGTCGAGAACAACCGGAATCGATATACCAAACACAGACGTCGAAACCATGTAAATGTGAATTTCCTAGAGTTTAGGTACCCAAAGATTCTTGGGTCCTTTTCGGTTAGTACCAACAATAAACTTTGGATCAACGATGAAATAATCACGTAAAGCATCATGCAGTTTAGACAATAAAGCATCATTTAAAACCACATTACATGAAGCATCATACGCAATATCAAGTTTTACATCGTTATCAGAAGTCTTAACACACAACTTATTCCAAGTAGATGTTTTGTTCACAGACGAAAATTGAAAAACATGAGATGATTTCCTAGGCCGACTAGCAGATTGCGTTGGTTTGGTTGCTACTTTCTTAGTCGTGGACTTAGGAACCCATACAGATTTGTAATTCAAGTTTGGATTATGACCCGTGACACGAAAAACACCTTTGTTAGTTAGACGTTCAAACTTTTCAGTTGACACATGAGATGATTGATTTTGCAAAATTTCCAATTTGATTTTACGTTCTTTTGCATCATACTCACTTAAATCAGGTTTAGGACTTATGTGTTGTGTGGACTTAACTGATGTCGTTAAAAGACTCGCTTTTGAAGTTTTTGTCATTGGAATCATAGGAATCTTTTCAGTTGATACAGAACCATCGGGAGAATGAACCTTTTTGACAACAAATTGAGTTGTAGAAACAACTTTTGAACCACGATTGCCAAATTGAGAATGTAGAGGATTTTTAAGAATAGTAATGGGTCTTACATCCTTAGATGTTGTTGTTCCCTTCCCCTTCTTAGTAATCCCACCAATACATTCAAGCACATTGGTTTCAACATTAGACGATTGCTTAAGTGTGTTAGCCTGTTTTAGTTGAATTATCTTTTGTTTTAAGTTTTTAATCTCAAGACATAATTCTTCAGCAGAAACTATCACTTCACCCTCCTTAAAAGCATAGGTATATTCTTTCTTAGGCAGTGAAGGCAATTTATCACACAAAGCAAGCATTTGTTCTAATGATTGGCACTTAAGTTGCAAGTCAATATTCTCCTGTTCTAGTTGAGCAACTATACGATTCAAATTATGTACAGCAGGCAAATGTAAATAATAATCATGCAAAGGATGAAGTTGACTTTCAAAATCTATCAAAGGTTCAATGATTGGTTCATTATGAGGTTCTACTTTTTCATCTAAAGAATTTTGACCTAGAGATTCTGTCTCAAAGAAAACAGTTAGTTCATGTGCTAGGTCTTCACGGAAAACATCATCTGAACATACAGGTAAAGCAGGTAGAATTGGTTTCACATCAAAAATTGATTCATCAAACACCTCATCTATGTTAACAATGCTAGAACTAGGTTTTTTAAACACTTCATTCTCAAGCATTAAAATGTACTTCTCTAGCATGAGTGTAGGAATGTAAACCAATCTACGTGTCGGCACATAATTAGCACATTGCACATTCTTTTCAGTTTCAACAAGTTCCTTCAAGAAATCAGGATTTGATTTACCCATTTTTGCATTAATTTTCTCATACATTAAGCTAATTTGATGGTATTTTTTAGATTTGCGATTAACAATAATATCATCAAAATCAGCATCAGAAGCATACACAAAATGCGGTGGTAAACCAGCTTGAAAGTAATCAGAATAATATAATCCTGGAATCTTTTTGGAAGCTCCATCTAAGATCTTAGGATCTTCATAACCCAACCCCCACTTTTCACCATGAATCGTTTTTGGTCTGTTCATAAAAATTTTTTGTTTTGAAAGTTCTAAATCAATGATAGCTTTAGATTGCTCTATACGATAGAGTTTTTCTCATATCGAGCAAGTTGAGCTTTCATTAGAACAGACTCTTTTGACAACGAATAAATTTCAGTGTCTTTTTCAATTATGGCGTTTTCCAAATGAATAATTTTCTTGTTTAGCTTTGAAAGTGTGGGTTCATGTTGGTTTTTTAAATCAGAAAGATATTTTTCTAAGAATTGAACTTTTTCTGCAAGTCGTTCAGATTTTAAACGATAATCAGTTCGTTCGACTTTAATCGGATGATTTGTCTTCTTAAGATCTTTTAACTCAGTTTCCGTAGAGCTGAGTTGGAGAGTCAATCGTTGCACATCCGTTTGCAATTTGGATGAGGAAGGTCTGGTATCATTTAGTTTTATTTTATCTTTTAAAATCTTGTTTTCAGATTTTAAGCCTTTGACTTCTTTTCACATTGAGACCAGATTCTTCATCAAGTCATTTTGCATTTTTATAAAATCAGGTGAGATTTCAGTTGATTGTACCTCATCATCGTCAAATGTTGAGTCAGAATTCTCCAATGCTTCCTTAGCTTTGATGAGCTTAGTCACCTTGCAAATATTTGCATGTTCCACCTCTGAGTCTGAATCATCAGTCCAGTTAAACCAAGTATCATCAACCGGTTTCAGCTCTCCCCCAGTTTCCACAATCTTAGCCATCAACATTTTCTTCTTGTAGTAAGCTGCGTCCTTCTTCTTAGGCATCTTGCACTCACGAGAGTAATGACCAGCTTTGCCACAATTGAAACAGATTGAATCTTCTTTCTTGGAATCATCAGCACGTTATTGTTTGGATTGATCAGCTTTCTTGTAGTACGAGGAAGATGATGAGTTTTTGCGTTGATTGCTTGATTTGCCTTTAAACTTGTGTTTGTTCAAGGCGTTTGTGAACATGGCTGCCATCTTGACTAATTCAAGGTGAGAATCATCAACATCAGAAAGATTCAACTCTTCAGAATCAGTTGATTCTTCAACAAACACTTTCTTGGACAAGCTTTTGGAAAATGATTTGCTCTTCTTTTTGGCAATTAGGGCAAGAGGATCGCCCGGAAAAGACTCTTTCCTTCCTTCTTGAAGTTTAGACACCTCAGGTTGGTAATGCATAAGAACTCCAACAAGCTCATGAATAGTCAACTTGTCAATCTCTTTGGTAGATCGAACAATGGTTCCATAAGGAAGACAATCAGCATTGAACTTTTTGAGGAATTTCATGTTGACTTCAGCATGTACTTTTACAATCTTACACCTTTTCAACTCATTGAGAACACCATTGAAACGACGGTAGGTATCCTTGAGTTGTTCTTCTGGTTCCTGCTTGAAATCTTCATACAATCCCAGAGCCTTATTCAATTTAGTAACGTCTGACATGTCATAACCTTCTTGTTGTCGTTTGATCTCATCCCATATATCTTTTGTAGTAGTGTTGCTATCAACATTTTCAAATAGCTCATATGGGATAGCTTGCATGACAATATTCTTAGCCTCTATGTCACCCTGAGCTCTTTCACGTTTATCACCAGAAAGTTCATAGACTGGAATTGGCATACCAGTATCCGGATGAAAATCAACAATTGGACCATCTCTCAGAGAAGCCCATATATGTTTAGCTTTCTCACCCTTATAGTCTATGTACTGAGTGATACGATGAAGCCACTAAGTGTACTTGCCATCAAACAACACTGGAGGTCGGGAATCTGATCCAATGATAAGAGTATCTTGAGTAGACATCTTAAATTGAGGTAGATTCGGTATAGATTTGGTATTAAACACAATCTATGATCAGGGTTCAGTATAAAATCTAACAAGAATGTCAGATTCGGTAAAGATTCGGTACAGTAGCAGACTCGGTAAGTGGTTCGGTACTGTAGCAGATTCGGTAACAATTCGGTAAACCAGATTCTGTATCAGAAACTGATAAGAATCACAAGTAACACACCCAGATTCGGTATGGATTCGGTAACCACACAACTTGAAGCCTCAGAATACTTAAAACCAAAGAATTAAGTGAAATCGAGATTCTGATTCGGTAAATGACTCTGTAGTCAAATTCTGTAAAATATTATGTGTAAACACAATCCAATTCCCTTGAATTAGATTCGGTAACCTTGCTCCACAAGAAAACAAGTTAGTAACAAACAGAATATCAATGATACTGAAGATTCAGGATACCGAATGTCAACTGTAGTAGTTGACAATACCGAGTCTAAGTCTAAAACTTAGAAATATAACAGAATCCTTTCTCAAACCACACCAATTAGCTGCGTATAATCAAACCGAATGTGATAGAATCACAAACACACCACAATCTGCAACACTTAAGATGAATTTTCAGTAATGAATCAGACTCGGTATGACGGTTACGATACCGAGTGTTGATCAAATCTTCAAAACTTGAAGAATTGAAGAAATTGAACCGACAGAAATGTGATTTAACACCTCACGAACACAACTGGATCTTTAAATCTTCACAAAAATCCAGAATCATGCTTGAATTAAGCAATACCGAGAGTTTTAGCCACAAACTCTAAAAATCAACTTGATTCTCCATAATTGAAGTTAAAAAGCTATAATGATGATCGAAACTCTTTCTAATAGACCTAATACACCTTCGCTGAACTTATCACAAGAATCTGAACGTCAGATTATCAAATTCGATAATACCGAATCTGATTCATTTTACCGAGAGTATTCAGATTCTGTAATCTACAATCTCTGGATCGATATAGTGATGTAGAATCACTTCCTGGAAGCTCTGATACCAAATGATAGGTCAGATCATGTTGAGATTGAGAGAAATGATAAGATAGAATGAGAATCGGTATGTAGGAAGGAGACTCGGTATGAGAGAGAATCGGTAAAATTACATTCCACAGCTTCTAGAACTCGGTTACAATACAATGGCTATCTAATTAGGAATACTTAGGTTCCTTATATAGCCCTCTTCTAAGGAACCTTCATTTAAGCTTAATTCACATTAACACTATACAACTTCGGGGTCCTAACACCAACAAATAACAATCACAGACTCAGATTCAAAACTAAAGCATGGATTACATAAAAGCCCATGCATACAAATCGCTGCAACATAGCAAACCAATTTCATAATTTATCTCCGATAACTTAAAATTAGTTAACTTTGTCTTACAAACTCGAATTGTAGTCTGCATATGTGCACTTCACAACTCTTCTTACAAACAGAACAATATAGATACATACATGCCTTTTGTCAGTGACGAATAAATGGTAGCAGCAAGAATACAAATCAATATTTTCAGATTGTTTATTTCAATTTTTCATCAACAATAATGCACAAAGAAACAACAAACAAAAAAAAAGGCAAAAAAACATACCCGATTGCAGCAAGAAAGTAATCGGCATAGTAGCAGCAACAACAACCGTCAATCGCAAGACGAAAACCCTAAATCTGGAACGAAATTTAAGCATGCAGGAACGAAACCGTATTCGGAATTTGAGAGAGAAATTAAATCGGATGTGAGTTCGTAAAATCTGAGAATGAAAAATAAACATAAAAAATAAAAGAAACAAAAAAAGAAAGTGCAATCCACGTCACAGGACACGTATTACACACGTGCCCTTCTCAGAAAATCCAGAAATAAAAAGAACCAGAAGGGAGTCGAACCTGGGACGCGTTGTTTACAATAATGTCACTCAACCAGCTGCACGAGAAAACATTAGTTAACAACATTAGCAAACAATATACATAACTTGTACGAAACTACAATCTGTTAAACACAAAACGACAGAAATCTGTAGGAGGTTTAGTATATAAGATTAATATTAATCATAATAATTAGATGATACTAATATTAGTTTTAATGATAATGATAATAATAATAATTATAATAATACTAATGATGATACTAATAATTATTATAATGATAATAATAATAATAATAATAATGACAATAATAATAATAATAATAATAATAATATAATAATAATAATAATAATAATAATAATAATAATAATAATAATAATAATAATAATAATAATAATAATAATAATAATAATAATAATAATAATAACTTTAGTGATAATAACGATAGTATTAATAATAACAATAACAATTTTAATGATAATACTTATACTGATAACGATAATGATAATAATAATAATTATGACGATAACAATAACGACGATAGTAATAATAATAACAATAATAATAATAATAATAATAATAATAATAATAATAATAATAATAATAATAATAATAATAATAATAATAATAATAATAATAATAATAACAACAACAACAACAATAATAATAATAATAATAATAAAAATAAAAATAATAATAATAATAATAATAATAATAATAATAATAATATTAGAATTAGTAATAATTCAGTTGACTATATCTTTTAATCCGTTCATCGAAACCACACGATTTCTAAATGAAAAGTTATTGATTCTTCGCCAGCTTTCCAACGACATACATATCATATACCTTAACTCAGTAGCATATGTATTAAATTCATGATTTATCATAAACTATTTAACGACAAAATTAAACATACAAGCATGCATAATCATATATACTCGAGCGCTAGTCAGGGATACACTATTAATATATAAAAGATAAGATATAAATGCTCACGTATCAATATTGTGATTCAATATTGCAGGAAAGTACGTAGACGCAACGGAGATGATAAACACTAGGTTGACCTCAGGAGCTATACCCCCGAATCATACTCATAACCTCCATAGCTATAACCCATAATTTCCTTAGCTCTATTCCGCTCGAAAAACCCGTTTAAAAATACTCGCTCATGACTCCATCGTAATATTTTATGTATACTACCTAATAATAATAATACTAATATTAATAAGATTAATAATATTATTAATCTTAATAATAATAATAATAATAATAATATAAATATAAATAACAGAGGGAGAGATATCAGTGTATGTGTGTGTCGAATGAACTGAATTCGTCGAGTTTTATAGATGTGGCCTATCCAACCATCCCATGCGATCGCATGGTTTCTTAGGCATATGGCCATGCGATCGCATGGCCCTCCTGTCCTGCACTCATTCGAATTAAAACGTGGGCTGCCGACAGTTTTAATAATATTATATATAAATATATATTTAATTTATATAATTATATTCTAGTGCATAGCTAAAATGTAAAATTAGTTCCGATGACTTGTACGTTGGAAAACGATTTATGTCTCGATATCGATTTTCCGAACGTCCTTTCGTACGCTAAGAAAACTAGCACTTTACGTTTCATGACTCGTACCCTGGTCAAAATATAGACTTAGATTATCAATAAACTATATTACTCGAAATATAACTTGAATGTTCGAGCGTTTTGGTCATTTGATTCTATAAATTGACGTCTCGTTATATATATATATATATATATATATATATATATATATATATATATATATATATATATATATATATATATATATATATATATATATATATATATATATATATATTTTCATTTCAAAATATAAATTTGAAATATTTATTTAACAATATAATATATAGTTTTTCAAAACTAATTATATTTCAAAGTTCATCATAAAAATCGTTTTAAATAATAGGAATTATTATATCATATAACGTTTATATTTTTAAAACTTATAATTGATATAATTCATTCATGCACCATACTTTCATAAGTTCAATTAACTTATCTAAACATCAATTAAGTCAATAATCAAACACCATTATCGTTTAATGATAATTCAAAATATATATATAAACACGTTTTTAATTACACGTTGCAAGTTATCTATTTAATAATCTAACATATTATATATATATATATATATATATATATATATATATATATATATATATATATATATATATATATATATATATATATATATTCAAAGTATGTTATTTAAACAAAAACATTTTAATAATTAAATTCTATTGTATCGAAAAACTTTTTCGTACGTTTGAAACTAAATCAAAGTATATTATAAAGTTTAGTTTTTTTTTTCAAACTAATTGTTTACGAAATCAAAGGTTTTAATAATAGATATTGTTATATCATAAAACGTTTTCATAAAATACAATTATATAATTTATAATGGTTACCAATTTCTAACTTACAGTTTATTCGTAAAACGTAGGGTTAAGTCCAGAGGATGATCAGACGTGTGAAATCATTTTAATGCAACCTATCCAATTGTTTCACATGCCGACATTCAATAACTAAATTATCTATATTCCAAGTTTTAACTATTATAAAAGTTAAATAATTAACATATAAAAGTCACGAAAAATATTATTGTAATGCATGTATCGGAGATCAAACAGGAATCTCCACTAACCCTTGTTTAGTTCTTGATAATTGACACTTTGTTCTCACTTGTAAAGCACTTTACTAACTATTCTAAATATCGTTAAAAAACAGATTTCTTTAAATCACAGTGGACCTCACAACAGAGACCCATAATCATATCATAGTGTATCTGATAATTCAATCATTTGATATTATCTTTTAATTCCGTCAATAAATATATCGAAACAAATGCGTTCATGTAAAGTATTATACATCTAATACTTTGTTAACATTTTCAATTAATATTATATATTATATATACATATCTATATTGTGACGACCCAAAAATTTCCGACCAAATTTTAACTTAATCTTTATATAATTTCGACATGATAAGCAAAGTCTATAATGTTGAGTCTAAAAAAAAATGTTGAACTGTGTTCATGTATTCGTTTAACTTCGACTGCTCTCAACGATTCACGAACAATTATATGTAAATCGATATATATATATATATATATATATATATATATATATATATATATATATATATATCAAAAGTTGTACAAATTAATATATTTCTAAACGAAAATATATGTATATTTTACATTGTTATTAAATATAATATTAACTTAGATATAAAACGTCTTGATTTAAAAATACTATTAATTATATTGTAGTAAATAATAAGAAGATGATTTAAAGAAGCAAATGACCAAAATATTAAAATGTATAAGTTACATTTCAAATAAGATAATTTATTGGCAAATAAGTCTAATTATTGATAAAAGTACTTATTGTGAACCGTAAAATACAAGATATTAAAGCGTACACAAAGACGTTCGAGAAACCGGAACCGAGATATAAACCGGGCTTAAATGTATGAGACGACGGAGCTAAAATTACAAGTTAACTATGCACAAGAATATAAAATAATATATATAATTATATAAATTATATATATATTTTTTTAATATAATTAATTAATTATGTCGACAAGCTAGTGAACAAAAATGTGTGAGCTGGAAATGTGCACCTTTGCGATCGCGGAGCTGTAAGGTACAAAAACTCCACGATCGCGGAGCTGTAAAAATTAGAAAATGCCTATAAAAGGTATGAGCCTTCTGCTCTCGATTCATTCACAATCTATCTATCTCTTTACTCCGTATATATTTATTTATTTTATTATTAATATTATTATTATTAAAGATTATTATTAAAGATTATCAATATTAATATAGTTATATTAATATTAGTAGTAGTAGTATTAATAGTATTACATAAATTACTACGATGAGGTTATGAGCGAGAAATTTCAAAACTGGTTTTCGAGCGGGATAAAGCTAAGAAATTATGGGTTATAGCTATGGAAGTTATAGGTATTGCTCGGGGGTTTTAATCTGAATCTAGTGTTTATCATCTCCGTTGCATCTACGTACTTTCCTACAATATTGAATCACAATATTGATACGTGAGTATTCATTTCTTATCTTTTATATATTAATAGAATATCCATGTCTAGTACTCGAGTATATATGTTTATGCATGCTTGTATGCTAAATGTCGTCATTAGATAATTTTATGATGAATCATGAATTTAATACATATACTACGGATATGAAGTATATGATATGCATGTTGTTGGAAAGCTAGCGAAAATTATTAACTTTTCATATAGAAATCTCGTGATTTCGATGAACTAGTTAAAAGTTATGGTCAACTGAATTATGATTAACGTTAATCGAAATTACTCTTGAATCTGAAATTAATATTTAAACAACTTGTTTATAAGATTAATAAATTGGATTTTTGGATACTACTACTCGAGTAAATGAATTCTTATATAAGACACGTCTCGTTTTGTTAAACAATTGTCAAAGTTGACTTTTTGAGATGACTTTTGTTAACTTTTGCATGTCGGTCTCGAGCATTAGGAGTGTGATACACTATGACCTGATCTAGTTTGTTATATGTTTTAATATATATATATATATATATATATATATATATATATATATATATATATATATATATATATATATATATATATATATATATATATATATATATATATATATATATATAACTAATATAGGTTCGTGAATCCGAGGCCAATCATGTACTTGTTCAATGTCGTCATATGAATAATTGCTACGAAATACAGTATTGTGAGTTTCATATGCTCTCTTTTTAATTGCTTTTGCAATCTATATTTTTGGGCTGAGAATACATGAACTTTATTTTAAACGCAATGGATACAAGTACATACTAAATTCTACACCGAGTTTGAACCAAAAGTCCCTTTGCTTTGGTAACTAGTAACTGCCGGTTATAAGAACTGGTGGGCGCGAGTAGTTATATATGGATCCATAGGGCTTGACATCCCCGTCTGTTCCAGGTATAGGAGCTGAAGCGACCCGTCCTAATCCATAAGGACGAATACAATAACATATGGTACATTGCGAGGTATCTGACCTCTATATGATACATTTTACAAACATTGCATTCATTTTTAAAAACAACTTTCATTATAACGATAGTTGACAATATGCATACCATTTCCCAATATATCCAAATTATAAATGACTTAATAATAATCTTGATGACTTCGACGACTCGAATGCAATGTCTTTTGAAATATGCCATGAATGACTCCAAGTAATATCTTTAAAATGAGCAAATGCACATCGGAAGGTTTCTTTAATACCTGAGAATAAACATGCTTAAAAGTGTCAACCCAAAAGGTTGGTGAGTTCATTTGTTTATCATAATCAATCGTTTCCATAATTTTAATAGACCACAAGATTTCATTTTCATAGTTAACTGCAGGAACACTCATCTGCAAAAATCATTCATATGGTGAACACCTGGTAACCGACATTAACAAATGCATCTAGAATATCCCCAAATATACAGGTACAGTCATCTGTATATAAAATCAAAGTACTAAAGCATCCGTAACCCAGATGGGATGTGTCAAAGTCCATAGATCTATCTTCAGGATTCGCGTCAATTTTAGGGTCTGTTCCCAAATTCTTAGGCTACCAAGCTAACAAGGGTGATATCCGGTATAATAATTCAACCATAGAATGTAGTTTCAAGTACTTGTGTCTATTTCGTAAAACATTTATAAAAGCAGCGCATGTATTCTCAGTCCCAAAATATATATTGCAAAAGCATTTAAAAAGGGAGCAAATGAAACTCACGATACTGTATTTTGTAGTAAAAATACATATAACGACATTGAACAATGCAAAGTTGGCCTTGGATTCACGAACCTATATTAAGTTTATATTTATATAATGGTCAATATCTGTCTAACAATTTAGGTCAAGTCATAGTGTATCACAATCCTAATGCTCGAGATTATCATGTAAAAGTCAACAAAAGTCAACTTGACCCAAAATGACTTCCAAAATCTATACATGTTTATATATAACATAAATATAGTCATTTTATATATTTAAATATATTTATTAGATTTTATTAAAGTAAATAATACAAGTCATTTATTAATAAATAAAAATTTATATTAAAATTTATATATGATAAAAATATTTTTTTTATATATCTCAAGTAATAAAATTTATTAAGTTCACTTAATATCATAAAAATATAGTGGTATGTATTATTAATGTAATTATATTACGTGTGGTAAAATATCTTTGTATCACATATTTATTCGATAAAATAATATTGATAATAATAATAATGAGTAAAAGTTGTATTATTTTGTAATAATAATAATAATTATTATTATTATTCTACTAATACTAACAATACCAATATTTATATTTACTAAAATAAAATATAAATATCGTTATCTTTATCATACTGGTTAAGTAATAAGTTGTCAAAAGTGGTTCTAGATATTTATAAAAGTTATATACGTTTTAATAATAAAGTTCTTTTTAAGCTGAAAACATTTTTGTACGTTTGAAATTAAATCAAATAAATATGATAATTTTGTTTTCCAAAACTAAATATATTTAAGAATTATTTTGTTAAAAGGTTAAAATAATAGAAATTGTTATATCATAAAATATTTTAGAAAAGTAGAATTATATATATTCATAATAGGTTTCAAGTTTTTAAATTACAGTCTGTTGGTGAAGCATGGGATAAAGTCTAAAGGTTAAATAAACGTATGAAATCATCTTAATGAAAAATGTCGAGTTACTTAACTTGTCGATATTCAACATGTGACGACCCGGGAAATTCCGACCAAATTTAAACTTAATTTCTATATGATTTCAACACGATAAGCAAAATCTGTAAAGTTGAGTCTCAAAAATGTTGAACAGTTCACATAGATTCATTTATACCTTTGACTATTCCCGACGATTAACGAACCATTGTTGAAAATAAAAATAAATGTAAATATATATCTATAGATAATAGTTGAAAGTAATAAAATATAATTTAAACAATAAAATCAAGTATGTAAAATAAGGTACAAAATAATTATGTGTAATTTAAAAGGAATCTATATACATATGACTTCTATAATTAATACTGAAAGTATATCGTCGTATATATAAATATATAAATATTAAAATATGATATATAAATATTAAAAAGGACTTATGTACTTTTAATATCTTAACTATAATACAAATTTAAATAAAGTGTTATATAAATGTTACTATTATTATCTTTATTTTTATTATTAATGTTAATATTAATATTAACATTATTAATTGTATTAGTAATATTATTATAAAATATACTATATAATTATAAAAATTGAAAACAATGTAGCTTGCTATTTTTAGTATTATTAAGTATTATCACTAAAAAAATCAGTATTTTTATTATTATCATTATTAATATGATTATTTTCATTTTTATAATTATTATTATAATTATCATTATTTATTATTATTAATATTAGTATTGTTGATATTATTGTCATTATTATTATTCCTATTATTATTATTAGTATTATTCTGATTAGTAATATTATTATTAGGAATATTATTATTTGTGTTATTAAAAGTATTTACACTTGTTAATTTTCCAAAAATTACGGATTTTATACTGATATATAAACTGACATATAAAACTTATATATATATATATATATATATATATATATATATATATATATATATATATATATATATATATATATATATATATATATATATATATATATATATATAATATAGATATATAAATAATTATAAATACAATTATATGCATAAAAATTATATAAATTGTATGCTCGTACGAATTTGTTAGATATGACTATCAAACTGTTTATCAAATTTGTTTGCTGTCCCTAAATTGTGTTACAAGATGAATCTAATCACAGTTGCAAACAAGAATCCGTTTCAAGTCGTGATCTACTGTATTTAATTTTATTTTTATTCATTTGGTTTTTTTCTTCTGATTGATGCCAACTGTCGAACACCTTTGGCTATAATTCAATTGTTCAATTCATGTTGTAATTCATTCATTCCCAATCCCTTTTCACTATCACTATCGATTACTTTATTTGCAGCTACAAATTTTTGAAATTAAACAAAAAAATTAATAAAAAAATAAACACAGTCGTGTACCCCTGTTTTTTAACTGTTTTGTTAAATGCTTTCAAAATATATTTTGAACTGCGAATACATGAAATACTTTTATAACTGTTTTACGAAATAGACACAAGTAATCGAAACTACATTCTATGTTTGAATTATCGAAATTGAATGTGCCCTTTTTATCATGTCCGATGTTTTCCCGGAATGATGGCGAATTTATCATGTCCGATGTTTTCCCGGAATGATGGCGAATTTATCATGTCCGATGTTTTCCCGGAATTATGGCGAATTTATCATGTTCGATGTTTTCCCGGAATGATGGCGAATTTATCATGTCCGATGTTTTCCCTGAATGAGGGCGAATTTATCTTTTCCGATGTTTTCCCAGAATGATGGCGAATTTATCATGTCCGATGTTTTCCCGGAATGATGGCGAATTTATCATGTCCGAAGTTTTCCCAGAATGATGGCAAATTTATCATGTACGAAGTTGTCCCGGAATGATGACGATATTCTATATGCAATTTGTTAAGGTCGATTACTAGGTGTTCAATCCATATGAATGAATTTTATGCATAATGGTTATGGGAAATGGGAATATTAAATCTGGTGGTCTATTAAAATGATGAAAATGATCGATTATGATAAACTAATGAACTCACCAACCTTTTGGTTGACACTTGAAAGTATGTTTATTCTCAGGTATTAAAGAAATCTTCCGCTGTGCATTTGCTCATTTTAAAGATATTACTTAGAGTCATTCATGGCATATTTCAAAAGACGTTGCATTCGAGTCATTGAGTTCATCAAGATTATTATTAAATCAATTATAGTTGAATGTATTATGAAATGGTATGCATGCCGTCAACTTTCGATGAAAAGAAAGTTTGTCTTTTAGAAAGGAATGCAATGTTTGTAAAATGTATCATATAGAGGTCAAATACCTCGCGATGTAATCATATGTTATTGTATTCGTCCTTATGGATTAGGACGGGTCGTCTCATGTGGTATCAGAGCGTGGTCTTAGCGAACCAGGTCTTGCATTAGTGTGTCTAACTGATAGTTGTTTAGATGCATTAGTGAGTCTGGACTTCGACCGTGTCTGCATGTCAAAAGTTTTGCTTATCATTTAGTGTCGAAAATTATTTGCTTATCCTCCTTAAAGTCTAGACACATCTTACTTCCTCTATGGCATAGACTGTGTATAGATAAATTCATATCTTAGCGTATCTGTTATTGTTACCTTTTCCTGACAGCTTCCATAGATTCCTCCATAACTTATGGGATTTTAGTATTATATATGCATATGTAAATTATGTATTGCAGGGTACTAATCTACATCATATAATCCATTTCTTATCGAAAATACTTCATTTGATCGTACGAGATGAATCCCTCAACCAGTTTGAGTCTCTCAGATTTCGATAGCTATTCTGATAGCTATTCCGATAGTTATTCCGACAGCTATTCCGATATGGATTTACACTCGAGCTCTGAAAGCAGTGTAACCGGAATGAATTAATCAATTAGCCATCATCTATTCTAGATGAATCGGAGATGGGTTCGTAGTTGACTTAATCAACGGAGATGCGAAGAAGGCGATCTTTTCCACCAACCAAATCGCCCTCTTGACGAATAACCCAAAGCACTTACCGGTAAACCAGTCCGAAACACCATTCTCATCCTCATTTCCCGATTATCTCGCTACAATTATATTCTATCTAAAATTCTAAACCTTATTCATCCACTCATTTCGACCGACAATCATCCCGGAATAATAAAATAAGTCAACGAACTCGCGCTCGAGTAATCAATTTGGAGAATATGGTGCAAAATTTACCAGCTTTGGCAACATCAACGGCACCAACAGTACCATCAGTAATAGCACTACTACCATCAACAATCCATGCCTCAACATCTCATTCTGTACCTCGAGTATAATCATCATTCTACGTATCGTTCTATATCAAATATCTTCATTCTTCATGACGATTATGTAATCTCTAATGTTTTAGAGATTATGTACTCTAATTCTCTCTGTAAATCAGATGAGTTTAATATCATAATAACTCATTAAATCCACGATTTACATCTGAAGAAAATATATATGTATATATGTTTTCATAAAGATTGTAATTAAAAATTCTTTTGTACAAACTGTTAATGGTGAAAATATTTTAACGGGTAGGTAATACCCGAGGAATATTTAGATTTCACATTAATAAGTTACACTTTACATTCTTCGAATCTGATTCAACATTCATTTACTATCCTACTTACATCTACAAAGATACGAATCCGTTCATCGTAGAATAACCATTTTCATTCAATTTTATATTTGGATTTTGACCTATTAGAATCCAACAAGTGGCATAATGAAGAAAACATTGGACAAAAAATAAAATTTGTTAGAAACAAACAAATTAACTATGATAAATTTTGTTAAGAATCCACGCTAACTGTTCCTAGCTAACTGTTCCTAGCTAACTGATTACATTTTATTTATCGCAATTTAATTATCGCAATTTATATTCTCGCAATTTTATTTATCGTCATTTAATTTCTGTTATTTATTTTACGCACTTTAAATATCGGGACACGTATACAAGGTTTTGACATATCATATCGACGCATCTATATATATTATTTGGAATAACCATAGACACTCTATATGCAGTAATGATCGAGTTAGCTATACAGGGTTGAGGTTGATTCTACAATAATATATATACTTTGAGTTGTGATCGAGTCTGAGACATGTACACGGGTCACGATACGTATTAATTAATTCGAATATTATAAATTAAACTATATATGAATTATTGGACTGTTAACTGTGGACTATCGACTGTGGACTAATAACATTGGACAATTAAAATGAATTAAAATATTGATTATAACATATGAAACTAAACATTTCTTCAAGTTTGCCACTTGATCTCATCTTAAACCTCATTTGTATCTTGACGATTACAATCTGCGTTCACACCTTTCATAATTCTTGAAAACACCTTAATCGAGAGGATGAACCAACCGTACTTCATCTACGGAAGAAAAGATTGATGCATATAGTTATGCACCTGAAAAACACTCGGAATCTGAGTAAACTTTTAACACGTATCTGTGCTAATTACTTTAGTGTTTTTATTACCCAAAATAACTTGGTGATTCCTTTCAAAGTAACAAATTATGTCACAGCTCCAGCAAGTTAACTTCGACTTTTCGTTCGAAACAACCTTATTAACACCTTGATATATATGTGTGCTCTTTTATTGTTACCGGGGAACCTTTTATATTCCACCATATTACCATCAGCGTTTAATCATCTAAAAACACAATTCTCTTGAAACCACCTCGGATTGATAACCGATGATTCAGGTATGGTAGCATTAAATGCAGAGGAAACAGAAAAATTGTAGATGGTCTAAACGGCCAAAAGTTTGATGATAAATAAGGGAGTGTTAGGAACGCTCGATAGATAATTTGGTACTGAAGAACAGATTGAGTAAACCATGAAGGAGACCAATGCCAAATACAAGGACCATACCATATATTCAAAGAAACCAGGTAATTTTGGATCCGATGAAACCTTCAACGAATATCTTGATCCGTACTCATGTTAAAATCTTGCGGAAAATCTTTCTTCATCAACCTTCGAACTTAGAAAATTCCAAAATATCATCACAAATATCTTCGATATTTCTGAAGATATTTTCATATATATTCTCGTCCGAAAATATATACCTCTTCGTGATATCTGTATTCCATTATATTAGAAACTTCTATAAAATCTAAGTATAAATTATGAATGAATTGTGGAGAAGTGTTGGGAATTGAAGCATGGGTTAATATAATATAATCACGCCCGGCCAACGTGATTATATTACAGTAAGTCATGCTGAGTTTCTAAATGGAACGTGATGATTCACAGACCATAACGTCATCATGTGCCATGTTACACGACTCTTATATTCTACCTAACCTCTAAACATATCAAGAACATATTTTCTTGATAAACCTATCTTTTCTCTTGAATTATGGCAATTTAATCAATCAAGATCGTGCTATTACAATCTCTCTCAGAACATTAGTCATGTTCATTCGAAACTTCAGACCTACAAATTCTGGACCATTATTCGTTTAACTTAAAGTCGGAAAGAGAAAACAAAAGGATGTAACTCCTAAATATAAAGGAAATGAAGAGGATGGATTTATAGTGAAATATCCGATAGAGCAATCAAAACAGATTACCACATTTAACCAAGAAGATCCTAATTTCCTTAATTTACGAAGAACCAAATCTTATTACCATGATTCCCTCTAAATCCCTTAAATCCCGAAAATCAACCGTGACTACATCACCGGTTAAGTCAAACTTGCATTTACTCATTTCACTATTTTGTGATAGCTTCACTCGTGCTCTTCACATCGACAAATTATTTTATCCATATTACGCATTGATGATAAAACTCCAATTTTTAACTCGTATGCGTCATGAAAACATATTTATTGTTAGCCATGACCACCTCACTCAAATTTCGGGACGAAATTTCTTTAACGGGTAGGTACTGTGACGACCCGGGAAATTCCGACCAAATTTAAACTTAATTTCTATATGATTTCAACACGATAAGCAAAATCTGTAAATTTGAGTCTCAAAAATGTTGAACAGTTCACATAGATTCATTTACACCTTTGACTATTCCCGACGATTCACGAACCATTGTTGAAAATAAAAATAAATGTAAATATATATCTATAGATAATAGTTGAAAGTAATAAAATATAATTTAAACAATAAAATCAAATATGTAAAATAAGGTACAAAATAATTATGTGTAATTTAAAAGGAATCTATATACATATGACTTCTATAATTAATACTGAAAGTATATCGTCATATATATAAATATATAAATATTAAAATATGATATATAAATATTAAAAAGGACTTATGTACTTTTAATATCTTAACTATAATACAAATTTAAATAAAGTGTTATATAAATGTTACTATTATTATCTTTATTTTTATTATTAATGTTAATATTAATATTAACATTATTAATTGTATTAGTAATATTATTATAAAATATACTATATAGTTATAAAAATTGAAAACAATGTAACTTGCTATTTTTAGTATTATTAAGTATTATCACTAAACAAAATCAGTATTTTTATTATTATCATTAATAATATGATTATTATCATTTTTATAATTATTATTATAATTATCATTATTTATTATTATTAATATTAGTATTGTTGATATTATTGTCATTATTATTATTCATATTATTATTATTAGTATTATTCTGATTAGTAATATTATTATTAGTAATATTATTATTTGTGTTATTAAAAGTATTTACACTTGTTAATTTTCCAAAAATTACGAATTTTATACTAATATATAAACTGACATATAAAATTGTTATATTGATATATATATATATATATATATATATATATATATATATATATATTATACAGATATATAAATAATTATAAATACAATTATATGCATAAAAATTATATAAATTGTATGCTCGTACGAATTTGTTAGATATGACTATCAAACTGTTTATCAAATTTGTTTGCTGTCCCTAAATTGTGTTACAAGATGAATCTAATCACAGTTGCAAACAAGAATCCATTTCAAGTCATGATCTACTGTATTTAATTTTATTTTTATTCGTTTGGTTTTTTTTCTTCTGATTGATGCCAACTGTCGAACACCTTTGGCTATAATTCAATTGTTCAATTCATGTTGTAATTCATTCATTCCCAATCCCTTTTCACTATCACTATCGATTACTTTATTTGCAGCTACGAATTTTCAAAATTAAACAAAAAATTTATTAAAAAATAAACACAGTCGTGTACCACTGTTCTTGAATGATTTTCCCAAAACCTCGAAATCGAATAAGAATTCAAAATGTGTTAATGCTATGTTGTGAGGAATCGTTTACTTAATCTTTCGGCAAAAACACGTATTCCAATTCTTTCTACTGATCATTAATTTTTGGAGTCAAAGTTCTTATCTTAAAAGTCAAACGATGTGATTATCCAAAAATTCGATTTCAATTTGATGTTTTGAGTCAAATTAAAGATTCAGATAGTTTATAAGGGGGATTTAAAACATATTTCATGTTGTGAGCGTTGTCTAAAACACACTAAAATAACGAATGTGATTTGGAGTTTGAAAACGGGTGAGCATGTCTGTTACATCGATTTTTCTTAAATATTTTTGTTGTTTTAATTAGTCTATTACAGCTCTAATAATTTCTGTGTCCTAAAACTAATTACGATAAAATGATATTAGTTTAAATCGATCTCTGGTCTGGGTAATCGAGTTTGGAAGTGAAGAAGAAAGGGGGAAACTGTTAATTGGTGTTAAATATAATTAAAATCCGACATAATTGAGAAAAACAAAGGACAGATGGTTGGTTAGGTAGTAGGACGTGGAGCGAGTGGTCTCGGGTACGAGCCCGGGCGTGGGCAGCATTTTTTTAAAAAGCCTGTGAGGTTCGTGAATCCGAGGCCAACCCTGCGTTGTTCAATATCGTCATATGTATTTTTACTACAAAATACAGTATGGTGAGTTCATTTGATTCCCTTTTACTCTTTACATTTGTGGGACTGAGAATACATGCGCTGTTTTATAACTGTTTTTTTAAATGCTTTCGAAATATATTTTGAACTACGAATACATGAAATACTTTTATAACTGTTTTACGAAATAGACACAAGTAATCGAAACTACATTCTATGGTTGAATTATCGAAATTGAATGTGCCCTTTTTATCATGTTCGATGTTTTCCCAGAATGATGGCGAATTTATCATGTCCGATGTTTTCCCGGAATGATGGCGAATTTTTTCATGTCCGATGTTTTCCCGGAATGATGGCGAATTTATCATGTCCGATGTTTTCCCGGAATGATGGCGAATTTATCATGTCCGAAGTTTTCCTGGAATGATGGCAAATTTATCATGGTCGAAGTTTTTCCGGAATGATGGCAAATTTATCATGTCCGAAGTTGTCCCGGAATGATGAGGATATTCTATATGCAATTTGTTAAGGTCGATTACCAGGTGTTCAATCCATATGAATGAATTTTATGCATAATGGTTATGGGAAATGGGAATATTAAATCTGGTGGTCTATTAAAATGATGAAAATGATCGATTATGATAAACTAATGAACTCACCAACCTTTTGGTTGACACTTGAAAGTATGTTTATTCTCAGGTATTAAAGAAATCTTCCGCTGTGCATTTGCTCATTTTAAATATATTACTTGGAGTCATTCATGGCATATTTCAAAAGATGTTGCATTCGAGTCGTTGAGTTCATCAAGATTATTATTAAATCAATTATAGTTAAATGTATTATGAAATGGTATGCATGCCGTCAACTTTCGATGAAAAGAAAGTTTGTCTTTTAGAAACGAATGCAATGTTTGTAAAATGTATCATATAGAGGTCAAATACCTCGCGATGTAATCATATGTTATTGTATTCGACCTTATGGATTAGGATGGGTCGTATCACAACATCTAAGTTATTTACACTCCACGTTCTTACTTTCGTATTAAATAAAATGAAATTAACATAGTTATCTTATCAAGATCACGAGGAAAATATTATAAAACATGAATTGGAAATTAAACAGGAATTTCCACTAATCCTTGCTAGTTCTCGTTAATTGACACATTTGTTCTTATTTATAAATCACTTTACCATTTTTTGAATGTTGTCAAAAAGAATAGATTTCTTAAATCACATTGGACCTCATAACATAGACCCGTAATCATAATGAATCTTGATAACTCAATCATTTGATATTACCTTTTAATTCTGTCGATAAGTATATTAAACATATATTGAAACAAATATGTTTATGTAAAGTATTATACATCAAATACTTTGTTAACATTTTCACTTAATATAAGTATATTATATATACATATCTATATACACATAAATGTTCGTGAATCGTCGAGCACAGTCAAAGGGTAATTGATTACATGAATACAGTTCAAAGTTTTTGAGATTTCAACATTACAGACTTTGCTTATCGTGTCAGAAACATATAAAGATTAAGTTCAAATTTGGTCGAAAAATTTCCGAGTTGTCACAGAAACCCTAGCCTGAACTATAAAATAGACGTATGCTATTTGATTTAGTACACGTTGGTTTGCATGTATTGTACATGTTGGTTGCATGTATGTTAAAACAGGGGTACTTATTATATATACGTGTGCTCAATCTTGTAGAATATTTTGATAAACGTTTCTGGATGAAACAACTGAAATCTTGTGATCCACCTTTATATATAGATTGTGCGCAACATTAAAACTATGAACTCGCCAACCTTTGTGTTGACACTTTAAAGCATGTTTATTCTCAGGTTCCTAGAAGTCTTCCGCTGTTTGCTTATATGTTATACAAGCTATTGTGCATGGAGTCATACATGCTTTATTCGAGAAAATGTTGCATTCACAAATTCATCACCATGTATCTTATTTTGACTGCATTGTCAACGGATGTAGTATTGTAAACTATTATTTACGGTGATTGTCTATATGTAGAAATCATCAGACGTCAAAAACCTTAGAATTAGATATTCATTTATGGTGTGCCTTTTCAAAAGAATGCAATGTTTACAAAACGTATCATGTAGAGGTCAGTACCTTACTGTGAAATCGATGAATGATGTATTCGTCCAAATGGATTTGGACGGGTCATCATAGTTGGTATCAGAGCTTGAGGTCATAGGGAACCAGAATTTGCATTAGTGTATTTAACTGGTAATTGTTAGGATGCATTAGTGAGTCTGGACTATGACCGTATCTGTTTTTGTCGAGTTTTGTTTATCATTTCTTGTCGAAAATTACTTGTCTATCATCTTAAGTCTAAACGTGTCTTACTGCATTGATTGCATAGATAGTGTATAGACAAAATTCATATATTAGCATATCTATTACAGTAAACTTTGCCTGACATCTTCCGTAAAATCCTTCATAACTTATGGGATTCTGGTATTATAAATACATATGTAAACTATGTATTGAGGAATACCAAACTAGTTCTATAATCTATTTCATTCCAAAAATCTTTTCCCTACTCTGTATGAGATGGTTCCTTCAACTAGTTCAAGTTCATCGGATTCCGACAGCTATTCCGATATGGATATTAACCTGAGCTCCGAAAGCAGTGTAACTGGAATGGATCAACCCATTAGCCGTCATCTATTCCGGATGGATTGGGGATGGGTTCGTAGCCGACTTAATCAATGGAGACAAGAAGAAGGCGATCCTTTCCACCCACCAAATTGCCCTATTGGCGAAGAACCTGAAGCGCTTACTGGAGAACCAGTCCGAAACACCATTTTCACCCTCATTTCCAGAGTATCTCGCCACGAGTGTATATTATCTAAAATTCTAGATCTTATTCATCCCCTCATTCCAACCGCCAATCATCCCCTCATTCCAACCGCCAATCATCCCCGTGTACTAGAAGAAGTTAACGAGCTTCACGCTAGAGTGGTGGCTTTGGAGAATATGATGCAGAACTTACAAGCATCACAAGCCCCACAAACACCAACAGCACCACCCGCATCAACACCAACAGTACCATTACCACCACCAACAACATCCACATCGCAAGCCCCAACATCACAATCTGTCCCACGAGCATCAACGTCATACGCCCTGTAAATACCAAGGAATACCAACAACAACAAATGATGAAGTATTGATTCATAACTTCATCGGAGAAATATTCTATGGTGATTATGTAATCTCTAAAGTTTTAGAGATTATTTATTCTAATCATAATCGTAAATCAAGATGAGTGGAAGGATAGAGATAATAGAGGGGAGAATAGAAACCCTGACAAGAATGGTGCGTGTGTTACAAAATAGACTTGTTATACAAGCAGCGCCAGCAGCAGCAGTACCGTCAGCATCACCAACACCAGCAACACCTGTAGCACCACAAGCTACACCAGCTCCATAACTACCAACGATATCGACAACATAATCACCAATGGGTATATTGAAATAACGAGTTATGAAGTATTAAATCATTATTTCCAAAGAATTTATATATTATATATATGAATTCTGGAAACCATAATATATCTTTTCGTATTAAGCTATTATGTATGAATTGAAAAAGGGTAGATACTACTCGGTTAATTCATATTACAAATGTGCTATGATGTACATTCTTCGTTGATGACTTAATAACCGTTAACTATAATCTCTGCTTCAACTCAATGAATTTCATTTCATAATAAACCAAGTGTATTATTCAATTATATGCTTGATTGTACATTTTCATCTTCAATGTACTCGAAACTTTCTAGAAAACATCATTCGTACCTTGCGAAGTTCGCAAGAATTCCATGAACATCAACATCCTTCACCAAGGAATATCAATAAGAACAAATAATGAAGTATTGATTACATTAGTAAAATAATCCACAAGGATTATGTAATCTCTAAATGTTTCAGAGATTATTCATTTCTAGTTCCAGCCGAAAAATCAAATGAGAGTAATAGTATATTAACTCATTTAATCTGTATTACATCCAGAGAAAATATACATACATATATTTTCATAAAGACTGTAATAAAAATTCTTTTGTACAAAATATTATTTGTGAAATTTTTTTAACGGGTAGGTAATACCCGGGAAAGATAAAAGTTCACAATTAATATGTTACACTGTGCATTCTTCAATTTTGATTCAAAAATCATTAACTATACCCACCACTCTCACAACTATATACATTTATAGAAACCTGAGAAACCATTCTCACTCAAATTCAATTACATATTCTAATTCTAACATATCAGAATCTAAGTCGAGATATAACCAATATCATAACTCTTAGATCCCTATATCTTTCAAAGCTATATATTGACTTCAAAACTGTGCTAGAACACCACTTCCATTCATAAAACCCAGAAAAATATTTGTATCATTCAAAATTCTAGAACATCATATGTATCTTGACAATTACAATCTTCATTCAAACCCTTCAAACTCTTGAAAACACCTCAGATTGATATTCTATTCGGTTATGATAACTTTGAATGCTGGTGAAGCAGCAAAACTGTAAATGGTCTTAATGGCCAAAAGTTTGATAATAAAGAATGGTGTGTTGAAAAAGCCCAGTTTTGATACTGAAAAACGGATAGAACAAACCATGAAGGAGGTTGTGGACAAATCACAAAGACTAAATCTACCTTCAAAGAATCCAAATGATTCAGTATTTGCTGAAGTCATTAACGAATACCTTGCTCCCGAATCTAAACCTTTACGGACAAATCTTCTTTATCATCATTCGATATTAGAAATTCTAAGATATCATAGTACCTTTCATCATAAATATCTTCGATATTTATGAAGATATCTTCATAACTATTATTATCTGAAATTATTTATCTCTTCGCGCTATCTGCGTTACATCATAAAGGGAACTGTTTTAGTTTCTAAATCTATGAAAAATTCAAAATTGAAAATATGAATGTTTTTGAAGTAGTGTTGGGAATTGAAGCATGAGTTAGTATAATATCATGACACTTAATCAACGTGATTATATTACAGTAAGTCATGCTGAGTTTCTAATGGAACATGATGATTCACAGATCATACCGTCATCATATGCCATGTTACATAACTCTTTCATTCTATTTAACCTCTAAACATATCAAGAAAAATTTTTTCTTGATGATTCGGTCTTTTTCCGGATATTCTGGTAATTTGACAAATCAAATCGTGCTATTACCTTTCCTTTCTGCTTTGTACATTATGATCATTCAAAACTCCATACCTACGAATTCTGGACCATTATTCGCTTGACTTGAAGTCGGGAAGGAAAAACAAAAGCATGGAGATCCTAAATATAAGGGAAAATATAAAGCCTGACAACAACACATAAATTACAAACTGTGTATATCAATACGTATTGCAACGTAAAGACACGAGAGAATTAAAAACACTATAACCCCAAGGTAATAGTAGAAGTAAATAGATTCCTCCGGTGGAAGAAGAAAAAGAAGAATGACAGATACGATAGCCAAGAAAATGTCAAGAATCAGAACTGGATTTAGCATTTTTACAATCTATTGGGATGTATGAAATAAGGAAGAAGATTATAGGAGTGGTGAAAATAAATGAAACTGAAGAGGTCAATTTATAGCGAAATATCAGACATATTAATCGAGGCAGATTACCACATTTAATCAAAGATGATCATAATTTCCTTCTTTCCAGAGAATCAAGTCTTTTATAGATTTTAAGGATTATCTTTAAATTCCTTGAAATCCGGAAATTAACCGTGACTATGTCAAAAGTTAAGACGAATCTTTATTTCTCATTTTACTCTTTTGTGATAGCTTCATTCTTACTCTTCGCATGATTGAATTGTTTTATCTATATTACTCAATGGTAATAACACTCTACTTTTCAACTTGTATTCGTCATGAAAACATTCTTATTGTCAACTATGACGATCTCTGTCAAATTTCGGGATGGAATTTCTTTAACAGGTGGGTACTGTGACGACCAGAAAATTTTCGACCAAATTTAAACTTAATCTTTATATGATTTCGACACGATAAGTAAAGTCTGTAATGTTGAGTCTAAAAAAAATTGTTGAACTGTGTTCATGTATTCGTTTAACTTCGACTGCTCTCAACGATTCACGAACAATTATATGTAAATCGATATATATATATATATATATATATATATATATATATATATATATATATATATATATCAAAAGATGTACAAATTAATATATTTCTAAACGAAAATATATGTATATTTTACAATGTTATTAAATATAATATTAACTTAGATATAAAACGTCTTGATTTAAAAATACTATTAATTATATTGTAGTAAATAATAAGAAGACGATTTAAAGAAGCAAATGACCAGAATATTAAAATATATAAGTTACATTTCAAATAAGATAATTTATTGGCGAATAAGTCTAATTATTGATAAAGGTACTTATCACAAACCGTAAAATACAAGATATTAAAGCGTACGGAAAGACGTTCGAGAAACCGGAACCGAGACATAAACCGGGCTTAAATGTACGAGACGACGGAGCTAAAATTACAAGTCAACTATGCACAAGAATATAATATAATATATATATAATTATATAAATTATATATAAATTATATATAATTAATTAATTATGTCGACAAGCTAGTGAACAAAAATGTGTGAGCTGGAAATGCGCACCTTCGCGATCGCGGAGCTGTAAGGCACAAAAACTCTACGATCGCGGAGCTGTAAAAATCAGAAAATGCCTATAAAAGGCACGAGCCTTCTGCTCTCGATTCATTCACAATCTATCTATCTCTTTACTCCGTATATATTTATTTATTTTATTATTAATATTATTATTAAAGATTATAAATATTAATATAGTTATATTAATATTAGTAGGTAGTATTATTAGTATTACATAAATTACTATGACTAGGTTGTGAGCGAGAAATTTCAAAACTGGTTTTCGAGCGGGATAAAGCTAAGAAATTATGGGTTATAGCTATAGAGGCTATAGGTATTGCTCGGGGGGGGGGGGGGGAGGGGGGTTTAATCGTGAATCTAGTGTTTATCATCTCCGTTGCATCTACGTACTTTCCTACAATATTGAATCACAATATTGATACGTGAGCATTCATATCTTATCTTTTATATATTAATAGAGTGTCCATGTCTAGTGCTCGAGTATATATGTTTATGCATGATTGTATGCTAAATGTCATCATTAGATAATTTTATGATGAATCATGAATTTAATACATATACTACTGATATAAAGTATATGATATGCATGTTGTTGGAAAGCTGGCGAAAAATTATTAACTTTTCATTTAGAAATCGCGTGATTTCGATGAACAAGTTAAAAGTTATGGTCAACTGAATTATGATTAACGTTAATCGAAATTACTCTTGAATCTGAAATTAATATTTAAACAACTTATTTATAAGATTAATAATTTGGATTTTTGGATAATACTAGTCGAGTAAATGAATTCTTATATAAGACACGTCTCGTTTTGTTAAACAATTGTCAAAGTTAACTTTTTGAGATGACTTTTGTTAACTTTTGCATGTCGGTCTCGAGCATTAGGAGTGTGATACACTATGACATGATCTAGTTTATTATTTATATATATATATATATATATATATATATATATATATATATATATATATATATATATATATAACTAATATAGGTTCATGAATCCGAGGCCAATCCTGTACTTGTTTAATGCTGTCATATGAATAATTGCTACGAAATACAGTATTGTGAGTTTCATATGCTCCCTTTTTAATTGCTTTTGCAATCTATATTTTTGGGCTGAGAATACATGCACTTTATTTTAAATGCAATGGATACAAGTACATACTAAATTCTACACCGAGTTTGAACCGAAAATCCCTTAGCTTTGGTAACTAGTAATTGTCGGTTATAAGAACTGGTGGGCGCGAGTAGTTATATATGGATCCATAGGGCTTGACATCCCCTTCTGTTCCAAGTATAGAAACCCTAGTCTGAACTATAAAACAGATGTATGCTATTTGATTTAGTACACATTGGTTTGCGTGTATTGTACATGTTGGTTGCATGTATGTTAAAACAGGTGTACTTATTATATATACGTTAAGTTTTGTTACCAGGGTGCTCAATCTTGTAGAATATTTTGATAAATGTTTCTGGATGAAACAACTGGAATCTTGTGATCCACCTTTATATCCAGATTATGAGCAACATTAAAACTATGAACTCACCAACCTTTGTGTTGACACTTTAAAGCATGTTTATTCTCAGGTTCCTAGAAGTCTTCCGATGTTTGCTTATATGTTATACAAGCTATTGTGCATGGAGTCATATGTAGTGACCCGAACTTTTCTATGTTTATTTATATTACATGAAATTGATATTTACATGATTAAGAGTTTCCAACATGTTAAGCAATCAAACTTGTTAAGACTTGATTAATTGAAATAGGTTTTATATAGACAATTGACCACTCAAGTTGACCGGCGATTCACGAATGTTAAAACTTGTAAAAACTATATGATGAAATATATATGGATATATATATATATATATATATATATATATATATATATATATATATATATATATATATATATATATATATATATATATATATATATATATATAGTTAACATGATATTATGATAGGTATGTATCTCATTAAATATATTAACAATGAACTACATATGTAAAAACAAGACTACTAACTTAAGGATTTCGAAACGAGACATACATGTAACGATTATCGTTGTAACAACATTTAAATGTATATATATCATATTAAGATATATTAATACATCATAATATCATGATAATGTAATAATTTAATATCTCATTAGATATAATAAATAATGGGTTAACAACATTTAACAAGATCGTTAACTTAAAGGTTTCAAAACAACATTTACATGTAACGACTAACGATGACTTAACGACTCAGTTAAAATGTATATACATGTAGTGTTTTAATATGTATTCATATACTTTTGAAAGACTTCAAGACACTTATCAAAGTACTTCTACTTAACAAAAATGCTTACGATTACATCCTCATTCATTTTCATCAACAATTCTACTCGTATGCACTCGTATTTGTACTTGTACAATACACAGCTTCTAGACGTATATACTATTGGTATATACACATAATAATTCAGCTCTTAGGAGCCCTAGATAGTCAACAAACATATGGAACCAACAATTAGACAACTAGCATGACTTATAAGCTAGGAAACAAAAACAAGAACTCCTTTTAACCCCACTCACCTTCACCACTCACCACCTACTCCATTTCACTTCCAATTTTCTTCCCAATTCTCTCTCAAAACACACACACTCTTCCATGAATGTCTAAGTTACTATTTTTTCAGCAAAAATCATCAAATACAAGCTTTGGTTATTACCTATAATCATCATAAAAACAATTACTCAAGAACACATCAAGAACACTTTCAACTTTACAAGTTTACTTCCAAGTTTCCTAATCCATTCCAAGCAATCATCTAAGATCAAGAAACCTTTGTTATTTACAGTAGGTTATCTTTCTAAATCAAGGTAATATTCATATTCAAGCTTTGATTCAATTTCTATAACTATAACTATCTTAATTCGAGTAATAATCTTACTTGAACTTGTTTTTGTGTCATGATTCTATTTCAAGAACTTCCAAGCCATCAAAGATTCTTTGAAGCTCAAGTTATTTTTTCATCATTTCCTGTAGGTTTACCTACTAAACTTGAGGTAGTAATGATGTTCATAACATCATTCGATTCATATATGTATAACTATCTTATTCGAAGATTTGAACATGTAATCACTAGAACATAGTTTAGTTAATTCTAAACTTGTTCGCAAACGAAAGTTAATCCTTCTAACTTGACTTTTAAAATCAACTAAACACATGTTCTATATCTATATGATATGCTAACTTAATGATTTAAAACCTAAAAACACGAAAAATACCGTAAAACCGGATATACGCCGTCGTAGTAACATCGCGGGCTGTTTTGGGTTAGTTAATTAAAAACTATTATAAACTTTAATTTAAAAGTTGTTCTTCTGGGAAAATAATTTTTCTTATGAACATGAAACTATATCCAAAAATCATGGTTAAACTCAAAGTGAAAGTATGTTTTCCAAAATGGTCATCTAGACGTCGTTCTTTCGACTGAAATGACTACCTTTATAAAAACAAATTGTAACCTGTATTTACGACTATAAACTTATACTTTTTTTGTTTAGATTCATAAATTTAAGTTCAATATGAAACCATAGCAACTTGAATCACTCAAAACGGTTTTGAAACGAAGAAGTAATGGGTAAAACATGATTGGATAATTTTTCTTGTTATAGCTACGTGAAAATTGATAACAAATCTATATTAATCATATCCTAGCTAACTCATATTGTATTATAGATGTATTCTAATATATTATGTAATCTTCGGATACCATAGACACGTATGCAAATGTTTTGACATATCATATCGACCCATGTATATATATTATTTGGAACAATCATAGACACTCTATATGCAGTAATGTTGGAGTTAGCTATACAGGGTTGATGTTGATTCCAAAAATATATATACTTTGACGTGCATACACTGGGTTGTGGATTGATTCAAGATAATATATATCGATTTATTTCTGTACATCTAACTGTGGACAACTAGTTGTAGGTTACTAACGAGGACAGCTGACTTAATAAACTTAAAACATTAAAACGTATTAAAAATGTTGTAAATATATTTTGAACATACTTTGATATATATATGTACGTATTTGTTATAGGTTCGTGAATCGACCAGTGGCCAAGTCTTACTTCCCGACGAAGTAAAAATATGTGAAAGTGAGTTATAGTCCCACTTTTAAAATCTAATATTTTTGGGATGAGAATACATGCAGCTTTATAAATGTTTTACAAAATAGACACAAGTACATGAAACTACTTTCTATGGTTGAACGATCGAAGCCGAATATGCCCATTTTTACTTGGTAACCTAAGAATTAGTAAACCAGTCTACTAATTGATGCGAATCCTAAGGATAGATCTATTGGGCCCAACAAACCCCATCCGTTGTAGCGGATGCTTTAGTACTTCGAGTTTTTATATCATGTTCGATGGATGTCCCGGAATGATGGGGATATTCTTATATGCATCTTGTTAATATCGGTTACCAGGTGTTAAATCCATATGAATGATTTTTTATCTCTATGTATGGGATGTATATTGAAATATGAAATCTTGTGGTCTATTATTACGATTTGAAAAATATATAGGTTAAACCTATAGCTCACCAACATTTTTGTTGACGTTTAA
This sequence comes from Rutidosis leptorrhynchoides, assembly GCF_046630445.1. Classification (NCBI taxonomy): domain Eukaryota; kingdom Viridiplantae; phylum Streptophyta; class Magnoliopsida; order Asterales; family Asteraceae; genus Rutidosis; species Rutidosis leptorrhynchoides. The sequence goes on along the minus strand of NC_092340.1, from coordinate 282,989,701 downwards.
AGCATGTTTATTCTCAGGTGATTATTAAGAGCTTCCGTTGTTGCATGCTAAAATATGGACAAGATTTGGTGTCAGTATGCTTGTATAATATTGTTTAAAACTGCATTCGAGAATTACTTTGTTGTAACATATTAATATTGTAAACCAATATGTATTGGTAGTGTGTAAGTGTGATATTTTTTAGATTATCATTTATGGATAATCTAGGTGGTGTCCTTTTAACCTTGTCGATAAAATAAAGGTTATGGTTTGTTTTAAAAACGAATGCAGTCTTTGAAAAACGTCTCATATAGAGGTCAAAACCTCGCAACAAAATCAATTAATATGGAACGTTTATAATCAATATGAACGGGACATTTCAGTTGGTATCCGAGCGTTAGTCTTAGAGAACCAGAAATTTGTATTAGTGTGTCTTATCGAGTTTGTTAGGATACATTAGTAAGTCTGGACTTCGACCGTGTTTTCTTTTAAAACGATTGCTTAACACTTTTGTTGGAAACTATATATTATTAACATGTAAATATTATGTGATATATTAACCTCTTAATGTGTTTGATATTGTGTGATAGATGTCTACCACTAGTACAAATCCCATCGACTCACCTAATAATAATGAGGAGTCGAATATACTTTGGGAAGATTCACAAAATCCCGAAGAGGAGGAACCGGAAGAGGAGGAACCGGAAGAGGAAGAACTGGAAGAAGAAGAGGTTCTGGAGGAAGAAATATTGATACCTACAGTAAATCGGTTAAATAAAAGAAAATCCTCAACCAACAGACCAAAGTCAATAATGGTCAATGGTGTTTCCGCCGAGAAAGCAAAATATTGGGAAGATTACCAATTTTCCGATGAATCCGATCCCGATGAGGATTCCGATGATGTTATAGAAATTACCTCGACCCAATTTAATAAAGCAAAAGAAAATAATAAGGGAAAATGTATAAAAATAGAGAAACCTGATTCCAACCCCATTGAACTTTATATGTATCGGCAACATCCGTATTTCCTAAAATGTAACAATAAACCGGGAACCTCTAAACCACCAGGATTTTCTAAACCATTGTGAAAAATGACGGCTCGTATTAGAGGAACACCATATATCCTTAGAAATTTAGGAAAACGAACCATGTCCGAAGAAGAAGAAACCAGTGATTCAGATTAGGGAGTTGTAATCATGTTGTGTATTATATGTATTGTAGTGTTCTTGTACTTTTATGATCTATGTAAAAATTGCTTGTATTGTTTGTTAATTATCTTTATGAATCTAATCCTTGTCTATTTTACAGTATTAAAACAAAATGGACGTTAGGGGTAGACAACCGAATAATTTAGAAGACCTACCAGAGGATATGATTGAGGAAATCTTGTCTAGAGTCGGTCAGAATTCATCAGCACATTTAGTTATGGCGAAATTAACTTGTCAAATATTTGAAAGACTTTCCAGAAATGCCTTAGTTTATAAAAGGCTTTCCTTTGATAGGTGGGGTATATCACATTGGGGAGACCGTAAGTTACGCTGTGTTTTCTTTAAAGCGTTAAATGTGGGGAACCCAAATGCAATTTTACACTACGGGTTAAGAACCTATTTTGACTCAACATATCCCAACATAGGATTTCGTGAGTTAGAAAGAGCTTCTAACATGCAACATAAAGAAGCATGTTATACTTATGGGTTAGTGATGTTCGCTTCTCACCAAAGTGAGAAAAAGAACATCGGATTACAACTATTAAATGAAACATTTCCACAAGTGACGGATTCAGTAGTTGGGGTGAGAAACAAGGTTTTTAGATTATTAAGAGGCTGTTAGACATTACGAAACCCTCGTCCTTTTGACGACATTACAACATGCTGCCTAGCCAATGGTCATAACGGTTACTTTCCACAAGACAAAGGATGGAAAGTCGTCTTAGTAAAACTAGAATGCATGACTTGTTTCTGGACTTATGAATTACGTGTCTTTATTTCCTTTGCTGAACAACTTGCGTATTAACTAGGTTTATCTTCAAAACTGTCCTGTATCAAAGTGTACTATATTTCATGTTATATGTAATATAGCGAAGTTGTAAGTTTGAAGAATATTTGTATGTGATATATTATTATATTCAGTTTTTCATATGGAATTGTAGTAGTTGAATTGTATATTAGCTACTAAGTATGAACTTAATGAAATGTCCCGTTCATATTGATTATAAACGTTCCATATTAATTGATTTCGTCGCGAGGTTTTGACCTCTATATGAGACGTTTTTCAAAGACTGCATTCATTTTTATAACAACCATAACCTTTATTTTATCGATAAAGGTTTAAAAAGCATTACGTAGATTATCAAATAATGATAATCTAAAATATACCGTTTACACACGACTATTACATAATGGTTTATAATAAAAATATATTACATCAAAGTAAGTTTCTTGAATGCATTTTTTACACAATATCATACAAGCATGGACTCCAAATCTTGTCCTTATTTTAGTATGCAACAGCGGAAGCTCTTAATAATCACCTGAGAATAAACATGCTTAAAACGTCAACAAAAATGTTGGTGAGTTATAGGCTTAACCTATATATTATCAAATCATAATAATAGACCACAAGATTTCTCATTTTTCATAAATATCATTACACTCGCAAGTGCATAAAAATCATTCATATGTTGAACACCTGGTAACCGACGTTAACTTAATGCATAGAATATCCCCAAAACAGAACCTCTCGTCTGTATAATAATCTCGAAGTACTAAACCATCCATAACCTGAATGGGGGTTGTTAAGCCCAATAGATCTATCTTTAGGATTCGCGTCAATTAGGGGCCATTTCCCTAATTCTTAGGCTACCAGACTTGAAGGGCGATATTTGGTTTAATAATCCAACCATAGAATGTAGTTTCGCATACTTGTGTCTATTTTGTAAAACATTTATAAAACTGCATGTATTCTCATCCCAAAAATATTAGATTTTAAAAAAAATGGGACTATAACTCACTTTCACAGATTTTTACTTCGTTGGTGAAATGCCCCGTTCATATAAATTATAAACGTTTCATATTAATTGGTTTCTTTGCGAGGTTTTGACCTCTATATGAGACGTTTTTCAAATCTTGCATTCGTTTTTAAAAACAAACATAACCTTTATTATTGAATAAAGGTCTTAATGACATAATTTAGATTGTCTATCAAAGACAATCTCCTCAAATAAATAAGTTTTTACACAACCCATTACAATATGATCAAATATATTACAACAAATACTTCGAATGCAAGTTTAAACAATATAAACAATTATGCCGACTCCAAATCTTGACCTTGGGTTGGCATACGACAGCAGAAGCGTTTTTAATATTCACCTGAGAATAAACATGCTTAAAACATCAACAAAAAAATGTTGGTGAGTCATAGGTTTAATTTTTATATAATAATCATAACATTTAATAAGCCACAAGATTTCATTTAATCAAATGCGCAGGATCATTACAACTGCAAAAATCATTCATACGATGAGTCGTCTGGTAACCGACCTTAACATAGAGCACTTAAGATATCTGGCATCATACATTCCACTATTCAAATGTATGACAAGAACCCTTCGAAGTACTAAAGCATTTCCACTATTCGAAAATGGGGGTGGTTGGTGCCTGTAGATCTACCTTTAGGATTCGCGTCAATTAGTGTTTTTCACTAATTCTTAGGTTACCAAGCATAATAATAATAAGTACAGATATCCGGTATAACAAAACAGTCGTTGAATGTAGTTTCATGAACTTGTGCTTATTTTGTAAAACATTTATAAATTTGCATGTATTCTCATCCCAAAATGGTTTAGATAGTAAAAATGGGACTATAACTCACTTTCACAGATTACTAATTCGTCGAGAATTAGACTTGGCCACGGGTTGATTTATGAACCTATAACAATATATACATATATTAAAATATGATCGAAATATATTCACAATATTTTTTTTATTACGTGTTGATATTTTTAGTTGTCCAGTTAGCAGTCCAATGTTAGTAGTCCATAATTTGTCGTACATGAATAACTTAATATATATCTTGAATCAATCCACGACCCAGTGTATACATATCTCAGTATTGATCACAACTCAAACTATATATATATTTTGGAATCAACCCCAACCCTGTATAGCTAACTCCAACATTTGCATATAGAGTGTCTATGGTTGTTCCGCAATATATATATAGATGGGTCAACATGATAGGTCGAAACATTGTATATGTGTCTATGGCATCTCAAGATTACATAATATACAATATAAGTTGATTAAGTTATGGTTGGAATAGATTTCTTACAAATTTTCACGTAGCTAAAATGAGTAGTTTTTACCAATTTTGTTTTACCAGTCATTTCTTCGTTTCAAATCCGTTTTGAGTGATTTAAGCGACTACGGTTTCATATTGAACTTAAATTTATGAAACTAAACATAAAAAGTATAGGTTTATAGTCAGAAATATAAGCTACAAGTCGTTTTTGAAAGAGGTAGTCATTTCCGTCGAAAGAACGACATCTTGATGACTATTTTGAAAAACATACTTTCACTTTGAGTTTAACCATGATTTTTGGATATAGTTTCATATTCATAAGAAAAATCATTTTCCCAGAAGTATCACTTTTAAATCAAAGTTTTTCATAGTTTTTAATTATCCAAACCAAAATAGCCCCCGGTTGTACTACGACGGCGTATATCCGGTTTTACGGTGTTCTTCGTGTTTACAGGTTTTAAATCATTAAGTTAGCATATCATATAGATATAGAACATGTGTTTAATTGATTTTAAAAGTTAAGTTAGAAGGATTAACTTTGTTTGCAAACAAGTTCAGAATTAACTAAACTATGTTCTAGTGATTACAAGTTTAGCTCTTCGAATAAGATAGTTTTATATGGATGAATTGAATGATGTTATGAACATCATTACTACCTCAAGTTTTCTGGATAAATCTACTGAAAATGAGAAAAATAGATCTAGCTTCAAAGGATCCTTGGATGGCTTGAAAGTTCTTGAAGTAGAATCATGACACGAAAACAAGTTCAAGTAAGATTTCCACTTGAAATAAGATTGTCATAGTTATAGAAATTTTATCAAAGTTTGAATATGAATATTACCTTGAATAAGAAAGATAACCTACTGTAAATAACAAAGGTTTCTTGATCTTAGATGATGAGTTGGAATGGATTAGAAAGCTTGGAAGTAGTCATGAAGACTTGATATGATTCTTAAAGTGTTCTTGAAAGATGGTTGTTTTTATGATGATTAAAGCTTGTAATTGAAGCTAAAAGATGGTGAAAATGCTTGGAGATGATCAAGTATGATGTTAGGAGTATTTTGAGAGAGAAATTGGAGTGTAAGTATGAGAAAATGGAGTGAAGAAATGGTGTGCATTCATGAATACGTTTTTTACATTTTATAAAGAAAAAAAGATACTTAAGTTTGTTTTCTTGCTAAATAATTCATGCAAGTTGACAAATGATGGTTCCCACATGATCCTTAATCATTTAAGGCTGCTAAGGAGTAGATTTTTATTAGTATATATGAATAGTAAATACATCTAGAAGCTGCGTATTATACGAGTACAATACCATACATGTACGAGTAGAATTTTTGATGAAAATGAATGAGAATGTAATTGTAAGCATTTTTGTTAACTAGAAGTACTTTGATATGTGTCTTGAAGACTTTCAAAAGTGTATAAATACATCATAATACATTACATGTATATATATTTAACTGAGTCGTTAAGTCATCGTTAGTCGTTACATGTAAGTGTTGTTTCGAAACCTTTAGGTTAACGATCTTGTTAAATATAATTGACCCATTGTTACTACACTTAAATGAGATGTTAAATTGTTATGTTAACATGTTAACATGGTGTATTATCATATCTAATATCATATATATATATATATATATATATATATATATATATATATATATATATATATATATATATATATATATATATATATATATATATGTGTGTGTGTGTGTGTGTGTGTGTGTGTGTGTGTGTGAAATACTATTACAACGATAATCGTTATATATATGTATATTGTTTCGAAGTCTTTAAGTTAGTAGTCTCATCTTATATATATAACTCATTGTTATTATACTTAATGAGATACTTAAATATCATTTAATCAAATCATAAATATATATATATCCAAATATATATTCCTTTAATTAATTATTACGATATATGACGTTCGTGAATCGTCAGACAGACTGGGTGTCCAAACGTTTGTATAAAATTCATTCCAAATAACCAAGTCTTAATGAGTTTGATTGCTTAACATGTTGGAAACATTTAATTATGTAAATATTAATCTTATATATATTAGCGGAAAAATTCGGGTCGTTACAGTCGGGATGTAAGACTTGGCCACTGGTCGATTCACGAACCTATAACAAATATGTATGTATATATCAAAGTATGATCGAAATATATTCACAACACTTTTTATTACGTTTTAATGATTTAAGTGTATTAAGTCAGCTGTCCTCGTTAGTAACCTACAACTAGTTGTCCATAGTTTGATGTACAGAAATAAATTGATATATATTATCTTGAATCAATCCACGACCCAGTGTATACACGTTTCAGGCTAGATCACAACTCAAAGTATATATATTTTTGGAATCAACCTCAACCCTGTATAGCTAACTCCAACATTACTGCATATAAAGTGTCTATGGTTGTTCCAAATAATATATATACATGGGTCGATATGATATGTCAAAACATTTGCATACGTGTCTATGGTATCCCAAGATTACATAATATATTAGAATACATGTATAATACAATATAAGTTAGCTAGGATATGATTGATATAGATTTGTTACCAATTTTCACTTAGCTACAACAAGCAAAATTATCCAATCTTGTTTTACCCATAACTTCTTCGTTTTAAATCCGTTTTGAGTGAATCAAATTGCTATGGTTTCATATTGAACTTAAGTTTATGAATCTAAGCCGAAAAAGTATAAGTTTATAGTCGGAAATATAGGTTACATGTCATTTACTAAAGAGGTAGTCATTTCCGTCGAAAGAACGACATCTTGATGACTATTTTGAAAAACATACTTCCACTTTGAGTTTAACCATAATTTTTGGATATAGTTTCATGTTCATAAGAAAAATCATTTTCCCAAAAGAACAACTTTTAAATCAAAGTTTATCATAGTTTTTAATTAACTAACCCAAAACAGCTCGCGGTGTTACTACGACGGCGTATGTCCGATTTTACGGTGTTCATCGTGTTTTCAGGTTTTAAATCATTAAGTTAGCATATCATATAGATATAGAACATGTGTTTAGTTGATTTTAAAAGTCAAGTTAGAAGGATTAACTTCTGTTTGCGAACAAGTTTAGAATTAACTAAACTATGTTCTAGTGATTACAAGTTTAAACCTTCGAATAAGATATCTTTATATGTATGAATCGAATGATGTTATGAACATCATTACTACCTCAAGTTTTATGGATAAACCTACTGGAAAAGAGAAAAATGGATCTAGCTTCAAAGGATCCTTGGATGGCTTGAAAGTTCTTGAAGCAGAATCATGACACGAAAACAAGTTCAAGTAAGGTTTCCACTCGAAATAAGATTGTTATAGTTATAGAAATTGAATCAAAGTTTGACTATGAGTATTAGCTTAAATTAGAAAGATATCTTACTGTAAATAAGAAAGATTTCTTGAGATTGGATGATCACTTGAAATGAATTTGCAAGATTGGAAGTAAGCTAGCAAGATTTCTTGAAGTGTTCTTGAATGGTTGTTTTTATGATGATTAAAGCTTGTAATTGAAGCTAAAAGATGGTGAAAATGCTTGGAGATGATCAAGTATGATGTTAGGAGTATTTTGAGAGAGAAATGGAGTGTAAGTATGAGAAAATAGAATGGAAAAATGGGGTGAAATCATAAAAACGAAATTACTTGTTATAAAGAAAAAAAATCCTTAAGTTTGTTTTTATCTCATTAGTCATACAAGTTGTTAAATAATGGTTCCACATATTTTTGACTCTAAGATGGCTGCTAAGAATGAATGATTAAAGGTGTATATACCAATAGTAAATACATCTAGAAGCTGTGTATTGTACGAGTACAAATACAGGTGTACACGAGTAGAATTGTTGATGGAAACGAATGAGAATGTAATTTTGAGCATTTTTGCTAAGTAGAAATACTTTGATATATGTCTTGAAGTCTTTCAAAATTGTATTAATAAATCTTAATACACTATATGTATATATATTTTAACTGAGTCTTTAAGTCACCGTTAGTCATTACATGTAAGTGTTGTTTTAAGACCTTTAAGTTAACGATCTTGTTAAATGTAATTAGTCCATTGTTATTATACTTAAATGAGAATGAGATGTTAAATTATTACATTATCATGATATTATAATGTATGAATATATCTTAATATAATATATATACATTAAAATGTCGTTACAACGATAATCGTTACATATATGCCTCGTTTCGAAATTCTTAAGTTAGTAGTCTTGTTTTACATATGTAGTTCATTATTAACACACTTAATGATATACTTAATTATCATTATATCATATTAAACATAGTGTATCAATATCTTAATATGATTCATATGTATTTAGTAAGACGTTGTTATAACGATAATCGTTATATATATCGTTTGCGAGTTTCTTAATTCAATAAACTCATTTTTATGTATATCACTCATTGTTAATATACTTAGTGAGATACTTACTTATCATAATCTCATGTTAACCATATATATATATATCCATATATATATCATCATGTAGTTTTTACAAATTTTTAACGTTCGTGAATCGCCGGTCAACTTGGGTGGTCAATGGTCTATATGAAGCACATTTCAAATAATCAAGTCTTAACAAGTTTGATTGCTTAACATGTTGGAAACATTTAATCATACAAATATAGTTTTCATTTAATATATAACATGGAAAAGTTCGGGTCACTACACTTAACGGGTAGGTAGTACCCGAATTTAAACTTATAAAACGCTAATATGAAGAAAAAGCTTTTATAAATGAGTTCATATTATGCTATGAAATACTATTGACTACTCTTAATATTCTGTATGATTAACTCGATTCAGTTGGCTATTTTGAAGGAAATGGTACCGACTACTCGACACACCATGAATATGAGCGAAGAGGAATTTCGTACCTTTCTTGCTGCAAACATAGCCGCAGTACAGGCTGCGCTACATACCAACAATAACTCTGAATCTAGCAATGCAGCTACCGGCGCAAGAAATCATGTAGGATGCTCCTACAAAGAATTCACTGCCTGCAACCCTTTGGAATTTGATGGAACCAAAGGACCAATTGGATTGAAACGGTGGACCGAGAAAGTCGAATCGGTGTTTGCCATAAGTAAGTGTACTGAAGAGGACAAAGTTAAGTACGCTACGCATACCTTCACAGGTACTGTGTTAACGTGGTGGAACACCTATCTTGAACATGTAGGACAAAATGCTGCTTACGCACTACCATGGTCAGCATTCAAGCAATTGATGAACGAGCAGTACCGTCCTAGAAATGAAGTCAATAAACTCAAGGCAGAACTTAGAGAGTTATGAACACGAGGGTTCGACATTACCAGGTCTGAACGACGATTCACAGAGTTGTGCCTATTGTGTCCGGGAGCGTTCGAAGATGAAGAAAAGAAGATCGACGCGTTTGTAAAAGGGTTACCAGTAAGGATTCAAGAAGATGTGAGTTCACACGAGCCCGCTTCCATACAAAAGGCAAGTCGAATGGCTCATAAACTCATAAATCAGATTGGGGGAAGAATTAAAGAGCAGGTGGCCGAAGAAGCCAACACGAAACAACTCAAGAGGAAGTGGGTGGAAAACAGTGACAAGAGTCACCAGTACAACAACAATAACAATTACAACCACAATCGCAACAACTATCCCAACAACCGCAATAACAATCGCAATAATAACCGCAATCCTAACAATAACAACAACAACTACAACAACCGTTTCAACAACAATAACAATCCTAACAACAACCTCAATAACAACAACGGCAACAAAAACCAAAAACAGCCATGTCAAAGGTGTGAAGAGAATCACCAGGGGTTCTGCACGACATTTTGCAACAGGTATAAAAGAAATGGTCATAGCGCGAAGAAGTGCGAAATCTACGGACCAATGCATAACAGAACTAAAAGAACAAATAATGTCGAAACAAATAACTCCGCCATAGTTTGTTTTGGATGTGGAAAACTGGGCCACTTTAGTAGAAATTGCCCGAATCAGGGGAATACTAATGGGCAGGGCCACGGAAGAGTTTTCAATATTAATACGGCAGAAGCGCAGGAAGACCCGGAGCTTGTTACGGGTACGTTTCTCATTGACAATAAATCTGCTTATGTTTTATTTGATTCGGGTGCGGATAGAAGCTATATGAGTAGAGATTTTTGTGCTAAACTAAATTGCTCACCGACGCCCTTGGATAATAAATTTTTACTCGAATTAGCAAACGGTAAATTAATTACAGCAGATAATATATGTCGGAATCGAGAAATTAAACTGGTTAGCGAAACATTTAAGATTGACTAGATACCAGTAGAGTTAGGGAGTTTTGATGTGATAGTCGGTATGTACTGGTTGAAAGAAGTGAAAGCAGAGATCGTTTGTTAAAAAAATGAAATTCGCATTATACGAGAAAAAGGAAAACCCTTAATGGTGTACGGAGAAAAGATCAACGCGAAGTTAAATCTTATTAGTAACCTGAAGGCACAAAAACTATTAAGAAAAGGTTGCTATGCTGTGCTAGCACACGCTGAGAAAGTCAATTTCGAAGAAAAGAACATCAATGATGTTCCCGTCGCAAAAGAATTTCCCGATGTATTTCTGAAAGAATTACCGGGACTACCTCCACACCGATCCGTTGAATTTCAAATAGACCTTGTACTGGGAGCTGCACCAATAGCTCGTGCTCCATACAGACTCGCACTCAGCAAAATGAAGGAACTTCATAGTCAATTACAAGAACTTTTAGAGCGTGGTTTCATTCGACCAAGCACATCACCGTGAGGAGCTCCTGTTTTGTTTGTCAAGAAGAAAGATGGTACATTTAGGTTATGTATCGACTACCGAGAGTTGAACAAACTTACCATCAAGAACCGCTACCCACTACCGAGAATCGACGACTTATTTGATCAACTACAAGGCTCGTTGATTTATTCGAAGATTGATTTATATTCTGGGTATCATCAAATGCGGGTGAAGGAGGATGATATTCCAAAGACTGCTTTTAGGACGCGTTACGGTCATTACGAGTTTATGATTATGCCGTTTGGATTGACTAACGCACCAGCTGTGTTCATGGACCTCATGAATCGAGTGTGTGGGCCATATCTTGACAAGTTTGTCATTGTTTTCATCGCTGACATACTTATTTACTCGAAGAATGATCAAAAGCACGAAGAACATTTGAGAAAAGTGCTAGAGTTGCTGAGAAAATAAAAACTGTACGCTAAGTTTTCAAAGTGTGCATTTTGGTTGGAAGAAGTTCAATTCCTCGGTCACATAGTGAACAAAGAAGGTATTCAGGTGGATCCAGCAAAGATTGAAACCATTGAAAAATGGGAAACCCCAAAAACTCCGAAGCATATACGCCAATTTTTAGGACTAGCTGGTTACTACAAAAGGTTCATCCAAGATTTTTACAGAATAGCAAAACCCTTGACTGCATTAACGCATAAAGGGAGGAAATTTGAATGGAAGGATGAACAAGAGAAAGCGTTTCAATTGTTAAAGAAAAAGTTAACTATGGCACCTATATTGTCATTACCTGAAGGGAATGATGATTTTGTGATATATTGTGACGCTTCAAAGCAAGGTGTCGGTTGTGTATTAATGCAACGAACGAAGATAATTGCTTATGCGTCTAGACAATTGAATATTCACGAGCAGAATTATACGATGCATGATTTGAAATTGGGCGCGGTTGTTTTTGCATTAAAGACTTGGAGGCACTACTTATATGGGGTCAAAAGTATTATATATACCGACCACAAAAGTCTTCAACACATATTTAATCAGAAACAACTGAACATGAGGCAGCGCAGATGGATTGAATTGTTGAATGATTATGACTTTGAGATTCGTTATCACCCGGGGAAGGCAAATGTGGTAGCTGACGCCTTGAGCAGAAAGGAAAGAGAACCCATTCTAGTAAAAGCTATGAATATAATGATTCACACTAACCTTACTGCTCAAATAAAGGAGGCGCAACAAGGAGTTTTAAAAGAGAGAAATTTAAAGGATGAAATACCCAAAGGATCGGAAAAGCATCTTAATATTCGGAAAGATGGAACCCGGTATAGGGCTGAGAGGATTTGGGTACCAAAATTTGGAGATATGAGAGAAATGGTACTTAGAGAAGCTCATAAAACCAGATACTCAATACATCCTGGAACGGGGAAGATGTACAAGGATCTCAAGAAACATTTTTGGTGGCCGGGTATGAAAGCTGATGTTGCTAAATACGTAGGAGAATGTTTGACATGTTCTAAGGTCAAAGCTGAGCATTAGAAACCATCAGGTCTACTTCAACAACCCGAAATCCCAGAATAGAAATGGGAAAACATTACCATGGATTTCATCACTAAATTGCCAAGGACTGCAAGTGGTTTTGATACTATTTGGGTAATAGTTGATCGTCTCACCAAATCAGCACACTTCCTGCCAATAAGAGAAGATGACAAGATGGAGAAGTTAGCACGACTGTATTTGAAGGAAGTCGTCTCCAGACATTGAATACCAATCTCTATTATCTCTGATAGGGATGGCAGATTTATTTCAAGATTCTGGCAGACATTACAGCAAGCATTAGGAACTCGTCTAGACATGAATACTGCCTATCATCCATAAACTGATGGGCAGAGCAAAAGGACGATACAAACGCTTGAATACATGCTACGAGCATGTGTTATTGATTTCGGAAACAGTTGGGATCGACATCTACCATTAGCAGAATTTTCCTACAACAATAGCTACCATTCAAGCATTGAGATGGCACCGTTTGAAGCACTTTATGGTAGAAAGTGCAGGTCTCCGATTTTTTGGAGTGAAGTGGGGGATAGACAGATTACGGGTCCGGAGATAATACAAGAAACTACCAAGAAGATCATCCAAATTCAACAACGGTTGAAAACCGCCCAAAGTCAAAAAAAGAGTTACGCCGGCATTAAATGAAAAGATATAGAATTCAAAATTGGAGAGATGGTCATGCTTAAAGTTGCACCTTGGAAAGGTGTTGTTCGATTTGTTAAACGAAGAAAATTAAATCCAAGGTATATTGGACCATTCAAGATTATTGATCGTGTCGGACCAGTAGCGTACCGACTTGAGTTACCTCAAAAACTCGCGGCTGTACATAACACTTTCCACGTCTCGAATTTGAAGAAATGTTTTGCTAAAGAAGATCTCACTATTCCGTTAGACGAAATCCAAATCAACGAAAAACTTCAATTCATCGAAGAACCCGTCGAAATAATGGATCGTGAGGTTAAAAGACTTAAGCAAAACAAGATACCAATTGTTAAGGTTCAATGGAATGCTCGTAGAGGACCCGAGTTCACCTGGGAACGAGAAGATCAGATGAAGAAGAAATACCCGCACTTATTTCCAGAAGATACGTCAACACCTCCTACTGCTTAAAATTTCGGGACAAAATTTATTTAACGGGTAGGTACTGTAGTGACCCGAACTTTTCCATGTTTATTTATATTACATGAAATTGATATTTACATGATTAAGTGTTTCTAACATGTTAAGCAATCAAACTTGTTAAGACTTGATTAATTGAAATAGGTTTTATATAGACAATTGACCACTCAAGTTGACCGGCGATTCACGAATGTTAAAACTTGTAAAAACTATATGATGACATATATATGGATATATATATATATATATATATATATATATATATATATATATATATATATATATATATATATATATATATATATATATATATATATAGTTAACATGATATTATGATAGGTACGTATCTCATTAAGTATATTAACAATGAACTACATATGTAAAAACAAGGCTACTAACTTAAGGATTTCGAAACGAGACATACATGTAACGATTATCGTTGTAACAACATTTAAATGTATATATATCATATTAAGATATATTAATACATCATAATATCATGATAATGTAATAATTTAATATCTCATTAGATATAATAAATAATGGGTTAACAATATTTAACAAGATCGTTAACTTAAAGGTTTCAAAACAACATTTACATGTAACGACTAACGATGACTTAACAACTCAGTTAAAATGTATATACATGTAATGTTTTAATATGTATTCATACACTTTTGAAAGACTTTAAGACACTTATCAAAGTACTTCTACTTAACAAAAATGCTTACGATTACATCCTCATTCATTTTCATCAACAATTCTACTCGTATGCACTCGTATTTGTACTTGTACAATACACAGCTTCTAGATGTATATACTATTGGTACATACACATAATAATTCAGCTCTTAGCAGCCCTAGATAGTCAATAAACATATGGAACCAACAATTAGACAACTAGCATGACTTATGAGCAAGGAAACAAAAACAAGAACTCCTTTTAACCCCACTCACCTTCACCACTCACCACCTACTCCATTTCACTTCCAATTTTCTTCCCAATTCTCTCTCAAAACACACACACTCTTCCATGAACGTCTAAGTTACTATTTTTATAGCAAAAATCATTAAATACAAGCTTTGGTTATTACCTATAATCATCATAAAAACAATTACTCAAGAACACATCAAGAACACTTCCAAGTTTACAAGTTTACTTCCAAGTTTCCTAATCCATTCCAAGCAATCATCTAAGATCAAGAAACCTTTGTTATTTACAGTAGGTTATCTTTCTAAATCAAGATAATATTCATATTCAAGCTTTGATTCAATTTCAATAACTATAACTATTTTAATTCGAGTAATAATCTTACTTGAACTTGTTTTTGTGTCATGATTCTATTTCAAGAACTTCCAAGCCATCAAAGATCCTTTGAAGCTCAAGTTATTTTTTCATCATTTCCAGTAGGTTTACCTACTAAACTTGAGGTAGTAATGATGTTCATAACATCATTCGATTTATATATGTATAACTATCTTATTCGAAGATTTGAACATGTAATCACTAGAACATAGTTTAGTTAATTCTAAACTTGTTCGCAAACAAAAGTTAATCCTTCTAACTTGACTTTTAAAATAAACTAAACACATGTTCTATATCTATATGATATGCTAACTTAATGATTTAAAACCTGAAAACACGAAAAACACCGTAAAACCGGATATACGCCGTCGTAGTAACACCGCGGGCTGTTTTGGGTTAGTTAATTAAAAACTATGATAAACTTTGATTTAAAAGTTGTTCTTCTGAGAAAATGATTTTTCTTATGAACATGAAACTATATCCAAAAATCATGGTTAAACTCAAAGTGAAAGTATGTTTTCCAAAATGGTCATCTAGACGTCGTTCTTTCGACTGAAATGACTACCTTTAAAAAACAACTTGTAACCTGTATTTCCGACTATAAACTTATACTTTTTCTGTTTTTATTCATAAACTTAAGTTCAATATGAAACCATAGCAACTTGAATCACTCAAAACGATTTTGAAACGAAGAAGTTATGGGTAAAACAAGATTGGATAATTTTTCTTGTTATAGCTACGTGAAAATTGGTAACAAATCTATATTAATCATATCCTAGCTAACTCATATTGTATTATACATGTATTCTAATATATTATGTAATCTTGGGATACCATAGACACGTATGCAAATGTTTTGACATATCATATCGACCCATGTATATATATTATTTGGAACAACCATAGACACTCTATATGCAGTAATGTTGGAGTTAGCTATACAGGGTTGAGGTTAATTCCAAAAACATATATACTTTGAGTTGTGATCTAGCCTGAGATGTGTATACACTAGGTCGTGGATTGATTCAAGATAATATATATCGATTTATTTCTGTACATCTAACTGTGGACAACTAGTTGTAGGTTACTAACGAGGACAGCTGACTTAATAAACTTAAAACATTAAAACGTATTAAAAATGTTGTAAATATATTTTGAACATACTTTGATATATATATGTACATATTTGTTATAGGTTCGTGAATCGACCAGTGGCCAAGTCTTACTTCCTGACGAAGTAAAAATCTGTAAAAGTGAGTTATAGTCCCACTTTTAAAATCTAATATTTTTGGGATGAGAATACATGCAGCTTTATAAATGTTTTACAAAATAGACACAAGTACATGAAACTACTTTCTATGGTTGAACGATCGAAGCCGAATATGCCCCTTTTTACTTGGTAACCTAAGAATTAGTAAACCAGTCTACTAATTGACGCGAATCCTAAAGATAGATCTATTGGGCCCAACAAACTCCATCCGTTGTAGCGGATGCTTTAGTACTTCGAGTTTTTATATCATGTCCGATGGATGTCCTGGAATGATGGGGATATTCTTATATGCATCTTGTTAATGTCGGTTACCAAGTGTTCAATCCATATGAATGATTTTTTATCTCTATGTATGGGATGTATATTGAAATATGAAATCTTGTGGTCTATTATTACGATTTGATAAATATATAGGTTAAACCTATAACTCACCAACATTTTTGTTGACGTTTAAAGCATTTTATTCTTAGGTGATTATTAAGAGCTTCCGCTATTGCATGCTAAAATATGGACAAGATTTGGTGTCAGTATGCTTGCATAATATTGTTTAAAACTGCATTCGAGAATTACTTTGTTGTAACATATTAATATTGTAAACCAATATGTATTGGTAGTGTGTAAGTGTGATATTTTTTAGATTATCATTTCTGAATAATCTAGGTGGTGTCCTTTTAACCTTGTCGATAAAATAAAGGTTATGGTTTGTTTTAAAAACGAATGCAGTCTTTGAAAAACGTCTCATATAGAGGTCAAAACCTCGCAACGAAATCAATTAATATAGAACGTTTATAATCAATATGAACGGGACATTTCATCATACATGCTTTATTCGAGAAAATGTTGCATTCACAAATTCATCACCATGTATCTTATTTTGACTGCATTGTCAACGGATGTAGTATTGTAAACTATTATTTACGGTGATTGTCTATATGTAGAAATCATCAGACGTCAAAAACCTTGGAATTAGATATTCATTTATGGTGTGCCTTTTCAAAAGAATGCAATGTTTACAAAACGTATCATGTAGAGGTCAGTACCTCACTGTGAAATCGATGAATGATGTATTCGTTCAAATGAATTTGGACGGGTCATCACATATATACACATAAATGTTCGTGAATCGTTGAGCATAGTCAAAGGATAATTGATTACATGAATATAATTCCAACATTTTTTGAGACTCAACATTACAGACTTTGCTTATCGTGTCAAAATCATATAAAGATTAAGTTTAAATTTGGTCGAAAATTTCCGGGTCGTCACACATCGGGCTCCTTGTTGTGTTGTAACTTTCGAGTTTTAATGAAGTTTGCTTAAAAGGTACATTCAAAATTGAACTTATCTAAGTACGGAGTATCTAATAAATTGTTTTCAATAAAGTCTCTTCCGTAATTAATATCACATAGTTTGATTTGAATTAAGAGCAATGAATTCTGAGCTGTTGAAAAAGACATGAAAATATTTATAATAAACTTTAGTGGAACTGTCGTGAATGTTCATATTATAATCAATGATTTTAAATAACAATAAAATAACATGAGTATACGAACCTGACTGTATAGGTGTTGTAGAACCTCCTTGTATACTACATTTTTAGTAGTCTTAGATAGTTCATTATTCTTGTTTAAAATGAGGACCTTTAGTCCCTTTTTGGATGTAACTCTCGATAGTGTAACATAAAGCTGATCGTGACTAAAGACTGGTTTAGAAAGAAATAAACCAACATTTACGAGAGACTGCCCTTGACTTTAATACAATCAGTTAACCGATTTAAGAGCTCGTGCGTTGCATGACGACTCTCAATTAAACAAATTTGAAATGTACAATGGTATATCAGTTAACGAAATGATAATAAAGACTATATATCACAAGTAGTGTGTTGGGTGAACTGCTTAATTATTTTGTTTTGTGCTACACAAAACACATAGATTAAGGCTACTAAATCCCACGATACCAGATTACCAAACACATCACCATCAGTAGTATATTTATAAGTAACGACATTACCAATAGTTGGATTTTTTAAGCTATGTTTTACACATAACACATTCAAATACAATTTTATAAGCCCGTGTGTTGCACGGTAGCTCAATAAGCATCAAATGTTACATGCAAAACTGATATTATAAGCATCAAATTTAACACCTTCATCAAGTTTCTCTCCCCAAGTACTCGATACAGCACAAATAGGGCCATGTAAATCCTTCCATTTGTAGTCCATGTTATATAAAAACCAAACAACTTATTAAAAGACACGACAGATTCCCTAGTTCAAATATGGTATGTTAAAATATGGAACCATTTTCCTAGTTCAAATACGAATATTAATAGTTAAAAATTCTTATGAAAAGGGAGTGTGACCGGAGGGTGCACTTTGTGTGCAATTCACCCGGTATCAGGTCTCGCGCTCGGGGGCTTGATGACAAGAAGTTTTACCATCTATAGAGGAGTCCATGTACTCGTTCATAGAGGGTTTTCCTTGCTTACTCAAAAAAAAAAAAAAAAAAAAAAAAAAAAAAAAAAAATCTTGTGAAAAGAATTGCTGAAAATTATTCAATTTTTAGCAACATAAAATTAAGAAACCAATGTGTATTCAAAACGTTTGCTCACATTTGTCACCCTAAATGATAGATATAATTTAATAAGATATGCATATTCTCTCAAGACAAAATGGCCTAACGATCATTATTGAATTCATTAAAGATCATGAATATATATACCTCTACTATTCTTTTTTACTTTGAGCATTCCACTTGATCTATATCATTATCAGTAGCTTCAAAGTCGCCATAAACCCCAACACATAGAGAATATCAGTGTATACTTTCATCATTTTTCATGATTAATGAGTAGTCAAAGAAAGACGTATATGGACGAAAAACAATATCATTCACATCATCGATAGTGTGCACTTTCTCCTTTGTATTGGGAAATCATCGAAATGTGTATCTGCATATAAAGTTATAGTTTAATAAATTAACATGATAATGTGAATCACATCACTCACATTAAATTGGTACAACTAATACTACTTCATATTTCTATCCTTGATTATCATCCTTCATTCTTTCCAAACACATTAAAAAATCAATAAAAAATAAATTTTTTAAAGAAAATAAAAATAAAAATATTCTAAAAAAAATAAAAAAATGAAAAATGAAAAAAAAAATTAAGTTAAAAAAAAATGTTTTTTTAGAATTTATTTTTAGTAAATATGGATCCCGACCCAACACAGCCCGTTTAGAATTATCATAACTAACTTATTATAATTATATTGTTGAAATTACAGGAAAAGTTCGACTTTAAGCTACTTCACCATACACATAAGAGTAATCCCGTCTTTTCTTATCGCTCCCCTTTCCTAACCCTTCGATCTTATACATACACCTAACTAAAATCCTTAGCAATTAAAATATCAATGCTTATTAACAACACTCAGTGTAATTTGTAAACTAATTATTAGTCGATAACTCAATTAAAGAGATAGAAAAAATACAATTCAAATGAAGAGCATTAATCTCATGGTCTCACCACAAATAATTTTTTTTTTCGGCGAAAATATATATATATATATATATATATATATATATATAGAAGATCGTAAAGATCCGGTGAAACATACAAATGACAAATAAATATACGGAGTATATGGTTAGTGTCAGATTAGTAATATGCTTTTGTTACTCGAATGATCCATGTGGTTTTCACTAGTAATGTTGATGGTCCTTCTCAGTAACGATCGCTAAGAATTCTAGTTAACTTTGACAAGTACCATACACATAAGAGTAATTTGTCTTTTTTTATCGCCCCATTTTCTTCAACCCTTCGATCTTACACCCACAACTAACTAAAATCCTTTGCAATAAAAAAAATCAATACTTACTAACAACACTCAGTTCAAAGTAATTATTATACAATATACTAAATACAAGAGTGGACAGTAGCTTATGATTGGTCTAAGTTATTGTTCACGCAATTTTTTTCCTACAGCTCATGGTTTTTTTGACAATAGTTATTATTTCATCTATTACGAGTAGTATAAAATCCAGATAATAGTTGCGAAGCACAATTAAACCTTGTTATTAATCAATTACTCAATGAAAGAGATGAAAAAAACAATCCAAATAAATAAACATTAATCTAATGGTCTCACCACAAAATAAAAAGAAACATAAAACCTAACTACATTACTACCAAAAAAGGAAAGTGAATCACGAATGGATAATAAAGACTTATCGAAAACTTGAGAAATTGAGAGTTCAAATCACTTTGAATCGATTAGTTTGTTTAAACACCATACATACCAAACAAAAAATAAAACAAAATGAACTCTTAAATCAACACCATAACAACAAATAGAAAAAACTGAGAAAGAAAAATAGGAGCTAGAAATTAAAACCATTTGAATTACCTTGCTTGAAAGTTTGGCTTTGAATTTGAATCCAGTGAAAGATGAAAAGCAGATGAATTGGTTGTTTTGGAATAAGAAGTCTGTAATTTTGTTTGGTTTCAAAAAAATGGACAGGCTTTAGGAATCTAGTAAATAGAGATAAGCCAGTAAATTTACATGGAGCTAAGTAATTAATCAAATTAAAAAGATTAACATGTCATATAAAGATATGTTCTAGAAAATGCCGAATAAATTAATCTGTATAATTAATTTTGTTACTAAAAGTAAATTTTCAATTTTAAATAGGATGCCATTTTTTGAAATCAATTACAGTAATATTTTATTTTAGATTTTTGACATCACCTTAAGCCTTTATACGTAGACACTTTGGCAAGACTTTGCATTAGAGCATGCCAAGTAAGTAAAAGTGACATAAGCATTTTACAAATTTATAAGATATTATAGATAGATATAGATTATAGATTATAGATAGATTATAGATATAGATTATAAATTATAGATAGATTATAGATTCATTGATAAAAAGTAAGTATTTACATCAATTTTATAAGTTTAAGTTAGGTAGTATCATTTTTAACTTATTTGTGTAATGGTATTATACTTTTACCGTGTTGATTCTGCAAATGGTTGTATATCATTTTTCTAACCACATGAATGAGCCTTTTGCATGATATGATCATGATATAAAATTTGCAATATGAGAAGATGCTATAATTTTTCTCCGTTTATGAGGTTAAACTGGGTTTAGTTGTTTTCATGTTTGGTTTTGGTTTTCATGTTTGGTTTTTGGTTAACACATTATATGATGAACGATGATGATTGTAATCTACTCAGCAATATTTTATTTTGTCTAAAGCATGTATTAATAATTCAACAAATAGATATTGGTGAATAGTTGCTATGGTGATTGCTACGTCTATTATTTAACAGGAGTTTTCATGGTGATCTAAAGGCTGCTAGAAGTATTGATGATCATGATATTAGAGCGCTCCCAACCATGACAGGGTTTCTTCCAGGACTAACCAAGCATTCAGCGCTACATCAGCACCTCCATCCCACTTTCTTCCCAGGACTAAACCTGGACTAAACACCTTCAACAATGACATACCTCCTCAAATAAATTGGGACCCACTTAAATTATTTAATTAAAGATGTTACAAGCTTTAATGCTCATGGTACAAGTAATATATACGTCCAGCCGTCCTCAAATATGTTGTAAATGGACAAGAACCTGGGCGGAAGAGCTGGGCTAGACCCCTGGACTAGAGCTGGGCTAAATGGTGCCATCAGTGCCCTCCTGAACTAAAACTTGGGCAGAGCCTGGACGCATGCGTTGGGAGCACTCTTAGGCTTGCAGGAAATTTGACAAGAAAAATGGATGTGTGGAGTTTAATTTTTATATGTCAAAATGCCGTGTGAATTACATCAAGGCAAAAAAAGATTTTCTTTTGATATTAGAGTTGCAATTTCCATATTTTGATATATTTAATTTGTAGATAGATGTTTGCAAGTGAACAGAGTTGATGAATATTTTGTACTCCGTATAAATCTATTTGGTGTAGACTAATTGGTTGAATGTAAAAGTTTATTTTCATCCTTTTGTAGTTTTGTAGGTTTTATGTGATTGGTTAATGTAGTTTGTAGTTTTGATGTGTTATCACTTCTAAGTTTTTCATATTTTGTTTGTAAATTTCTTTATTTAAATAAGTAGTTTTTATTAGATAATAATTCTAGAGGTTTCGTAATCATGTTAAATTATTTAAAAAAGTTTATTTTAATGAACCCGTGATTTCACGGATCTTTAAACTAGTTATTAACAAATTCACCAACAACACGTAGTTTTGGAGTTTTTAGCTTTTAGATTTAAAAAAAACCTCATTTAATAAAGGCTTCGTTTAGTTAAAGAAGCTTAAAACTTTTATACGAAGAAAAAAGCTTTTATTTATTTACTTATTTTTTTTTTTTTTTTTTGAAAAAGCTCATATTATGTTTGAATTTATTCGTTTGTTTACGGTGGAGATTTTGTGTTTACAAATTTATATTTTAAAATTCAATCAAATCAAATACTGCCTCCGTTCGAAATCTATTGTCACCAGACAAAAATCACACAGTTTAAAATCTGACACATGTACTTTTCTATTCACTTTCCACTTTTACCCTTTTACTTTTTACATATCTTTTGTCTTACATGTATAAAGTAGGGGCACAAAAAATTTTATCACAATATTCTTTTCCATTTATGGATGTGGACAATTAATTGAGACATCCAAAAAGAAATACAGGACAATAGATATGAGACTGAGTGAGTATCAAATAACATATTATTACGGATTATTATCACACACACATACACATATAGAAGTGGGCTTGGAACCAGCTTGGGGTATTATTGTAGCTTCGGATTGGTCCCTGAGGGTTAGTGTAAGATCCTATTTTCTCAGAAGGCAGGGACGCCGTCCAAATGTTGGGACACCGTCCAAATTTGAAGGGCTAGACGCCGTCCAGATAACTGGACGCCGTCCAGATAACTGGACGCCGTCCAGATGTACTGGCGAGCCAGCTGTTTTGTTTTTAGATATTACAAAGGGGTATTTTGGTATTTTCATTTTGTGGACGAATTTAAGGCACTAGATGAGTTGGGGGAGCCTCATTTACACCACTTTCACCAACCTTATCCCTTTCCACTTGAATTATAGAGAGAGAGAAAGATCTAGAGTGAGAGAGCTCAAATCAAGGAAGAAGAAGGTCGAATCGGGGCTTAGTGTGAGTTCTAAAGTTGTTCATCTAGTCCCTAGCTACATTTTGATTGTAGTGGTAAGTCTTACCTTGATTTCCTTGTTTTAATTGTTTAAGGGTTATGGTTTGGGTTAGTAATGAACATAAAACCCAATTGTTAGTGTTTTGGGGGTTTTTGGGTAAGTTTTGGTCATGAGGACTCAAAGATGACTAACCTAGGGTTTTGAAATGTTAAATTGTGTATATGGGTCTTAAATGTTAGTAAATCTCTAGCACACTTAGTGGTTAAAGTGAATGGGTGTACATGGGTATGATAGTGACCCAAATGAGTGTGTTAACCATGAAATGGGTCAAATGAGTCTTTGATGATCTAAGTGGGTTAATGGGTGCGAAAATGAGATAACTTTGTGTTAAAAGGTGTATTAAGACCATAATCGAATTGTTGATAAGGGTTTGACATAATCCCGGCCTAGTGTTAGAATGAATGGTGCAAATGGGTCACGTTTGCACTATGGGCCAAATGGCACTTGTATGACGAATAAGTTGGTTGACTAACTTGAATGAATAATTGATATATGTACTTCATGTATTAGGTACTTTGCTTTGAAGTGTACGGAAGTGTTTAATCATCACCGACGTGTAAGGTGAGTGGAATAATTATGCGTGTACGTATATAATGTATTTATTTGTGTAGCGTGAAATGTGGAATTGTCGCGGTGTTTAAGACACCACATTCTACGTAACGAGTGGAATTGTCGCGGTGTTTAAGACACCACTCATTGTCTTGATTGACATGTGGAATAGTCGCGGTGTTTAAGACAACACATTATCATGGGAGTGAAATTGTCACGGTGTTCAAGACACCACTCATTGGTTTGATTGACATGTGGAATTGTCGCGGTGTTCAAGACACTACATTGTCATGGGGGTGAAATTGTCGCGGTGTTCAAAACATCACCCGAGGGATTAGTGATTACGCGTCGTATGTACACTAATGGATGTTATAAACTCCGATGGTCTCTAGCGAGTACCGTTCCCTTGTACGATTGGTTAACCATGGTCGTGTGAATTTTGTATTAGCATATTTAATTGTGAACTATATGCTTTTGGTGTCGCTAGCTTATTATGAATTGCGGATTTTGGTTTATGCATAATGTTTGCATAGTTGTCGAATTGCTAGCTTGTATGCGGTATTGTGTAAGTGATTGCAAGTAAGTAGGTTATATATGTATATGTATAATTATTGCATTCACTAAGCTTTAGCTTACCCTCTCGTTGTTTACCTTTTTAGGCTCCGGCGTAGACAAGGGCAAAGGTATTCGTTTGGAATAGTAGTGGCTCTCGGGAGTTTAGCTTTTTGGAAGTTCGGCCAAGATTTGGGTAGTTTAACCCCAAACTCCATGCTCTAGTGTCGTTTGGAAATTAAACTAGTACGGTCGAAACTTGTATTTTTGAACGAAACTCGTAAAACGGCCGATGTGGGCCCGATGTTGTAAAACTTGATTTTATTGTGGAAATCTCTTAGTTTAACTTATATTGACATGTTGTGAAAAGGTTTTCGTTTAAAAGTGTCGGGAAGCGGGTTTTCCGCTCATGAAAGTTGGACATCCAGATCAGAACCTGGCAGTTCATTTGGACGCCGTCCAGATCTTCTGGACGCCGTCCAAGGCTTATTTGCTGGACGCCGTCCAGATAACTGGACGCCGTCCAGATGTATTGCTTCAGAAATTTTTTTTTAAGCGTGTTTTTGGTATATCGAAGTCGGGTCGTTACAGTTGGAAATTACTGTTTATCCTCATATTTTACTCCGTATTTTCGTTTCCTCGTGTTGTATACCCCTTCTCCAACCCTCCTGTCCAATTTCGTTTCATTCATTAATAGTTGGTTGTTAATAGTTGGTTGTTAGACATATCGATCTATGTTGTTGAGTTAATTATTTGTAGCTTTGTTGTAAAGTTAATGCTTCAATGTAAAACTATAAATAAATAGCATCACAAAGCCTCACTCTTTACAAAATAAATAAACATTCTAACATTTGCTTACAGTTGTTTCCAACGTTTCGATCCTTCATCACCGTCACAAAAGATTCAGTTGATTCACACTCTTAGGTGTCTCGTTGTTATTATCATTGAGTATTACTTCCTTCGTCTAATTGCAAGAGTCCACTTACTGTTTTACACACAGTTTTTGAAAATTTCACTGATTTCATTACCTTCAAATCAAAAAATTTATATCTCTAGAATAACCTTTTTTCAATAATTGAAATATAAAGTCGACATTAAAAATGAAAAATAAAGATGTAAACACATGTGATGAATAGAGTATTAATTTAGTGGAGTATATATCAACTGCTATTAATTAAGGGAGGTGATTCATACACCACCTCTTATTTGCCATACACCACCAAAAATATTTTTTAGACCATTCTACCCTTCTCCTAATTAAATAGAACAATCCTTTTTACATGTCAGAATCTGAAACCTTTACCAATCAATTTGGGCTTACCAAAAACTAAATCACCATATAAATAGCAAATCAGTCAACATGTTCTGGATTAGGCAACAACATTTTGAAATAAAAGCATAAACAACGTAATATTCATGTTCTATTACTCCGTATGAAATAAGCATAAAACATTCGGATGTTTAGGGCTATTAAATCAATATCCAGTTAAGAACAATTACAAAAAAGTGATTAAACCGTTAGAAAACTATTGGATCAAACTACTTTAACCATGAGAGGGTATACTAAAACAATCAAAAGTTTTTTACGAATCAGACATTTTATGTTGAAAAATATCTACAGAATGAAATATGAGTAAGAATAAAATCTTAGATGCAAATTAGGGTACAAACAGTTATCTTTGTTAAATTGGGCACATTTTTAGAACATGAGAAACAATTTCGGGTTTATTTTTTTATCATGATTATAATATGTTTTTAATTTAATTGATTGGAAAATGGTGACAAAATTTTGAAATACAAAGATGAGAAGCATGTGACGAACAAACAAGGAGTCAGTTTTTAGGCATAGATTAATTTAAGTTGAAAAAGGGTAAATGGTTCATAAGGGTAAAATAGTCCGTAATTTTAATGTGGTGGTGTATGACAAAAAGAGGTGGTGTACGATCAGTTTCTATTAATTAATTCAACATATTCTGTTTACTTTAAAACATCTTTGCGCGACTATCACGTAAAGTTAAAATTACAAAAAAGCTGAATATTTATATTTATTTAAATATAGTACGTAACACTGTAACTGGAAATCTAAAGGAAACAACCTACTAGTACACAAGCATCTAGTAATCATCGAACATTCTAGATTTATCAGTCCTCACTTTGCTTGTTCACAAAGCAAAAAGGGTACAATCGTAATTTCAAGTGTTCCCCTAATTTCTCCTCGAATCATCATCCTATAAGAACCCACGACCAAACAACTTCCTAATCACACGTCTCAAATAAACTCAAAATCTTAAACATAAATACTCAAAGAAAAGACCAAAATTCAGTTTCATCGGAATATCAATCAACCGATGGATCATCAAACGAACTACAATCGCGGCGGTCGGAACGCCCCAACTGGTGGTTACCGTGGAGGCCGAAACACCGGATCTGGTGGTTATCGCGGTTCTACATCGCCACAGGATGGTGGTGTTGGTGGTGGTGTTGGTGGTAGGGGTTATCTACCTCAGCAACAGTATAGTAATAATCAACCGCCGGAACAGTATGGTGGTGGTAGAGGCTACGGTGGAGGCCGAGACGGTGGACGTGGTAGAGGTTACGGCGGAGGCCGCGACGGTGGTGGTGGTAGAGGCAACGGTGGAGGCCGCGACGGTGGTGGTGGTAGAGGCAACGGCGGAGGTCGCGACGGTGATGGTGGTAGAGGTTACGGCGGAGGTCGCGACGGTGGTGGTGGTAGAGGCAACGGTGGAGGCCGCGACGGTGGTGGTGGTAGAGGTTACGGTGGAGGTCGCGACGGTGGTCGAAATGGTGGTCAACCGTCGTACCGAACGCCGTACGTTGGACAAAATGTGGATGGTGTATCGGATCGGGTGCCCGATTGGAGGACAGTGAGTGGTGGTGGATTTGGTCAAACTCAAGGTCAAAGTCAACGAGTTGACTCTACGTCTCAAGTTCTCACTCAACTTACTGACTCAGTAACTGGTAAGCGTTTCTATATTACTCCGTATTTAAATTAGTATTGTTTGTACTTTTTAGCTCTTGTTAACTCTTTGGTACTGCATTTTTTTGTACATACTACATATGTTTACAAGTATTACTCCGTATTTTGATTAAATTGTTCAAAATGCTTAAAGTATAAACATATTATCATAGGTTTTGATATAAGGTATGATTATCATGTTTAAGACTCTATGGTAAATTGATATTGTTGTTGAAGATGTGTTGTTAAAGACTTTGTTAGGTTTTAAGACTATATTGTGAGTTATAAAATCTTCTTTATTGATTACATTTTGGAATGTTGCTAACAAAATACTACTTTCTTTTTCTTTGTGGATTTAAAGTATTCTTTTATCTTTTATTCGTAGTACACCAAAAAGACTTTGTTAGGTTTTAAGACTATATTGTAGTGTTTGTGGACTAAAACCACCCCGACCTGGCATTACAAATGTCCCACAAACGTTCGTGGTAAAATCCTTTTGGTCGTTTGTATTTGAAAACAGATGAGTAGCATGGCGTTTTTGATTTTTTTGAGATTTTTTAAATTCTTTTCCTACCTTTTTTACACCTTTTAACCTAATTTGTGAATATATTTTGTCACATTCACTAACAACCTTCGCAACTCATCCGTAGTCGAACAGAAGAACAAAGTTTAGATACCTCATAGTACGGCTCATGAGTTATGTTTGAAGTTTGTGTAGATCGGTTAATAATAAAATACTAATTTAATTAAAGTTACTTGGTATATAATTTACTCTATGGCTGCTTTTGTCCTGTCCCAAATATTGAAAGTCGTTGCAAGGTTAATCTGTTACGGAGTATTTAATATTCTGTCTCGGCATACTGATTTTATTATGTTTGACCTTATTTATGTGCAAGAACCTCATCGAAAATGTTTTAGTACTTCTGTTTTTGTTTACAACACTATGTTGTATACGTCTTGGTATCCAAGTATTAGTTTCTTATCATTTACATTGTTATTGTTATTATCTTGTTTTCAGATCTTAGCATTCAGGAACTTGGACCGAATGTGCCAATCAAGCGTCCGGACCATGGTACACTCGGGGAGTGCTCTGTGAGGCTTCTTGTTAATCATTTCCCAGTCAAGTTTGATCCATCTAACAGTATATTACGTTATGATGTGGATATTAAACTAGAGGCGTCATCGTCAGCCACCCGCTCAGTGAAAAAAACAATCTCAAAATCCGACCAACGACTAATTCAAGAGAAGCTATGTTCTCTATACCCCGATCAGTTCCCGTTACTTCAAACGGCTTACGATGGCGAAAAGAATATTTTCAGTGCCGTCTCGTTGAAACCCGGAACGTACACCGTTGAACTATTCGGGCGGTCTTATTCGTGCACCATTAAATATGGTAACGAGTTGAACTTGTCAAAGCTACAAGAGTTTTTGGATGGAAACGCAATGCAAGTCCCTCGTGAAGTTCTACAAGCTTTGGATGTAGTCACGAAGGCGAATCTTTTTCGAGAAAAGGTTTCCGTTGGGAGAGGAATGTACCCTCGTGATCATCTAAGGGAAGACGATCTTCGTTGTGGTGTCGCGGGGTACCGCGGCTTTCAGCAAAGCTTAAAGGTTACCTCAAATGGGTTGGTAATGTGTTCGGACTATTCTGCGGTACCTTTTCGCAAAAGGATGCCGGTTATTGATTTTCTCAAGGAGTATGTATGGGAGATTAAAGATGTTAATGATATTGCAAAGTTTAGGAATAAAGTTATTATGGCTTTGAGAGGGTTAAGGGTGAGTGTGATTCATCGTCGTACGAATCAAAAGTACATTGTTTCGGGATTGACTGAAAAACTTACAAAGGATATTTCTTTTGAGTTGGAAGATCCCGAAGGGAAGGAAAAACCAAAAGTTGTGATGCTCACCGATTACTTTAAAGAAAAGTGGGAAATAGAAATAGTGCATAAGTATATTCCTTGTTTAAAGTTGGGAAATAGTAAGAAACCAAACTATGTTCCAATGGAATTTTGTATATTGGCCGAGGATAAACGGTATCCCAAGGAGCAGTTGGGTAGGGAAGCTGCTAGGAAACTAAAAGAGTTGTCTCTTCTCGCTCCTGAAAATCGGAGGAAAGAGATATCCAGAATGGTTTGCGAAGAGTATGAAACCGGTAAACCGGGGTATGTTTCTTTTTTGCACCCTTTTTTTTCATGCTAAATCTATTTTCTTATGTGTCTCATATAAACTTTGTTTTTAATTTGAGAGATTGCTTTTTATCTTATAAAGTATAGATGTAGAATTTGTGAAGTCCTTTATCTAGTTACTATTTTCAAATAATTTGTCAAAGTTAACTAATGTTGAAGAAAGTTTTTGCTGAAACCAATGGAAAACATTTTACTTGTTGAAGGATAATTCAATAAGTAAAAAAGATTGACAGGATTTTTCAAAGTCCTCAACGAATCAAATATCTTTTTTTTTGTTGTTGCCAAATTGACATTTGACGTTTTATAATAATTCTATATCCTTGTAATTCCTGTGTGACCTGTAATTTTTTTTTCACATAGGTTAAAAATAGTTAGTTAAAGCCTACTATTTGCCACTATTATTCCTAACATTATATTATATTATACTGATATACTGATATGCTGATTTGCATCTGCAGTTCTCAGGTGCTTCAGAATTTTGATCTCAGTGTTGGTATGGATATGACTGAAGTGGACGGGCGTGTGATGGCACCGCCTAAACTTAAGCTCGGTAGTTTAAGCGGTAAAACGAATATTGTAACGGTGGACAAATTTAAGTGTCACTACAACCTTATGCAAGGGAAAACTTTTGTTACTGGTAAAGCGGCTGAAAGGTGGGCACTTGTAGATTTCAGCCAAGGTGATCGTTGGAATTGGCTAAATGTTGACCCGTTCATCCAAAAATTGATGAACCGATGCGCAAGTATTGGTGTACCAATGAAAAAACCGTTGATGGTACATCAGACCACTATGAGGGAGCTCTCTAATAGCGATAACATTCGTGGTCTTTTTGAATGGGTTGTGGAAGAGTGTAGGAAAAAAGTAGAAGGTCAACTTCAATTGGTTGTTTGTGTGATGGCTGACAGACATGATGGATACAAGAATCTCAAATGGGTAACCGAGACCGAAATTGGTGTGCTGACTCAATGTTGCTTATCTCAAAATGCTAACAAAGCGAATGATCAGTTTCTTGTTTATTTGGCTATGAAGATCAACGCAAAATTAGGAGGTAGCAATGTGGAGCTCAATGAACGATTCCCTCATTTTAATGCTGAAGATCGTGTCATGTTCATTGGAGCTGATGTCAATCACCCGGCTGCATCAAACAAGTTATCCCCATCGGTGGCGGCCGTTGTTGGCTCAATGAATTGGCCTTCCGCAACCCGCTATGCTGCCCGCATGTCTCCGCAAAACCATCGTAAAGAAGAAATAGTTAATTTTGGAAACTTGTGTTTGGACTTGGTTAACACTTATGCTAAACAGAACGGGGGAGTGAAGCCGAACAAAATTGTTGTGTTTCGTGATGGTGTGAGTGACGCGCAATTCGATATGGTTCTCAACAAAGAGATGGTTGATATGAAAAAAGCTATTTACACCGAAACCTATCGTCCATTTGTAACTTATGTTGTGGCTCAAAAACGTCACACAACTCGTTTGTTTCCGAATAACGAGGCGGATTCCGGAAACGTTCCTCCGGGAACTGTTGTGGACACGACAATTGTTCATCCCGTTGAGTTTGACTTCTACCTTTGTAGCCATTTTGGAGGCATTGGAACGAGTAAGCCCACACACTATACAGTGATATGGGATGAGAATCACTTTACGTCCAATGAGATGCAGAAACTGGTCTACCACTTGTGCTATATCTTTGCACGTTGCACGAAACCCGTTTCCCTGGTCCCACCAGTGTACTATGCTGATCTTGTGGCTTATAGGGGTCGGATGTTTCAAGAGGTGGTGATGGAAATGCAATCTTCAAGTTCCCAAACCTCTTCATTTGATCAGATCTTCTATAATCTTGAGGATCATCTCAAGGATTTGATGTTTTTTGTTTAAGGCTGTTAGCCTTGACATGGTGTCGAAGTGCCGAAACGCAGGTCAAACATCCTTTTATGGGGTTTGTGCGTGAATCTAATGCATTTATTACTTTTGGAGTGTTGCAAGTTATATTTCGTTTGTGTTAAGTCTCTGTGTGTCTGTTAACTTGTAAGTTATATGTTTGGTTTATTTATGTTTTACCTTCACATTCCATTTCACTAGTTGATGAAGGCTAGTTTATATTTAAAATTGTGTGAAACTATTGTAGTGTGACTATTTTATTATATGAATAAGTATTGTGTGTTTGTGTTTATTGTGTTTCTGTTGTATTATTATATAATCCTTTGTAACTGTAGATTCGTGAAATGATTGATGCAGCCAAAACCCGAGACGTTCTTGTAATAGGGTTTCCCCCTCTCTGAAATCTTTAAAGACGTGTTCCAAAAAGTTATGTGCGATCAGGTAAAAACGAGTGATGAAAACTGCATATGTGGAAGAGGTTAAAACTGCATACAGGAAAGATAGTGGTGTATGCTATTCCATTATTTTGTACGTATGTAACGCTATGTATGATTAAGGGGTGTTTATTATTGGGATAAAATTGTTAAGAATATTTTTCTTATTATAAACAAAAACTAATTCTTGAAATTTGTGATATAGTAAAATAACCTGTGGAACCATGGGTTTATTTAAACGAATGATATGTTTTAGGTATGGGGAGTGATCCTCACACACTACATTTTGATCCCTACACACTTAATTGACTATTATATCCTTACTTATGTTTAGAATAATAATATATGTTCAACTTCCTAAATAAATGTAAGGATACAATTGTAAATTTATGGTTCAAAAGTGTGTATGGATCAAAAAGTGGTGTGTGAGAATCACCTCCCGTTAGGTATTATTGAATGTAAATTTTAGTCATTTAGTTTAATGACATGTGGAACTACGAATTTCGACTAAGAAGCTTGTCGTTTTTACAAATATATTGATGTAACACCACACCTATAGATATATACAAATTTAAACATAAACTCCAGTATAATAAAACTAAGATTTACGCTTTATAATCCTCTTGTGCCTTCTCAACCATTGCCAAATATTCCTTTTGGATCCAACCTCCATTTCTGACCATCCGCAGCTAACTTTGAATTGCGATTAGAGCACCATAAGTGAGATAACACCTTAACACTTGTAATAATAACCTCTTTTACGATTGCAAACATGCTTTCTCAGCTTCCATGGATTAAATTATTACGCCATCTCCAAATGTTCAGGTTGAAAGGTTTTTACGATTCAATCTCCAAATACCTAGGTTTAGATCAAGCTTTCAAACAGTGATTTCAAATTTAGAAGATATGTGATCATAGAATTGCATATCTATCATATCAGCACTCTCACAGATATTGTTTTTACATGAGCAACAACCTTTCAATGTTTCAAGAATCAACCTTTCAATGTTTTTTCAATTAATATAATACTTTATTATTTTCTATAATAACACAACAAACTGATAGTATAATCGAGAATCAATACGCAAAATTTTAACCAAATCAATATGTCTAAACTCCAAATTATAAAAACAACTCCCCGAAGTAGCAAACTGAAAAGTTAAACATAAAAGAAATAAATTTAGGCACTTAAGCAGATGGAAAGAAAATTACAAAACCTAAATTAGATCATTCATCACTTTATATCAATATGCAGAAAAACTACAATGTCCATCTACGATCTCAAAGACATGACTAAAAGTATGCACAATTATAATTTGAAACAATCAGTAAGACAAAGGATCATGGTTAAACATAAAACAATAACACGAATCGACCAAACCCTAGGTAGATGGGTCAGGATTGCCACCACATATAAAAAATAAATCAAATTATGAAATAGATTCGAACTAAGCCACGACCATCTTATCATGCTCCATTCATGATATATATGACCATAAAACAACCATTGTAATTGTATATATTTCAAAAAATATTCAAAATAATAGATAAATAGATAGAGTCAATGATCTTACAGACCACGGTTGAGCAAGAGTCCTTTAAATCACATAGCCATTGATGTCGTCTAATACTTCATTTTTTCATTCTCTTAGAAACCCACTTAAAAATCTTCACCTTTATTTATCTCATTGAGTAGGACCATTACACCGCCACTTCCTTTCATAAACATTTTGATAGTCTCCTAAATCCATCATCTGCACATATACAATACTAGTCATAGCCCAGACTTGAAACCAAATCAAGTATATTCATGTAAGAAATTTGTATATTAACTACAAAATTACTATATCAAAGTCAAAGTTACACTTTTTAATGCTACTTGTCTTAACTTGCTAACTTATCACTGTAAACATAAATTCCAAAGAAAGAAACCAGAATATCACCTTCAATTATTTGAAGAGCTTTCTTGACTTTGTGCTTGCGATCGGGATAATGCAGGTTGATACCCGGATCTTAAGTTGTAAATTTCTTGACTTTGTTATCACAAGTAGAAATACAGATCAACAGCACAAATCGACCCAATCAGGATAATGCAGGTTGAAACCCATTTTGTATGTTTAAAGACATTAATGGTGATGTTACTTTAATCCACTAAAGGTGTATAGGTATTTCTTAATAGTTTAATTCTTCTGCAATGGTATTGAAAGTTTCAAACATCAGTTTGTTGATGTTGTAAATAAATATTTATCTAAAATTTAAAATTTTGCTCACCCTGTGTAGTTACTGAGATTCTGGCCAAGTGATCGATCTAGCGGATATCAGTTCCTTATTTTTTTAAGTGCAGAGTTTTCACCAACACTGGAAACCTCAAACGAACCAAATCTTTTCAAAAGTTTCCTTGTCCTTGCACAGCACACAAATTCAAGTTTGTTAACCTCCTTTTGTTTTTAATTCAATAATTTATGCTCTCTCTAAAAAGTAACTAATACATATGCGTGACTATGTCTTCTCTGGCAAAGAGAATCACATAATTTATAGTTTAGAATATAAATCAGAAAAAATTACCTCTACAGTTGGCATACGTGATAGCATGGTACATAAATCCGACCGCTTCTCATTTTTAATCGTTACTGTTTACACCTACACTTTCATCACTTACAAATGTTGAAAAGATGAAAATTTGCACAACTTAATGAATAAAACCTTATTCATCTATCATTTTATCCGGTTAGTCAATAAACATTGACGATTGTTGGTGCATTAAACTTCAAGATTATACCTTTGCTTGTAGTTCCTCACTGCATCTGAAACATATCTATCCCTAGCTGTTCTATAAAGCTTGAGCAATTCATCATGTGTATCCAACATGTAAATCAGCTTAGTAACTATATCACTAATTAGACACTTTGAAACTCCATTGGTAAAATGAGATAACCTATTATCGACTTCGTTTGCTGTATCATAAATATAGAGCTACATGAATCTAGGAGGAGTGCCGTCAACTGGACATACAGAGCCTAACCAATGATAAACGTGGTCAGTTATCTTGAAAACATGTGGACCTCTCCTGCTATTAACATATTCATCTATCTTTGCCCCACAGGAAGTCATACTGAACATTTGGTTATATGCACGAATATTATCTTCAAAATTTTGGATGTTCAAAAGATCTTTTATCGAATCCGGAACCTCCTCATTGGCTAGCATGTAGTTACACTGGGCAATCTTTTAAGCAACATCTGTGGTAGTGAGATTGACACGTAGTAGCCCTTAAGCGTTCCTCATACCAAAATGATGCATTGCAGTGGCCATAAACTTAACTGGGACCGCGAAGATCTTGATATATATCAGAAACACATGTACAATATAAACATAAAATATATGTGAACTTTAATAAGATACTGTAATTTTCATACTGATAAAACAATCTATGTAACAATAAAGTGTTCATGATGCCACAAGTATATAACATATACAATTCAATTTGCATACACAATTATACATATAATTTCACATTGGTGTGTATATGACAATCATGGAAGATCGTAAGCTGCATAACATATATCCAAAAACAACTTTCAAAAATACCATACAACAACATAAAAAACAAAATTAACAAATAATGGATGCAAATGATAAATTAAGCTATACCTTCAACGAATAACATGAGCAACAGTCGAGGAAAAATAAACAACATAATTATCAACATCTATAGCTTGTTGTACACAATTTTGATGTTGTATAGCACGCCGTTTAGCAAGTCGTCATGCAAACACAAACAACGATAACACATCTGGTCCACCAACACCATCAAACGCATAGGAAGAAGAAGGTTCACAAACACTTTTTAGGTAGCATTATATAAACTTATAGCTAAAAACTCAAAACAAAAAAACTACAACAATGAACAGAGCTTTTTTACCGCAACCCAAAACACACATAGCATTATACAACGACTATCAGTTAGCGAAACCGAGAACGAAAAATGAAAACAGCAAAAGATGAAAGAGTACAATAACTTAAAGGGATTAGGAAACCCAGAAACCTTAAACCGGCAATTAACCGAACGCATCAAACAACTGAAGAAAAAGAAAATAGCTAAATCAGGAAATCAAAAAATTAAAAAAAAAAGAAACCCTCCTTCAATCGTTAGAATCGGGAGCAGATGTCGTTTTCACAAAAGTGAATAAATTAGCAAATGATATAAGATAAAAGAAAAAAAACAGAGAAAGAAGAATGTGAGACGGTCTTGAAAACCAATACCAAATAACCCTAACTGCAAACCAATACCAAATAACTGATGTAGTGATTTGTATGTAAGACCTCAAAATAATTAAGGTAACTTGTGCTTAGAAGATTTTTAGAGACATTTGGAAGTGTTTGTTGATTTTGCTTGCTTGGAATCTAAGGTGAGTACAATGTGTGTTTACATGTTAATAAGATTTGTATTGGTATGCGGTTGTTTGTATTACGATTGGTATGAGGGCTCGGTTCACGTTGGGAACGCATTGGGCAGGATCTCGGTTCACGTTGGGAACGCATCGGGATCCATGGTAGGCACATGCGCATTGTGATGGTTGGTTTGATGGTAGGGTTCTCGGTTCACGTTGGGAACACATCAGGAACCATATGTGTATTGTATGACTTAATTGGTTGCGGTATGCGAATAATTGTTTATCTATATAAATGTTGTTAACATGTATGCACATATTGTATTCACTAAGCGTTTCGCTTACTCCGTTGTAATTTAACATTTTGTAGGAATTGGGCAAGATAAAGGTAAGCAAATGGGGATGTTAGAATTATCATGGATACTTGTTATGTTTTGGCTTGGCTTGATAATATGTGTAGTTTAAATGCTATACTTTTGGTTGGTGAAGCATAGGCATAGATGATCCCCGAAGCCACGCTCTAGTACTTGTTGAAATCGTCTTTTGAATACATTGATGTAATCACTTAAACGTATATCAAATGTCGAATTGTGTGTAATCAAGGTGTTTTATAGTGGATTAATGTTAAAGGTTGAATGTGGTTGTTGATTTGGGTCTAAAAGTACTAGTAATTGGTCAAAAACTGGTTTGGGTGATGTGTACGCCGCACACATACATGTGTGTGCCGCACATATATACTAGAAATTTGATCAGCGCGCATGAAGGCATAGTGTGCGCCGCACAGATATAAGTGTGCGCCGCACACATTTGTATAAGTGTGCTCCACACACATATAAGTGTGCGCCGCACACATTTGTATAAGTGTGCTCCACACACATATAGTGTGCACCGTACACATGTGTAAAAAAATAAAAAAAAATTGTCGTTTTCTTCGGATATGAGTTTGGGTCTTTCATTATAACCTATGAAACTAATAGCAAACCTCATATTGAAAAACCCAAAATCGATGTTGAATCTGAAATTGAAAATATTACATGTGAATCCGAAAACAATATCAGTAGCCAAATGTGAGACGGTCTTGAGTGTTTTTTTTAGGGTTTTGAGGAAAGAGAAATGGCGACGGAGATGAAAGAAAAAGCAGATGAAGAATTAGTGAACCCTAATTTGAAAATAAAAGAAGATGCGTGTGAAGTACTCCGTATTTATTTATTGATAGTTAATGTTTTTTATTAAATATAATAATGACATCAACAAAATGTCTTAGATTTTTTTCTTTTTCTTTTTTAATTTTTTTTAATGAAGAAAAAGGCTTATTTATGATGTCATCATTTTAGGAATTTAATAGAAACTATAGATTTCTTCAGACTTGTTTATTGTTGAATTGGTGTCGGGACCGAGACAAAGATTGAAAAGGCCTATGCAATTAGTGATTCTCTAAGAATACATTTTGTATACCGGCGATCTGTCGGGTTCAAGATTGATCTCTAATGTCAATTCATTTTCTTCCATTTATTCCTATTCACTTGCGTCTTAATCTCGCATTTGTTTTAACCGATATACGAAACACCATAACAAAGTAAGAGTGAGTGAGGTAAGATAAGTTTCGAAATTAGTAATGGGACGTTACGCAGAAGACAGATTGCTATTTGAAGATTTACTGATCAAGGTTAACATTTTTTTTTGGAACAACTTAAATTTTATTAATAAACGACCCTTACTAGGAGGTGGGAAAGGCCAAACAACTACAACAACTTTTTTTTTAACGGCGCAAATAGATAACCATAAATAAAATCGAGAAACCATTCATCAAAATAATGAAGGCTCACGATCAAAAACAAGCATTGATAACCATTCGGATGAAATACAATTGATCCTACCAACAAAACTAAACCGAATGGCTTAAAAGAATAGGATTGATCACCCAAACAAAAATTGGTGATCGTAACATTAGCTAAAGAAGTCACCCATAAGAAAACCTTGAGCTTGATGTTCCGAACAATAGAAACCTAACAAGTAAACTTTCCATCGGCGATTCAAAATATCCCATTTTGAGATTGAACCCAAGACACTATATCAAGATCATGATGGATCAATTTGAGAGGCAACAGCAAGTTTAGTAACTCACTAGCATCTCTATCATTATCATATTATGTGCGAGGCCAAATGGGTGCAAATCTCATCCTTGTTGAATATTACCAGCATGCATTGGATATCCAACAAGACCAACACTTGCATCTTGAGTCAAACAATTGCTAACCACCATTAAAACTCCCAATGCTTAATAAGAGAATGAAATAGAATGTTTCATGGGAATTATATATTGCTCGAACCCATTACAATACAATATGATATTAGCTTTGATAGTGATTCCATCTTCTAATGCAACTATCTTAACATGCTGCCATAAATTGATGAGTTTCATCAATTGTATTGCTATAAATATAACTTGAAAGTGATATACCATTGAACCCGCCATACAACCCTTAT
Source organism: Rutidosis leptorrhynchoides (assembly GCF_046630445.1). NCBI lineage: Eukaryota > Viridiplantae > Streptophyta > Magnoliopsida > Asterales > Asteraceae > Rutidosis > Rutidosis leptorrhynchoides. The sequence goes on along the minus strand of NC_092340.1, from coordinate 282,950,716 downwards.
CTCTGTTCCCGAGGTCGCGGGTATTCCATGAGGCTAACCTCGTGTGATAGGTTCTTGGTCTCAGATCGTTTCCTTCACCTATGGGATAACCTTTCTATCATTACTTTGGATAGAAATTTTTCGGACCATTGTCCTCTTTTGCTTCGGGATAAGGTTGTTGATTTTGGGCCAAAACCATTTAAAGTTTTCGACGAGTGGTTTAATAAAGATGGAGTAACAAAAATCATCAAAGATGCGTGGGAACTACCGGTAAGGGGTTCTAAAAAGGATAGCAATTTTCATGATCTTCTTAAAAATGTCAAAAATGCTCTAAGATCTTGGAGCTCTTTGACATTTGGTGGTTTGGATGGTGAAATTAAAGTGCTAAAAGATGAGGTAAATATGTGGGAAGGTAAAGTGGAATTAAATCTTATCAATGATGAGGAGCGTTCTCAATGGTTAGATAGTAGGAGACGGTGACTTGAGAAAGAAAAAAATGAAGGCCAATATGCTAAAACAAAAAGCTCGGGTTCGTTGGATTCTTGAGGGGGATGAAAGTTCGAAATACTTTCACGCTTCTATTCTTCGAAGGTATAATAAAAGCAATATTCGTGGGCAATTTATTAATGGTGTTTGGTCGGAAAATCCCATCGAAATCAAATCCAATATTTTTAACCATTTCCAGAATGTATTTCAGCAAACTACTGGCCCACGTCCTGAATTAAGCAGCTGGGCTGCTGGGACTGATGGGCCGAGTGTGGGAGGCTGGCAGATTCTGATGTGGCCCAGTTAGAAGTCCCATTTAGTGAGGATGAAGTGTTGTATGCAGTTAAAATGTGCGGTAGTACGAAAGCTCCCGGGCCGGATGGCTTTAATATGCGTTTCTACAAAAAAATTTGGGATATAATTAAGTCGAAATTAATGGAGGTAGTGAATCATTTTTGGGTTTCGGGAGAGATATCTTCGGGTTGCAACGCATCTTTCATCACTCTTGTTCCGAAAAAACTTGAACCTATGGGATTAAATGATTTCCGGCCGATTAGTCTTATTGGTAGCTTCTACAAAATTATCGCGAAAATTCTTTCCTTTCGACTTAGAAAAGTAGCTCCTAATCTTATTGGTTCAGAGCAAAGCGCTTTTTTGAAGGGAAGGAATATATTAGATGGTGCCCTTATTGCAAATGAGACTTTAGACTTCCTCAAAAATCTTCGGTTAAAAAGTCTAGTGTTTAAAGTGGATTTTGAAAAAGAATTTGATTGCTTGAGTTGGGATTTCCTGATGGAAATGATGTAACGACCCAAAATTTGATATTTGGAATGTCGAGAGTTTGATGTGCAAAATTTTGGTGTATGTTGCGAGGTTATGCGCGTGTTCACCGTTTGGGCCATAACTTCCTCATACGAACTCAGATTGAGGTGAATCAAAAGCCCAGACGATCGTAATTCAAGCTCGAATATTTTAAATTTCAAGATGTGAGTTGGAAGGCCCCAAGAGTGCTGCTTTTGGGGCTAGGAGCGTCGCTTTTGGCGCTGATCAGGTGCTGTTTGAATTTTTGGACTTTTAATGAAGGGCACTTTGGTCTTTTTACATATGGATGGATATAAGGCTTAGGATCAGATCTAAAACTCATTCTTATCCTCATTTTCATCCTCTAACTTCATTCTAGAGAGAGGAAGCAAACCCTAGAGAGAGGAAGCTTCCATTGATGAAGGAGATGATGATTCTTGCTCAAGATGGAGGTGGAACTTGATGCATCTTAGTGATCCTAGCTACTAGCTTCATTTTGGTGCAAAGGTAAACCCTAGATCCAAATTTCGTTGTTTGATTCTTGTTTTGGGTTAGGGTTTATGTTGATGATGAGTTATAAAACCCATTTCTTATTAAATTTGGGGTTTTGAGGCAAGCTTGTGATTAAAAACCCTAATATTGTAGGTTTAGGGTTTAGTGACGAATTTAGGTATATTTGTCTTTGATTTAAGTGATAGTCACTAGATTGTAAGTGTATTGGTGATTTTGATGTTCTTAAGAACATGTTTGCTAGTCAAAATGGGTGTTGACTTTGATTTGGTATCAAACTCAGTTTTGAGTTAAGATTTGGTAAATCAAGTGTGTTAATACTTAGATTAGGTGTAAATTGGTGTTTTGGAAATATAATCACTAGCCGTTAGTGATTATGGGCATTTTTGGTGACTTGTGTCAAAATGGGTAAAGTGAATTGGGTCAAATTTGATGATGACACTAGTTTTGGTCAAATGGAGGTTTAAACACTTTTGTTAAGCGTTAAATGACTTTTTTGGATGTAATTACTCGTGAGAAATGATTTTGAGTCAAAGTGATGCTTTAACATAAGTCAAAGGTGGTCAAAAGTAATATGGGTCAATATTGCACGTGTTATGGTTTTGGTGTACATGGCGTTTTAAATGATCACTACCTTAGTAGTAATCTAGTGTCGGGACCTAGGTTGGCCAAATTGGTGTCAAGTATAATTTGGGTTAAATTTTACTTTGTAGTGTGAGTTTAGATTACCACCCGAAGTGGTAATTGAATTGTGTCCATTAGGCGTTAAATGGACGGGTTTTGGCGAGCAAGGTCTGATCCCTCGGCTAAGGGATGTTTGTGTCGGGTTCTCTTTTAGAGAATGTATATTTATGTGTATATTGTGCCTATGTGCGATATAGGTTACTATCTGCTCGGATATGAGGACGGAGATCATAATACACGACTTGTGCGGGCATTCCAAGGTGAGTGGAATAATTATATGTGTATGTATATGATGTATTTATTTGTGTAGCGTGAGATTTGAAGTGTCGAAGTGTTAAGACACCACGTTTCACGTGACGAGTGAAGTATCGAAGTGTTAAGACACCACTCCAGAATGTACGACGAGTGAAGTGTCAAAGTGTTAAGACACCACTCTAGGAAGTTTGGCGGGTGAAGTATCGAGGTGTTAAGATGCCACCCGGGGGTGAAGTATCGAGCTGTTAAGATGCCACCCAGGGGTTAGTGATACGCAGTGTTAAGTACACTAATGGATTTTGTGAACTCCGATGGTCTTTAGCGAGCACCATTCCTTTGTACGATTGGTTAACCATGGTTTGTGTGAGTTTAGTATTAGCATATTAAATTGTGAACTATATGCTTTTGGCGATGCTAGCTTATTGTGAATTGCGGATATTTAGTATGCATTGTGATTGCATGATTGTTGAGTTGCTAGCTCGTATGCGGTATTTGTGTAAGTGTTTGCAAGTAAGTAGATTATATATGTATATGTATAATTATTGCATTCACTAAGCTTTATGCTTACTCCTCTCTTTGTTTACCTTTTTACAGGTATTGTGATTGTGAAGCTAGCTAGTTGTTAGACAAGATGCGTAGGAGCGTTTGGGCTCGATGGGGTAGCTTTTGGATATTTGGACGCGGATTGGGGATTTGGTAGTCCCCGAGATTATGCTCTTGGTATCGGGTTGGGTGATTGAGTATTAATTCACGTATTGTGTAATTGGGTCAAAATTGTCACCTTAATTGTAACGGGTCGTTTTGTTGCCACTAATGGTTGGTCTTGGTTATGTAAGACTAAAATGTGTAAACGGTGGTATTTTGGGTCATAATGAACTTGTGTTTGGGTTCTTGGAGTGTAAACTTATGTTTGGGTATTTGGGTTGGGATGACACTTAGTCAAATTTCGAATCTGCAACATTCAGGTGCAGGAGCGCCACTTTTAGGGGCAAAAGCACCGCTCCTGGTCAGCATCTGGTAGTCTTTTTGATCAGTCGTCAGAAGCGCCGCTTTTGACAATAAAATCGCCGCTCCTTAGTCACAAAAGCGTCGTACCTAAGGTGTGGTCCTGCTTTTAAAAAAAATGTCGATTTTTCTTTTATCGGGTTGTGGTCGTCTCAAGTGGTATCAGAGCATAGTCTAAGGGAATTAGGTGACCTTGAAATAGGTGCATAGTCTTAGACTTATTGACGGTTGTGCGTTATTTGCGGGACTTGTAGGAATACGGGTCGGATTGAGATTTGTTAGTGCCTTAGAGTAGGTGACTAACTAGGACTTGTGTTTGTCCAAAGTGCGATTATGTGTGGCCTTATTTTGTGTGTAAATTAGTGCCTTAGATAGCTAGTGCCTAATGTAAGTAGGTGAACTTGAACGTTGTTTTAGTGATAGTCACCTAGGTTGACTTGTTGCTGCGGTGTATGTGTGTGTATTTATTATTATATTGTATATAGGTGCATAGGTATCTATTGGTGCGATGTCCTAGAGATGAATCTATTGGAGAGATTCGGATGTTTGGCGGTTTTAAGTGATCGAGGTTCACCGTAAGGACTTTGGTCATTCGGGTACTAGGAGTTATCACGTGTTATTTTGTGTGAATGTTACGTCAGTCCGGGTAAAGTACTTTTGCGTGACCATGTGGAAATGGTAAGGTACGCAATTGTAATAGTGACTGATCACCATTATTACGAAAGTGTATCTTGGCACCAAGCATGACATGACGAGTACCGAACAGAGGAAACGTGGCATGGTTGGGGTAGAACGGAATGAATTATGAATCTTTTATTGGTTCCTATGATATAGTTGTCTCGGGTGATGTGCTTGTTGTCACATCGGGTTCATTGTGAGTTAGGAAGTGTTACGGTGGATTTGGTAAGTTAAGGTGAGTGAGCAAAACTCACGAGTTTGGTGCGTGCTTAGTCACCCTAAGTAGTGGGTGCACTATTGAGATTGTCATTGGTTATAGTTACCTATCGTAACTAGGATGACCGATTTATGTGCGTGTGTGTGTGTCGAGGACTTGAATTTTGTAATGGGATGCAACAAGTCTAATGATTGTAGAATTGGGTTACACTCGATAGAGCATGTGGTTAGAGAATCGTGTTAGGATTCTAGTTATGAGTCGCCTTAGAATTGGCGAATCGAGGAGTCTTCGGTCATTAAACTCGCGAGAGTGAGACCCTTATGACGATAGTTCGTGTTGATTGATTGTGGAATCCAAATATGTTCCTTACAGAATCTTCCTCGTGATAATAGTTGCATCGGTGTGGTGCGGGATGTAAGTCTTGGTGTTCCCAAGCATTCCTTAGTGGAAGGCGGAGATTTGACCAAACCGCATGGCTTGACTTTGGTATATGGTAGGTGGCGTGTGTTCGCTAAGAACACGATGAACAAGTGAGCTGAAAGATTCTTCGAGCAAGTATGACTATTGGTCTTTTAGTTGCTATTGGGTGGCAACGGGTGTCTGGAGCCTAAGGACCGAGTTTCTAAAATTCGGCAGATTGTGGTAGGAGTCTGCATGACACTGCGTCAGGTGCTTTCTTATACTTGCTAGTGTAATGTTCAACTCCGGCAATGATGTGGTCACTTTGTGCTTAAGGTGCCCGTGAGATACCCTTGGAAGCAGCGGAGATTACAATAGTGATCGACGGGTGATAGTAATTCGACGGTTGCGAAAGTCGAAGTTTAAGAGCATTGCGGTAAATACTTCTTATGAAGTGACGGATGAGTGAATCTTGTTGCTCAAGTGATAGACGAGTAAAGATGACCGGTGAACCGGTGATGGACTTAATGGTCGGTTAGGCCTAAGGTTATGATGAAGTGTTGGTATTGCGGTCGATGCAATTGTTATGTCGGATTGGTTACTCTTCTCCATGAGAGTGAGCAAGTGTTGATAAAGGTTCGTTGAGTGGAAGGTCGGGTGATCTCGACTGAGATGCACGACTAATTAAGCGGAGTGGCATATGCCTAGGCTTAGAGGCGTATGTAAGACTTGGGTGGAGTTCGCTTTGCAAACGATGAAGGGCTGTTAGTTGTGATTTGTGGTATGAAGGTGCGGTGTAGTCGTGTGTACAACATCTCAAGTGATTGTGTACGACGACTCTGAGAGCCTGAAGTGAATACATGGTGAAGTTTGAGATCACGAAAGTGAGAGAATTTAACTGTTGTTATGGGTGTTCCCGTGATGTAAATATGGGTTGATGTGAAAATTGGATAGTACTGTTGAGTAGGTACAAATTTGATATTGTGGTGGCTGCTGTATTTTCCATGTCGGGAAACGAGATCGTAGAAATCATCAGTGGATTATTCCACTTTATGGATGATTGTGAGGCAGGGAGTGCCGGTTCCGATTGTCTCACATAGAGACATGCGGATATTGTTTGTTGCGAGGGTGTATTCCCTAGTGATGTGACCCGTTGTATGCATTGAAATGTCGAGGCCATCCTTAACGGACGGTCTAGGAAGGAGGACTCACCCGGCGTTGGTGAATATAATTGTGGGACGTGTGGCGAATTGCGAATTTGTGTGATGATAATTCGCTATTGACAGGATTCTAGTATACGAATAGTTTCCATGCTAGTACTAGGAAGCCGTCTTGCGTGGTTCTGTTGTATGGTAGAGGAGAAACCCTGTGTCGAGTGTGATGTTTTGTCTAGCTCATGGTGTATTACTGTCGTCCCGGATTAATCCAGAGACTGGTGGTGGTGTGCGGATCGATTGATGGGAAAAATTTGAAATGTCCCGTTCATATCGATTATAAACGTTTCATATTAATTGATTTCCTTGCAAGGTATTGACCTCTATATGAGACGTTTTTCAAAGACTGCCTTCGTTTTTAAAACAAACCATAACCTTTATTTTATCGATAAAGGTTTTAAAACTGTGACGACCCGGAAATTTCCGACCAAATTTAAACTTAATCTTTATATAAGTTCAACACGATAAGCAAAGTCTGTAATGTTGAGTCTCGAAAACTTTGGAACAGTTTACATGAATACATTTGGCCTTTTGACCATTCCCGACGATTCACGAACAATTGTGTATAAATAAATATGTAAATATAAAAAAATATATTAAAGTTAATTATGTAAAATAGGATATTAAATAATTAAAATGAATCTAATTATATATATATATAAATGTTATACATAAGTAGTATTATATATAATGTAAGATATATAAAATTTATAAAGATTAAGTATACAATATAAGTTATTAGTAAATATGATATAATTAATAAACTGTAACATTAATATATTAAATGTAATTACAAGTTAAAAATATATTTGTATAATATTATTATTACTTTTATTATTATTATTATTAAATATCAATAACAGTATTATTAATATCATTATTCTAACATGAAAATAGAAGATATATAACTTGTTATACCTTTATATCACTTGTACTATTGGATATAATTATCATTAGCATTGTTATAATTGTTGATATTATTATTTAGTGTTATTATTAATATTATTACTATCATTAATTAATACTATTATCATTATAGTTGTTACTAGGTACGATCAGTAAGTATTATTATACAAGTTGTTATTAGTATCATTAATATCATTATTTTTACTAAACTTATTAAAATCATTAGTATTGTTATTATTAATAACATCATATTGTTATTATTATTACTAATAATATTATTCTCATTATCATTGTTATTATTATTATCATGATTAACATAATTATTAGTAATTATCATTTTTAATAAAAATTATTATTCTCATTGTTATTTTATCCTTATTCTAATTATTATTTGGATATAATAATAATTATTTTTATTTTTATAAATAATATTAAAAGTATTATTATTAATATAATTAAATTTATAATAATTATATAAAATCAAAAAAATGGTAAAAGAAGATTCCAATTCTGTTCTACATCATAATCGTACTGTTTTATTTTTTGTTTCTTGTCTCCTAATTACTTTACGAACTAAATTCCATCACAGATATGGTTAAAATCTGTTAGCAATCTCTTTCTGATTTATATTTTTATTTATTTCAGTTTCTGTTTCTAATAGCAATTTTGTCGACTCTGTTGGCTATAAAACGAACGAGTTACACAAGGATATTGATTGAGTCAGGCACTTATCTATCGTTATATCAATTAAAAACACTACAACATTTGTTTGATTGGTTTTAAAACAGAAAAATCATAAACACTGCATACGTACCTCTATTTTGAAAACAAATGATCAAAGACTCGATTTTGTTTTGATTTTTAAAATCTCTTAATACAGTCTTGTTAAGAATCAATCAAACAAACTTTTTGCACAGTTCCAATTTCCAATTTTTAGAATTGAGTTTAAATTTTGGAGTCAAAGATTTTGAATCAAAAAGTCAACACAATTGTTCATCGTGAAATTCGCAAATGCTTTGATGTTTTGAATTAAATTGACGAACCAGAAGGTTTATATGAACAATTTAGAACATATTTCATGTTATAAGTTTTGTCTAAAACCATCTTAAATTCAAAATCATAAGATGAGTTGTTCATCGACATTTTTTTTTCTGTTAACAGGTCGATTCTTGTTCTTATGTTCTAAATTAATTCAATCAACCACTGAGAAACGTTTCTGTTTAAATTTCACCACATAATGTAGTTGTAATGATTTACGTTTGGATTACAATTCATTGTTTGGGTTAAGATGGAGAAGAATATATACAGAAAATTAAATACGGTTTATATAAAATTAGAGAGTGATTCAAATCAGAAAAGTGAAGGCAACAGGATGGTTTGTATGGGTGTCGGGTGAGCAAGAGGTCACGGGTTCGAGCCCGGGCATGGACTATTTTTTTTAGGACACTTTCCTTTGAGGTAGTTTATTATTATTATTATTATTATTATTATTATTATTATTATTATTATTATTATTATTATTATTATTATTATTATTATTATTATTATTATTATTATTATTATTATTATCATTATTATTATTATTATTGTTATTATTATTATTATTATTATTATTATTATTTACATTAATTACTAGCAATTATTATTAATAGGTATTATTAGTATTAAGAGTTAGGATAAAAAAAAATTTGTATTGTAAAAATAATACATTTTTTTATTATTTTTATCATACTAACATTATTATTAATATTTTTATCATTTTCAATATTCTTAGTATCATTATTATTACTTTTACCATTATTATTATTACAACTATATTATTATTATTATTATTATCAATATTACTATTAATATTATTATTACAATAAAGGTTGTTACATAAATATATATTTAATAAAACTACATTTTATAAATTACTTACTTAAAGTATATAAAGTAGATATATTTAAGTTATTAATGAAACACATGAATTACTAAAAATAATAATTATATTAATAATAATACATAAATATATTTGACTTCAATTATATGTGTTAATATATATAATTGATATAGGTTCGTGAATCCGAGGCCAACCCTACACTTGTTATATGCCATCATATGTATTTTTACTACAAAATACAGTATGGTGAGTTTCATTTGCTCCATATTTAATTGCTTTTGCAATATATATGTTTGGGCTGAGAATACATGCGCTGCTTTTATAAATGCTTTACGAAATAGAGACAAGTGATTAAAAATAATACTTTGCGGATTGATGTGCTAGGTAATTTAGTTACATGTTATAAGAGCATGTAAGCGCGAATCCTAAAGATAGATCTATCGGCTTAACACCCCCATCCTGTAGGCCTATTAATATATTGAAATGATTGTTATGATAAACTTATGAACTCACCAACCTTTTGGTTGACACTTTAAAGCATGTTTATTCTCAGGTATGAAAGAAATCTTCCGCTGTGCATTTGCTCATTTTAGAGATATTACTTGGAGTCATTCATGACATATTTCAAAAGACGTTGCATTCGAGTCGTTGAGTTCATCAAGATTATTATTAATTCAATTATAGTTGAATATATATTATGAAATGGTATGCATGCCGTCAACTTTCGATGTAAAGAAAGTTTGTCTTTTAAAAACGAATGCAATGTTTATAAAATGCATCATATAGAGGTCAAGTACCTCGCGATGTAATCAACTATTGTGAATCGTTTATAATGGATATGAACGGGTCCTTTCAAAAACCATAACGTAGATTATCAAGTAATGACAATCTAAAAGATAACATTTTTCATACGACCATTACATAATGGTTTACAATAATATTACACATCGATTTAAATCTCTGAATGCAGTTTTTAAACAATATATTACAAGCATGCTGTCTCCGATTCTTGTTCTTAATTTAGCATGCAACAGTGGAAGCTTCTAATAATCACCTGAGAATAAACATGCTTAAAACATCAACACAAATGTTGGTGAGTTATAGGTTTATCCTATATCATAATAATAATAATAGACCACAAGATTTCATTTCCGTTTCTCATAAATATATATCCCATACATAGAGATAAAAATTATTCATATGGTGAACACCTGGTAACCGACATTAACAAGATGCATATAGAATATACCCATCATTCTGGGACTCCCTTCGGACATGATAAAATCGAAGTACTGAAGCAGTTCAAATTCTCTGACTAGGCTTGTTAGTGCCCATAGATCTATCTTTAGGATTCGCGTCAATTAGGGGCCAATTCCCTAATTCTTAGGCTACCAAGCTAACAGGGGCATATTCAATTTCGATAATTCAACCATATAATGTAGTTTCAAGTACTTGTGTCTATTTTGTAAAACATTTATAAAACTGCATGTATTCTCATCCCAAAAATATTAGATTTTAAAAAGTGGGACTATAACTCACTTTCAAGTATTTTCACTTCGTCAGAAAATAAGACTTGGCCACGGGTCGATTCACAAACCTATAACAAATATATACATATATATCAACATATGATTGAAATATATTCACAACATTTTTATTACGTTTTGACGTTTTAAATTTTTTAAGTTAATAGTCCAACGTTAGTAGTCCACAATTAGTTGTCCACAGTTAGTAATACAGAAATAAATCAATATATATTATCTCGAATCAATCCACGACCCAGTGTATACAAGTCTCGGACTCGATCACAACTCAAAGTATATATATTATTTTGGAATCAACCTCAACCCTGTATAGCTAACTCGAGCATTACCGCATATAGAGTGTCTATGGTTGTTCCAAATAATATATATAGATGACGTCGATATGATAGGTCAAAACATTGTATGCGTGTCTATGGTCTATCAAGATTACATAATACTTGTTAGAATACATGTATAATACAATATAAGTTAGTTAAGTTATGGTTAGTATAGATTTGTTACAAAGTTTCACGTAGCAAAAATATCCAATTTTGTTTTACCCATAACTTCTTCATTTTAAATCCGTTTTGAGTGAATCAAGTTGCTATGGTTTCATAATGAACTGAGATTTATGAAACTAAACAGAAAAAGTATAAGTTTATAGTCGGAAATACAAGTTACAAGTTATTTTTGTAAGAGGTAGTCATTTCCGTCGAAAGAACGACATCTTGATGACCATTTTGAAAAACATACTTCCACTTTGAGTTTAACCATGATTTTTGGATATAGTTTCATGTTCATAAGATATATTATTTTCCCAGAAGAACAACTTTTAATTCAAAGGTTATCATAGTTTTTAATTATCCAACCTAAAACAGCCCCCGGTTTAACTACGACGGCGTATGACCGGTTTTACGGTGTTCTTCGTGTTTTCAGGTTTTAAATCATTAAGTTAGCATATCATATAGATATAGAACATGTGCTTAGTTGATTTTAAAAATTTAGTTTAGAAGGATTTACTTTGTTTGCGAACAAGTTTAGAATTAACTAGACTATGTTCTAGTGATTACAAGTTTAAATCTTCGAATAAGATAGTTATATATATATGAATCAAATTATGTTATGAACATCATTACTACCTCAATTATAGTTGGTAAACCTACTGTAAGTGACAAGAAATGATCTAGCTTCAAAAGATCTTGGATGGCTTGGAAGTTCTTGAAGTAGAATCATGACACGAAAACAATTTCAAGTAAGATTACTACTTGAATTAAGATAGTTATAGTTATAGAAATTAAATCAAAGTATGAATATGAGTATTAACTTGAATTAGAATGATAACCTACTATAAATAACAAAGATTTAGTGAGGTTGGATGATCACTTGAAATGGATTTGCAAGATTGGAAGTAAGTTAGCAAACTTGGAAGTGTTCTTGATGTGTTCTTGAGTTATTGTTTTGTAAGTTGGTTTATGTATCGATTTAAGAGCTAGATTGAGCTAGATTTTGATGAAGATGATGAAGAACACTTAGAAAACCAAGAGAGAACTTGAGAGATATGAGTTTGATTCAAGAAAATTGAAAAATGAAAGTGCTTGAGAGTGTGTAAGTTCACGTGAATGTTGGTGTATCATATAGGCTCCATTAGTTTGTGATTTTGTGAGATATTTCATTCTAGTTGCCAAATGATGGTTCCCACATGTTTTATGACTCACTAAGGGCTGCTAAGAGCTGATCTTTGAAGTGTATATACCAATAGTATATACATCTAGGAGCCGTGTATTGTACGAGTATGAATACGGGTGAATACGAGTAGAATTGTTGATGAAAAAGAATGAGAATGTAATTGTAAGCATTTTTGTTAAGTAGAAGTACTTTGATATGTGTCATGAAGTCTTTCAAAAGTGTAACAATACATCTTAATACACTACATGTATATACATTTTAACTAAGTCGTTAAGTCATCGTTAGTCGTTACATGTAAGTGTTGTTTTGAAACCTTTAAGTTAACGATTTTGTTAAATGTAATTAATCCCATTATTATTATATCTAAAGAGATGTTAAATTATTACATTATAATGGTAACATGATATACTAATATATCTTAATATGATATATAAATATTAAGACGTTATTACAACGATAATCATTACGTATAGATATCGTTTTGAATTTCTTAAGTTAGTAGTCTTGTTTTATGTATAAGGTTCATTGTTAATAAACATATTGAGATACTTACTTATCATTTCATCATGTTAAACATTAATATATGTGCATGTATATAATATCATGTCATATACAAGTTATAACGTTCATGAATCATCGGACAAACTGGGTGGTCAAATGTTAACACAAAATCCGTTTCAATTAATCAAGTCTTAAAAAGTTTGATTACTTAACATGTTGGAAACATTTATTCATGTAAATATTAATCTCATATAATATATAATCATGGAAAAGTTTGGGTCACTACAGTACCTACCCGTTAAATAAAATTCGTCCCGAAATTTTAAGCAGTTGGAGGTGTTGACGCATCATCTGGAAATAAGTGCGGGTATTTCTTCTTCATCTGATATTCACGCTCCCAGGTAAACTCGGGTCCCCTATTAGCATTCCATCGAACCTTAACGATTGGTATTTTGTTTTGCTTAAGTCCTTTAACCTCACGATCCATTATCTCGACGGGTTCTTCAACGAATTGTAGTTTTTCGTTGATTTTAATTTCGTCTAAAGGAATGGTGAGATCTTCTTTAGCTAAGCATTTCTTCAGATTCGATACGTGAAAGGTATTATGTACGCCAGCTAATTGTTGCGGTAATTCAAGTTGATAAGCTACCGGTCCGACACGATCAATAATCTTGAATGGCCCAATGTATCTCGGGTTTAGTTTTCCCCATTTTCCAAAACGAACAACACCTTTTCAAGGTGATACTTTAAGCATGACCATGTTGCCAATTTCAAATTCTATATCTTTTCTTTTACTATCAGTGTAGCTCTTTTGTCGACTCTGGGCAGTTTTCAACCGTTGTTGAATTTGAATAATTTTCTCGGTAGTTTCTTGGATAATCTTCAGACTCGTAATTTGTCTATCCCCCACTTCGCTCCAATAAATCGGAGACCTGCACTTTCTGCCATAAAGTGCCTCAAACGGTGCCATCTCAATACTCGAGTGGTAACTATTGTTGTATGAAAATTCTGCTAACGGTAGATGTCGATCCCAACTGTTTCAAAAATCAATAACACATGCTCATAGCATGTCTTCAAGGGTCTGTATCGTCCTTTCACTCTGCCCATCAGTTTATGGATGATAGGCAGTACTCATATCCAGACGAGTTCCAAATGCTTATTGTAATGTCTGCCAAAATCTTGAAACGAATCTACCATCCCTATCAGAGATAATAGAGATTGGTATTCCGTGTCTGGAGACGACTTCCTTCAAGTATATTCGTGCTAACTTTTCCATTTTATCATCTTCTCACATTGGTAGAAAGTGTGCTGATTTAGTGAGACGATCGACTATTACCCAAATAGTATCATAACCACTTGCACTCCTTGGAAATTTAGTAATGAAATCCATGGTAATGTTTTCCCATTTCCACTCCGGGATTTCAGGTTATTGAAGTAGACCTGATGGTTTCTGATGTTCAGCTTTTACCTTAGAACACGTCAAACATTCTCCTACGTATTTAGCAATATCGGCTTTCATACCTGGCCACCAAAAATGTTTCTTGAGATCTTTGTACATCTTTCTCGCTCCGGGATGTATTGATTATCTGGTTTTATGTGCTTCCCTAAGTACCATTTCTCTCACATCTCCAAACTTTGGTACCCAAATTCTTTCAGCCCTATACCGGGTTTCGTCTTCCCGAACATTAAGATGTTTCTCCGATCCTTTGGGTATTTCATTCTTCAAATTTCCATCTTTTAAAACTCCCTGTTGCGCCTCCTTTATTTGAGTAGTAGGTTAGTACGAATAATTATATTCATAGCTTTTACCCGCATAGGTTCTCTGTCCTTTCTACTCAAAGCGTTGGCTACCACATTCGCCTTCCTCGGGTGGTAACGAATCTCAAAATCGTAATCATTCAACAACTCAATCCACCTACGCTGCCTCATGTTCAGTTGTTTCTGGTCAAATATATGTTGGATACTTTTGTGGTCGGTATATATAATACTCTTGACCCCATATAAGTAGTGCCTCCATATCTTTAATGCAAAAACAACAGCGCCCAATTCCAAATCGTGAGTCGTATAATTTTGCTCGTGAATCTTTAATTGTCTGGACGCATAAGCAATTACCTTCGTTCGTTGCATTAATACACAACCGAGACCTTGCTTTGAGGCATCACAATAAATCACAAAATCATCATTCCCTTCAGGCAATGACAATATAGGTGTCGTAGTTAACTTTTTCTTTAACAATTGAAATGCTCTTTCTTGCTCATCCTTCCATTCAAATTTCTTCCCTTTATGCGTTAATGCGGTCAAGGGTTTTGCTATTTTGGAAAAATCTTGGATGAATCTTCTGTAGTAACCAGCCAATCCCAAAAATTGGCGTATTTGTGTCTGGATTTTCGGTGTTTTCCACTTCTCAACGGTTTCAATCTTTGTCAGATCAACTTAAATACCTTCTTTGCTCACTATATGACCGAGGAATTGAACTTCTTTCAACTAAAATGCACACTTTGAAAATTTAGCGTACAAATTTTCCTTCCTTAACAATTCTAGCATTTTTCTCAAATGTTCCCCGTGCTCTTGATCATTCTTTGAGTAAATAAGTATGTCATCAATGAAAACAATGACAAACTTGTCAAAGATATGGTCCACACAATCGGTTCATGAGGTCCATAAACACAGCTGGTGCGTTAGTTAATCCAAACGGCATAACCATAAACTCATAATGACCGTAACGCATTCTAAAAGCAGTCTTCGGAATATCATCCTCCTTCACCCTCATTTGATGATATCCAGAATGTAAATCAATCTTCGAGTAAACTAACAAACCTTGCAGCTGATCAAACAAGTCTTCGATTCTTGGTAGTGGATAACGGTTATTGATGGTAAGTTTTTTCAACTCTCGGTAGTCGATACACAACCTGAATGTACCATCTTTCTTTTTGACAAACAAAACAGGAGCTCCCCACGGTGATGTGCTTGATCGAATGAAACCACGCTCTAAAAGTTCTTGTAATTGGCTTTAGAGTTCCTTCATTTCACTGGGTACGAGTCTGTATGGAGCACGAGCTATTGGTGCAGCTCCTGGTACAAGATCTATTTGAAATTCAATAGATCGGTGTGGAGGTAGTCCCGGTAATTCTTTCGAAAATACATCGGGAAATTCTTTTGCGACGGGAACATCATTGATGTTCTTTTCTTCTGGTTTGACTTCTTCGATGTGTGCTAGAATGGCATAGCAACCTTTTCTTATTAGCTTTTGTGCCTTCAAATTACTAATAAGATTTAACTTCGCGTTGTTCTTCTCTTTGTACACCATTAAGGGTTTTCTCTTTTCGCGCATAATGCGAATCGCATTTTTGTAACAAACGATCTCTGCTTTCACCTCTTTCAACCAGGCCATGCCAATTATCACATAAAAACTCCCTAACTCTACTGGTATCAAATCAATCTTAAACGTTTCACTAACCAGTTTAATTTCTCGATTCCGACATATTTTATCTGCTGTAATTAATTTACCATTTGCTAATTCGAGTAAAAATTTATTATCCAAAGGCGTCAATAGACAACTTAATTTAGCACAAAAATATCTACTCATATAGCTTCTATCCGCACCCGAATCAAATAAAACATAAGCAGATTTATTGTTAATAAGAAAAGTACCCGTAATAAGCTCTGGGTCTTCCTGCGCTTCTGCCGCATTAATATTGAAAACTCTTCCGCGGCCTTGTCCATTAGTATTCTCCTGATTCGGGCAATTTCTAATAATGTGGCCCGGTTTTCCACATCGATGACAAACTACAGCGGCATTATTTGTTCCGACATTATTTGTTCCTTTAATTCTGTTATTCATCAGTCCGTAGACCTCACACTTCGTCGCACCATGACCATTTCTATTACACTTGGTACAAAATGTCGTGCAGAACACATTCGGATGGTACTCTTCACACCTTTGACATGGCTGTTTCTGTTTCTTGTTGTTATAGGAATTGTTGTTATTGCGGTTGTTATTGTTGTTGGAACGATTATTGTAGTTGTTGTTGTTGGGATGTTTGTTGTGGTTGTTATGGTGGTTATTGTAGTTGTTGTTGGAATTGCGATTGCTATTATTGCGATTGATGTTGCGGTTGTAGGGATAGTTGTTGCGATTGATGTTGTGATTGTTGTTGTTGAATTGGTGACTCTTGTCACTGTTTTCCTCCTACTTTCTCTTGACTTGTTTCTTGTTGGCCTCTTCGGCCGCCTGCTCTTTAATTCTTCCCTCAATCTGGTTTATGAGTTTGTGAGCCATTCGACTTGCCTTTTGTATGGAGGCGGGCTCGTGTGAACTCACATCTTCTTGAATCCTTTCTAGTAACCCTTTTACAAATGCGTCGATCTTCTCCTCTTCATCTTCGAACACTCTTGGACACAATAGGCACAACTCTGTGAATCGTCGTTCGTACGTGGTAATGTCGAATCCTTGCGCTCGTAATCCTCTAAGCTCTACCTTGAGCTTATTGACTTCGTTTCTGGGATGGTACTGTTCAGTCATCAGGTGTTTGAATGCTGACCACGGTAATGTGTATGTAGCATCTTGTCCCACCTGCTCGAGATAAGTGTTCCACCATGTTGACGCAGTACCCATGAAGGTATGCGTAGCGTACTTTACCTTGTCTTCTTCAGTACATTTACTTATGGCAAACACCGATTCGACCTTCTCGGTCCACCATTTTAATCCGATTGGTCCTTCGATTCCATCGAATTCCAGAGGTTTGCAGGCAGTGAATTCCTTGTAGGAGCATCCTACACGATTTCTCGTGGAATTTGTTCCATTGCTGGATTCAGAGTTATTGTTATTTTGCATCGCAGCTTGTACTGCGGCTATATTTGCAGCAAGGAATGCACGGAAATCTTCCTCGCTCATATTCAAGTTCTGCCTAGTAGTCGGTGTCATTTCCTTCAAAAACAGCCAAAAGAATTAAGTTAATCATATAGAATATTAAGAGTAGTATTTTGTAGCATAATATGAACTTATTATAAAAGCTTTTTCTCCATATTAGCATTTTATAATTGTGATTAGGGTATTAACTACCCGTTAAAGTTCATACTTAATAGCTAGTACAAAAATTACTACTACTATCAACATAATATTCTATCATGAAAAACTTTAATTCATTAACATTTCACGCTTAAATTTTAAATACAATATCATACAATCATACAATACCGTTATTTTACATACAGCATGAAATAAGGCACACGATGACCATAATACCAGGCAGCTGTTAGGACAATTCTAGTGAAACTCAAACTGTTCAGTGAAGGTGATAAAGACACGTAATTCATAAGACCAGAAACATGTCATGCATTCGGGTTTTACTAGTACTATTTCTCATCCTTGATCAAGTGGGGAATAACCGTTGTGACCGTTGGCAAGGCAGCACGTTGTAACGTTGTCAAAAGGACGGGGGTTACGAAATATCCAACAGCCCCGTAACAAGTTAAAAACCTTATTTTTCACCCCAACTATTGAATCCGTCACTTGTGGGAATGTTTTATTAAGGAGTTGCAATCCGATGTTCTTTTTCTCAATTTGGTGAGAAGCGAATATCACTAACCCGTAAACATAACATGCTTCTTTAAGTTGCATGTTTGAAGCTCTTTCTAAAGAATGAATTCCTATGTTGGGATATGTGGAGTCAAAATAGGCTCTCAACCCGTAGCGGAAAATTGCATTAGGGTTTTCCGCACACAATGCCTTAAAGAAAACATGGCGTAACTTAAGGTCTCCCCAATGCGATATACACCATCTATCGAAGGAAAGCCTTTTATAAACCAAAGCATGCCTAGAACGTCTGTCAAATTTCCTACAAACTAATCTCACCGTAAACAATTGAGCCGATGAATTCTGACCAACTCTAGACAAAATTTCATCAATCATATCCCCTGGTAGGTCTTCTAAAATATTCGGTCGTCTATCCTTAACATTCATTTTGTATTTTTATACTGTAAAAGAGATGAAAAATTAGATCTTGTAAAGGATGATAGAATACAAACATTACAAGCAATTTTTATATACAGCATAAAAGTACAAGCACACTACAGTACACATATTACACAGCATGATTACAACTCTTTATTCCGACTCACTTGTTTCTTCCTCCTCGGACCTGGTTCATTTTGCTAATTTCCTAGGGATACATAGTGCTCCTCTAATACGAGCCTTCATTTTCACAAATGGTTTAGAAAAACCTGGTGGTTTAGATGTTCCCGGATTATAGTTAAAGTTTAAGAAATACGGGTGTTTACCATATATTCCATCGGGATATTTCATGTTAACATAAAGCTCATCGGTTTTGAACTCGGGTTTCGCTATTTTGATAGCTTTTCCCTTATTATTTTCTTTTGCTATATTAAATTGAGTCGGGGTAATTTCTATAATATCATCGGAATCCTCGTCGGGATCCGATTCATCAAAAAATTGGTAATTTTCCCAATATTTTGTTTCCTCGGCGGAAACACCATTGACCATTTTTAATTTTGGTCCATTGGTTGAGGATTTTCTTTTATTTATCTGTTTTTTTGTGGTTCCTAATATTTCCTCCTCTGAAACCTCTTCTTCCGGTTCCTCTTCTTCCGGTTCCTCTTCTTCTTCCGGAATTTGTGAATCTTCCCAAAATAGATTCGACTCTTCATTATTATTGGGTGAGTCGATGGGATTTGTATTAGAGGTAGACATCTATCACACAATAGCAAGCACTTTAATAGATTAATATATCACAAAATATTTACATGTAAAAATATATAGTTTCCAACAAACGTGTTAAGCAATCGTTTTTAAAGAAAAACACGGTCGAAGTCCAGACTCACTTGGCCACGGGTCAATTCACAAACCTATAACAAATATATACATATATATCAACATATGATCGAAATATATTCAAAACATTTTTATTACGTTTTGACGTTTTAAATTTCTTAAGTTAATAGTCCAACGTTAGTAGTCCACAATTAGTTGTCCACAGTTAGTAATACATAAATAAATCAATATATATTATCTCGAATCAATCCAGGACCCAGTGTATACAAGTCTCAGACTCGATCACAACTCAAAGTATATATATTATTTTAGAATCAACTTCAACCCTGTATAGCTAACTCGAGCATTACCGAATATAGAGTGTCTATGGTTTTTCCAAATAATATATATAGATGACGTCGATATGATATGTCAAAACATTGTATACGTGTCTATGGTCTATCAAGATTACATAATACTTGTTAGAATACATGTATAATACAATATAAGTTAGTTAAGTTATGGTTAGTATAGATTTGTTACAAAGTTTCACGTAGCTAAAACAAGCAAAAATATCCAATTTTGTTTTACCCATAACTTCTTCGTTTTAAATCCGTTTTGAGTGAATCAAGTTGCTATGGTTTCATAATGAACTGAAATTTATGAAACTAATTAGCAAAAGTATAAGTTTATAGTCGAAAATACAGGTTACAAGTCATTTTTGTAAGAGGTAGTCATTTCCGTCGAAAGAACGACATCTTGATGACCATTTTGAAAAACATACTTTCACTTTGAGTTTAACCATGATTTTTGGATATAGTTTCATGTTCATAAGAAATATCATTTTCCCAGAAGAACAACTTTTAATTCAAAGGTTATCATAGTTTTTAATTATCCAACCCAAAACAGCCCCCGGTTTAACTACGACGACGTATGACCGGTTTTACGGTGTTCTTCGTGTTTCCAGGTTTTAAATCATTAAGTTAGCATATCATATAGATATATAACATGTGCTTAGTTGATTTTAAAAAGTTAGTTTAGAAGGATTTACTTTGTTTGCGAACAAGTTTAGAATTAACTAAACTATGTTCTAGTGATTACAAGTTTAAATCTTCGAATAAGATGGTTAAATATATATATATATATATATATATATATATATATATATATATATATATATATATATATATATATATAGCTAAAACGTTCGAATTTTTCAATTTGATTATATATATATATATATATATATATATATATATATATATATATCAAAAATTGAAAGATAGTGGTGGGAGAATGAATGTAGTTCATCATTCTGACCAAGTTAAGTACATCGATATGTTTGTAAATCCTCAACTAACCGACCAAGGTTAATTATGGTCAATGGTGTTTCCGCCAAGGAAGCAAAATATTGTTGACGTTTTAAGCATGTTTATTCTCAGGTGATTATTAAGAGCTTCCGCTATTGCATACTAAAATAAGGACAAGATTTGGACGGAGGGAGTATATATATGTATGTATGTATGTATATATATATACATATATATATATATATATATATATATATATATATATATATATATATATATATATATATATATACCCTAGCTTTTTTCGTTAAGTTTTGTCAACTATCCGTTAAGTATCTAATGGTGATTACTTTCGATTCGTGTATATATATATATATATATATATATATATATATATACATTTCAACAACAATTACAATATCAAAACATGAATACATATTATTCACCTTAGCAATTTCATATATATATATATATATATATATATATATATATATATATATATATATATATATATATATATATATATAACCTCAATCAGTACGATATCGTTTTCCTCTTCTAAAAGGCGAATTTTGACGTTTTTTGAGATGTTATCAATTGATTTCGTTGCGAGGATTTGACCTCTATATGAGACGTTTTTTTTCAAAGACTGCATTCATTTTTAAAACAAACCATAACCTTTATTTCATAAATAAAGGTTTAAAAAGCTTTACGTAGAGAAGACGGAGATATCATCCAATATTCAACCCTCAATTCATATCGAGAATCATTTCATAACTTTCTGTATATATATATATATATATATATATATATATATATATATAACTCCGCGACTCGCGGAGTTTGAAGGCAAAAAATGCCGCGAGTCGCGGTGTTTGAAACTGCAAACTCCGCGAGTCGCGGAGTCCCGCGACTCGCGGTGTTTGGACCCTTCAAACTCCGCGAGTCGCGGGATAGTGATTCTCATGTAGTTCGGATTCACTAGGGCGCGTGTAGTGGTGGCATGGCTTTATATATATATATATATATATATGAATCAAATTATGTTATGAACATCATTACTACCTCAAGTATAGTAGGTAAACCTACTGGAAGTGACAAGAAATGATCTAGCTTCAAAAGATCTTGGATGACTTGGAAGTTCTTGAAGTAGAATCATGACACGAAAACAATTTCAAGTAAGATTACTACTTGAATTAAGATAGTTATAGTTATAGAAATTGAATCAAAATTTGAATATGAGTATTACCTTGAATTAGGATGATAACCTACTGTAAATAACAAAGATTTAGTGAGGTTGGATGATCACTTGAAATGGATTTGCAAGATTGTAAGTAAGTTAGCAAACTTGGAAGTGTTCTTGATGTGTTCTTGAGTTATTATTTTGTAAGTTGGTTTATGTATGGATTTAAGAGCTAGATTGAGCAAGATTTTAATGAAGATGATGAAGAACACTTAGAACACCAAGAGAGAACTTGAGAGATATGAGTTTGATTCAAGAAAATTGAAAAATGAAAGTGTTTGAGAGTGTGTAAGTTCACGTGAATGTTGGTGTATCATATAGGCTCCATTAGTTTGTAATTTAGTGAGATATTTCATG
The DNA here is from genome assembly GCF_046630445.1 of Rutidosis leptorrhynchoides. Taxonomy (NCBI): domain Eukaryota; kingdom Viridiplantae; phylum Streptophyta; class Magnoliopsida; order Asterales; family Asteraceae; genus Rutidosis; species Rutidosis leptorrhynchoides. The sequence continues at coordinate 282,928,311 of NC_092340.1, read as the reverse complement.
CTAGTTGCCAAATTATGGTTTCCACATGTTTGATGACTCACTAAGGGCTGCTAAGAGATGATCATTGAAGTGTATATACCAATAGTATATACATCTAGGAGCTGTGTATTGTACGAGTATGAATACGAGTGCATACGAGTAGAATTGTTGATGAAAAAGAATGAGAATGTAATTGTAAGCATTTTTGGTAAGTAGAAGTACTTTGATATGTGTCATGAAGTCTTTTCAAAAGTGTAACAATACATCTTAATACACTACATGTATATACATTTTAACTAAGTCGTTAAGTCATCGTTAGTCGTTACATGTAAGTGTTGTTTTGAAACCTTTAAGTTAACGATTTCGTTAAATGTAATTAATCCCATTATTATTATATCTAAAGAGATGTTAAATTATTACATTATAATGGTAACATGATGTACTAATATATCTTAATATGATATATAAATATTAAGACGTTATTACAACGATAATCGTTACGTATAGATATCGTTTTGAATTTCTTAAGTTAGTAGTCTTGTTTTATGTATAAGGTTCATTGTTAATATATATATATATATATATATATATATATATATAATATCATGTCATATACAAGTTATAACGTTCGTGAATCATCGGAGAAACTGGGTGGTCAAATGTTAACATAAAATCCGTTTCAATTAATCAAGTCTTAACAAGTTTGACTGCTTAACATGTTGGAAACATTTATTCATGTAAATATTAATCTCATATAATATATAATCAAGGAAAAGTTCGGGTCACTACAAAATTTGTGTTTCAAGTGTGATTATTTGGTGATACCGAAATTTCTTCATTGAAGGAATGACCCGGCTGTGGAGATGGAGGAAGTTGGTTCTTAATTGGTTCTTGATTCCGAGAGCATTCACGATTTTCCGGTTGAGTGGTGCGTTTACGAGTCGTTGAAGTACGGAGTATTACCGCGGCATAGATCCTTCTCGAATTGGATTAATGCAAGGCTTGGTTCATGGCGTAGTGGAATTAGTAGATCGTATTGGGTAATATAGTTATAGGTGTAGCTTGTACGAGTTGTAGCCGAGAGAACTTGAAGGGATATATGGTGTTTTATGTATTTCCTAAGTGGGAATTTTGGACGTTGAGTATATGAGATATCGCTTGTTGCAGTAGTGAACGCTAGTGGTTATTAGCATGTGGTGAGATCTTCGGATTATCTGGAGATATTATGAGTGTCGGGCTTGGTTGTGTTTCGTAGGATTGTGAGGCGTGGTTCCTAGTTGTAAGTAAGAGTGCTAGCGTTGGAGCACGTGTATTTTGGTATGAGGCGTGGATCACGGGGACGTGATCCAGTTTAAGTAGGTGACTTGTAAAGACCCAAAATTTGGTATTTGGAATGTCGAGAGTTTGATGTGTAAAAGTTTGGTGTATGTTGCGAGGTTATGCGCGCGTTCACCATTTGGGCCATAACTTCCTCATACGAACTCAGATTGAGGTGAATCAAAAGCCCATACGACCGTAATTCAAGCCCGTACATTTTAAATTTCAAGTTGTGAGCTAGAAGGCCCCAGGAGCGCCGCTTTTGGGGCTAGGAGTGATGTTTTTGGCGCTGATCAGGTGTTGTTTGAATTTTTGGACTTTTAATGAAGGGCACTTTGGTCTTTTTAGATATGGACGGATATAAGGCTTAGGATCAGATCTAAACCTCATTCTTATCCTCATTTTCATCCTCCAACTTCATTTTAGAGAGAGGAAGCAAACCCTAGAGAGAGGAAGCTTCCATTGATGAAGGAGATGATGATTCTTGCTCAAGATAGAGGTGGAACTTGATGCATCTTAGTGATCCTAGCTACTAGCTTCATTTTGGTGCAAAGGTAAACCCTAGATCCAAATTTCCTTGTTTGAATCTTGTTTTGGGTTAGGGTTTATGTTGATGATGAGTTATAAAACCCCTTTCTCATGAAATTTGGGGGTTTTGGGACAAGCTTGTGATTAAGAACCCTAATATTGTGGGTTTAGGGTTTAGTGAAGAATTTAGGTATATTTGTCTTTGATTTAAGTGATAGTCACTAGATTGTAAGTGTATTGGTGATTTTGATGTTCTTAAGAACATGTTTGATAGTCAAAATGGGTGTTGACTTTAAGTTGGTGTCAAACTAAGTTTTGAGTTAAGATTTGGTAAATCAAGTGTGTAAATACTTAGATTAGGTGTAAATTGGTGTTCTGGAAATATAATCACTAGCCGTTAGTGATTATGGGCATTTTTGGTGACTTATGTCAAAATGGGTAAAGTGAATTGGGTCAAATTTGATGATGACACTAGTTTTGGTCAAATGGAGGTTTAAACACTTTTGTTAAGTGTTCAATGACGTTTTTGGATGTAATTACTCATGAGATGTGATTTTGAGTCAAAGTGATGCTTTAACATAAGTCAAAGGTGGTCAAAAGCAATATGGGTCAATATTGCACGTGTTATGGTTTTGGTGTACATGATGTTTTAAATGATCACTACCTTAGTAGTAATCTAGTGTCGGGACCTAGGTTGGTCAATTTGGTGTCAAGTATAATTTGGGTTAAATTGCACTTTGTAGTGTGGGTTTAGATTACCACCTGAAGTAGTAATTGGATTGTGTCCATTAGGCGTTAAATGGACGGGCTTTGAAGAGCAAGGTGTGATCCCTCGGCTAAGGGATGTTTGTGTCGGGTTCTCTTTTAGAGAATGTATATTTATGTGTATATTGTGCCTATGTGCGATATAGGTAACTATTTGCACGGATATGAGGACGGAGATCTTAATATACGACTTGTGCGGTCATTCCAAGGTGAGTGGAATAATTATATGTGTATGTATATGATGTATATATTTGTGTAGTGTGAGATGTGAAGTGTCAAAATGTTAAGACACCACGTTTCACGTGACGAGTGAAGTGTCAAAGTGTTAAGACACCACTTCAGAATGTACGACGAGTGAAGCGTCGAAGTGTTAAGACACCACTCTAGGAAGTTTGACGGGTGGAGTATCGAGGTGTTAAGATGACACCTGGGGGTGAAGTATAGAGGTGTTAATATGCTACCCATGGGTTAGTGATACGCGGTGTTAAGTACACTAATAGATGTTGTGAACTCCGATGGTCTTTCACGAGCACCATTCCTTGTACGATTGGTTAACCATGGTTTGTGTGAGTTTAGTATTAGAATATTAAATTGTGAACTATATGCTTTTGGCAATGCTAGCTTGTTGTGAATTGCGGATATTTAGTATGCATTGTGATTACATGATTGTTGAGTTGCTAGCTCGTATGCGGTATTTATGTAAGTGTTTGCAAGTAAGTAGATTATATATGTATATGTATAATTATTGCATTCACTAAGCTTTATGCTTACCCATCTCGTTGTTTACCTTTTACAGGTATTGTGATTGTGAAGCTAGCTAGTTGTTAGACTAGATGCGTAGGAGCGCTAGGGCTCGATGGGGTAGCTTTTGGATATTTGGACGCGGATTGGGGATTTGGTAGTCCTCGGGATTATGCTTTTGGTATCGGGTTGGGTAATTGAGTATTAATTCACGTGTTGTGTAATTGGGTCGAAATTGTCACCTTAATTGTAATGGGTCGTTTTGTTGCCACTAATGGTTGGTCATGATTATGTAAGACTAAAATGTGTAAACAGTGGTATTTTGGGTCATAATGAACTTTTGTTTGGCTTCTTGGAGTGTAAACTTATGTTTGGGTATTTGGGTTGGGATGGCACTTAGTCAAATTTCGAATCTGCAACATTCAGGTGCAGGAGCGCCACTTTTAGGGGCAAAAGCACCTCTCCTGGTTAACATCTGGTAGTCTTTTTGATCAGTAGTCAGAAGCGCCGCTTTTGGCAACAAAAGCGCCGCTCCTTAGTCATAAAAGCGCCTCACCTGAGGTGCGGTGCGCCGCTCCTGCTTTTTTAAAAAAAAAATGTCAGTTTTTCTTTATCAGGTTGTGGTCATTTCAAGTGGTATTAGAGCATAATATAAGGGAATTAGGTGACCTTGGAATAGGTACCTAGTCTTAGATTTATTGACGGTTGGGCGTTATTTACGGGACTTGTAGGAATACTGGTCGGATTGAGATTTGTTAGTGCCTTAGAGTAGGTGACTAACTAGGAATTGTGTTTGTCCAAAGTGCATTATGTGGGGCCTTATTTTATGTGTAAATTAGTGCCTTAGATAGTTAATGTCTAATGTAAGTAGGTGAACTTGAACGTTGTTTTAGTGATAGTCACCTAGGTTGATTTGTTGCTGCGGTGTATGTGTGTGTATTTATTATTATACTGTATATAGGTGCGATGTCCTAGAGACGAATCTATTGGAGAGATTCGGATGTTTGGCGAATTTGAGTGATCGAGGTTCAACGTAAGGACTTTGGTCATTCGGGTACTAGGAGTTATTCGCGTGTTATTTTGTGTGAATATATATTGCCCTCGTCATATCCCACCATTCTAAGGCTTGGCACACAATCTATGCAACTCATGGGGTCCTAACAATCGTTCAATTCGTTAACCTAAACGTTAGAGGTAAGGCTACCATTCAGATCAACCAACACAACCTCAAGTAACCCATGAATATGTTTAACAGACCTTGATTCTATAAAAATAAAAAGGGAACCTACATTCAAAAACGTATAATAGAAACTTGCAACATAGATCACTTCTTCGAAGTTGTAGGACCATAGATATACATGAACACGATGAATGTAAACGAATAACCACAACTATTCAAGGAAAGCTAGAGAGAAAATGCAAGATTCATTCCACGGCTTCCTTGAATCACTGAACTACATTGGCTATTGTTAGCTAATCTAGGGAACCTTGGATCCTTTATATAGCCCTCATCTAAAGGATCTCCCATAAGGCTTGGGAAACTCGTTTTTAATCCTTTCCAGGATTCTAACAATCTTCCCCAGGAGTGAGACAAGTTTCCAAAAAATAACTCCCTCGAAAAACATACATAATTTCATGTAAAAGAATTAACTATGGCTAACTAACTCCCCCTGAATGATGAACGGTCGTTGATGAAGATCTTGAATCTTCAAATCTTGAATCAATGATGAAATCTTATCTCTAATTCTATCTCAGTCAATCATTATGCTTCAACCTCCCCCCGATCCTTGAATTGTCACACTAACAATCTTTCTTCGACTTTGTTTGAGACTTGATCTACTTCTTGATATCATTGTTCTTTCAACGGTCTTTGAGTGTGCACATCGGAATGCGCATTGAAGAACACATCACAATATAACTATGTCACCGTCAATTTCATGATTTAGATGATTTCAGGCCTCGATTTCTACATGAAATATTTTTGAATCATCATCATATCACTCAACATCCATCAAATGAACCGGAATCACAACTGAGATCTTGAATTTGAACAAGAGCACTTCGTTTGACTTTTTCTTCAAAACTTTGACTCTAAAATTCGGATTCGAAGATGAATTGCAAGAGATCTGCAATTTTACTTTTCTTCAACTCATAACAGATTGATCTGGAGAGCTAATCCGTTTGACTTTTCGAACAACGAATAACTCAATTAAAATCTCTTCGAATCTGTTGATGTATTTCAGACCTGTTGATTCACGAGAGTTAAGATTTGATTATATATCATAAATCTGTATTCAATTTGTTGTTATCATCATCATTTGTAGAAGTTTGATTTTGAGCTCCATGAAGAACATGAATACGGGTACTGTAGCTATTTGTTGGGATGAATATGATTATGAATTGTGATTTTCTGAAATGATATAATGATCAGATACGAATAGTGATAGTAAAATGATATGTGTTTTGTGATTTGAAATGAATTTGATAGTTTTTGAGATGTCCGAATGTGAGATTCTCATGGATGAATTCGATTTGGATAGATGAACATTCTTCAATATTCATACAAATCATCTTCGTTTCGTTGAAGATCCCGCTTTGATACCACATGTAGGACCGTAGATCTACATGCACACGGGAATGTGAACGAATAACCACGAATATTCAAGGAAAGCTAGAGAGAAAATGAAAGTTTCATTCCATGGCTTCCTTGAATCATTGAAGTACATTGGCTATTGTTACCTAATCTAGGGAGCCTTGGATCCTTTATATAGCCCTCATCTAAAGGATCCTCCATACGGCTTGGGAAACCCGTTTTACTCCTTTCCGGGGTTCTAACAGAAGTGATTAGCAAGCAATACACGAAGCATTTTTTTCCGACATGAAAGTAATCGGAAGACCTCGAGTTTCCAGGCATACGTACCCGAAAAAATCTCTAGCTTTGCCAACCAAGGGGGCAATAACCACAAAATCCAACTCCTTCGAAGCCCAAGAAGTTTATCTACAAAACTCTTATCTAAATGCTGGACGATACAACCACACATGCCGAATTTGCATACTGACGAAATCAAAATATTATGCTTAAACAAAATATTCCTCAATTTCGAAACCTCTAATGGCAATTTATCGACAACTACAACACAACGATCAATGCCCTGAACACCAACGTGATTAGGTTATAAATTGAAATAAGTACGTTTATGATTACCTACAACTTGCGTTCAGGAGGTACATGAACCCCGAGGCCACCCCACATATATTGCACGACCGAAGAAACATGACCCGTCAGCAGCTCGAGTACATTCTGATTTGGCATAAGTCACAAAAGCATAACGCCTTGCACTCCAAAACTTCACTTCAGTTAATTCACCTTCGTCCCCAAACACGCCACTGGGCATTTCTCTAGAACACTTTTCAATCCTGCCGACAAACACCGTGCAACCAAAACAAGTTAACAACCTGAATCTACCGGAACAGACCACTGTCAGATCACCTTGACTGGAGATACCATTGTTGTTATCCTCGGAATAGAAACCTGTTGAAAAATTATGTTGAAAAGTGTGTTTTCACCAATATTTAGACACAATTTAATATATAATAGAGTGATATATATTAATGACTAGTTAGTGAGTTTTGTAGCCTCCAACGAGGGCTTTACAATGAACTAAAGTGTGTCCAATAAGGATTAAAGGTGAATGAAATATCGAGTCTCAAAGTTGCTAGTTTGGTACAAAGTTATCTTGAAGGATAAGTAAAGTGGAAGTTGTCCCACATCGGTTGTGGGAACAAACTTAAGGCCTTACTCTCCACTATAAATAAAGCCTTTAGGCTTTGTTGAAAATACACCAAAAACTAGAGAGCACAAACACAATTAGTTTTTCCCCTCAGCCGCAACAAGGTCTCCCCATTCCGGTTACCTTTTAGGCAAGTGTTCAAGTCCGGCAGTACGCTGCTTCGAGCCGGTGTACCCTGGGAACAGACGTCGAATCTGTTTAAGGGAATTGTATCAAACACAAGCCCGGTTCAACTCTTCTATTCGGTTATATCGTCAAATCGGTTAGATCGTTCTATCTTTTTCCGTTGTTATGATGATTATTTATTATACATATTGTCTATCTGATTATTATGTTTATGATAATATGTATAATTGTTTCAGTTTCGTATACATATTTCCTACAAACTTAAACAGATTCGTGTTCACGAAACTGATATGCTTATAATCGACTTACTTATCTCTTTGATTGATACTGTTTAAATAAATCATATATACTGATATTGGTAATGGTAATGGTTCGTAGCAGAATACATACTTCGATTGTTTAGTGTTACACTTTTGTTTATATTAAAAACTGATCTTATATCTACAAGCTAAATATGGACCCTTAATAAGAAGGTTTATTTGCTTTACGATTTGAGAAAAGGGATTTAATTATTTTATTTGAGTCGGTGATATATATATATATATATATATATATATATATATATATATATATAGGATATGATTTCCGAATCTTATGTTATATGCATATTATTTTATCCGCAGTTAATGCTACTTTGACTTGTAGATAGATTTTTAACAATAATAGATAAATAACTCGTTGGTATGTATAAGTTGTGACCTTTTTAAAAAGGTTCTTGCGGTCAAATTAAACTGATAACATAGATTGCTTAATTGCTTATAAAAATTGCGGCTGTATATAATTGAAACCAACGTGTCACGTGCTGCTAAGGTGTTAATTGACGTGCTAGTATTGTGTTTTAAATGATTATCTATTCGGTCTATAATATTGCTTTTAATATTGAACGGGTAACTAACAATTTAATTGAGTTTATATCTTCAAATATTGCTATGTCGCTTATAATCAAATTATTATTGGTTTATGTACTGAATCGACTTCAGTTTTTCATTAAATTTTTGTGACTTGCATATATTTATGAGCTAAGTGTATTGATGCGTTGAAACAGTACCTTTATTTATGAACGGATTTGAATTGTTTTGTTACACGAATTGATTTATTGTATATGTGGTGTTTTAATGAATTCAGGTTGGTTTCACACATATATAGGCAACTAGTCCTATCCGCGTAATTTAGTTTGTTGGTAAATCCGGTTCGTTCCACAGGGAGAATGGAGTTCAAGAGATCAAAATAACCGATAGTTAATCTAGTAGAAAAGGGAAATAATAATAAAAAGATTTAATTAAAACTTGGAATATAAACTAAAATCATAACAGTACTGTATCTACACTTACGCGTTTCGTGTAGGTATATACGCGATACGCGTATATTTTTAATGATACGCGGTTCGTGTGACATTATACGCTATCCGCGTATGCTTTATACGATGTGACAAACAATTCTGGTATAATCTTAGTATTTTGATGTATATTTTTATATTTTAGAGCTATAAATAATACGTAAATAATAATAATAAATATTTTACAATATATATAAATGGGGGTGTTTACTTAAATGTGTCACCTCTAGATCCATGAATTGTTTTAAGTTTAAGCTCGTATTAAAATATTTAGTATAAAACTTATATTTTCCTTTCGAATAAATAATAAGTTTTAACTAACTAAATTAAATCTAATTTTCATTGGATTATATTTAGATAGTTACTAGTCCTTAAGTATTTAAATTGAGACCCAACCCAGTTTTGACCTTCGCCAAAACCCAAATCATAACGGTTTCCCTTTTTACAATTTCACTATTATATGACAAGTGATATTACCCAAACCACCGAACCTTACTTTTAATTTAGTGTTAGTAAATTAGTCATAAGTTCGTCTAGATCACTTTTAATGTTGAAGCTTAATTTATATAAATAAAAATAACTTTCGTTATTTTAATCTAACAAATTAAGTGACAGGGGTTAAATATCCAAATACATAATAATGGTTCTTTTAATTAGGCTCAATGTTAAAAATACTAAAGTTACATTTTAATTTTTACAAATGATAACAATCCATTTCACTAGGGGCTCTACATCTAAGCAAACACTATGGGAATTTACTAACTAATCATAATAATGGTACGAGAGTAAAAATAATAATACATAAACATAAACATAAACATAAACATAATAATAAGTAACAATGACAATAATAAAAATAAAAGTAACAAACTTACAAAAGGTCTTCAATTTAATGATTACAAATGGTAGAAAATGGAAATGAAAGCACCCTTGCACTCGCACAATAATACCCGTACAATATTGAAACTATCCTAATTGAGTTTGAAAGTAAATACAATACGGATATAAATTAAATCATTGATACATAGTAAATTTGGAGATAAAATTGGACAGTATGTTGAGTTTGGTTGTTGAGTAATATTCTATACCTACACTACTCCTACTGTCCTCCTAGCTCTCCCTATATTAACTTCTGCTACTGATTAAATAGCATCTCCCTTGATCTGAATCTTCATTTTTAATTAAAAAGTGGATCTAAGGAGTTGTAATCCAGGAAAAAGTAGGAAAAGAAATATTAGTTTAGGTAAAAAGTAGCCGTCCCATGTGTTGTTGGAATCTAAATCTGAATCTCGTCCAAAACGTACGCGTTTCGCGTAGATGTGTACGCGTTTCGCGTAAGGTATATTCATGAAAGTTGTAGATTTTTGAGTTACGGACGTCTGGACACCCGATTCGCCTTTTTTCGAGTCCGTATGATTTAGTTATATTTTTTTCGTGCAGGCTCGCTGATTTAGTGATTTCGATCATTTTAACTTGTAGTCTTGAGGCGCGATGTTGTACTCTTTTGTTGCTCATTAGAAATCTTCATTTTATCTTCATTTTGATCTTTATATCATTGAAAATCCATAATAACAGTTCATTCGACGCTTTTTGACATTTTAACCAATTACAAACCTGAAAACTACTCGAATACACATAAAATCATAACATTTGGGACTGATATTGCGACTAAGAATATGCATTATTTTAGCAATATCAAATTACCCCACACTTGAACGTTGCTTGTCCTCAAGCAATAACAATTTTTAATAGACTCAGGATACTACATAATTTTCCATATCAATCATTCATCACACACACGTCACACGAAACGAAAACACACGCTTTATGAAATGAAATGAAAACATCACACAATTTTTATTGAATCACACGCACACGCACACGAAATGAAATTCTGACAACAGAAACAAACATGAAACTCGTGATTAAGGTCTAAAAAAATTTGGATCCTTAGGGAAAAGTGGACCTTGTGAAAACGTTTTATGATTTTATAAAATGTCATGCTAGTTTTTTTTACACTAGACACGTTTTCCGGTTTTAACCTCAAATTCCGGTAGAGGGTAACTGAAAACCGTAGTCTCAGTCGGCGATTAGCAAGCTATCCGCCCCCATAATTGAAGTATCATAGAACTTGAAACCGAATGTCCTAAAAAAATGGTTTTACACAATATAATTCATAAAATAGCATAAGTTTTAGAATAAAATTATATCGTGTCCAAATATCATCGGTGAACCATGAGTTTGTACACCTCAATTTGTTATGGCATATGTATGTTGACCGCGGTCAAACATAGATGCGGTTGATCTTTACGGAGATCATCCATCTGGGGATTAGATTCATTAGTCTTAAAAGCTAATTTGCATTGTACCCCCCATTGTACGAGACAGATCCATCTCATGGTTAGGATAAGTCTGACCACCAAAAACCCTGTTTGATGCTGAGGTTAGGTGGATTTCCAGAAGATTTTAGGGATGACTTTTCAAGATTTTTCACCAACCTACAGCTGTTCTGGACTACCTCTTCTAACATAAGTTAGCAAGTGTGTCAGTTTGACTTCCTTCGCAGTAATTGGTATACTCAGGTTTATACATTCCAAATCAATGATATCTGCAATAAACTTCATGGAAACTTGTGATAAATGGTTCTAAACATATGGGTTCATAATTTTTTTTTTATATACTTGGTTTTCCTTTATATTGTTTTAATCAAATAAACTTATGTATTTTTAATGTATGGAGACAATAATTTTGGTTTTTGACACCTAGTCTTTAATTGCTCGTAATTACCTTAAAAATTGACTAGATATATTTGTTTAAAAATTTTCAAAATTTTTCTTAAAAACACCAAGTTATAAGTTCTTGGGAATTTTCCCACCCCACACTTAAGATTATGTAATGCCCTCATTACATAAAATTAGATAAAATATATAAATTTGAGAGGACAAAAAGTGTAAAGGTAGTTAGAACTTCCTTGGTTAAAAATTGGAGATTGTAAAATGCTTATCGTATGAATATATCCAATCCCTTTATCACAATATAAATGTAGTGTTTCGTTATGTCGAATGCATCATCATCATAAGTACCTGTCAACAAACATTTTAATCACACACAAGATGAGGTTGTACATTAATAGTACAAAAATTTTACCCCACACTTAAAAATTTTATATATATATATAAATAAACAAAAATATAATAAAATAAAAACACAATTATTTTATTTTATTTTTTTCAACTTAGTAACTATTAAAATTTTTAAAATATCATTTATAAAATTTATATTTCTCATAACGGAAAGTTCAGTTGTAAAACTTAGTCTTTATCCGTTTATAAATTTTAAAATTCAATTTTTAAAATTTAATGTATAAAAAAAATTAAATATATTTTTTTAGATTTTTAAAAAATCACACAAATTTAATAAGAATTAAATGCACTCAATTTTTTTTTTTAATATTATAAATCACATAATGAATTAAAGGCACACAAAGCATGATTTTTTTTTTCAACAAGTCGTTTTCTCGACTCGACCCCACACTTTATTGCCTAGCGGAGTCAAATTTCTCTATATTTATCGAACGACATGTAAAATCGGTGGAGAAAGTTCCACGAATTAGAAGAGTGAGCCATTCATTTACATCTCGGGTGGTATATAATATATCAGATAAATCCTTTTTCAGTTGACCGAAAAAGAATGACTCAACCCGAGAGTCAACGCACAACTCTTCTCTAAGTGCGGCTTGCAATAAAAATTTTATTCTCCTAGGTGGATCCTGCCCAAATGGATCATTTTTTAAGATATTCCAAATGTTAACCTCTTGAGGATATACGAATTCCACATGAGAAGGTGACTTCTCAAGTGGTTCTAATATATTAAACTTTTCATCCTCAATGTTTTCTAACGACTTCATCAATTCGACCTCCTCATTATCACAATTATACGCGAGTGGATTATTATAAACTGTAAAGATCTCGGGTGTAACACCCTCATTTTCCTCATCATTATACCAAAGCGGATTAGTATAACAGGAAAAGATCTCTGGCGTATGATTAACTGGTTCTACCACTTCGACCTCAGAATCATAATGCTCATCAATTTTATTTCCATTTACCCCACGTTCATTTATGTTTTTCATAGAGATTTCATATTCTTTTAATTCAGGAGGGTTATGTGAATTAATTTTTATAATTTCAATTTGCACCTCGTCCTCCTCATTAATTGTTTGGTCGTTTGAAACCTGTAAAATAAGGTTAGGATAATAAAATGGAGACTCAACTGATGAATCATCCGATTGTCTTTCCGAAAGAATAGTAAACAAACGATCCATTTCTCTTTTTAGATTTTGAATAGATGCTTGATTTTGTTGGCATTGTTGATTTAGTAATTCCCTAGTTTCGGTTTGACTTTCAATAAAACTCATCATAATATTTTGAAATTTATACGAGAAATTTTCTTCATTTTGAGTTTGTTGAAAATTTTGTGGTATTTGGTCAGGAGATTGGTATTGTTGCTAATTTTGTGAAGAGTCGTAATAAGGTTGGTTTAGATAATAAAAATCTGGATTCGAGTTATTCTCTTGATATTCATTCCATATATAGTTCATGGGTTCATAACTCTCCATTTGATCCATGGAAATATGATAATCACATTCCCAAGTTAAATGGTAACCTCCACAATTTTCACAAATATATGTAGTTTCAACCCTATTAAACGTAGATGAATCGCACCAATTATCATCAAAACTTGTTTGAGAGTATTGATTAAATTGTTGGGCATTAAAAAGATTTTCCATGGTCATATTCTCAAAATCATCCATATTACAGTATGACTGGTACCTAGTTGAAATTTAAAAAGAACAAAGAGAAAAATAAAACAGAACTTTCGTAGGAAAATAAATCCCGACGAAAGGATCAAATAACTAAAAGTAATTAAATTCCTGAATGAACAATTTCTCCCCGGCAGCGGCGCCAAAAAGTTGATGCGTTGAAACAGTACCTTTATTTATGAACGGATTTGAATTGTTTTGTTACACGAATTGATTTATTGTATATGTGGTGTTTTAATGAATTCAGGTTGGTTTCACACATATATAGGCAACTAGTCCTATCCGCGTAATTTAGTTTGTTGGTAAATCCGGTTCGTTCCACAGGGAGAATGGAGTTCAAGAGATTAAATTACCGATAGTTAATCTAGTAGAAAAGGGAAATAATAATAAAAAGATTTAAGTAAAACTTGGAATATAAACTAAAATCATAACAGTACTGTATCTACACTTACGCGTTTCGTGTAGGTATATACGCGATACGCGTATATTTTTAATGATACGCGGTTCGTGTGACATTATACGCGATCCGCGTATGCTTTATACGATGTGACAAACAATTCTGGTATAATCTTAGTATTTTGATGTATATTTTTATATTTTAGAGCTATAAATAATACGTAAATAATAATAATAAATATTTTACAATATATATAAATGGGGTGTTTACTTAAATGTGTCCCCTCTAGATCCATGGATTGTTTTAAGTTTAAGCTCGTATTAAAATATTTAGTATAAAACTTATATTTTCCTTTCGAATAAATAATAAGTTTTGACTAACTAAATTAAATCTAATTTTCATTGGATTATATTTAGATAGTTACTAGTCCTTAAGTATTTAAATTGAGACCCAACCCAGTTTTGACCTTCGCCAAAACCCAAATCATAACGGTTTCCCTTTTTACAATTTCACTATTATATGACTAGTGATATTACCCAAACCACCGAACCTTACTTTTAATTTAGTGTTAGTAAATTAGTCATAAGTTCGTCTAGATCACTTTTAATGTTGAAGCTTAATTTATATAAATAAAAATAACTTTCGCTATTTTAATCTAACAAATTAAGTGACAGGGGTTAAATATCCAAATACATAATAATGGTTCTTTTAATTAGGCTCAATGTTAAAAATACTAAAGTTACATTTTAATTTTTACAAATGATAACAATCCATTTCACTAGGGGCTCTACATCTAAGCAAACACTATGAGAATTTACTAACTAATCATAATAATGGTACGAGAGTAAAAATAATAATACATAAACATAAACATAAACATAATAATAAGTAACAATGACAATAATAAAAATAAAAGTAACAAACTTACAAAAGGTCTTCAATTTAATGATTACAAATGGTAGAAAATGGAAATGAAAGCACCCTTGCACTCGCACAATAATACCCGTACAATATTGAAACTATCCTAATTGAGTTTGAAAGTAAATACAATACGGATATAAATTAAATCATTGATACAGAGTAAATTTGGAGATAAAATTGGACAGTATGTTGAGTTTGGTTGTTGAGTAATATTCTATACCTACACTACTCCTACTGTCCTCCTAGCTCTCCCTATATTAACTTCTGCTACTGATTAAATAGCATCTCCCTTGATCTGAATCTTCATTTTTAATTAAAAAGTGGATCTAAGGAGTTGTAATCCAGGCAAAAGTAGGAAAAGAAATATTAGTTTAGGTAAAAAGTAGCCGTCCCATGTGCTGTTGGAATCTAAATCTGAATCTCGTCCAAAACGTACGCGTTTCGCGTAGATGTGTACGCGTTTCGCGTAAGGTATATTCATGAAAGTTGTAGATTTTTGAGTTACGGACGTCTGGACACCCGATTCGCCTTTTTTTGAGTCCGTATGATTTAGTTATATTTTTTTCGTGCAGGCTCGCTGATTTCGTGATTTCGATCATTTTAACTTGTAGTCTTGAGGCGCGATGTTGTACTCTTTTGTTGCTCATTATAAATCTTCATTTTATCTTCATTTTGATCTTTATATCATTGAAAATCCATAATAACAGTTCATTCGACGCTTTGGACATTTTAACCAATTACAAACCTGAAAACTACTCGAATACACATAAAATCATAACATTTGGGACTGATATTGCGACTAAGAATATGCATTATTTTAGCAATATCATGTATGCAATTAAGTTTTATCAAAGATATTATAAAGTACAATTTTTAAACATGCTGCTGGACTGGACAGTTTGCCATGCTTAAATATGATCATGTGGTCTTTGATTAAATTTTAAAGTGTTGCTATTGTGTTTTACATAATAAATTGTGGTTGTTGTTTATATAATATGCTATATTGATATGGATTTATCCTCATATAATTTGTAGCGACATGGGTTACTAATCATATAATTTGTAGCGACATGGGTTACTAATCTGCTACTGTTAAATTGGTTAAACGGAATATGTTATGATGTGCGAGATAGTGTTTCTAATTAAAATATGAGGTGTTAACTTTATAACATATTGTAGTGAAACATAAATTATTATACTATTGTGATGTATTATATTCTTGATGATAAGAATAGTAGATTTTGCAATAATATATTCTTATGATTATATATATCGAAATGAGTGGATTTGAATTTGTAACTATACAGATATGAATTACTATATGGTTTTAAACTATTAATATAAGAGTGCATTTTCTATGATATGAGTTTAATACAATCAATAGTATGAATTATTATAGTGTTGTTTCTTAATTTTCTGAATGGAATCTAGCTCCGAGTAATCCATCAATCACCACCTATGGTACCATTATCATTGTTGTGACACTATTATCACTGCCGAATGCGGTTCTTTTTCTCATGCCGAGAAATCTGAAAAGTTCACTGGTGTGGGGTGACCTTTAAACGTTGGCAGTAAAAGATGTTCTTTTAGCTGATCACGTTGAACCTTGCGAGGTTCTTGACTGAACCTTGCGAGGTTCTTGACTGAACCTTGCGAGGTTCATGTCTGAACCTTGCGAGGTTGTTGACTGAACCTTGCGAGGTTCTTGACTGAACCTTGCGAGGTTCTTGACTGAACCTTACGAGGTTCTTAACTGAAACCGCTCCCAAGTTGTCAAAGGGGAACATGATGCTTAAATTGTGAGCGCGGTTCAGGCTTGGAATCATTCGGATTCCTTGTGCATAAACTATGTCTTAAATGACATGTTTGATTCATTTTATAACGTGTATTCGAACAATTTCTGGACCATTTTCGGAATGCTTTCGAACGATTTTCAGAATGTCTCCAAACAGTATTCGAGATTGGTTTTGGACTATCTTGCGACATTATTATGACAGTTTTAAATTGTTTTTGGACTAATTTGAAACCTATTTGGTTTACCCGGTTGGGTTCAAACCTATTCGGTTTACCTGTTTAGGTTGAAACCTGCTTGGTTTACCTATTTGGTTGAAACCTGATTGTTTTAACCTAGTTAAGTTGAAACATGTTTGGTTTAACTCAGTTTGTTCACGGATTATTTTCGGACAACTTTCTGGATTGTTATCAATACCGGTTCAGGACTGCTTGCGGGCTGTTTCAGATCCGTTAGATTAATTAACCTGTTTGGTTAATTAGCTCATTTGGTTAACTCAGTTGGATTGAACCGTGTTCTTTCACCTGGGGTTGAAACCTTGTTTGGTTTGAAACCTTGTTTGGTTTAATTTTTTGGGTTAAAACCTTGTTTGGTTCAACCCATTCTGTACACGGTAAGATGAAACTTTTATTTGGGTTGAAAACCCAAATTAGTTCAGCTCACGTGGTATTTGCTGATTGAAATTTTCCGTTTTGCTAAAACAGTTTATTTTACTTTATATTTCAGAGTGATGATCCTGGAATTTGAACTTTGGATAGGAACTCACATTGAATAATATGTTGTATGTTCCGGAGATTCGAATCTGGTGTTCGGATGATTGTTGAACAAGTTTGACATTTTTTTTTTTTTTAAAAAAAAAATGGGAATGTATGTTCCAAAGGTCTTGTTGACCGAGAGTGAATGTACATTTAAAAGGGTTATGCCCCATAAATGTTAAACTTATGGTAACAAGTACTTCATTACGTGTATCGATGATATCACGGAGTATTGTTATGTTTACCTGTTTAAAGTAAATATGAAGCAATTGAGAAGTTTATTGCTCATAAAACGAAGTTGAGAATCAACTTGAACGGAAAAATCAAGTTTATTCGTAGTGATAGAGGTGAAATGTCCCGTTCTTATTGATTAAAAATGTTCCATATTAATTGATTTCGTTGCGAGGTTTTGACCTCTATATGAGACGTTTTTCAAAGACTGCATTCATTTTAAAACAAACCATAACCTTTATTTCATCAATAAAGGTTTAAAAAGCTTTACGTAGATTATCAAATAATGATAATCTAAAATATCCTGTTTACACACGACCATTACATAATGGTTTACAATACAAATATGTTACAACAAAATAAGTTTCTTGAATGCAGTTTTTACACAATATCATACAAGCATGGACTCCAAATCTCGTCCTTATTTAAGTATGCGACAGCGGAAGCTCTTAGTATTCACCTGAGAATAAACATGCTTTAAACGTCAACAAAAATGTTGGTGAGTTATAGGTTTAACCTATATATATCAAATCGTAACAATAGACCACAAGATTTCATATTTCAATACACATCCCATACATAGAGATAAAAATCATTCATATGGTGAACACCTGGTAACCGACATTAACAAGATGCATATATAAGAATATCCCCATCATTCCGGGACACCCTTCGGATATGATATAAATTTCGAAGTACTAAAGCATCCGGTACTTTGGATGGGGTTTGTTAGGCCCAATAGATCTATCTTTAGGATTCGCGTCAATTAGGGTGTCTGTTCCCTAATTCTTAGATTACCAGACTTAATAAAAAGGGGCATATTCGATTTCGATAATTCAACCATAGAATGTAGTTTCACGTACTTGTGTCTATTTTGTAAATCATTTATAAAACCTGCATGTATTCTCATCCCAAAAATATTAGATTTTAAAAGTGGGACTATAACTCACTTTCACAGATTTTTACTTCGTCGGGAAGTAAGACTTGGCCACTGGTTGATTCACGAACCTATAACAATATATACATATATATCAAAGTATGTTCAAAATATATTTACAACACTTTTAATATATTTTGATGTTTTAAGTTTATTAAGTCAGCTGTCCTCGTTAGTAACCTACAACTAGTTGTCCACAGTTAGATGTACAGAAATAAATCGATAAATATTATCTTGAATCAATCCACGACCCAGTGTATACGTATCTCAGTATTGATCACAACTCAAACTATATATATTTTGTAATCAACCTCAACCCTGTATAGCTAACTCCAACATTCACATATAGAGTGTCTATGGTTGTTCCGAAATATATATAGATGTGTCGACATGATAGGTCGAAACATTGTATACGTGTCTATGGTATCTCAAGATTACATAATATACAATACAAGTTGATTAAGTTATGGTTGGAATAGATTTGTTACCAATTTTCACGTAGCTAAAATGAGAAAAATTATCCAATCTTGTTTTACCCATAACTTCTTCATTTTAAATCCGTTTTGAGTGAATCAAATTGCTATGGTTTCATATTGAACTCTATTTTATGAATCTAAACAGAAAAAGTATAGGTTTATAGTCGAAAAAATAAGTTACAAGTCGTTTTTGTAAAGGTAGTCATTTCAGTCGAAAGAACGACGTCTAGATGACCATTTTAGAAAACATACTTCCACTTTGAGTTTAACCATAATTTTTGGATAAAGTTTCATGTTCATAATAAAAATCATTTTCTCAGAATAACAACTTTTAAATCAAAGTTTATCATAGTTTTTAATTAACTAACCCAAAACAGCCCGCGGTGTTACTACGACGGCGTAAATCCGGTTTTACGGTGTTTTTCGTGTTTCCAGGTTTTAAATCATTAAGTTAGCATATCATATAGATATAGAACATGTATTTAGTTGATTTTAAAAGTCAAGTTAGAAGGATTAACTTTTGTTTGAGAACAAGTTTAGAATTAACTAAACTATGTTCTAGTGATTACAAGTTTAAGCCTTCGAATAAGATAGCTTTATATGTATGAATCGAATGATGTTATGAATATCATTACTACCTTAAGTTCCTTGGATAAACCTACTGGAAAAGAGAAAAATGGATCTAGCGTCAACGGATCCTTGGATGGCTCGAAGTTCTTGAAGCAGAATCATGACACGAAAACAAGTTCAAGTAAGATCATCACTTGAAATAAGATTGTTATAGTTATAGAAATTGTACCAAAGTTTGAATATGATTATTACCTTGTATTAGAATGATAACCTACTGTAATAAACAAAGATTTCTTGAGGTTGGATGATTACCTTACAAGATTGGAAGTGAGCTAGCAAACTTGAAAGTATTCTTGATTTTATGTAACTAGAACTTGTAGAATATATGAAGAACACTTAGAACTTGAAGATAGAACTTGAGAGAGATCAATTAGATGAAGAAAATTGAAGAATGAAAGTGTTTGTAGGTGTTTTTGGTCGTTGGTGTATGGATTAGATATAAAGGATATGTAATTTTGTTTTCATGTAAATAAGTCATGAATGATTACTCATATTTTTGTAATTTTATGAGATATTTCATGCTAGTTGCCAAATGATGGTTCCTATATGTGTTAGGTGACTCACATGGGCTGCTAAGAGCTGATCATTGGAGTGTATATACCAATAGTACATACATCTAAAAGCTATGTATTGTACGAGTACGAATACGGGTGCATACGAGTAGAATTGTTGATGAAACTGAATGAGGATGTAATTGTAAGCATTTTTGTTAAGTAGAAGTATTTTGATAAGTGTATTGAAGTCTTTCAAAAGTGTATAAATACATATTAAAACACTACATGTATATACATTTTAACTGAGTCGTTAAGTCATCGTTAGTCGTTACATGTAAGTGTTGTTTTGAAACCTTTAGGTTAACGACCTTGTTAAATGTTGTTAACCCAATGTTTATAATATCAAATGAGATTTTAAATTA
This sequence comes from Rutidosis leptorrhynchoides, assembly GCF_046630445.1. Classification (NCBI taxonomy): domain Eukaryota; kingdom Viridiplantae; phylum Streptophyta; class Magnoliopsida; order Asterales; family Asteraceae; genus Rutidosis; species Rutidosis leptorrhynchoides. Next base: position 282,907,851 of record NC_092340.1, on the reverse strand, counting down.
TTATATTATCATGATATTATCATGTATGAATATCTCTTAATATGATATATATACATTAAATGTCTTTACAACGATATTCGTTACATATATGTCTCGTTTAAAAATCATTAAGTTAGTAGTCTTGTTTTTACATATGTAGTTCATTGTTAATATACTTAATGATATATTTACTTATCATAGTATCGTGTTAACTATATATATATCCATATATATGTCATCATATAGTTTTTACAAGTTTTAACGTTCGTGAATCACCGGTCAACTTGGGTGGTCAATTGTCTATATGAAACATATTTCAATTAATCAAGTCTTAATAAGTTTAATTGCTTAACATGTTGGAAACATTTAATCATGTAAATATCAATCTCAATTAATATATATAAACATGGAAAAGTTCGGGTCACTACAGTACCTACCCGTTAAATAAATTTCGTCCCGAAATTTTAAGCTGTTGAAGGTGTTGACGAATCTTCTGGAAATAGATGCGGGTATTTCTTCTTCATCTGATCTTCACGCTACCAGGTGAACTCGGGTCCTCTATGAGCATTCCATCGAACCTTAACAATTTTTATCTTGTTTTGCTTAAGTCTTTTAACCTCACGATCCATTATTTCGACGGGTTCTTCGATGAATTGAAGTTTTTCGTTGATTTGGATTTCATCTAACGGAATAGTGAGATCTTCTTTAGCAAAACATTTCTTCAAATTCGAGACGTGGAAAGTGTTATGTACAGCCGCGAGTTGTTGAGGTAACTCAAGTCGGTAAGCTACTGGTCCGACACGATCAATAATCTTGAATGGTCCAATATACCTTGGATTTAATTTCCCTCGTTTACCAAATCGAACAACGCCTTTCCAAGGTGCAACTTTAAGCATGACCATCTCTCCAATTTCAAATTCTATATCTTTTCTTTTAATGTCAGCGTAGCTCTTTTGTCGACTTTGGACGGTTTTCAACCGTTGTTGAATTTGGATGATCTTCTCGGTAGTTTCTTGTATAATCTCCGGACCCGTAATCTGTCTATCCCCCACTTCACTCCAACAAATCGGAGACCTGTACTTTCTACCATAAAGTGCTTCAAACGGCGCCATCTCAATGCTTGAATGGTAGCTGTTGTTGTAGGAAAATTCTGCTAACGGTAGATGTCGATCCCAACTGTTTCCGAAATCAATAACACATGCTCGTAGCATGTCTTCAAGCGTTTGTATCGTCCTTTCGCTCTGCCTATCAGTTTGTGGATGATAGGCAGTACTCATGTCTAGACGAGTTCCTAATGCTTGCTGTAATGTCTGCTAGAATCTTGAAATAAATCTGCCATCCCTATCAGAGATAATAGAGATTGGTATTCCATGTCTGGAGACGACTTCCTTCAAATACAGTCGTGCTAACTTCTCCATCTTGTCATCTTCTCTTATTGGCAGGAAGTGTGCTGACTTGGTGAGACGATCAACTATTACCCAAATAGTATCATAACCACTTGCAGTCCATTCCGGGATTTCAGATTGTTGTAGTAGACCTGATGGTTTTTGATGCTCAGCTTTGACCTTAGAACACGTCAAACATTCTCCTACGTATTTAGCAACATAGGCTTTCATACCCGGCCACCAAAAATGTTTCTTGAGATCTTTGTACATCTTCCCCGTTCCAGGATGTATTGAGTATCTGGTTTTATGAGCTTCTCTAAGTACCATTTCTCTCATATCTCCAAATTTTGGTACCCAAATCCTTTCAGCCCTATACCGGGTTCTGTCTTCCCGAATATTAAGATGCTTCTCCGATCCTTTGGGTATTTCATCCTTTAAATTTCCCTCTTTTAAAACTCCTTGTTGCGCCTCCTTTATTTGAGTAGTAAGGTTATTATGAAACATTATATTCATTGATTTTACTCGAATGGGTTCTCTGTCCTTCCTGCTCAAGGCATCGGCTACCACATTTGCCTTCCCCGGGTGGTAACGAATCTCAAAGTCGTAATCATTCAACAATTCAATCCACCTACGCTGCCTCATATTCAGTTGTTTCTGATTAAATATGTGTTGAAGACTTTTGTGGTCGGTATATATAATACTTTTGACCCCATATAAGTAGTGCCTCCAAGTCTTTAATGCAAAAACAACCGCGCCTAATTCCAAATCATGCGTCGTATAATTTTGTTCGTGAATCTTCAATTGTCTAGACGCATAAGCAATCACCTTCGTTCGTTGCATTAATACACAACCGAGACCTTGCTTTGATGCGTCACAATAAATCATAAAATCATCATTCCCTTCAGGCAATGACAATATAGGTGCCGTAGTTAGCTTTTTCTTCAATAACTGAAACGCTTTCTCTTGTTCCTCATTCCATTCAAATTTCTTCCCTTTATGCGTTAATGCAGTCAAGGGTTTTGCTATTCTGGAAAAGTCTTGGATGAACCTTCTGTAGTAACCAGCTAGTCCTAAAAACTGGCGTATGTGTTTCGGAGTTTTCGGGGTTTCCCACTTTTCAACAGTTTCTATCTTTGCCGGATCCACCTTAATACCTTCTTTGTTCACTATGTGACCTAGAAATTGAACTTCTTCCAACCAAAATGCACACTTTGAAAACTTAGCGTACAATTCTTCCTTCCTCAATACTTCTAATACCTTTCTCAAATGTTCACCGTGTTCTTGGTCATTCTTTGAGTAAATAAGTATGTCATCAATGAAAACAATGACAAACTTGTCAAGGTATGGTCCACACACTCGGTTCATAAGGTCCATGAACACAACTGGTGCATTAGTTAAACCAAACGGCATGACCATAAACTCGTAATGACCGTAACGTGTTCTGAAAGCAGTCTTTGGAATATCATCTTCTTTCACCCGCATTTGATGATACCCGGAACGTAAGTCAATCTTTGAATAAACAGACGAGCCTTGTAGTTGATCAAATAAGTCGTCGATTCTCGGTAGTGGGTAGCGGTTCTTGATGGTAAGTTTGTTCAACTCTCGGTAGTCGATACACAACCTGAATGTACCATCTTTCTTCTTGACAAACAAAACAGGAGCTCCCCACGGTGATGTGCTTGGTCGAATGAAACCACGCTGTAAAAGTTCTTGTAATTAGCTTTGCAGTTCTTTCATCTCGCTGGGTGCGAGTCTGTAAGGAGCACGAGCTATTGGTGCAGCTCCTGGTACAAGATCTATTTGAAATTCAACGGATCGATGTGGGGGTAATCCCGGTAATTCTTTCGGAAATACATCGGGAAATTCTTTTGCAATGGGAACATCATTGTTGCTCTTTTCTTCAGTTTGTACTTTCTCGACGTGTGCTAGAACAGCATAGCAACCTTTTCTTATTAGTTTTTGTGCCTTCAAATTACTAATAAGATGTAGCTTCGTGTTGCCCTTTTCTCCGTACACCATTAAGGGTTTTCCTTTTTCTCGTATAATGCGAATTGCATTTTTGTAACAAACGATCTCTGCTTTCACTTCTTTCAACCAGTCCATACCGATTATCACATCAAAACTCCCTAACTCTACTGGTATCAAATCAATCTTAAATGTTTCGCTAACCAGTTTAATTTCTCAATTCCGACATATATTATCTGCTGAAACTAATTTACCATTTGCTAATTCGAGTAAAAATTTACTATCCAAAGGCGTCAATGGACAACTTAATTTAGCACAAAAATCTCTACTCATATAGCTTCTATCCGCACCCGAATCAAATAAAACGTAAACAGATTTATTGTCAATAAGAAACGTACCCGTAACAAGCTCCGGGTCTTCCTGTGCCTCTGCCGCATTAATATTGAAAACTCTTCCGCGGCCTTGTCCATTCGTGTTCTCCTGGTTCGGGCAATTTCTAATAATGTGGCCCGGTTTTCCACATTTATAACAAACTACATTGGCGTAACTTGCTCCGACACTACTTGCTCCGCCATTACTCGTTCCGACACCATTTGTTCCTTTCGTTCTATTAACCCCTGGTCCGTAGACCTCACACTTCGCCGCGCTATGACCATTTCTTTTACACTTATTGCAAAATTTGGTGCAGAACCCCGAGTGATAATTTTCACACCTTTGGCATAGCTGCTTCTGATTGTTGTTGTTGTTGCGGTTATTATTGTTGTTAGGATGATTGTTGTAGTTGCTGTTGCTGTTGTTGTTGTTGTTGTTGTTGTTGTTGTTGTTGTTGTTGTTGTTGTTGGGCCTTTTGTTGTAGTTGCGATTGATGTTGCGATTGTTGGGATAATTGTTGCGATTATTGTTGTAATTGCTGTTGTTGTTGTATTGGTGATTCTTATCACCGTTTTCCTCCCACTTTCTTTTGACTTGCTTCACATTGGCCTCTTCAGCAGTCTGTTCTTTAATTCTTTCTTCAATCTGGTTCACGAGTTTGTGAGCCATTCTACATGCCTGTTGTATGGAGGCGGGCTCGTGTGAACTTATATCTTCTTGAATTCTTTCCGGTAATCCTTTCACAAACGCGTCGATCTTCTCTTCCTCATCTTCGAATGCTCCCGGACACAATAGGCACAATTCTGTGAATCGTCTTTCGTACGTGGTAATATCAAATCCTTGGGTTCGTAACCCTCTAAGTTCTGTCTTGAGCTTATTGACCTCGGTTCTGGGACGGTACTTCTCGTTCATCAAGTGCTTGAATGCTGACCACGGTAGTGCGTACGCATCGTCTTGTCCCACTTGCTCTAGATAGGTATTCCACCATGTTAACGCAGAACCTGTGAAGGTATGCGTAGCGTACTTCACTTTGTCCTCTTCAGTACACTTACTTATGGCAAACACCGATTCGACCTTCTCGGTCCACCGTTTCAATCCGATCGGTACTTCGGTTCCATCAAATTCCAAAGGTTTGCAGGCAGTGAATTCTTTGTAGGTGCATCCTACACGATTTCCTGTACTGCTAGATCCAAGGTTATTGTTGGTATGTAGCGCAGCCTGTACTGCGGCTATGTTTGAAGCTAGAAAAGTACGGAATTCCTCTTCATTCATATTCACGGTGTGTCGAGTAGTCGGTGCCATTTCCTTCAAAATAGTCAAATGGAACAAGTTAATCATACAGAATATTAAGAGTAGTTAATAGTATTTTGTAGCATAATATGAACTCATTTATAAAAGCTTTTTCTTCATATTAGCATTTTATAAGTTTAAATTCGGGTAGTACCTACCCGTTAAGTTCATACTTAGTAGCTAATATACAATTCAACTACTACAATTCTATATGACAAACTGATTATAATAATATTTCGCGTTCAAACTTTTATACAATATTTTACAAACTTACAATACCGCTTATTTTACATAAAGCATGAAATATAGCACACAATAACTTTGATACAAGATGGTTGTGAAGATAATTCTAGCTAGTACGCAAGTCGTTCAGCAAAGGCAATAAAGACACGTAATTCATACGTCCAGAAACAAGTCATGCATTCTGGTTTTACTAGGATTACTTCCCATCCTTGGTCTTGTGGAACATAACCGTTATGGCCGTTGATAAGACAGCGTGTTGTAACGTCGTCAAAGGGACGAGGGTTACGTATTGTCCAGCAGTCCCGTAACAATCTAAAAACCTCATTTCTTACCCCAATTACCGACTCCGTCACTTGTGGGAACGTTTTGTTTAATAGTTGTAGCCCGATGTTCTTGTTCTCACTTTGGTGAGAAGCGAACATTACTAATCCGTAAGCATAACATGCTTCTTTATGTTGCATGTTAGCCGCTTTGTCTAAATCACGAAGTCCAATATTCGGATATATTGAGTCAAAATAATTTCTTAACCCATTGCGTAAAATAGCATTTGGGTTCCCCGCAATATATGCGTCAAAGTAAACACATCGTAACTTATGGATTTCCCAATGTGTTATCCCCCATCTTTCGAACGAAAGCCTTTTATAAACCAAGGCATTCTTGGAACGTTCTTCTAATGTCTTACAAACTGATCTCGCCTTAAATAGTTGTGCCGAAGAATTCTGACCGACTCTAGACAAGATTTCATCAATCATGTCTCCGGGTAGGTCTCTTAAAATATTGGGTTGTCTATCCATTTTGTGTTTTTATACTGTAAAATAGACAAGAGTTAGATTCATAAAAAAAAATACTTATTAATACAAGTAATTTTTACATATATCATAAAGCATAAGCACACTATATTACATATATTACACCACACGAATACAACTATCTTATTCCGACTCGCTTGTTTCTTCTTCTTCGGTTTTGGTTCGTTTTTCCAAGTTTCTAGGGATATATGATGTTCCCCTAATACGAGCCGTCGTTTTCCACATTGGTTTAGAAAAACCTGGTGGTTTAGAGGTTCCCGGGTCATTGTTACAACTTAAGGACTTCGGGGGTTGACGATACATATAAAGTTCATCGGTGTTGGAATTAGATTTCTCTATTTTTATGCCCTTTCCCTTATTATTTTCTTTTGCCTTTTTAAATTCCGTTGGGGTAATTTCTATAACATCATCGGAATTCTCGTCGGAATCCGATTCATCGGAGAATTGGTAATCCTCCCAATATTTTGCTTCCTTGGCAGAAACACCATTGACCATAATTAACCTTGGTCGGTTGGTTGAGGATTTTCTTTTACTTAACCGTTTTATTATTTCCCCCACCGGTTCTATTTCTTCATCCGGTTCCGACTCTTCTTCCGGTTCCTCTTCGGGAACTTGTGAATCAGTCCACGAATCATTCCAATTTACATTTGACTCTTCATTATTATTAGGTGAGTCAATGGGACTTGTTCTAGACGTAGACATCTATCACATAATATCAAACGCGTTAAGAGATTAATATATCACATAATATTCACATGTTAAAAATATATAGTTTCCAACAAAATTTGTTAAGCAATCATTTTTCAAGTAAACACGGTCGAAGTCCAGACTCACTAATGCATCCTAACAAACTCGATAAGACACACTAATGCAAAATTCTGGTTCTCTAAGACCAACGCTCGGATACCAACTGAAATGTCCCGTTCTTATTGATTAAAAACGTTCCATATTAATTGATTTCGTTGCGAGGTTTTGACCTCTATATGAGACATTTTTCAAAGACTGCATTCATTTTAAAACAAACCATAACCTTTATTTCATCAATAAAGGTTTAAAAAGCTTTACGTAGATTATCAAATAATGATAATCTAAAATATCCTGTTTACACACGACCATTACATAATGGTTTACAATACAAATATGTTACAACAAAATAAGTTTCTTGAATGCAGTTTTTACACAATATCATACAAGCATGGACTCCAAATCTCGTCCTTATTTAAGTATGCGACAGTGGAAGCTCTTAATAATCACCTGAGAATAAACATGCTTAAAACGTCAACAAAAATGTTGGTGAGTTATAGGTTTAACCTATATATATCAAATCATAATAATAGACCATAAGATTTCATATTTCAATACACATCCCATACATAGAGATAAAAATCATTCATATGGTGAACACCTGGTAACCGACATTAACAAGATGCATATATAAGAATATCCCCATCATTCCGGGACACCCTTCGGATATGATATAAATTTCGAAGTACTAAAGCATCCGGTACTTTGGATGGGGTTTGTTAGGCCCAATAGATCTATCTTTAGGATTCGCGTCAATTAGGGTGTCTGTTCCCTAATTCTTAGATTACCAGACTTAATAAAAAGGGGCATATTCGATTTCGATAATTCAACCATAGAATGTAGTTTCACGTACTTGTGTCTATTTTGTAAATCATTTATAAAACCTGTATGTATTCTCATCCCAAAAATATTAGATTTTAAAAGTGGGACTATAACTCACTTTCACAGATTTTTACTTCGTCGGGAAGTAAGACTTGGCCACTGGTTGATTCACGAACCTATAACAATATATACATATATATCAAAGTATGTTCAAAATATATTTACAACACTTTTAATATATTTTGATGTTTTAAGTTTATTAAGTCAGCTGTCCTCGTTAGTAACCTACAACTAGTTGTCCACAGTTAGATGTACATAAATAAATCGATAAATATTATCTTGAATCAATCCACGACCCAGTGTATACGTATCTCAGTATTGATCACAACTCAAACTATATATATTTTGGAATCAACCTCAACCCTGTATAGCTAACTCCAACATTCACATATAGAGTGTCTATGGTTGTTCCGAAATATATATAGATGTGTCGACATGATAGGTCGAAACATTGTATACGTGTCTATGGTATCTCAAGATTACATAATATACAATACAAGTTGATTAAGTTATGGTTGGAATAGATTTGTTACCAATTTTCACGTAGCTAAAATGAGAAAAATTATCCAATCTTGTTTTACCCATAACTTCTTCATTTTAAATCCGTTTTGAGTGAATCAAATTGCTATGGTTTCATATTGAACTCTATTTTATGAATCTAAACATAAAAAGTATAGGTTTATAGTCTAAAAAATAAGTTACAAGTCGTTTTTTGTAAAGGTAGTCATTTCAGTCGAAAGAACGACGTCTAGATGACCATTTTAGAAAACATACTTCCACTTTGAGTTTAACCATAATTTTTGGATATAGTTTCATGTTCATAATAAAAATCATTTTCTCAGAATAACAACTTTTAAATCAAAGTTTATCATAGTTTTTAATTAACTAACCCAAAACAGCCCGCGGTGTTACTACGACGGCGTAAATCCGGTTTTACGGTGTTTTTCGTGTTTCCAGGTTTTAAATCATTAAGTTAGCATATCATATAGATATAGAACATGTATTTAGTTGATTTTAAAAGTCAAGTTAGAAGGATTAACTTTTGTTTGCGAACAAGTTTAGAATTAACTAAACTATGTTCTAGTGATTACAAGTTTAAGCCTTCGAATAAGATAGCTTTATATGTATGAATCGAATGATGTTATGAACATTATTACTACCTTAAGTTCCTTGGATAAACCTACTGGAAAAGAGAAAAATGGATCTAGCTTCAACGGATCCTTGAATGGCTCGAAGTTCTTGAAGCAGAATCATGACACGAAAACAAGTTCAAGTAAGATCATCACTTGAAATAAGATTGTTATAGTTATAGAAATTGTACCAAAGTTTGAATATGATTATTACCTTGTATTAGAATGATAACCTACTGTAAGAAACAAAGATTTCTTGAGGTTGGATGATCACCTTACAAGATTGGAAGTGAGCTAGCAAACTTGAAAGTATTCTTGATTTTATGTAACTAGAACTTGTAGAATATATGAAGAACACTTAGAACTTGAAGATAGAACTTGAGAGAGATCAATTAGATGAAGAAAATTGAAGAATGAAAGTGTTTGTAGGTGTTTTTGGTCGTTGGTGTATGGATTAGATATAAAGGATATGTAATTTTGTTTTCATGTAAATAAGTCATGAATGATTACTCATATTTTTGTAATTTTATGAGATATTTCATGCTAGTTGCCAAATGATGGTTCCCAAATGTGTTAGGTGACTCACATGGGCTGCTAAGAGCTGATCATTGGAGTGTATATACCAATAGTACATACATCTAAAAGCTGTGTATTGTACGAGTACGAATACGGGTGCATACGAGTAGAATTGTTGATGAAACTGAACGAGGATGTAATTGTAAGCATTTTTGTTAAGCAGAAGTATTTTGATAAGTGTATTGAAGTCTTTCAAAAGTGTATAAATACATATTAAAACACTACATGTATATACATTTTAACTGAGTCGTTAAGTCATCGTTAGTCGTTACATGTTGTTTTAAAACCTTTAGGTTAACGACCTTGTTAAATGTTGTTAACCCAATGTTTATAATATCAAATGAGATTTTAAATTATTATATTATCATGATATTATCATGTATGAATATCTCTTAATATGATATATATACATTAAATGTCTTTACAACGATATTCGTTACATATATGTCTCGTTTAAAAATCATTAAGTTAGTAGTCTTGTTTTTACATATGTAGTTCATTGTTAATATACTTAATGATATGTTTACTTATCATAGTATCGTGTTAACTATATATATATCCATATATATGTCATCATATAGTTTTTACAAGTTTTAACGTTCGTGAATCACCGGTCAACTTGGGTGGTCAATTGTCTCTATGAAACATATTTCAATTAATCAAGTCTTAATAAGTTTAATTGCTTAACATGTTGGAAACATTTAATCATGTAAATATCAATCTCAATTAATATATATAAACATGGAAAAGTTCGGGTCACTACAAGAGGTGGTGAATATGATGCACTTTTTGCTGAATTTTATTCACAAAAATGGCATTAGACATGAATTCACTGCACCTTACTCACCTTTCGAATGGGACTATTGAACGAAAGAATAGAACCCTGGAAGATATGGTGAATGCCATGTTGGTAAGTTCTGATGTAAGCCAGTAAATGTGGGGGGATGTCATTCTATTGACAAAATATCTTTTAAATAAGATACCCAGAAGAAAAGGGATGAAACCTCATACGAGTTATGATGGAAAAATAAATCATCCTATGAATACCTCAAAGTGTGGGGTTCCTAGTAAAGGTAGTTATTCAACTACCTAAGGCACAAAAGATAATATTTATCGGATGTGCTGAAACTGTAGTGTTTATCGCTTCTGTGTGTGCATGAATCCAAGATTTCGGATATACACAAAGGTTTGATAATAGAATTGAGAAACGTTTCATTCTTTAAAAATGTCTTTCCATACATAATGAACGTGAAAGTTAGTCTAGGATATACGAGAAGGTGTTCAAGATGAGACACCTAATGAGCTAGTTCAATACGAATTAGTATAATTAAAGGAGCTTCTTCGATAAATGGCATATGCATTATGTTTATAGAGGAACTAAAACTGAATGTATAAAAGATATACATGATATTTGAGGCCCTCTTAGATTGTATATTTAAGGCGGTGTTTAAATATATGAAGTCGATTTTGTCATGATATAAGGGATATCGTATAACATTTCTTGTGAGAAAAGCTATGTAGAATATGTATGATGCGTCTTTTATTCTAATGCTTTGGACATAAAGTCTATGAAATACTAGACTTGGACTTGTTAATGACGATCATCTGTAGAGATCAATTAACAAGTAATATTTCATCGAGTTGAATATATTTATAGACAAAATCACTTTCATTTAGTAATAGTAGAATTTGGTATATTTTGAAACCAGATTTGTGAATATCATTGATGATGTGAATTATTCACATGTTATGTGAATTATGATATTGAAGATAATTATAAATATAAAGATGTCAATCTTTATTATTTTATTATCTTGACGTCTTGAATTACCTAATCACTAAATAGATGCAAATATAATTTGAGTGCGGAACTTTTGTTAAGCTTCTAAATTCTACGTCTCTAGGTCAAACCTAGAATATGACTAAGAATTGCTCAAATGTGCTAAAATATGAATCACAAAAGATGCAAATCTTATGTGTGGCCATTTGAATGCCTGATTGATTAGAATCATATTAGATATATATGATTATGATATCAAGTTGCAAGACATGTGGGGGAAGCTTTGAAAGGATAAGCAGTAACCGTTGTTAGTTGTGTAAAATGAACACAATAGCTAGAAAATGTGGGGGTGTCTTGTATTTTGATATCAAGAACATGATAAATGATAATGCGTTCAAATGTATCTAATGAGTTGTACTCGATCCGAATTAGCATATGCTGTAAGCAAGCTAAGGTGATACAAGAGTAATCCAAGAACATCTCATTGGAGTTGTATGATTCTAGAGCGACAAGTGGATATGTATTCACACTTGGAAGTGCTGCTATTTTGTGGAAATTGTGTAAACAAATGGTTATTGCTAGATCCACGATGGAATCAGAATTCATCGCTTTAGATAAAGCTGGTGAAGACGTAGAATGGCTACGTCAATTCGTTGAAGATATACCAAGATGGCCTAAGTCGGTGTCGGCCATATGTATACATTGTAATAGCCAATCGATGATTGGTAGAGCTCATATTACAATGTATAATGGTAAGAATGACGTAGACATAATAAAGTACGACAACTAATCTCTAGAGGAATTATCATTATTGACTATGTGAAGTCAAAGGATAATGTTGCGGATCCGCTGAAAAAGGCTTAAGCAGAGAGTTAGTATATGAGTCGTGCGTGGGAATGAGACTGAAGCCCATGAAAGGCTAAGTTTATATGAAGGAAAACCTAACTCAGTTGACTGGAGATCCCAAGATCTGAGTTCAATAGGACAACCTACTTGTATGAACCGGCGACGGTCACTGTGGGGGAGTTAATTACTCAACTAGCAACCCCTACACTTTTTAAGGGAGTTTACTACTAATTGAGAGTAGACTTCCTAGTCCATTCCTAAAAGTGACATGTAAGAGGATAAGCCTATGGCTTTTAATGATTCAACTGAAATAATCATGTGTGGTTAATCAGTAGCCATTCGGTGGTGAATCACCTATGTGAGAGAGAAGTGAGGTCGCTTCGAAGGGTATTGTTGGGGCACAATACTTGATAAGCTCTCGCAGAACCAGGCTAATGTTCATGACCATAACGAACATAACTATGAGGACTTGAAGTTGTCAGGGAGAGTCTTGTGTGAAGCGTATTGTCGCCTACACAAACGGCAGACGAGTTCAAAGACATCGCCGTCTACTCAGAGCCAGTAGACTAAGTGCGTTTTCACAAGCGAAAGTTCAAAGGGTAACACCTACTTATCGTATGCAAGATTCAACCGTTGAAACTTAATCAGAATTTTGTTGTTTCTGAGATCGATCTCCATTCATGTGGGGGATTGTTGAAAAATTATGTTGAAAAGTGTGTTTTCACCAATATTTAGACACAATTTAATATATAATAGAGTGATATATATTAATGACTAGTTAGTGAGTTTTGTAGCCTCCAACGAGGGCTTTATAACGAACTAAAGTGTGTCCAATAAGGATTAAAGGTGAATGAAATATCGAGTCTCAAAATTGCTAGTTTGGTACAAAGTTATCTTGAAGGATAAGTAAAGTGGAAGTTGTCCCACATCGGTTGTGGGAACAAACTTAAGGCCTTACTCTCCACTATAAATAAAGCCTTTAGGCTTTGTTGAAAATACACCAAAAACTAGAGAGCACAAACACAATTAGTTTTTTCCCTCAGCCGCAACAAGGTCTCCCCGTTCCGGTTACCTTTCAGGCAAGTGTTCAAGTCCGGCAGTACGCTGCTTCGAGCCGGTGTACCCTGGGAACAGACATCGAATCTGTTTAAGGGAATTGTGTCAAACACAAGCCCGGTTCAACTCTTCTATTCGGTTATATCGTCAAATCGGTTAGATCGTTCTATCTTTTTCCGTTCTTATTATGATTATTTATTATACATATTGTCTATCTGATTATTATGTTTATGATAATATGTATAATTGTTTCAGTTTCGTATACATATTTCCTACAAAACCTTCGCGTAAGGAAGAAGGAAACACCTGAAGCTCGTTGTGACGTAAACTCCCAAAAATTGAGTACACTCGGAATAGAGTATATATTTAATGGTGTATATATCAACGATTAATTAATTCCACCATATTCCATATTCCATTTACTCTAAAACTGATAGCGACATCTTTGCGTGACTATCACATAAAGTTAAAATTATAAAAAAGCAGAATATTTACCATTTCAATATTTAAATACGGAGTATTTACGTAATACTGTGTAACTGGAAAAGTAAAGGAAACAACCTACTAGTATCTAAGTACCTAGTAATAATCGAACATTCTAGAGTTATCAGTCTTCGCTTGTTCACAAAGCAAAAAGGGTACAATCGTAATTTCAAGTGTTCCCCTAATTCTCCTCGAATCATCATCATCCTATAAGAACCCACGACCAAACAACTTCCTAATCACACGTCTCAAATAAACTCAAAAACTTAAACTTAAATACTCAAAAAAAGACCAAAACTAAGTTTCATCGGAGTATCAATCAACCGATGGATCATCAAACTAACTACAATCGCGGTGGTTATCGTGGTGGTCGGAACACCGGAACTGGTGGTTACCGTGGAGGCCGAAACACCCGATCTGGTGGTTATCGCGGTTCTACACCGCCACAGGATGGTGGTGCTGCTGCTGGTGGTGGTAGGGGTTATCTCCCGCAGCAACAGTATAGTAATAATCAACCGCCGGAACAGTATGGTGGTGGTAGAGGTTACGGTGGAGGCCGCGACGGTGGTGGTGGTAGAGGCTACGGTGGAGGCCGCGACGGTGGTGGTGGTAGAGGCAACGGCGGAGGCCGCGACGGTGGTGGTGGTAGAGGCTACGGCGGAGGCCGCGACGGTGGTGGTGGTAGAGGCAACGGCGGAGGCCGCGACGGTGGTGGTGGTAGAGGTTACGGCGGAGGACGCGACGGTCGTGATGGTAGAGGCAACGGTGGAGGCCGCGACGGTGGTGGTGGTAGAGGTTACGGTGGAGGTCGCGACGGTGGTCGAAATGGTGGTCAACCGTCGTACCGAACGCCGTACGTTGGACAAAATGTGGATGGTGTATCGGATCGGGTGCCCGATTGGAGGACAGTGAGTTGTGGTGGATTTGGTGAAACTCAAGGTCAAAGTCAACGAGTTGACTCTACGTCTCATGTTCTCACTCAACTTACTGACTCAGTAACTGGTAAGCGTTTCTATATTACTCGGTATTTAAATTAGTATTGTTTGTACTTTTTAGCTCTTGTTAACTGTTTGGTACCGTATTTCTTTGCACATATTACATATGTTTACAAGTATTACTCCGTATTTTGATTAAATTGATCAAAATGCTTAAAGTATGTTCATATTATCATAGGTTTTGATATAAGGTATGATTATCATGTTTAAGACTCTATGCTAAATTGATATTGTTGTTGAAGATGTGTTGTTAAAGTACACCTTTATAAGTTTTAAAATCTTCTTTATTGATTACATGTTTTTGAGATTTTTTAAATTCCTTTCCTACCATTTTTACACCTTTTAACCTAATTTGTGAAAATATTTTGTCGCGTTCACTCACAACCTTCGCAACTCATCCGTAGTCGAACAGGATAACAAAGTTTAGATACCTCATAGTATGGCTCATGAGTTATGTTTGAAGCTTGTGTAGATTGGTTAATAATAATGTACTCATTTAATTAAAGATACTTGGTATATAATTTACTCTATGGCTGCTTTGGTCCTGTGCCGAATATTGAAAGTCGTTGCAAGGTTAATCTTTTATTTGATATTCTGTCTAGGCATACTGATATTATTATGTTTGACCTTATTTATGTGCAAGAACCTCATCAAAAATGTTTTACCTTTTGTTTTGTTTACAACAATATATATGTTGTATACGTCTTGGTATCCAAGTATCAGTTTCTTACCATTTACATTTTGTTTTCAGATCTTAGCATTCAGGAAGTTGGACCGAATGTGCCAATCAAGCGTCCGGACCATGGTACAGTTGCGGTGCGCTCCGTGAAGCTTCTTGTTAATCATTTTCCAGTCAAGTTTGATCCATCCAACAGTATATTACGTTATGATGTGGACATCAAACTAGAGGCTTCATCGTCGGCCACCCGCTCAGTAAAAAAAACAATCTCAAAATCTGACCAACGACTGATTCAAGATAAGCTATGTTCTCTATACCCCGATCAGTTCCCGTTACTTCAAACTGCCTATGATGGCGAAAAGAATATCTTCAGTGCGGTATCGTTGAAACCCGGAACGTACACTGTTGAATTATTCGGGCGGTCTTATTCGTGCACCATCAAGTACGGTAACGAGTTGAACTTGTCAAAGCTACAAGAGTTTATTAGCAGAAACGCAACACAGCTCCCTCGTGAAGTTCTACAAGCTTTAGATGTAGTCACAAAGGCGGTTCTTTTTCGAGAAAAGGTTTCCGTTGGGAGAGGAATGTACCCTCGTGTTCATCTAAGGGAAGACGACCTTCGTTGTGGTGTCGCGGGGTACCGCGGTTTTCAGCAGAGTTTAAAAGTTACCGCAAATGGGTTAGTAATGTGTTTGGACTATTCTGCAGTACCTTTTCGCAAAAGGATGCCTGTTATTGATTTTCTCAAGGAGTGCATATGGGAGATTAAAGATGTTAATGATATTGCAAAGTTTGGGAATGAAGTTATTATGGCTTTGAGAGGATTAAGGGTGAGTGTGACTCATCGTCGTACGAATCAAAAGTACATTGTTTCGGGATTGACCGAAAAACTGACGAAGGATATTTCTTTTGATTTGGAAGATCCCGAAGGGAAGGAAAAACCAAAAGTTGTGATGCTTACGAAGTACTTTAAAGAAAAGTGGGAAAAAGAAATTGTGTACAAGTATATTCCTTGTTTAAAGTTAGGAAATAGTAAGAAACCAAGCTATGTTCCAATGGAATTTTGTATATTGGCCGAGGATAAGCGGTATCCTAAGGAGGATTTGGGTAAGGAAGCTGCTAGGAAACTAAAAGAGTTGTCTCTTCTCGCACCTGATAATCGGAGGAGAGAGATAGGCAGAATGGTTCGTGAAGAGTATGAAACCGGTAGTCCGGGGTATGTTTCTCTTCCTTTTTTCATGCTAAACCTATACACTTTGTTATCAACAAGTAAAAAAGATTGATAAGGATTTTTCGAAGTCCTCAACAAATTAAATCTCCCTTTTTTTTTTTTTTAGCAAAATTGATATTTGACGTTTTATAATAAATCTATATCCTTGTAATTGCCGGTTTGACCTGTAATTTTTTTTTTCCCACATAGGTTAAAAATAGTTAGTTAAAGCCTACTTCTTGCCACTATTATTCCTGACATTATATTACGGAGTATATTATATTATACTGATACTGATATGCTGATTTGCATTTGCAGTTCTCAGGTGATTCAGAATTTTGAAATCAGTGTTGGTATGGATATGACTGAAGTGGACGGGCGTGTGTTGGCACCGCCAAAACTGAAGCTTGGTAGTTTAAGCGGTAAAACGAACATTGTAACGGTGGACAAATATAAGTGTCATTACAACCTTATGAAAGGGAAAACTTTTGTTACTGGTAAAGCGGCTGAAAGGTGGGCACTGATAGATTTCAGCCAAGGTGATCGTCGGAACTGGCTAGATGTCGACTCGTTCATCCAAAAATTGATGAACCGATGCGCAAGTATTGGTGTACCGATGAAAAACCCTCTTATGGTACATCAGACCGATATGAGAGAGCTCTCTAATAGCGATACCATTCGTGATCTTTTTGAATGGGTTGTGAATGAGTGTAGGAAAAAAGCTGAAGGTCAACTTCAATTGGTTGTTTGTGTGATGGCTTACAAACACGATGGATACAAGAATCTCAAATGGGTAACCGAGACCGAAATTGGTGTGCTGACTCAATGTTGCTTATTTCAAAATGCTAATAACGCGAGCGATCAGTTTCTTGCTAATTTGGCTATGAAGATCAATGCAAAGTTAGGAGGTAGCAATGTGGAGCTCAATGAACGATTTCCTCATTTTAAAGTTGAAGATCGTGTGATGTTCATTGGAGCTGATGTCAATAACCCGGCTGCATCAAACAAGTTATCCCCATCTGTGGCGGCTGTAGTTGGCTCAGTGAATTGGCCTTCCGCAACCCGCTATGCTGCTCGTGTGTCTCCACAAAGCCACCGAAAAGAAGAAATAGTTAACTTCGGGAACTTGTGCTTGAACCTGATTAACACTTATGCTAAAATGAACGGGGGAGTGAAACCGAACAAAATTGTCGTGTTTCGTGATGGTGTGAGTGACGCGCAATTCGATATGGTTCTCAACAAAGAGATGGTTGATATGAAAAAAGCTATTTACACCGAAACCTATCGTCCGTTTGTAACTTTTGTTGTGGCTCAAAAACGTCACACAACTCGTTTGTTTCCGAATAACGATGCGGATTCTGGAAACGTGCCTCCGGGAACTGTTGTGGACACCACAATTGTTCATCCCGTTGAGTTTGACTTCTACCTTTGTAGTCATTTTGGAGGTATTGGAACGAGTAAGCCAACACACTACTCTGTGATATGGGATGAGAATCACTTTTCGTCCAATGAGATGCAGGAACTGATCTACCACTTGTGCTATATCTTTGCACGTTGCACGAAACCCGTGTCCTTGGTCCCACCAGTGTACTATGCTGATCTTGTGGCTTATAGGGGTCGGATGTTTCAAGAGGTGGTGATGGAAATGCAGCCTTCGGGTACTCAAACCTCTTCATTTGATCAGTTCTTTTACAATCTTGACGATCATCTCAAGGATTCGATGTTTTTTGTTTAAGGCCGTTTAGCCTTGACATGGTGTCGAAGTGCCGAAACGCAAGTCAAACATCCTTTTACGGGGTTTGTGCGTGAATCTAATGCATTTGGTGCTTTTTGAGTGTTTATTCGTAAGTTATATTTCGTTTGTGTCAAGTCGGTGTGTCTGTTAACGTTTAAGTTATATGTTTGGTTTATTTATGTTTTACCTTCACATTCCACTTCAGTGGTTGATGAAGGCTAGTTTATGTTTAAAAATGTGTGAAACGATTGTAGTGTGACTATTTTATTATATGAATAAGTATTGTGTGTTTGTGTTTATTGTGTTTCTGTTGTATTATTATAATCCTTTGTAACTGTAGATTTGTGAAATGATTGATGCACCCAAAACCTGAGATGTTCTTGTAATAGGGTTTCCCCCTGCTTTCTGAAATCTTTAAAGACGTGTTCCAAAAAGTTGAAACACTTGGTTTGGTCTCTCATGTGCGATCAGGTAAATACGAGTGATGAAAACTGCATATGTGGAAAGATGTTAAAACTGCATACAGGGAAGATGGTGTATGCTGTTCCACTATTTTGCAGTATGATTAAGGGGTGTTTATTATTGGGATAAATTTTTTAAGAATATTTTATTTTTTCTTATTATAAACAAAAACTAATTCTTGAAATTTGTGATATAAGTATATAATTACTTCATACTTGTTTACTGTTGAATTGGTGTCGGGACCGAGACAAAGATTGAAAAGGCCTGCACAATTAGTGATATTCTAAGAATCGATTTTGTATACCGGTGATCTGTCGAGTTCAAGATTGATCTCTAAGGTCAATTCATTCTCTTCCATTTATTCCTATTCACTTGCGACTTAATATCGCATTTGTTTTAACCGATATACGAAACACCATAACAAAGTAAAGGTTGTTTTAACCGATATACAGAACACCATAACAAAGTAAAGGTGAGTGAGTTAAGATAAGTTTTGAAATCAGATTGTTGTTGGAAGATCTACTGATCAAGGTTAACAATTGTTATTTATTTATTTAATTTTTTTTTTGAAACAACTTAAATTTTATTAATAAACGACCGTCCTAGCAAGGAGCTAGAAAAGGCGAAACAACTACGACTTTATGAGTCACTCATTTCAAGTTACAATCAATCAATCATTCTCAAACAACAAATTAGGTTTCCTTTAACAAATTCCTTGAATAAAAAAATAACTTAGCCAGTTTCAAATGATGTCCGGATTTTAATTCATAGCGGCTTCTACGTATACGTATCGATTGCTACATGTTTATTAGAAATCATCACTTCAATTAAAACTAGGTTTTATTACGTTGAAATGCAGATTGATTAAACATTCATTATCAATCATCTCGATTTCATAGTTTTTGAGGTGTGATATGTATCTGTTCTTATTTCTCTAACTGCACATAAAAATCTCCGATCATCCGAAGTTAACAACAATTCCTTTCTCTGTTTCCTTAACTGCACAGATGATAAATTAACACGGGTTATTCAATTATAACATAATTGTTGTCATTCCATAAATTTTTTTGTTTAGGAGCTCTAAAGTAAACCTATATTTGTTTATATCTGGTTATTTGTTTTTCTCAGCGTCGTTATTTGTTCACTGGAGTATTTGCTAATCCTTTGTTTGCTTTTCAGAATATCAAGAATGAAGATTTTGATGGTGCTTCTGAAACTACATATTTAATAAATTTTTTTATCTATCAACCTCCAAACAAAGTCCCACTAGCGACTTGATGATTCAAGCATGTTTTTAATAACGTTTACTAAGATTGTTTTGAATTTGTGATGTGTTTCAGTTGGCAATATGTGAGTTTGAATAATTGATGTTTCTTTGACTTGATCTCTAAACAATTATAAATATATCAATATCTGCAGCTCACACGGATTTATAATGTGTTCTGAGTTTTTTTTCGATGGAAAAGAGTGGGATGAAGTTGTGAGGAGAAATAAGGATATAAAAGAATGTATTATAAAACTACTTATGTGTATTTTTTTTTTTTTTTTTTTTTTTTTTTTATTTTTGAGAAAAGTCAAACAAGATTTCATTGATATATATGAACATACATATACATACCATTGTTAGATGCAACAGGGTCAAGAAAAGCCCATTTACATCGAACAGACACGAGACAATTTTAAGAATTACGACAACATAAACAACATACTACTCAATCATGATCATCGATTAAACTTGGGTTTGTAAGCCATTGAAGCCAACTAAGTTTTGTCCCTTTTTGGCGATTGACGATCTATTCAAAACTTTTCACTTGGATCTCTTGTAGGGTCATCGAAGCCATCCAATTTTTATTGCGGAAAATCTCCAATTTTGCCAAATCTTATAGGCATATACCCAAACCGATGCTTGTCATACCTTTCCGAGATGGGTGCTATTTGAAAAGTGGTTCTCACCTTGAAGAAGAGAGTTTAGATTTAACCCGATTGGAAGAGTTACCCCCCACCAGCGAGCAAAACGTTGCCATATGAAATGTCCCGTTCTTATTGATTAAAAACGTTCCATATTAATTGATTTCGTTGCGAGGTTTTGACCTCTATATGAGACGTTTTTCAAAGACTGCATTCATTTTAAAACAAACCATAACCTTTATTTCATCAATAAAGGTTTAAAAAGCTTTACGTAGATTATCAAATAATGATAATCTAAAATATCCTGTTTACACACGACCATTACATAATGGTTTACAATACAAATATGTTACAACAAAATAAGTTTCTTGAATGCAGTTTTTACACAATATCATACAAGCATGGACTCCAAATCTCGTCCTTATTTAAGTATGCGACAGCGGAAGCTCTTAATAATCACCTGAGAATAAACATGCTTAAAACGTCAACAAAAATGTTGGTGAGTTATAGATTTAACCTATATATATCAAATCGTAACAATAGACCACAAGATTTCATATTTCAATACACATCCCATACATAGAGATAAAAATCATTCATATGGTGAACACCTGGTAACCGACATTAACAAGATGCATATATAAGAATATCCCCATCATTCCGGGACACCCTTCGGATATGATATAAATTTCGAAGTACTAAAGCATCCGGTTCTTTGGATGGGGTTTGTTAGGCCCAATAGATCTATCTTTAGAATTCGCGTCAATTAGGGTGTCTGTTCCCTAATTCTTAGATTACCAGACTTAATAAAAAGGGGCATATTCGATTTCGATAATTCAACCATAGAATGTAGTTTCACGTACTTGTGTCTATTTTGTAAATCATTTATAAAACCTGCATGTATTCTCATCCCAAAAATATTAGATTTTAAAAGTGGGACTATAACTCACTTTCACAGATTTTTACTTCGTCGGGAAGTAAGACTTGGCCACTGGTTGATTCACGAACCTATAACAATATATACATATATATCAAAGTATGTTCAAAATATATTTACAACACTTTTAATATATTTTGATGTTTTAAGTTTATTAAGTCAGCTGTCCTCGTTAGTAACCTACAACTAGTTGTCCACAGTTAGATATACAGAAATATATCGATAAATATTATCTTGAATCAATCCACGACCCAGTGTATACGTATCTCAGTATTGATCACACCTCAAACTATACATATTTTGGAATCAACCTCAACCCTGTATAGCTAACTCCAACATTCACATATAGAGTGTCTATGGTTGTTCCGAAATATATATAGATGTGTCGACATGATAGGTCGAAACATTGTATACGTGTCTATGGTATCTCAAGATTACATAATATACAATACAAGTTGATTAAGTTATGGTTGGAATAGATTTGTTACCAATTTTCACGTAGCTAAAATGAGAAAAATTATCCAATCTTGTTTTACCCATAACTTCTTCATTTTAAATCCGTTTTGAGTGAATCAAATTGCTATGGTTTCATATTGAACTCTATTTTATGAATCTAAACAGAAAAAGTATAGGTTTATAGTCGGAAAAATAAGTTACAAGTCATTTTTGTAAAGGTAGTCATTTCAGTCGAAAGAACGACGTCTAGATGACCATTTTAGAAAACATACTTTCACTTTGAGTTTAACCATAATTTTTGGATATAGTTTCATGTTCATAATAAAAATCATTTTCTCAGAATAACAACTTTTAAATCAAAGTTTATCATAGTTTTTAATTAACTAACCCAAAACAGCCCGCGGTGTTACTACGACGGCGTAAATCCGGTTTTACGGTGTTTTTCGTGTTTCCAGGTTTTAAATCATTAAGTTAGCATATCATATAGATATATAACATGTGTTTAGTTAATTTTAAAAGTCAAGTTAGAAGGATTAACTTTTGTTTGCGAACAAGTTTAGAATTAACTAAACTATGTTCTAGTGATTACGAGTTTAAACCTTCGAATAAGATAGCTTTATATGTATGAATCGAATGATGTTATGAACATCATTACTACCTTAAGTTCCTTGGATAAACCTACTGGAAAAGAGAAAAATGGATCTAGCTTCAATGGATCCTTGGATGGCTCGAAGTTCTTGAAGCAGAATCATGACACGAAAACAAGTTCAAGTAAGATCATCACTTGAAATAAGATTGTTATAGTTATAGAAATTGAACCAAAGTTTGAATATGATTATTACCTTGTATTAGAATGATAACCTACTGTAAGAAACAAAGATTTCTTGAGGTTGGATGATCACCTTACAAGATTGGAAGTGAGCTAGCAAACTTGAAAGTATTCTTGATTTTATGAAACTAGAACTTTTGGAATTTATGAAGAACACTTAGAACTTGAAGATAGAACTTGAGAGAGATAAATTAGATAAAGAAAATTGAAGAATTAAAGTGTTTGTAGGTGTTTTTGGTCGTTGGTGTATGGATTAGATATAAAGGATATGTAATTTTGTTTTCATGTAAATAAGTCATGAATGATTACTCATATTTTTGTAATTTTATGAGATATTTCATGCTAGTTGCCAAATGATGGTTCCCACATGTGTTAGGTGACTCACATGGGCTGCTAAGATCTGATCATTGGAGTGTATATACCAATAGTACATACATCTAAAAGCTGTGTATTGTACGAGTACGAATACGGGTGCATACGAGTAGAATTGTTGATGAAACTGAACGAGGATGTAATTGTAAGCATTTTTGTTAAGCAGAAGTATTTTGATAAGTGTATTGAAGTCTTTCAAAAGTGTATAAATACATATTAAAACACTACATGTATATACATTTTAACTGAGTCGTTAAGTCATCGTTAGTCGTTACATGTAAGTGTTGTTTTGAAACCTTTAGGTTAACGATCTTGTTAAATGTTGTTAACCCAATATTTATAATATCAAATGAGATTTTAAATTATTATATTATCATGATATTATCATGTATGAATATCTCTTAATATGATATATATACATTAAATGTCTTTACAACGATAATCGTTACATATATGTCTCGTTTAAAAATCATTAAGTTAGTAGTCTTGTTTATATGTATATAACTCATTGTTAATATACTTATGGAGATACTTACTTATCATAATCTAATGTTAACCATATGTATATCCATATATATATCGTCATGTCGTTTTTACAAGTTTTAACGTTCGTGAATCGCCGGTCAACTTGGGTGGTCAATTGTCTATATGAAACATATTTCAATTAATCAAGTCTTAACAAGTTTGATTGCTTAACATGTTGGAAACATTTAATCATGTAAATATCAATCTCAATTAATATATATAAACATGGAAAATTTCGGGTCACTACAGTACCTACCCGTTAAATAAATTTCGTCCCGAAATTTTAAGCTGTTGAAGGTGTTGACGAATCTTCTGGAAATAGATGCGGGTATTTCTTCTTCATCTGATCTTCACGCTCCCAGGTGAACTCGGGTCCTCTACGAGCATTCCATCGAACCTTAACAATTGGTATCTTGTTTTGCTTAAGTCTTTTAACCTCACGATCCATTATTTCGACGGGTTCTTCGATGAATTGAAGTTTTTCGTTGATTTGGATTTCATCTAACGGAATAGTGAGATCTTCTTTAGCAAAACATTTCTTCAAATTCGAGACGTGGAAAGTGTTATGTACAGCCGCGAGTTGTTGAGGTAACTCAAGTCGGTAACCTACTGGTCCGACACGATCAATAATCTTGAATGGTCCAATATACCTTGGATTTAATTTCCCTCGTTTACCAAATCGAACAATGCCTTTCCAAGGTGCAACTTTAAGCATGACCATCTCTCCAATTTCAAATTCTATATCTTTTCTTTTAATGTCAGCGTAGCTCTTTTGTCGACTTTGGGCGGTTTTCAACCGTTGTTGAATTTGGATGATCTTCTCGGTAGTTTCTTGTATAATCTCCGGACCCGTAATCTGTCTATCCCCCACTTCACTCCAACAAATCGGAGACCTGCACTTTCTACCATAAAGTGCTTCAAATGGCGCCATCTCAATGCTTGAATGGTAGCTGTTGTTGTAGGAAAATTTTGCTAACGGTAGATGTCGATCCCAACTGTTTCCGAAATCAATAACACATGCTCGTAGCATGTCTTCAAGCGTTTGTATCGTCCTTTCGCTCTGCCCATCAGTTTGTGGATGATAGGCAGTACTCATGTCTAGACGAGTTCCTAATGCTTGCTGTAATGTCTGCCAGAATCTTGAAATAAATCTGCCATCCCTATCAGAGATAATAGAGATTGGTATTCCATGTCTGGAGACGACTTCCTTCAAATACAGTCGTGCTAACTTCTCCATCTTGTCATCTTCTCTTATTGGTAGGAAGTGTGCTGATTTGGTGAGACGATCAACTATTACCCAAATAGTATCAAAACCACTTGCAGTCCTTGGCAATTTAGTGATGAAATCCATGGTAATGTTTTCCCATTTCCATTCCGGGATTTCGGGTTGTTGAAGTAGACCTGATGGTTTCTGATGCTCAGCTTTGACCTTAGAACACGTTAAACATTCTCCTACGTATTTAGCAACATCGGCTTTCATACCCGGCCACCAAAAATGTTTCTTGAGATCCTTGTACATCTTCCCCGTTCCAGGATGTATTGAGTATCTGGTTTTATGAGCTTCTCTAAGTACCATTTCTCTCATATATCCAAATTTTGGTACCCAAATCCTTTCAGTCCTATACCGGGTTCCGTCTTCCCGAATATTAAGATGCTTCTCCGATCCTTTGGGTATTTCATCCTTTAAATTTCCCTCTTTTAAAACTCCTTGTTGCGCCTCCTTTATTTGAGTAGTAAGGTTATTATGAATCATTATATTCATAGATTTTACTCGAATGGGTTCTCTGTCCTTCCTGCTCAAGGCATCGGCTACCACATTTGCCTTCCCCGGGTGGTAACGAATCTCAAAGTAGTAATCATTCAACAATTCAATCCACCTACGCTGCCTCATATTCAGTTGTTTCTGATTAAATATGTGTTGAAGACTTTTGTGGTCGGTATATATAATACTTTTGACCCCATATAAGTAGTGCCTCCAAGTCTTTAATGCAAAAACAACCGCGCCTAATTCCAAATCATGCGTTGTATAATTTTGTTCGTGAATCTTCAATTGTCTAGACGCATAATCAATCACCTTCATTCGTTGCATTAATACACAACCGAGACCTTGCTTTGATGCGTCACAATAAATCACAAAATCATCATTCCCTTCAGGCAATGACAATATAGGTGCCGTAGTTAGCTTTTTCTTCAATAACTGAAACGCTTTCTCTTGTTCATCATTCCATTCAAATTTCTTCCCTTTATGCGTTAATGCAGTCAAGGGTTTTGCTATTCTGGAAAAGTCTTGGATGAACCTTCTGTAGTAACCAGCTAGTCCTAAAAACTGGCGTATGTGTTTCGGAGTTTTCGGGGTTTCTCACTTTTCAACAGTTTCTATCTTTGCCGGATCCACCTTAATACCTTTTTTGTTCACTATGTGACCGAGGAATTGAACTTCTTCCAACCAAAATGCACACTTTGAAAACTTAGCATACAATTCTTCCTTCCTCAATACTTCTAACACCTTTCTCAAATGTTCACCGTGTTCTTGGTCATTCTTTGAGTAAATAAGTATGTCATCAATGAAAACAATGACAAACTTGTCAAGGTATGGTCCACACACTCGGTTCATAAGGTCCATGAACACAGCTGGTGCATTAGTTAAACCAAACGGCATGACCATAAACTCGTAATGACCGTAACGTGTTCTGAAAGCAGTCTTTGGAATATCATCTTCTTTCACCCGCATTTGATGATACCCAGAACGTAAGTCAATCTTTGAATAAACAGACGAGCCTTGTAGTTGATCAAATAAGTCGTCGATTCTCGGTAGTGGGTAGCGGTTCTTGATGGTAAGTTTGTTCAACTCTCGGTAGTCGATACACAACCTGAATGTACCATCTTTCTTCTTGACAAACAAAACAGGAGCTCCCCACGGTGATGTGCTTGGTCGAATGAAACCACGCTCTAAAAGTTCTTGTAATTGGCTTTGCAGTTCTTTCATCTCGCTGGGTGCGAGTCTGTAAGGAGCACGAGCTATTGGTGCAGCTCCTGGTACAAGATCTATTTGAAATTCAACGGATCGATGTGGGGGTAATCCCGGTAATTCTTTTGAAAATACATCGGGAAATTCTTTTGCAATGGGAACATCATTGATGCTCTTTTCTTCAGTTTGTACTTTCTCGACGTGTGTTAGAACAGTATAGCAACCTTTTCTTATTAGTTTTTGTGCCTTCAAATTACTAATAAGATGTAGCTTCGTGTTGCCCTTTTCTCCGTACACCATTAAGGGTTTTCCTTTTTCTCGTATAATGCGAATTGCATTTTTGTAACAAACGATCTCTGCTTTCACTTCTTTCAACCAGTCCATACCGATTATCACATCAAAACTCCCTAACTCTACTGGTATCAAATCAATCTTAAATGTTTCGCTAACCAGTTTAATTTCTCGATTCCGACATATATTATCTGCTGAAATTAATTTACCATTTGCTAATTCGAGTAAAAATTTACTATCCAAAGGCGTCAATGGATAACTTAATTTAGCACAAAAATCTCTACTCATATAGCTTCTATCCGCACCCGAATCAAATAAAACGTAAGCAGATTTATTGTCAATAAGAAACGTACCCGTAACAAGCTCCGGGTCTTCCTGTGCCTCTGCCGCATTAATATTGAAAACTCTTCCACGGCCTTGTCCATTCGTGTTCTCCTGGTTCGGGCAATTTCTAATAATGTGGCCCGGTTTTCCACATTTATAACAAACTACATTTGCATAACTTGCTCCGACACTACTTGCTCCGCCATTACTCGTTCCGACACCATTTGTTCCTTTCGTTCTATTAACCCCTGGTCCGTAGACCTCACACTTTGCCGCGCTATGACCATTTCTTTTACACTTGTTTCAAAATTTGGTGCAGAACCCCGAGTGATACTTTTCACACCTTTGGCATAGCTGCTTCTGATTGTTGTTGTTGTTGCGGTTATTATTGTTGTTGGGATGATTGTTGTAGTTGCTGTTGTTGTTGTTGTTGTTGTTGTTGGGCCGTTTGTTGTAGTTGCGATTGATGTTGCGATTGTTGGGATAATTGTTGCGATTATTGTTGTAATTGCTGTTGTTGTTGTATTGGTGATTCTTATCACCGTTTTCCTCCCACTTTCTTTTGACTTGCTTCACATTGGCCTCTTCAGCAGTCTGTTCTTTAATTCTTTCTTCAATCTGGTTCACTAGTTTGTGAGCCATTCTACATGCCTGTTGTATGGAGGCGGGCTCGTGTGAACTTATATCTTCTTGGATTCTTTCCGGTAATCCTTTCACAAACGCGTCGATCTTCTCTTCCTCATCTTCGAATGCTCCCGGACACAATAGGCACAATTCTGTGAATCGTCTTTCGTACGTGGTAATATCAAATCCTTGGGTTCGTAACACTCTAAGTTCTGTCTTGAGCTTATTGACCTCGGTTCTGGGACGGTACTTCTCGTTCATCAAGTGCTTGAATGCTGACCACGGTAGTGCGTACGCATCGTCTTGTCCCACTTGCTCTAGATAGGTATTCCACCATGTTAACGCAGAACCTGTGAAGGTATGCGTAGCGTACTTCACTTTGTCCTCTTCAGTACACTTACTTATGGCAAACACCGATTCGACCTTCTCGGTCCACCGTTTCAATCCGATCGGTCCTTCGATTCCATCAAATTCCAAAGGTTTGCAGGCAGTGAATTCTTTGTAGGTGCATCCTACACGATTTCATGTACTGCTAGATCCAAGGTTATTGTTGGTATGTAGCGCAGCCTGTACTGCGGCTATGTTTGAAGCTAGAAAAGTACGAAATTCCTCTTCATTCATATTCACGGTGTGTCGAGTAGTCGGTGCCATTTCCTTCAAAATAGGTAAATGGAACAAGTTAATCATACAGAATATTAAGAGTAGTTAATAGTATTTCGTAGCATAATATGAACTCATTTATAAAAGATTTTTCTTCATATTAGCGTTTTATAAGTTTAAATTCGGGTATTACCTACCCGTTAAGTTCATACTTAGTAGCTAATATATAATTCAACTACTACAATTCTATATGAAGAACTGATTATAATAATATTTCGCGTTCAAACTTTTACACAATATTTTACAAACTTACAATACCGCTTATTTTACATATAGCATGAAATATAGCACACAATAAATTTGATACAAGATGGTTGTGAAGATAATTCTAGCTAGTACACAAGTCGTTCAGCAAAGGCAATAAAGACACGTAATTCATACGTCCAGAAACAAGTCATGCATTCTGGTTTTACTAGGATTACTTCCCATCCTTGGTCTTGTGGAACATAACCGTTATGGCCGTTGATAAGACAGCGTGTTGTAACGTCGTCAAAGGGACGAGGGTTACGTAATGTCCAACAGTCCCGTAACAATCTAAAAACCTCATTTCTTACCCCAATTACCGACTCCGTCACTTGTGGGAACGTTTTGTTTAATAGTTGTAGCCCGATGTTCTTGTTCTCACTTTGGTGAGAAGCGAACATTACTAATCCGTAAGCATAACATGCTTCTTTATGTTGCATGTTAGCCGCTTTTTCTAAATCACGAAGTCCAATATTCGGATATATTGAGTCAAAATAATTTCTTAACCCATTGCGTAAAATAGCATTTGGGTTCCCCGCAATATATGCGTCAAAGTAAACACATCGTAACTTATGGATTTCCCAATGTGATATCCCCCATCTTTCGAACGAAAGCCTTTTATAAACCAAGGCATTCTTGGAACGTTCTTCGAATGTCTTACAAACTGATCTCGCCTTAAATAGTTGTGCCGAAGAATTCTGACCGACTCTAGACAAGATTTCATCAATCATGTCTCCGGGTAGGTCTCTTAAAATATTAGGTTGTCTATCCATTTTGTGTTTTTATACTGTAAAATAGACAAGAGTTAGATTCATAAAAAAAATACTTATTAATACAAGCAATTTTTACATATATCATAAAGCATAAGCACACTATATTACTTATATTACACCACACGAATACAACTATCTTATTCCGACTTGCTTGTTTCTTCTTCTTCGGTTTTGGTTCGTTTTGCCAAGTTTCTAGGGATATATGATGTTCCCCTAATACGAGCCGTCGTTATCCACATTGGTTTAGAAAAACCTGGTGGTTTAGAGGTTCCCGGGTCATTGTTACAACTTAAGGACTTCGGGGGTTGACGATACATATAAAGTTCATCGGGGTTGGAATTAGATTTCTCTATTTTTATGCCCTTTCCCTTATTATTTTCTTTTGCCTTTTTAAATTCAGTTGGGGTAATTTCTATAACATCATCGGAATTCTCGTCGGAATCCGATTCATCGGAGAATTGGTAATCCTCCCAATATTTTGCTTCCTTGGCGGAAACACCATTGACCATAATTAACCTTGGTCGGTTGGTTGAGGATTTTCTTTTACTTAACCGTTTTATTATTTCCCCCACCGGTTCTATT
Source organism: Rutidosis leptorrhynchoides (assembly GCF_046630445.1). Lineage (NCBI taxonomy): Eukaryota > Viridiplantae > Streptophyta > Magnoliopsida > Asterales > Asteraceae > Rutidosis > Rutidosis leptorrhynchoides. The sequence continues at coordinate 282,877,678 of NC_092340.1, read as the reverse complement.
TCTTCATCCGGTTCCGATTCTTCTTCCGGTTCCGATTCTTCTTCCGGTTCCGACTCTTCTTCCGGTTCCTCTTCGGGAACTTGTGAATCAGTCCACGAATCATTCCAATTTACATTTAACTCTTCATTATTATTAGGTGAGTCAATGGGACTTGTTCTAGAGGTAGACATCTATCACATAATATCAAACGCTTTAAGAGATTAATATATCACATAATATTCACATGTTAAAAATATATAGTTTCCAACAAAATTTGTTAAGCAATCATTTTTCAAGTAAACACGGTCGAAGTCCAGACTCACTAATGCATCCTAACAAACTCGATAAGACACACTAATGCAAAATTCTGGTTCTCTAAGACCAACGCTCGGATACCAACTGAAATGTCCCGTTCTTATTGATTAAAAACGTTCCATATTAATTGATTTCGTTGCGAGGTTTTGACCTCTATATGAGACGTTTTTCAAAGACTGCATTCATTTTAAAACAAACCATAACCTTTATTTCATCAATAAAGGTTTAAAAAGCTTTACGTAGATTATCAAATAATGATAATCTAAAATATCCTGTTTACACACGACCATTACATAATGGTTTACAATACAAATATGTTACAACAAAATAAGTTTCTTGAATGCAGTTTTTACACAATATCATACAAGCATGGACTCCAAATCTCATCCTTATTTAAGTATGCGATAGCGGAAGCTCTTAATAATCACCTGAGAATAAACATGCTTAAAACGTCATCAAAAATGTTGGTGAGTTATAGGTTTAACCTATATGTATCAAATCGTAACAATAGACCACAAGATTTCATATTTCAATACACATCCCATACATAGAGATAAAAATCATTCATATGGTGAACACCTGGTAACCGAAATTAACAAGATGCATATATAAGAATATCCCCATCATTCCGGGACACCCTTCGGATATGATATAAATTTCGAAGTACTAAAGCATCCGGTTCTTTGGATGGGGTTTGTTAGGCCCAATAGATCTATCTTTAGGATTTGCGTCAATTAGGGTGTCTGTTCCCTAATTCTTAGATTACCAGACTTAATAAAAAGGGGCATATTCGATTTCGATAATTCAACCATAGAATGTAGTTTCACGTACTTGTGTCTATTTTGTAAATCATTTATAAAACCTGCATGTATTCTCATCCCAAAAATATTAGATTTTAAAAGTGGGACTATAACTCACTTTCACAGATTTTTACTTCGTCGGGAAGTAAGACTTGGCCACTGGTTGATTCACGAACCTATAACAATATATACATATATATCAAAGTATGTTCAAAATATATTTACAACACTTTTAATATATTTTGATGTTTTAAGTTTATTAAGTCAGCTGTCCTCGTTAGTAACCTACAACTAGTTGTCCACAGTTAGATATACAGAAATATATCGATAAATATTATCTTGAATCAATCCACGACCCAGTGTATACGTATCTCAGTATTGATCACAACTCAAACTATACATATTTTGGAATCAACCTCAACCCTGTATAGCTAACTCCAACATTCACATATAGAGTGTCTATGGTTGTTCCGAAATATATATAGATGTGTCGACATGATAGGTCGAAACATTGTATACGTGTCTATGGTATCTCAAGGTTACATAATATACAATACAAGTTGATTAAGTTATGGTTGGAATAGATTTGTTACCAATTTTCACGTAGCTAAAATGAGAAAAATTATCCAATCTTGTTTTACCCATAACTTCTTCATTTTAAATCCGTTTTGAGTGAATCAAATTGCTATGGTTTCATATTGAACTCTATTTTATGAATCTAAATGGAAAAAGTATAGGTTTATAGTCGGAAAAATAAGTTACAAGTCGTTTTTGTAAAGGTAGTCATTTCAGTCGAAAGAACGACGTCTAGATGACCATTTTAGAAAACATACTTCCACTTTGAGTTTAACCATAATTTTTGGATATAGTTTCATGTTCATAATAAAAATCATTTTCTCAGAATAACAACTTTTAAATCAAAGTTTATCATAGTTTTTAATTAACTAACCCAAAACAGCCCGCGGTGTTACTACGACGGCGTAAATCCGGTTTTACGGTGTTTTTCGTGTTTCCAGGTTTTAAATCATTAAGTTAGCATATCATATAGATATAGAACATGTGTTTAGTTAATTAAGTCAAGTTAGAAGGATTAACTTTTGTTTGCGAACAAGTTTAGAATTAACTAAACTATGTTCTAGTGATTACGAGTTTAAACCTTCGAATAAGATAGCTTTATATGTATGAATCGAATGATGTTATGAACATCATTACTACCTTAAGTTCCTTGGATAAACCTACTGGAAAAGAGAAAAATGGATCTAGCTTCAATGGATCCTTGGATGGCTCGAAGTTCTTGAAGCAGAATCATGACACGAAAACAAGTTCAAGTAAGATCATCACTTGAAATAAGATTGTTATAGTTATAGAAATTGAACCAAAGTTTGAATATGATTATTACCTTGTATTAGAATGATAACCTACTGTAAGAAACAAAGATTTCTTGAGGTTGGATGATCACCTTACAAGATTGGAAGTGAGCTAGCAAACTTGAAAGTATTCTTGATTTTATGAAACTAGAACTTTTGGAATTTATGAAGAACACTTAGAACTTGAAGATAGAACTTGAGAGAGATCAATTAGATGAAGAAAATTGAAGAATTAAAGTGTTTGTAGGTGTTTTTGGTCATTGGTGTATGGATTAGATATAAAGGATATGTAATTTTGTTTTCATGTAAATAAGTCATGAATGATTACTCATATTTTTGTAATTTTATGAGATATTTCATGCTAGTTGCCAAATGATGGTTCCCAAATGTGTTAGGTGACTCACATGGGCTGCTAAGAGCTGATCATTGGAGTGTATATACCAATAGTACATACATCTAAAAGCTGTGTATTGTACGAGTACGAATACGGGTGCATACGAGTAGAATTGTTGATGAAACTGAACGAGGATGTAATTGTAAGCATTTTTGTTAAGCAGAAGTATTTTGATAAGTGTATTGAAGTCTTTCAAAAGTGTATAAATACATATTAAAACACTACATGTATATACATTTTAACTGAGTCGTTAAGTCATCGTTAGTCGTTACATGTAAGTGTTGTTTTGAAACCTTTAGGTTAACGATCTTGTTAAATGTTGTTAACCCAATATTTATAATATCAAATAAGATTTTAAATTATTATATTATCATGATATTATCATGTATGAATATCTCTTAATATGATATATATACATTAAATGTCTTTACAACGATAATCGTTACATATATGTCTCGTTTAAAAATCATTAAGTTAGTAGTCTTGTTTATATGTATATAACTCATTGTTAATATACTTATGGAGATACTTACTTATCATAATCTCATGTTAACCATATGTATATCCATATATATATCGTCATGTCGTTTTTACAAGTTTTAACGTTCGTGAATCGCCGGTCAACTTGGGTGGTCAATTGTCTATATGAAACATATTTCAATTAATCAAGTCTTAACAAGTTTGATTGCTTAAAATGTTGGAAACATTTAATCATGTAAATATCAATCTCAATTAATATATATAAACATGGAAAAGTTCGGGTCACTACACCATACATGTGTTGCATAAGAGCACTGCAACAATATATGATCAATCGATTCCAATGCGTTGTCGCATAAAGGGCACCTCACCGAGTCGAGATCAATACCCTTCTTGTCTAACTCTACTTTCACCAGTAACCTGTTTCTTTGAGCCCTACACCAATTTTTTGCGGTAACAAGTTGTTTCGTAGGGTTTCATTTGAAGATGTGGGTGCTGGTAACATTAGGTCATCCAGTTTTTCTCTTAGGACATTTGTAGAGTAGACACCATTGTTGCATAACATCCACTTCCATGAGTCTTTTTCATTATCTGCAAATTTAAAATCCGCAAGCATTGATTGCAGAGTCTCGAGTTCCGCATCAGTTCTACCTGCAATTAACCTATTCCAGCTCCAGTTCATCGAGTAAGTTGACCCCTGTTGAATGATATGGTCTTTAACCAGCATGTCTTTATCCGATTCAGATTTGAAGAGACGATCGAAAACAACACAAAGAGGTTTTTCTCTAAGCCATTTATCCTTCCAAAACAAGGTTCCTTCACCGTCACTTACAACTTTCACAAAGGTGTTAGCAAAGTTTATATTAAACTTACTTGGAGAATTCTTTATCAAAATTTTTAATTCCGTTCCATACAGATCCTCTTGTGATTCGATTTCCATCAGTGTTACCCAACCCCCCATCCCGACCATGGATACTTTTAATAATTTTAACCCAAAAAGCTTCGCTTTCCATTCTAAAATGCCACCACCATTTTCCTAGCAACGCTAGGTTTTTTGCTTTTAAAGACCCAATGTTTAACCCACCCCTCACGTAAAAAGAAAGAATTGTATCCCACTTAACCCATGCTATGTTAGATTTATCACCCGACCCGCCCCAAAAAAAGTTTTGTCTCAAATCTTCAAGCGAGTTTATGGTACACGATGGAGCGCAAAATTACAACAGAAGGCTACTAAGAACCGACTTTACAAGAGTAATGCGACCTCCAAAAGACATCGTTTTAGCTTTCCAATCCGATAATCTATTTTTGAATTTTTCAAGACAAAGTCCCAATCTTTTTTCTTATTCATTTTACACCCAATCGAAAGATCAAGGTATGTGAATGGAAGTGATCCAACTGCACATCACATATAAGAAGCAAGCTCATTTATCGACTCGACATTCAACCCAATACCATGTATACAACTTTTCGCGAAGTTGACTTTCAACCCGGATAATTTCTCATAACATTTAAAAAGTTTCATTATATTACCCGCATTGCATCTACACCATTCTCCAAAGAATATAGTGTTGTCCGCGTATCGGAGATGAGAAACTATGATTTTTTTCGAGACCGACGTCAACCCCTTTTATTAGACCCACTTCGAGTGATTTTTTAGTTAGTAAGTTCAATCCCTCGTCCGTAATAATAAATTGATATGGGGATAATGGATCACCTTGGCGGACACCTTTTTCAAGTGAGAATTCCTTCGTTGGGGAGCCGTTTACAAGCACCGAGATAGAAGCGGATTTTAGACATTCTTTTATCCAAGAAATCCACTTATCACCAAAGACCATGCATCTCATTACTTCAAATAGATAGACCCAACTTACGCTATCGAAAGCTTTAGAAAAATTGGCCTTGAAAATAAAGCATTTATCTTTCCTACTTTTTTGATCCTCCATTGCTTCATTTACTACCAAAATGCTATCGATAATTTGACGTCCTTTGATAAAGGCACTTTGTTCGTATCCAATGACTTTGGGAATGATCATGCGGATTCGATTTGCTAATGCGCAGACATTGGCAAATCCAGGATGAAAACTAAATGGGGTCCTAATTTTTTTTTTTCAAAGCTAACTACATTTGAGAGGATACTTTAATGGTTGTTTACCTTCAAAAAACTACAAATTTTAAAAATATATGGGGTCCTATATTTAAATTTAGTGGTGTCCTATATAATTTAAAGAGTGCATGTTATAAAAAATTTTAAAAGTAGTGGGGTCATAGGACCCCACACCCTTACATGTAGATTCGCCAATGTGCGCAGATATTCTCCCATGGCCAATGCGCATATATTCTCCCCAATCTAAGCATAATATTGCCATACGACCTATGAATTGACATCACAAGTGTCTGAAAGTGTTTTCGTGGCCTCCTGCTCAAGAGATTTTGTGGAGTTGATGCCATCGTCCTTCTTGTCATGCCAGATAGGAGTGTGCTCGAAGCCTTTTGGTGCAACAGAAGAGTCAATGAAGAAGAAAGTTTCTTTCCATTTACTAGCATTGCCTTTTGGGGTTGGTGTAAAGTTTTGGCGAGAAATGAAAGTGAACCAAGACATGTGGTGAGAAGCGAGTCTATAGAGATGACTGAAAATGTTTACAATGGGAACATGGCCCAACGCATGACACCACATTTCAAACAAAACAATATTTCCTATTGCATACGGATGGAACTGACCTATACCAACTTTATAGTGGCTTAGAATCCCAAAAAAGAAATCACTATGAGGAACCCTAAAGTTTCCATGGCTAAACGCATGTTCATATATCGCCACCATGCCGGAAGGAGGCTTGTGGGCTAGTTGATGAGATAAGGGTGTAACGGGTTTATACTTACCTAAAGGGGGTACTTCTTTACTAAGTGGTCAATATTTTCCTTCGTCATGACAGATGGCTGATCTCCTACGAGAATCTCAGATGACCTTGTCATCATTTATCAAAACTAAAGAGTAGCTGGTGAGAGTGGGATGATGGTCACTAACCTTGTATGACGAACTGACACTTGTACTCGTCGTTGTTGAATGTTTCACCAGAATAATAGGCAATTTGCTGAGGGACAAAATGGTAAAACATTTTTACTTTGGGAATTCAAGGAGTATTTATAGGATGATTTTCTAGGGTAGTGCTTGTATCCTTATCGTACAGGTGTCCTAATCTGAGTGAGACATCATTTGAAATTCTTATGGTGCACGTTAGCAGTCTGATAGTTGTTTCAAGTGATGGCGCTTGGGAACAGTTATAGCAGGATTTTGCATATCACGTCACCTCGTCGCCTTCCTTGATGTACTGATTATACGAGCATTTAATATCACGTTAATCCACGTGCAGAACACTGAATCTTTACCTTTTTTATGTTTTCTTATTTTTTGGTTAGGTTTTTGCGTTATAGTTCGATATCATGAGCGTTTTTGTGTATAACATCGAACTATGTGGACTTAATCATGCGTATATCCGCAAGTGTGAATTTCACTCATGTAAATGCGCTAATTCGCATTAATTCCTATAAAGTCAATGCACAATCAATACAGATTCTACCTCACGTGTCATTTGGTCTGTGGCATGCAGGCGGCACGTGCGCTTATCCGCATGTCGGTTATTAATTTCTTGTTGACCAAGTGCATTATCTTTTCCATAATTATATCCGAGATTCGGGGAAGTTAGATATGGGAAGGATTGTGATTATCTTAGGTGATTCTAGAACGCAGGGTTTATCTATAAATACAAAACCTCAAAACCCCATCAACACACAACACGATTACGTAGAGCATACTCTGTCATCACGGGTTACGTAATCACCAACATCTTCATTCATCTTTAAGGTTAACAGGTTAGTCCTCATTGACAGTTGCCTAAAACCTTCTCGGGCAATTGATCGATGAACGTCATTAATGGGGACTTAACCATTTAGCCACCCCACATATCAATCTGGGTTCTTCACAGTAGTCAAATCAGAGAGTTAAATACTAGGATCCTTAAACCCCACAATGTGTAAATTATGGATATAATTCGTTATAAAAAAATCTATGCATGATCAAATTCAAAGGTTTTGAATCATGAATACTTACACAGTTCATTAGTGAACTAAAATTATAATCAAGATTAGATGGCCACGTTCAATTTGAAATCTTAATCGGATGTGTATCATCTAGCGCCAGATTTAAAGGAATTGAATCCGTTGAATTGGAATTGATAGGTGTTTGTGAAAACCATATTCACTTTTTTGCAGAGAAAAAAATCGTGGTTTTTTGTTGTTGTTTAATTTGGGATATGGCAGCTTCAACCGCTAGTCGCTGTTAATCTCATCCTTCAATTTAATGGCCACATGGATTAAACAATATTAAGGGGTAATTAGGAGGTGCCACGTTAGATTTAGGTTAGGAATTTATACATATGTATAAATTATTACTGTATTTATTTTATGTGTTCAATAAAATAATAATAAGAAGTTTTTTAATGAGAGTCCTAAGGGCTTTCTTTAAGAAGTAAATTGATGCATTAATGAGTGATACAATTTTTTAATTTAGATAGTTATTTTCCCGAGGTCAGCGGTTATTTTTTATGCACAAGTAAGACAAACGTGTAGGAATCTCTTAAAGACAGCCTTAAGAATGTTATTAGAAAAATTCTACTCCGTAATAATAATAATAATAATAATAATAATAATAATAATAATAATAATAATAATAATAATAATAATAATAATATAGTTATAATAATTAGAATAAATTAACTTACAAAATTAACATGGAGTAGTTATAACAAATTTAAAAAAGTTTTGATAAAAAAGTAAGTTTATACTTATTTAAATCTTTAATATTAAAACGCGTCTTATTTAATAACTAAGAAAAAAAACAAATACTCCTTTCTTTCTATCATATTAAGTTCCGTTCTCTTAAGTTCATTAAGTTTAAATCAAACAAGATTTATGCCCTAATATCTATATCTGTCTTCTATCTATGAACTTTTTCTAAATTACTGACACTAATATGTCCATAACAAAACTTGAACTCTCAACTTTATTATTGAAAATCATATATTAAATTAGATACTCTCTTCTTTCCAATTTAATAATAGAAAAAAGAACTTACCTTTTCAAATGACAGTGGAGTCTAAAAGAATCAAAATGATATAGAGCGGGATAATATTGAATCCTTGTTAATCCCAAACACATATGAACGTGTCATACATAACAAAAAGAAAAAAAAACAATCCACAACCCTAATTGTGAAGTTGCTCCATCTCATCTCGAGTTGGAGTCTGATGATTCAAGTAACGATTATAATTGGTCACCAATAGGGAATTGGCGAGACTCATCAAAGGATTATCTGGACAACAATTTATTAGATAAAGAAGTGTGATCGTACATGCAACAAAAAGAAGACTTTCAAACATACTAACATCAGACGGTCCAAATTAAAGAGGTCCAGAGATACAAGATCTGTCCAAATCAATCAATAAGAAAGAAGTGCAAGACTTTGGGAATTGCATGGGGTTGCGATTGTAAAAGACTAAAACCGGAGCTAGACGTTAGATTATTAATTTGCCCTTAGGTTCATATTTGATTGATTATATACTTTTAATTTAATTATATATTATTTGACTGTATGGTTGAGACTAGTTTGTGACAAGGATCACAGAATATGTTTGCTTGTTAAGTTTGGACCTGTTAGGGCCAACTAACGAGGTGTATAAGATTTCAAATAATAGTAAAATACCCGTGTGTTGTGGGTATGTGTTTTAAACCCTTTTATGTTTATTGTATTGTATCTACTTCTTTTTCCTTATTTCCTTTTCTAGAAATCTCTCAAACAACCTTGTACGTACACTTTGCTATTTCTAACCCTAATCCTTTAATCTCGTTTTTTTGTGTTATTATCAAGAGTGCAATTGATTCCTTGTGTTTTCAATATATCAAATAAGGTAAATGATGGTCAAATTCACGTTTGAATCTATGTTTAAATGGGTTTTTGGTTAGGTTTTGTGAATTAGGGATTTTAGACAAAATCATGTTAAATAGTTGTTGTTTTGATGTCAAATGTGTAGGTTAGTGAATAATTTATCATAAGTCAAAAGAATCTTACACAAGGAATGTACATTGGATCTTTTGGCTTGATGACTTGCTATTACACCAGATCCCATAACAACTCACTAAAATCCACATGATCTCCTCTGACTAATGAGTAGAAGATTTTCAGCAAGGAATCGTGATTGTATCTGCTCCTTTGGGAGTCATCAGAAAACACCTGTTGAAGATAGCATACAAAACAATCCATCTATATCACCCCGCCAAAATTTCATCTGACGGCGTGTTAATCTAGGTCCCACAGTTAACAGTTACGCCATCTATATGAGACGTTTAAAGCAATCACATTTAATTTTATTAAAAGTTGACTTTCAAAAACATTAGTCAATAATCTCAAAATAGAAACACTGTTGTGATCGTAACTACAAGCCAACAGTATTTAAACAGTTATAAAAGTTTCAAATGCGAAAGTAATTAATGTTCTTTAAAAGTATGCTGACTCCACAGCTAGACCATGCAGCAAACACAGCGGAAGTCTACCTCTTAAGGACCTGAGAATAAAACACGCAAAAACAGGTCAACAAAAAATGTTGGTGAATCTACAGGTTTAAATAATGTAACAGTATCTGAAAAACAGTTATCAGAAAAATAGTTTAAGTTCCTTGATCACGAGATTTTACAAGTACAACTCCAAATTGCGAAACGTTTGCATAATCTATGAGCACCTGAATACTAGCAATGACCCGAGTATAGAATTCACTATACCCGCCTTTACCTCATAAAATGTTATACACTTGTTCGAGTATATCTAATGTTCAAAGTAAATGCACCACAGTTAATAATGTAGGGTGAGGTTATCAACCTAACGGGTCCGTCCATCTAAATTGTGCTTACACCGATGGTATTAAAAGTATTCATGCTAGAGGCTTTCTGAACAAACTCAATATACATATATAGTACTCGTGTCAATACAAAAAGGATTTGATAATGTAAGTACAATAGCGTGTATTCTCATCCCTGAAAGCGTGTAAAAAGCGGGACTGTAGACTCACCTTTGAATAAAGCTCGGATTGAAAAGTGGACAATAACTTGCACGGGTTATAGCCGAGTAATGCAACCTAAGTATATGTATTTAGGTTGGTCAATAAATATGTCTTAAACAAGTGTGGTTTCATAGTATAAGTTGTCTTATTGCTCGACTCGATGCGTTTCAAAGTAGAAGTCAACATACAGTCAACTAGTTCATGCAAGTCAAACAAAGTCAACCGAAGTCAAACCGAAAGTCAAACTTGGTCAAAGTAGTCAACTAAAGTCAACATCAGTAGGTTTATTTCAAATTTTGGACAACATGTCGAACCTAAGTCAAACAACACGTTTTAGGTCATAACAGATCAATTTCACAATCTCAGTTTATCGTTGTGCACAAAACAAATGTACATGTAGCAAACTTAGCATATTATCTCATTGTAAAAAATTCAAGTAAACACGGAAAACTCCAGATCATAAGTATACTCAAAATAGATTCCAAAAAGTCTGGCCAGGGTCTCATACGATAATTAAAAGTCAGGAATCAGAAGAGGTACATTTGTGGTTTGCCAAGTCAGTTTCTGACCGCGCACTGATTTCATTTTGGCTATAACCGGAGTTAGGGACATGTAATGGATACAAGACTAGTGGCCATGGTTCAAGGACAAGTCAAACTAACACATATCAAAAGTTGAGCAATTTTTGTTTAGCCAATTTGTACAGTTTATTCGTGAAAGTTGAATGTTCAGTTTTCAGCTCAATTCAGAATTTACATAATGGGTGGCCCTATTGTGCCCAATGTATAAAGTTTCATAGATTACAATTAACCAACCATATTTCACATATCATGTTAAGATTCATTTTCTAGAATCATACTTTCTAATTCAATAAACACAAACCACAGAGTATAAAACAGAGGGCAAGTTGCTGTTTCGATTCTAGTTTAGCTAGTCACATTCGCACGCGATTATTCGAAGATCTAGATACAATTAGACTATGATATCTACATGAAAAGTGAAGTAATTTTTGTGTAAATTTCAAATATGCAAAGCGTTAAACTCATAAGGAAACACATTTTATCATACAAGGCTGTTTTCATACATGTGCTGTATAAATCCACCTTTACACTAAATTAAGCATATCTCAAGTTACACATAAGCAAACGACATGATATCCTAGTGCAAATTGAGTATTTTTAAAATACCTATCCAATGGTATTAATTTCACAAGCCAATTCGTGGTCTATAAAACCCAGATTTCTGATCAATCACAAAAACACAACGTTAATTTCAATTGGCCATAACTTGATCATCCGGAAACGAAATCAAGCGAATCCAAAGCCTAAAATTAATAGTTTTTCGCAAGGATTCTGAATATAACATAATATCATGCATTTGAAAAATTAAAATTATTGTACACATCAATATCAAATTCGGTTTTCGCAACAAACAATCAAAACGAGTGATTTATCGCATCTAACAATCATTAATCATCAAGACTTGAGCAATAGACAACCTAATTCATGAAACCTTTATAAAAATCAGATTTTAAAGATTAGGGTTTGGCTATTTATACCTTTAAATCACAATCAATTAGTAGCTACGCGTAGAGGATGATAAGAGCAATCGATTTCGTGTTGAATGCAAAAGCTAATAAGCAAAATTGAATGGTGGATTGGGGATGGTGATGGTCGACGTGAGCAAGAGAGGGAGGAGGGAGAGCAGCGTGATTTTGCTTCTGATTAGGTTTAGAGATTAAGTTGTAGTGTAGGTTAACTAGTTAATTATAATTAAAACCCTAATTTTCCATAAGTTACACTTAAGTCCCAAAAATTAGTCAAATTAGGGGAGGGGGCATGGGGTTCGGCCGAATGGCCCATGGGGTGAGTCCCCGGGCTCGTGTTTTGCAAAAGCGCGTACTCGTGGCTCGTTTCAAGTGCCGTTTAGTCGTACCGAAGGCCCGGAACGCTAAACCGATCGTTAAAACGCAACCAACCGTCTAATTTATTAAAAACCCAATAAATTAAATATTTTTAAAAAGTTAATAATTATTAAAATAATTATTAAAATAAACCCGAGCGTTTCGTTAATCAATAAGCAGTTATCAAAACCGTATCGTTTTTACCGTATTTCTTTATTCTAAATATTTATTCGAATTAATATCAACTCATATTAATTATTGTAACCCTCCAAGGATCAAGTATGTATTTATTACACATAAACACACAAAAGTCAAGTAATCGCCGTTAAATTAATTAACAGAAAGTTAACGGAAGTGACGAAAAAAGTAGGGTTGTTACATTACCCACCTGTTATTGAAAATTTCATCCCGAAATTTTAGTGAACGCCCACTGAAGTAGTTTCCTCCAGAAACAGTTGCGGGTATTTCAGTCTCATATGGTCTTCACGCTCCCACGTGAACTCTGATCCTCTTCTCGCGTTCCACCGAACTTACAATGGGAATTCTGCTTTGCTTCAACTGTTTGACCTCACGGCCCAAGATTTTGATAGGTTCTTCAATGAAATGAAGTTTGTCGTCGATACGCAGTTCCTCTAAAGGAATAATCAAATTCTCATCGGCTAGGCACTTCTTTAGGTTGGATACATGAAAAACGTCGTGTATACCACTGAGTGCTTGTGGTAGCTCCAATCTGTAAGCCACCGGTCCAACCCTTTCGGTTATTTCGAACGGTCCAACATATCTAGGACTTAATTTACCTCGTTTTCCAAACCGTATGACAGCCTTCCAAGGTGATACCTTAAGCATAACTTTGTCACCAACTTGGAATTCTATGTCCTTCCGTCTAACATCGACGTAACTCTTTTGACGACTCCGAGCCGTTCTCAATCATTCCTGGATCTGTAGGACTTTCTCCGTTGTCTCCTGAATAATCTCAAGACCTGTTAACTGACTATCCCCCAATTCTCTCCAACAAACGGGGGATCTACACTTCCTTCCGTACAATGCTTCAAAAGATGCAGCTTTAATGCTAGCATGGTAGCTGTTATTGTATGAGAACTCAGCTAGTGGTAAGTACTCATCCCATCCGTTTCCAAAATCAATGACACATGCTCGCAACATGTCCTCAAAAGTCTGAATAGTTCGTTCGCTTTGGCCATCTGTCTGGGGGTGATACGCTGTACTCATATCTAAACGGGTCCCCATTACTTTCTGTAATGACTGCCAAAATCTGGAAGTGAATCTGCTGTCACGATCAGATATAATAGATATAGGCACTCCATGCCTATAGACGACTTCCTTAATGTAAAATTGAGCCAACTTCTCCATTTTATCAGTTTCTCTTATCGGTAAGAAGTGTACATACTTAGTGAGACGATCCACGATAACCCAAATAGTATCGTAACCTCCCACCGTTCTCGTCAGTTTCGTGATGAAGTCCATTGTAATACCTTCCCATTTCCACTGGGGAATCTCTAGTTGAGTCAATAACCCTGATGTCTTCTGATGTTCGGCCTTGACCTTGGCGCAAGTCAAGTACTTCCCGACATAGGTAGCAATGTCAGCTTTTAAATTTGGCCACCAATAAAATGCCTTCAAATCTTGGTACATTTTATCTGATCCCGGATGAATTGAGTACCTTGGCTTGTGTGCTTCCTCCAACACTAGTTCTCTCAATCCACCAAACTTTGGTACCCAGATTCGATTAGCAAAGTACCGTGTTCCGTCCTCCTTGATGTCAAATTTCTTATCCATTCCTCTGAGAAATTCAACATCGACATTTTCTTGTTTCACGGCTTCCCGTTGTGCTTCGCGGATCTGTGATGTGAGATTCATACGGATAACTATGTTAAGCGCTTTAACCCTGAGGGGCTTCTCTCGCTCCTTTCTGCCTAAAGCATCCGCCACAACATTCGCCTTGCCCGGATGGTATTAAAGTTCGCAGTTATAATCGTTAGGTAGTTCCATCCAACGTCGTTGTCTCATGTTGAGCTGTTTCTGATCAAATGTGTGCTGTAAACTCTTATGGTCGGTGAAGATTGTAAACTTGGTTCCATACACGTAGTGTCTGTAGTGACCCGAACTTTTCCATGTTTATATATATATTAAATGAAATTTTTATTTACATGATTAAGTGTTTCCAACATATTAAGCAATCAAACTTGTTAAGACTTGATTAATTGAAATAGGTTTCATATAGACAATTGACCACCCATGTTGACCGGTGATTCACGAACGTTAAAACTTGTAAAAACTATATGATGACATATATATGGTTATATATATAGTTAACATGATATTATGATAAGTAAACATATCATTAAGTATATTAATAATGAACTACATATGTAACAACAAGACTACTAACTTAATGATTTTGAAACGAGACATATATGTAACGATTATCGTTGTAACGACATTTAATGTATATATATCATATTAAGAGATATTCGTACATCATAATATCATGATAATATAATAATTTAAAATATCATTTGATATTATAAACATTGGGTTAACAACATTTAACAAGATCGTTAACCTAAAGGTTTCAAAACAACACTTACATTTAACGGCTAACGATGACTTAACGACTCAGTAAAAATGTATATACATGTAGTGTTTTAATATGTATTCATACATTTTTGAAAGACTTCAAGACACGTATCAAAATACTTCTACTTAACAAAAATGCTTACAATTACATCCTCGTTCAGTTTCATCAACAATTCTACTCGTATGCATCCGTATTCGTACTCGTACAATACACAGCTTTTAGATGTATGTACTATTGGTATATACACTCCAATGATCAGTTCTTAGCAGCCCATGTGATTCACCTAACACATGTGGGAACCATCATTTGGCAACTAGCATGAAATATCTCATAAAATTACAAAAATATGAGTAATCATTCATGACTTATTTACATGAAAACAAAATTACATATCCTTTATATCTAATCCATACACCAACGACCAAAAACACCTACAAACACTTTCATTCTTAAATTTTCTTCATCTAATTGATCTCTCTCAAGTTCTATCTTCAAGTCCTAAGTGTTCTTCATAAATTCCAAAAGTTCTAGTTTCATAAAATCAAGAATATTTTCAAGTTTGCTAGCTCACTTCCAATCTTGTAAGGTGATCATCCAACCTCAAGAAATCTTTGTTTCTTACAGTAGGTTATCATTCTAATACAATGTAATAATCATATTCAAACTTTGGTTTAATTTCTATAACTATAACAATCTTATTTCAAGTGATGATCTTACTTGAACTTGTTTTCGTGTCATGATTCTGCTTCAAGAACTTCGAGTAATCCAAGGATCCGTTGAAGCTAGATCTATTTTTCTCTTTTCCAGTAGGTTTATCCAAGGAACTTAAGGTAGTAATGATGTTCATAACATCATTCGATTCATACATAAAAAGCTATCATATTCGAAGTGGTAAACTAGTAATCACTAGAACATAGTTTAGTTAATTCTAAACTTGTTTGCAAATAAAATTAATCCTTCTAACTACACTTTTAAAATCAACTATACACATTATCTATATCTATATGATATGCTAACTTAATGATTTAAAACCCGCAAACACGATAAACACCATAAAACCGGATTTACGCCGTCGTAGTTACAACCGGGGGCTGTTTTGGTTTGGATAATTAAAACTATGAAAAACTTTGATTTAAAAGCTATACTTTTGGGAAAATGATGTTTCTTATGAACATGAAACCATATCCAAAAATCATGGTTAAACTCAAAGTGAAAGTATGTTTTTCAAAACAGTCATCAAGATGTCGTTCTTTCGACGGAAATGACTACCTCTTTCAAAAATGACTTGTAACTTGTATTTAAAACTATAAACCTATACCTTTTCTGTTTAGATTCATAAAGTCAAGTTCAATACGAAACCGTGGCCGCTTAAATCACTCAAAACGGATTAGAAACGAATAAATGGCGAGCAAAACAAAATTGGTAAAAACTACTCATTTTAGCTACGTGAAAATTGGTAACAAATCTATTCCAACCATAACTTAATCAACTTGTATTGTATATTATGTAATCTTGAGATACCATAGACACGTATACAATGTTTTGACCTATCATGTCGACACATCTATATATATTTCGGAACAACCATAGACACTCTATATGTGAATGTTGGAGTTAGCTATACAGGGTTGAGGTTGATTCCAAAATATATATAGTTTGAGTTGTGATCAATACTGAGATACGTATACACTGGGTCATGGATTGATTCAAGATAATATTTATCGATTTATTTCTGTACTTCTAACTGTGGACAACTAGTTGTAGGTTACTAACGAGGACAGCTGACTTAATAAACTTAAAACATCAAAATGTATTAAAAGTTTTGTAAATATATTTTGAACATACTTTGATATATATGTATATATTGTTATAGGTTTGTGAATCAACAAGTGGCCAAGTCTTACTTCCCGACGAAGTAAAAATCTGTGAAAGTGAGTTATAGTCCCACTTTTAAAATCTAATATTTTTGGGATGAGAATACATGCAGGTTTTATAAATAATTTACAAAATAGACACAAGTACGTGAAACTACATTCTATGGTTGAATTATCGAAATCGAATATGCCCATTTTTATTAAGTCTGGTAATCTAAGAATTAGGGAACAGACACCCTAATTGACGCGAATCCTAAAGATAGATCTATTGGGCCTAACAAACCCCATCCAAAGTACCGGATGCTTTAGTACTTCGAATTTTATATCATATCCGAAGGGTGTCCCGGAATGATGGGGATATTCTTATATATGCATCTTGTTAATGTCGGTTACCAGGTGTTCACCATATGAATGATTTTTATCTCTATGTATGGGATGTATATTGAAATATGAAATCTTGTGGTCTATTGTTACGATTTGATATATATAGGTTAAACCTATAACTCACCAACATTTTTGTTGACGTTTAAAGCATGTTTATTCTCAGGTGAATACTAAGAGCTTCCGCTGTTGCATACTAAAATAAGGACAAGATTTGGAGTCCATGTTTGTATGATACTGTGTAAAAACTGCATTCAAGAAACTGATTTCGATGTAACATATTTGTATTGTAAACCATTATGTAATGGTCGTGTGTAAACAGGATATTTTAGATTATCATTATTTGATAATCTACGTAAAGTTTTTTAAACCTTTATTTATGAAATAAAGGTTATGGTTTGTTTTAAAAATGAATGCAGTTTTTGAAAAACGTCTCATATAGAGGTCAAAACCTCGCAACGAAATCAATTAATATGGAACGTTTTTAATCAATAAGAACGGGACATTTCAGTTGGTATCCGAGCGTTGGTCTTAGAGAATCAGAATTTTGCATTAGTGTGTCTTATCGAATTTGTTAGGATGCATTAGTGAGTCTGGACTTCGACCGTGTTTACTTGAAAAATGATTGCTTAACAAATTTTGTTGGAAACTATATATTTTTAACATGTGAATATTATGTGATATATTAATCTCTTAACGTGTTTGATATTATGTGATAGATGTCTACCTCTAGAACAAGTCCCATTGACTCACCTAATAATAATGAAGAGTCAAATGTAAATTGGAATGATTCGTGGACTGATTTACAAGTTCCCGAAGAGGAACCGGAGGAAGAGTCAGAACCGGAAGAAGAGTCGGAACCGGAAGAAGAAATAGAACCAGTGGGGGAAATAATAAAACGGTTAAGTAGAAGAAAATCCTCAACCAACCGACCAAAGTTAGTTATGGTCAATGGTGTTTCCGCCAAGGATGCAAAGTATTGGGAGGATTACCAATTCTCCGATGAATCGGATCCCAACAAGGATTCCGATGATGTTATAGAAATTACCCCAACACAATTTAATAAGGCAAAAGAGAACAATAAGGGAAAGGGCATAAAAATAGAGAAATTTGATTCCAAACCCGATGAACTTTATATGTATCGTCAACACCCGTATTTCTTAAGTTGTGACAATAACCCGGGAACCTCTAAACCACCAAGTTTTTCTAAACCAATGTGGAAAACGACGGCTCATATTAGGGGAACATCATATATCCCTATAAACTTGGCAAAACGAACCAAAACCGAAGAAAAAGAAATGAGCGAGTCGAAATAAGATAGTTGTATTCGTGTGGTGTAATATATGTAATATAGTGTGCTTATGCTTTATGATATATGTAAAAATTGCTTGTATTAATAAGTATTTTTTTTTATGAATCTAACTCTTGTCTATTTTACAGTATATAAACACAAAATGGATAGACAACCCAATATTTTAAGAGACCTACCCGGAGACATGATTGATGAAATCTTGTCTAGAGTCGGTCAGAATTCCTCGGCACAACTATTTAAGGCGAGATCAGTTTGTAAGACATTCGAAGAACGTTCCAAGAATGCCTTGATTTATAAAAGGATTTCGTTCGAAAGATGGGGGATATCACATTGGGAAATCCATAAGTTACGATGTGTTTACTTTGACGCATATATTGCGGGGAACCCAAATGCTATTTTACACAACGGGTTAAGAAATTATTTTGACTCAATATATTCGAATATAGGACTTCGTGATTTAGAAAAAGTGGCTAACATGCAACATAAAGAAGCATGTTATGCTTACGGGTTAGTAATGTTCGCTTCTCATCAAAGTGAGAACAAGAACATCGGGCTACAACTATTAAACAAAACGTTCCCACAAGTGACGGAGTCGGTAATTGGGGTAAGAAATGAGGTTTTTAGATTGTTACGGGACTGTTGGACATTACGTAACCCTCGTCCCTTTGACGACGTTGCAACACGCTGTCTTATCAACGGCCATAACGGTTATGTTCCACAAGACCAAGGATGGGAAGTAGTCCTAGTAAAACCAGAATGCATGACTTGTTTCTGGACGTATGAATTACGTGTCTTTATTGCCTTTGCTGAACGACTTGTGTACTAGCTAGAATTATCTTCACAACCATCTTGTATCAAATTTATTGTGTGCTATATTTCATGCTATATGTAAAATAAGCGGTATTGTAAGTTTGTAAAATATTGTGTAAAAGTTTGAACGCGAAATATTATTATAATCAGTTTTTCATATAGAATTGTAGTAGTTGAATTGTATATTAGCTACTAAGTATGAACTTAACGGGTAGGTACTACCCAAATTCAAACTTATAAAACGCTAATATGAAGAAAAAGCTTTTATAAATGAGTTCATATTATGCTACGAGATACTATTGACTACTCTTAATATTCTGTATGATTAACTTGTTTCATTTGACTATTTTGAAGGAAATGGCACCAACTACTCGACACACCTTGAATATGAGCGAAGAGGAATTTCGTGCCTTTCTTGCCTCAAACATAGCCGCAGTACAGGCTGCGCTACATACCAACAATAACCTTGGATCTAGCAGTACAGGAAATCGTGTAGGATGCACCTACAAAGAATTCACTGCCTGCAAACCTTTAGAATTTGATGGAACCGAAGGACCGATCAGATTGAAACGGTGGACAGAGAAGGTCGAATCGGTGTTTGCCATAAGTAAGTGTACTGAAGAGGACAAAGTGAAGTACGCTATGCATACCTGCACAGGTTCTGCGTTAACATGGTGGAATACCTATCTAGAGCAAGTGGGACAAGATGATGCTTAAGCACTACCGTGGTCAGCATTCACGCACTTGATGAACGAGAAGTACCGTCCCAGAACCGAGGTCAATAAGCTCAAGACAGAACTTAGAGGGTTACGAACCCAAGGATTTGATATTACCACGTACGAAAGACGATTCACAGAATTGTGCCTATTGTGTCCGGGAGCGTTCGAAGATGAGGAAGAGAAGATCGACGTGTTTGTGAAAGGATTACTGGAAAGAATCCAAGAAGATATAAGTTCACACGAGCCCGCCTCCATACAACAGGCATGTAGAATGGCTCACAAACTAGTGAACCAGATTGAAGAAAGAATTAAAGAACAGACTGCTAAAGAGGCCAATGTGAAGCAAGTCAAAAGAAAGTGGGAGAAAAACGGTGATAAGAATCACCAATACAACAACAACAGCAATTACAACAATAATCGCAACAACTATCCCAACAATCGCAACATCAATCGCAACTACAACAAACGGCCCAACAACAACAACAACAACAACAACAACAACAACAACAACAACAACAACAACAACAACAACAACAACAACAACAACAACAACAACTACAACAATCATCCCAACAATAATAATAACCGTAACAACAACAACAATCAGAAGTAGCTATGCCAAAGGTGTGAAAAGTATCACTCGGGGTTTTGCACCAAATTTTGCAACAAGTGTAAAAGAAATGGTCATAGCGTGGCGAAGTGTGAGGTCTACGGACCTGGGGTTAACAGAACGAAAGGAACAAATGGTGTCGGAACGAGTAATTGCGGAGCAAGTAGTGTCGGAGCAAGTTATGCCAATGTAGTTTGTTATAAATGTGGAAAACTGGGCCATATTATTAGAAATTGCCCGAACCAGGAGAACACGAATGGACAAGGCCGCGGAAGAGTTTTCAATATTAATGCGGCAGAGGCACAGGAAGACCTGGAGCTTGTTACGGGTACGTTTCTTATTGACAATAAATCTGCTTACGTTTTATTTGATTCGGGTACGGATAGAAGCTATATGAGTAGAGATTTTTGTGCTAAATTAAGTTGTCCATTGACGCCTTTGGATAGTAAATTTTTACTCGAATTAGCAAATGGTAAATTAATTTTAGCAGATAATATATGTCGGAATCGAGAAATTAAACTGGTTAGCGAAATATTTAAGATTGACTTGATACCAGTAGAGTTAGGGAGTTTCGATGTGATAATCGGTATGGACTGGTTAAAAGAATTGAAAGCAGAGATCGTTTGTTACAAAAATACAATTCGCATTATACGAGAAAAAGGAAAACCCTTAATGGTGTACGGAGAAAAGGGCAACACGAAGCTACATCTTATTAGTAATTTGAAGGCACAAAAACTAATAAGAAAAGGTTGCTATGCTGTTCTAGCACATGTCGAGAAAGTACAAACTGAAGAAAAGAGCATCAATGATGTTCCCGTCCCAAAAGAATTTCCCGATGTATTTCCGAAAGAATTACCGGGATTACCCCCACATCGATCCGTTGAATTTCAAATAGATCTTGTACCAGGAGCTGCACCAATAGCTCGTGCTCCTTACAGACTCGCACCCAGTGAGATGAAAGAACTGCAAAGCCAATTACAAGAACTTTTAGAGCGTGGTTTCATTCGACCAAGCACATCACCGTGGGGAGCTCCTGTTTTGTTTGTCAAGAAGAAAGATGGTACATTCAGGTTGTGTATCGACTACCGAGAGTTGAACAAACTTACCATCAAGAACCGCTACCTACTACCGAGAATCGACGACTTATTTGATCAACTACAAGGCTCGTCTGTTTATTCAAAGATTGACTTACATTCCGGGTATCATCAAATGCGGGTAAAAGAAGATGATATTCCAAAGACTGCTTTTAGGATGCGTTATGGTCATTACGAGTTTATGGTTATGCCGTTTGGATTGACTAACGCACCAGCTGTATTCATGGACCTTATGAACCGAGTGTGTGGACCATACCTTGACAAGTTTGTCATTGTTTTCATTGAAGACATACTTATTTAATCAAAGAATGACCAAGAACACAATGAACATTTGAGAAAGGTGTTAGAAGTATTGAGGAAGGAAGAATTGTACGCTAAGTTTTCAAAGTGTGCATTTTGGTTGGAAGAAGTTCAATTCCTCGGTCACATAGTGAACAAAGAAGTTATTAAGGTGGATCCGGAAAAGATAGAAACTGTTGAAAAGTGGGAAACCCCGAAAACTCCGAAACACATACGCCAGTTTTTAGGACTAGCTGGTTACTACAGAAGATTCATCCAAGACTTTTCCAGAATAGCAAAACCCTTGACTGCATTAACGCATAAATGGAAGAAATTTGAATGGAAGGATGAACAAGAGAAAGCATTCCAGTTATTGAAGAAAAAGCTAACTACGGCACCTATATTGTCATTGCCTGAAGGGAATGATGATTTTGTGATTTATTGTGACGCATCAAAGCAAGGTCTCGGTTGTGTATTAATGCTACGAACAAAGGTGATTGCTTATGTGTCTAGACAATTGAAGATTCACGAACAAAATTATACGACGCATGATTTGGAATTAGGCGCGGTTGTTTTTGCATTAAAGACTTGGAGGCACTACTTATATGGGGTCAAAAGTATTATATATACCGACCACAAAAGTCTTCAACACATATTTAATCAGAAACAACTGAATATGAGGCAGCGTAGGTGGATTGAATTGTTGAATGATTACGACTTTGAGATTCGTTATCACCCGGGGAAGGCAAATGTGGTAGCCGACGCCTTGAGCAGGAAGGACAGAGAACCCATTCGAGTAAAATCTATGAATATAATGATTCACAGTAACCTTACTACTCAAATAAAGGAGGCGCAACAAGGAGTTTTAAAAGAGGGAAATTTAAAGGATGAAATACCCAAAGGATCGGAGAAGCATCTTAATATTCGGGAAGACGGAACCCGGTATAGGGCTGAAAGGATTTGGGTACCAAAATTTGGAGATATGAGAGAAATGGTACTTAGAGAAGCTCATAAAACCAGATACTCAATACATCCTGGAACGGGGAAGATGTACAAGGATCTCAAGAAACATTTTTGGTGGCCAGGTATGAAAGCCGATGTTGATAAATACGTAGGAGAATGTTTGACGTGTTCTAAGGTCAAAGCTGAGCATCAGAAACCATCAGGTCTACTTCAACAACCCGAAATCCCGGAATGGAAATGGGAAAACATTACCATGGATTTCATCACTAAATTGCCAAGGACTGCAAGTGGTTTTGATACTATTTGGGTAATAGTTGATCGTCTCACCAAATCAGCACACTTCCTACCAATAAGAGAAGATGACAAGATGGAGAAGTTAGCACGACTGTATTTGAAGGAAGTCGTCTCCAGACATGGAATACCAATCTCTATTATCTCTGATAGGGATGGCAGATTTATTTCAAGATTCTGGCAGACATTACAGCAAGCATTAGGAACTCGTCTAGACATGAGTACTGCCTATCATCCACAAACTGATGGGCAGAGCGAAAGGATGATACAAACGCTTGAAGACATGCTACGAGCATGTGTTATTGATTTCGGAAACAGTTGGGATCGACATCTACCGTTAGCAGAATTTTCCTACAACAACAGCTACCATTCAAGCATTGAGATGGCGCCATTTGAAGCACTTTATTGTAGAAAGTGCAGGTCTCTGATTTGTTGGAGTGAAGTGGGGGATAGACAGATTAAGGGTCTGGAGATAATACAAGAAACTATCGAGAAGATCATCCAAATTCAACAACGATTGAAAACCGCCCAAAGTTGACAAAAGAGCTACGCTGACATTAAAAGAAAAGATATAGAGTTTGAAATTGGAGAGATGGTCATGCTTAAAGTTGCACCTTGGAAAGGTGTTGTTCGATTTGGTAAACGAGGGAAATTAAATCCAAGGTATATCGGACCATTCAAGATTATTGATCGTGTCGGACCAGTAGCTTACCGACTTGAGTTACCTCAACAACTCGCGGCTGTACATAACACTTTCCACGTCTTGAATTTGAAGAAATGTTTTGCTAAAGAAGATCTCACTATTCCGTTAGATGAAATCCAAATCAACGAAAAACTTCAATTCATCGAAGAACCCGTCGAAATAATGGATCGTGAGGTTAAAAGACTTAAGCAAAAAAAGATACCAATTGTTAAGGTTCGATGGAATGCTCGTAGAGGACCCGAGTTCACCTGGGAACGAGAAGATCAGATGAAGAAGAAATACCCGCATTTATTTCCAGAAGATACGTCAACACCTCCAACTGCTTAAAATTTCGGGACGAAATTTATTTAACTGGTAGGTACTGTAGTGACCCGAACTTTTCCATGTTTATATATATATATATTAAATGAAATTGTTATTTACATGATTAAGTGTTTCCAACATATTAAGCAATCAAACTTGTTAAGACTTGATTAATTGAAATAGGTTTCATATAGACAATTGACCACCCAAGTTGACCGGTGATTCACGAACGTTAAAACTTGTAAAAACTATATGATGACATATATATGGTTATATATATAGTTAACATGATATTATGATAAGTAAACATATCATTAAGTATATTAATAATGAACTACATATGTAACAACAAGACTACTAACTTAATGATTTTGAAACGAGACATATATGTAACGATTATCGTTGTAACGACATTTAATGTATATATATCATATTAAGAGATATTCGTACATCATAATATCATGATAATATAATAATTCAAAATCTCATTTGATATTATAAACATTGGGTTAACAACATTTAACAAGATCGTTAACCTAAAGGTTTCAAAACAACACTTACATGTAACGGCTAACGATGACTTAACGACTCAGTTAAAATGTATATACATGTAGTGTTTTAATATGTATTCATACACTTTTGAAAGACTTCAAGACACTTATCAAAATACTTCTACTTAACAAAAATGCTTACAATTACATCCTCGTTCAGTTTCATCAACAATTCTACTCGTATGCATTCGTATTCGTACTCGTACAATACACAGCTTTTAAATGTATGTACTATTGGTATATACACTCCAATGATCAGTTCTTAGCAGCCCATGTGAGTCACCTAACACATGTGGGAACCATCATTTGGCAACTTGCATGAAATATCTCATAAAATTACAAAAATATGAGTAATCATTCATGACTTATTTACATGAAAACAAAATTACATATCCTTTATATCTAATCCATACACCAACGACCAAAAACACCTACAAAGACTTTAATTCTTCAATTTTCTTCATCTAATTGATCTCTCTCAAGTTCTATCTTCAAGTTCTAAGTGTTCTTCATAAATTCCAAAAGTTCTAGTTTCATAAAATCAAGAATACTTTCAAGTTTGCTAGCTCACTTCCAATCTTGTAAGGTGATCATCCAACCTCAGGAAATCTTTGTTTCTTACAGTAGGTTATTATTCTAATACAAGGTAATAATAATATTCAAACTTTGGTTTAATTTCTATAACTATAACAATCTTATTTCAAGTGATGATCTTACTTGAACTTGTTTTCGTGTCATGATTCTGCTTCAAGAACTTCGAGCCATCCAAGGATCCGTTGAAGCTAGATCCATTTTTCTCTTTTCCAGTAGGTTTATCCAAGGAACTTAAGGTAGTAATGATGTTCATAACATCATTCGATTCATACATAAAAAGCTATCATATTCGAAGTGGTAAACTAGTAATCACTAGAACATAGTTTAGTTAATTCTAAACTTGTTCGCAAATAAAATTAATCCTTCTAACTACACTTTTAAAATCAACTATACAAATGATCTATATCTATATGATATGATAACTTAATGATTTAAAACCCGGAAACACGATAAACACCATAAAACCGGATTTACGCCGTCGTAGTTACAACCGGGGGCTGTTTTGGTTTGGATAATTAAAACTATGAAAAACTTTGATTTAAAAGCTATACTTCTGGGAAAATGATTTTTCTTATGAACATGAAACCATATCCAAAAATCATGGTTAAACTCAAAGTGAAAGTATGTTTTTCAAAACAGTCATCAAGATGTCGTTCTTTCGACGGAAATGACTACCTCTTTCAAAAATGACTTGTAAATTGTATTTCCGACTATAAACCTATACCTTTTCTGTTTAGTTTCATAAAGTCAAGTTCAATACGAAACCGTGGCCACTTAAATCACTCAAAACGGATTAGAAACGAATAAATGGCGAGCAAAACAAAATTGGTAAAAACTACTCATTTTAGCTACGTGAAAATTGGTAACAAATCTATTCCAACCATAACTTAATCAACTTATATTGTATATTATGTAATCTTGAGATACCATAGACACGTATACAATGTTTCGACCTATCATGTCGACACATCTATATATATTTCGGAACAACCATAGACACTCTATATGTGAATGTTGGAGTTAGCTATACAGGGTTGAGGTTGATTCCAAAATATATATAGTTTGAGTTGTGATCAATACTGAGATACGTATACACTGGGTCGTGGATTGATTCAAGATAATATTTATCGATTTATTTCTGTACATCTAACTGTGGACAACTAGTTGTAGGTTACTAACGAGGACAGCTGACTTAATAAACTTAAAACATCAAAATGTATTAAAAGTTTTGTAAATATATTTTGAACATACTTTGATATATATGTATATATTGTTATAGGTTTGTGAATCAACCAGTGGCCAAGTCTTACTTCCCGACGAAGTAAAAATCTGTGAAAGTGAGTTATAGTCCCACTTTTAAAATCTAATATTTTTGGGATGAGAATACATGCAGGTTTTATAAATGATTTACAAAATAGACACAAGTATGTGAAACTACATTCTATGGTTGAATTATCGAAATCGAATATGCCCCTTTTTATTAAGTCTGGTAATCTAAGAATTAGGGAACAGACACCCTAATTGACGCGAATCCTAAAGATAGATCTATTGGGCCTAACAAACCCCATCCAAAGTACCGGATACTTTAGTACTTCGAATTTTATATCATATCCGAAGGGTGTCCCGGAATGATGGGGATATTCTTATATATGCATCTTGTTAATGTCGGTTACCAGGTGTTCACCATATGAATGATTTTTATCTCTATGTATGGGATGTATATTGAAATATTAAATCTTGTGGTCTATTGTTACGATTTGATATATATAGGTTAAACCTATAACTCACCAACATTTTTGTTGACGTTTAAAGCATGTTTATTCTCAGGTGAATACTAAGAGCTTCCGCTGTTGCATACTAAAATAAGGACAAGATTTGGAGTCCATGTTTGTATGATACTGTGTAAAAACTGCATTCAAGAAACTGATTTCGATGTAACATATTTGTATTGTAAACCATTATGTAATGGTCGTGTGTAAACAGGATATTTTAGATTATCATTATTTGATAATCTACGTAAAGTTTTTTAAACCTTTATTTATGAAATAAAGGTAATGGGTTGTTTTAAAAATGAATGCAGTCTTTGAAAAACGTCTCATATAGAGGTCAAAATCTCGCAACGAAATCAATTAATATGGAGCGTTTTTAATCAATAAGAACGGGACATTTCAGTGTCTGCACATTTTAAGTGCAAAGACAACAGCTCCTAGTTCAAGGTCGTGTGTAGTGTAGTTCTGCTCATGAATCTTTAACTGACGCGATCCATAAGCAATAACCATATTTCGTTGCATAAACACGCAACCCATTCCTTGACGTGAAGCATCACAATAAACAACAAAATCTTCACTTCCCTCGGGTAGAGACAATACTGGTGCAGTTATTAACTTCTCTTTCAATAACTGGAATGCAGATTCTTGCGGTTCTAACCACTCATACTTCTTGCCTTTATGAGTCAACGCGTTTAATGGTCGGGCAATCTTAGAGAATCCCTCGATGAATCTCCTGTAGTAACCAGCTAGACCTAAAAATTGCCGGATCTGATTTGGCGTCTTTGGAGTTTCCCAATTCTTAACTGACTCAATCTTTGCTGGATCGATCTGTATTCCATTGGCTCCTACAACATGGTCAAGGAATTATACCTCTGGTAACCAAAAGTTACACTTAGAGAACTTTGTATACAACTGCTCTTCTCTAAGCATAGTCAATATCGAACGTAGATATTGTTTGTGCTCTTACTTGTTCTTGGAGTACACCAATATATCACCAATAAATACAATGACGAATTTATCTAGGTATGGCTGACACACACAGTTCATGAGATCCATGAACACTGTTGGTGCGTTCGTCAAATCAAACGACATCACTGTAAACTCATAATGTCCATAGCGTGTTCTAAACACCGTCTTTGGGACATCAGCTTCCTTGACTCTCAATTGGTGATACCCGGATCTCAAATCAATATTCGAATAACAACTAGATCCCTGTAGTTGATCAAATAAGTCATCAATCCTCAGTAGCGGATACCAATTCTTGATTGTCAACTTGTTCAATTCTTTGTAGTCGATAAACAATCTCATCGACCCATCTTTATTTTTAACAAACAAGACCGGAGCTCCCCAAGGTGAAGAACTCGGTCAATTAAATCTCTTGTCTAACAACTCTTTCAATTGGCTAGACAACTCTTGAAGCTCTGGAGGTGCAAGTCTGTATGGTGCGCGAGCCACCGGTGCCGCCTCTGGCGCTAAGTCTATCTGAAACTCAACTTATCGATGCGGTGGGAGACCAGGTAATTCCTCCAGAAAAACTTCAAGAAATTCCTTAACTATAGGAACGTCTTCAGGTTTCCTTTCTTCAGGTACAAGTTGGCTTACGTGAGCCATAAACGCGATACATCCCTTTCTCACATACTTCTGAACTTTCAAACAGTTAATGAGATGTAACTATGAGCCGTTCTTCTCTCCATAAATCATCATAGGTTCATCATCAACAATAGGAATACGAATAGCCTTTAGGTCACAAACCACCTCGGCTTTGTTATCAGCTAACCAGTCCATTCCAACCACAAGGTCAAAACTTCCCAGTTTAATCGGTATCACATCAATGCTAAAAGGCTTACCCTCTAACTTCAAATTACAACCACGATAAATCTTATCGGCTCTCATCGAGTTACCATTCCCTAGTTCTATGGAATACACGTTATCTAAGGGCGAAACAGGATTCTTAACTTTGTGACAAATATCCTTAGATATAAAACTTCTACCAACACCAGTATCAAACAAAACATAAACAGGTTGATCATTGAGTGAAAATGTACCCGTGACTAACTTCGGATCATCACGAGCTTCCGCGGAATTGATGTTGAACACCCTGCCTCGAGCATTCCCACTGTTGTTGTTCTTAGGATAGTCTCTCTTGAAATGACCCGGTTGTCCACAACCAAAACAGTTCTTACCATTACCAGCATTGTTCGAATTTTTTGTAGTGTTGTTGTTGGTATTGCATTTGAGATTAACCTTACAATCGCTTGCTAAATGGCCAAATCTCTTACACCGGTCACAATTTAGAGTAGCACAGTTTCCGGTGTGATACTTTCCATACTTTTGACCTTGTGGCTTTTTACCCTTATACCCGGAGTTTTTTCTTGTGACTCCAGTGTCGTTGCGGTAGGTGTCTTACTTCTTGAATGGCTGTTGGTTAAAATTCTTGTCTTGACCACCATTCCACTTCCTTTTACCATCATTAGACTTATTCTCATTCACTGTAGTACCCTTCCCTCTCTGGGCAATCTGGTCTAATTACAAACCTGCCATATCAATGGCTTCTTGCACGGTAGTAGGTTTAGAAGTAGTAACCCCACCTTGAATGCTCTCGCTTAAACCTTCAATGTACAGCTCAACCTTTCGCTTCTCTGGAGTAACCATCTCAGGACACATCAAATACAACTCAAAGAATCTCTTGTTATAGGCGGTAAGATAACTGCCTACCAACTTCAGCTCTCGGAACTCACGTTCCAATTTCTTAATCTCATTTCTTGAACAATACTCTTCAATCATTCTTTGCTTCAAGGTTTCCCAGGGTAGGGCATAAGCTTGATCATGACCCAAAGATTGTGCTTAGTTGTTCCACCAAGTGAGCGCACTGTCCAATAGTGTGCCCGTAGCAAAACCCACCCGGTCATTATCATTACACCCGCTAATGCGTAAAACCGACTCAAGCTTTTCAAACCAACGAGTGAGACCAACCGGTCCCTCAGTTCCGTTAAAAGGATGCGGGTTGCAACTAGTGAATGTTTTGTAAGAACATCCATTGTGGCCTTGAGTGCCGTTTCCATTGTTGTTGCTTGAACCACCGCGATCGTTGCTGTTGCGGTTGTTGTTAAATTCTCTTAACAGCTCAGCCCTCTCGGTTGCAATACCTTCAGCTACAAGTCTTCTGAGCTGGGTAGCAGTAGATTCCTTCGGAGGCTTCTTTAACACAGAAAAACACACTATGTCAGTGTCAAAACAACGCTATATATAAAATATACTAGCAACGAGTGTTGAAGACTAGTAAATAATAATAGTACGGAAAGATTCGTAAGTAGTGAGAAGTACTGTAAGTAGTACAAGTAGTGATAGTAGTGATAGGAGTGTCACCAGTGATAGTAGTGGTAGTAGTGACACTAGTGGTAATAGTAGTGGCACTAGTGTTATGTAGTGATAGCGGTGGTAGTAGCACTAAGTAGTGACATTAATGGTATTAGTAGTAGTATCACACAACACAAGTATTATTATCATACAAGGTTACTAAATACAGAATAATATCGCATGCAATAAAAGATAATAATTATTCATAGCATAATCCACCATTATTATAATAAAATCCAAAGAGTAATAAACCAAATTCCAAAAGTAATAACCCAAATAATAATCATAATGTACTAGTAGCCCGGTTTATAACACCCGATAAGTCTTAGATAATCAAATAAAGAAAGGATGGTGGATGGAAAAGAAAAGAAAGCTCAAGGTCGAATAACCCTTCACTTCCTTTTCTGTCAGGTACGGGAGGAAGGTCCATTATCCCTTGGCCTATCACGTTCTGCCTCCAATGCAACAACCATGGCAGTCAAGGCTGCTATCAACCTCTCCATATCAAAGAACCTTGCTTCAGTCTCATACGTAAAAGTGTTTATGGACGTGACCCTTAAGTTCAACCTATCAAGCTCATCGGGGTGCGGGTATGTCCTCGCAATATCACTCAGAGCATTAACACGATCAACTACATCCCTGTTGCGGTTAGTGTGAATCAAATCCAATGCATAAGGGTTAACGTGATAGTTTGGTATCTGATGAGGGACAGGAGCAGGTGCTGGAGCATGAGCATGTGCATTAACATCAGCCACATTTGAGTTATTGTTGCTATTTCCTGAATCTTGTGACATCTAACTCACAATACAAGAACATATAAAAGTAGATTAGTCAAATACATAACGTTATTCATAAAGTACTCATGTAATGACTAAGTCCCGGCTGTAGTCTAGACTCACCAAAGTGTCCTAGTGACTAAATCAGACACACTAATGCAAGTCCTAGTTTCCCTACGAACCGTTAGCTCTGATACCATCTATAACACCCCACCAAAATTCCATCTGACGGCGTGTTAGTCTAGGTCCCACAGTTAACAGTTACGCCCTCTATATGAGACGTTTAAAGCAATCGCATTTAATTTTATTAAAAGTTGACTTTTAAAAATTTTAGTCAATAATCCCAAAGTAGAAACACTATTGTGATCGTAACCACAAGCCAACAGTATTTAAACAGTTAAAAAAGTTTCAAATGCGAAAGTAATTAATGTTCTTTAAAAGTATGCTGACTCCACAGCTAGACCATGCAGCAAACACAGCGGAAGTCTACCTCTTAAGGACCTGAGAATAAAACACACAAAAATAGGTCAACAAAAAATGTTGGTGAATCTACATGTTTAAATAATGTAACAGTATCTGAAAAATAGTTATCAGAAAAATAGTTTAAGTTCCTTGACCACGAGATTTTACAAGTACAACTTCAAGTTGCGAAACGTTTGCATAATCTATGAGCACCTGAATACTAGCAATGGCCCGAGTATAGAATCCACTATACCTGCCTTTACCTCATAAATTGTTATACACTTGTTTGAGTGTATCTAATGTTCAAAGTAAATGCACCACAGTTAATAATGTAGGGTGAGGTTGTCAACCTAACGGATCCGTCCATCTAAATTGTGCTTACACCGATGGTATTAAAAGTATTCAAGCTAGAGGCTTTGTGAACAAACTCAATATGAATATATAGTACTCGTGTCAATACAAAAAGGATTTGATAATGTAAGTACAACAGCGTATATTCTCATCCCTGAAAATGTGTAAAAAGCGGGACTGTAGACTCACCTTTGAATAAAGCTCGGATTGAAAAGTGGACAATAACTTGCACGGTTTATAGCCGAGTAATGCAACCTAAATATATGTATTTAGGTTGGTCAATAAATATGTCTTAAATAAGTGTAGTTTCATAGTATAAGTTGTCTTATTGCTCGACTCGACGCGTTTCAAAGTAGAAGTCAACATACAGTCAACTAGTTCATGCAAGTCAAACAAAGTCAACCGAAGCAAACCGAAAGTCAAACTTGGTCAAAGTAGTCAACTAAAGTCAACATCAGTAGGTTCATGTCAAATTTTGGTCAACATGTCAAACCTAAGTCAATCAAACACGTTTTAGGTCATAACAGATCAATTTCACAATCTCAGTTTATCGTTGTGCACAAAACTCATGTACATGTAGTAAACTTAGCATATTATCTCATAGTACAAAATTCAAGTAAACATGTAAAACTCTAGATCATAAGTATACTCAAAATAGATTCCAAAAAGTCCGACCAGGGTCTCATACGATAATTAAAAGTCAGGAATCAGAAGAGGTACATTTGTGGTTTGCGTAGTCAGTTTCTAACCGCGCACTGATTTCGTTTTGGGTATAATTGGAGTTAGGGACATGCAATGGATACAAGACCAGTGGGCATGGTTCAAGGACAAGTCAAACTAACACATATCAAAATTTGAACAATTTTTGTTTATCCAATTTGTACAGTTTATTCGTGCAAGTTGAATGTTCAGTTTTCAGCTCAATTCCGAATTTACATAATGTGTGGCCCTATTGTGCCCAATGTATAAGGTTTCATAGATTAAAATTAACTAACCATATGTCAAATATCATGTTAAGATTCATTTTCCAGAAGCATACTTGCTAATTCAATAAACACAAACCACAAAGTATAAAATAGAGAGCAAGTTGCTGTTTCGATTCTAGTTTAGCTAGTCACATTCGCACGCGATTATCCGAAGATCTAGATACAATTAGACTATGATATCTACATGAAAAGCGAATTACTTTTTGTGTAAATTTCAAATATGCAAAGATTTAAACTCAGAAGGTAACACATTTTATTATACTAGGCTGTTTTCATACAGATGCTGTATAAATCCACTTTTACACTAAATTAAGCATATCTCAAGTTATACGTAAGCAAACGACATGATATCCTAGTAGAAATTGAGTATTTTTAAATTACCTATCCAATGGTATTAATTTCACAAGCCAATTCGTGGTCTATCAAACCCAGATTTCTGATCAATCACAAAAACACAACGTTAATTTCATTTGGCCATAACTTGATCATCCGGAAACGAAATCAAGCGAATCCAAAGCCTAAAATTAATATTTTTTTGCAAGGATTCCGAATATAACATAATATAATGCATTTGAAAATTTAAAATTATTGTACACATCAATATCAAATTCGGTTTTCGCAACAAACAATCAAAACGAGTGATTTATCGCATCTAACAATCATTAATCATCAAGACTTGAGCAATAGACAACCTAATTCATGAAACCTTTATAAAAATCAGATTTTAAAGATTAGGGTTTAGCTATTTATACCTTTAAATCACAATCAGTTAGTAGCTACGCGTAGAGGATGATAAGAGCAATCGATTTCGCGTTGAATGCAAAAGCTAATAAGCAAAATTGAATGGTGGATTGGGGATGATGATGGTCGACGTGAGCAAGACAGGGAGGAGGGAGTGCTGCGTGATTTTGCTTCTGATTAGGTTTAGAGATTAAGTTGTAGTGTAGGTTAACTAGTTAATTATAATTAAAACCCTAATTTTCCATAAGTTACACTTAAGTCTCAAAAGTTAGTCAAATTAGGGGAGGGGGCATGGGGTTCGGCCGAATGGCCCATGGGGTGAGTCCCCGGGCTCGTGTTTTGCAAAAGCGCGTACTCGTGGCTCGTTTCAAGTGCCGTTTAGTCGTACCGAAGGCCCGGAACGCTAAATCGATTGTTAAAACGCAACCAACCGTCTAATTTATTAAAAACCCAATAAATTAAATATTTTTAAAAAGTTAATAATTATTAAAATAATTATTAAAATAAACCCGAGCGTTTCGTTGCTCAAAAAGCAGTTATTAAAACCGTATCGTTTTTATCGTATTTCTTTATC
Organism: Rutidosis leptorrhynchoides; assembly: GCF_046630445.1. Taxonomy (NCBI): domain Eukaryota; kingdom Viridiplantae; phylum Streptophyta; class Magnoliopsida; order Asterales; family Asteraceae; genus Rutidosis; species Rutidosis leptorrhynchoides. Next base: position 282,843,238 of record NC_092340.1, on the reverse strand, counting down.
CGAAATATTTATTCGAATTAATATCAACCCATATTAATTATTGTAACCCTCCAATGATCAAGTATGTATTTATTACACATAAACACCCAAAAGTCAAGTAATCGCCGTTAAATTAATTAACAGAAAGTTAACGGAAGTGACGGAAAAAGCAGGGTTGTTACACTATCTGAGGTGGATGCAATTCTTCTTAAAGCTTCGAATAACCCTAGTCCTTGGTTGAATACCCTAAGTCCTGAATATACTCCATCAATGTTGCAATATCTGGAAGGTCAATAACACCTTCAACATATGGTAATTTAAGCATAATTCTGAATTCGTTTTTTGTGATTCTCCTTACACCTAGAATGCCCTGCAGTTCAAACTTAAAACGACTAGGAATTCCATTTGGAACTGCAATAGTAGGGGTTGTCTCATATACATATCGAATAGTATCAAATAGAGACACCAAGTGGGTTGGCGCCACTGACACTCTAAGATTTAGAGCTCCCCATAGGCTATGTCTCATCATAATTGATAATTGATAGCCAGTAAGCACATGGAATAGATGTCTCAGAAGTGACGTAGTAATTATTGGCATAAGACATGTTTGATGTAATAAGAATAAGAAAAAACAACATGAGATGTTAAGTAAATAAAGGTATTCCTTTTTCTATTTTACTCTTCATTATTTTTTTTGGTTGGGGGGGGGGGGTTTGATATTGCTCTATTTATACATATTTTATCTCGCGATATCTCCCTCACTTTGTTCGGTTTTCGATGATTATGGAGCCTATTTGGTGTGCTTAAAAGCTAAATGGAAATTTGGGGGCTAAGGACTTGATTTGGTGTAAAATTGACCAAATCTTGATCAAAAAGTGGCTAAGGAAATGGCAAGTGCAGAATTCAGCATCAAAAGCGCCGCTCCTCAACTAAGAGTGCTGCTCCTGTGGAGCAAAAGTACTGCAACTATTCCAAAAGAGACGTTCTTATGCACGTTTTGGTTCCATTTTCCACCAATGGCCAGAAGCACCGTTCCTACAGCCAAAAGCGCCGCTCCTATCCAGCCAAAGCGGTGCTCCTAAAGCAAAAGCGCCGCCCCTGAATGAAGCCAAAATCAGCGTTCCTGATCAAAAGCGCCACTCTGTAAGTAACTAGAGGGGGGTGAATAGTTACTTGATATGTTTTATAAAACTTTTTCGATTAATCAAGTATTTTGATCGTTTTGACTAATCACTTTAACTCAAACTTTGATGTGTATTGTGTTTATGTTCAAGAGTATGTAAGTTGTAAAGTAAAGAACATAACACATAGATTTATAGTGGTTCGGGTGGATGTTAACTAATCCACCTTAATCCACTCCCCGATTCACTAATCGGGATTTTGCTTCACTAAATCTTAGTTCTTCAAATTCGGTGAAGAATCCGTTACAAGCCTTGTACTTATACCTTGACAACAAGTCTAATCTTTCAGTCCCTTCGAAAGATTAATCCTAACTTATATCAACTCGTCTTCACCTTGGACAAGTATTAATCTCCAATGAGATTAATCAACTTCCTAGTTCCCGTTAAGGAAGATGATAACTAAGCTAGTGTATGCTTCTCGTTACAAGTACAAAATCTACACTAGTAATGTTAATGATCCTAAGACAATTCTAAGGACATTACAATACTAAGTAAACTTACAAGATATGAAAGTGTTTAGTAAGTTTACAAATTGATCACAATATGATTGTAGTTTAAGAGCTTTATGATCACTGGGATAAGGGCTTTGAAGTGTGCAAGAGGGCCAAGTTCAAATGATCTCCAAGACTTGCTATTTATAGGGAAATTCAAAATATAGCAGTTAGTCCTGCGGTCAATGTCACGGTCGACCTCCCTTTGACCGCGCGTGCTCTAGTCCAAAAATTCTATCCGTTGTATAGCCATTTGACTCTGTTCAAAACTTGCTTCTTTGGACTTATTACATCCTTAATAACCTGCAAAAGATACCTAGCATCCTATACAAGTCTAGCATGCAATAAATGGAAGTAATTTTTGTTCCATTCACTTGAAAGTGACTTGACACTCTCAAAGTGGTAAACCAAACATTCTTGGAGAAGCGTCTTGATTGTCATTTGAGGAAATCTCAGATTTGTCATAAGAGTTTGGTTGTATTCAACACACATGGATGATTTCTAATTGGCTAGTCAACACTACATTAACTTCTCTCATTCAATTGACCACTTAATCAATGTTTAATCCTTCAATTCAAATTTAAGTATCAATTAATTAAATGTAAGTATGATGTCTTATCTAGTTAAGCATATTAATCATGTTAGGCACATTAAGACATCATATAAGTAAGTATTAAACCATGTTCCTTGACTTTAGCCATTTTGCATTTTATAGCTCAATTATGTGTGTTTGTGGGTTTTGCATTTCAAGTAACCAAATACACTTATGACCAAATGACACTTGAGGAGTATGAACAACTTGGACCATTTGAACTTTAAATCATGTTTAACATATCAAAACATATAACAAGAACACAAAGCATGTTAAGTATGTTTATCACATTAAACAAGTTTCACAAAGCACATTAAACATGTTAGAACAAATAAACATATAACAAGAACACAAAGCATGTTAAGTTTGTTTATTATGTAAGAACAAGTTTTACTAGTGACCTTTATCATGTTGGAATAAGTAAACATATAACAAGAACACAAAGCATGTTAAATATGTTTATCATGTTAGCATAAGTCACATTTATTATATTGATGAGTATTAGGCAATTAGGCAATTAGCATGTAGACGAGTAATACTCACATTTGATCATGGAAAGAATTTATCTAAGTTCAAAGATCAAATAAATGCAAGTGTTCACAACAACTAGAACAAAGCTTTAATAAACTTGATTCTAGTGTGTCACTTGCTTTGATTAATGTATAAGCATACATTAATGTCCAACACATGTACAAGGGTTGAGCAACTCTAGATTGGGACTTGGTGACAATGTTAAGTATATCTAAATGTGATTTAGGTGCACAAGTCTTCATAGGTTGATTTTGTCAAAATCTCACTTAACTAGTCATATAGTGTAATTAGTGTTCTAGTGACATAACCCCACATGTGTTACTACTTGTTGATCTTCCTAAGTATGTTAATATAGAATTTAAGATCACAAGTTAATATATAACATTTATGTGTTATTGCTAATTACGGTTAAAACGTCATTAATGTGTCATTAGGTGTGATTAACCGATTTTAGTGCTTTTATGACCAAACCTTTTTTGGATATAAAAATGGAACCAATTCTAAGTATGTTGAACTATGTTTCATGAATTATAGATGCCCGAAAGTGGGAGATCTTTATTGGGATGAAATCCTTAACAGCAAGATTTGTGGTTCCCACCACGATTGACCGTGAGGTTGACCGTGCAACTGGTTTTCATAAAACAATGTTGCAATCTTGCTGAGGGTCCTACGGTCGATCCTGCGGTCAGCCGTGCTTCGACCACGCGTATTCTAATCCAATTTTATTTTCAGTTTGTTTTGGTCATTTGCAAGATTAAGCATGGATTAGTAAACTTGCGTGTTTTATGTTAAGATATCTAACATCACTTAAGTCTATGTGTCATCATCAAAACATTATTATCGGTTAAGCATAATATTGTCGTTTAGTTCTTAACCCGATATTCAACCAACATTCTCCCCCTTTTTTTGATGATGACAAACATATAAGTGATGAGGGATATTTTGCTATAAATACACAAGTGTTAACATCACTTATCCATCTTTCTCCCCCTTTTGTCGAAGCAAAAAGGTTAGCTTCCCCTAGAACTAAGCTCGCCCTTAGATAATTGCTCCCCCTTAAATTGTACGTAGTGGAAATTGAGAGATTTAACACACAAAACATTCATTTTATTTCACGATTAAGGAAAGCAAATACAACAAGATAGATACACAACAAGTTCTAAAGAGGTAGAGCAAGCAGAAGAAGCTTAGACATTATTATTTTGAGTGATGATTATCTCTGCCTTTTAGTTTGTCTATCCTTTTCCCTATTCGTAAGATATTTCCATGAATCACTTGACGTTGTCTTTGTGGTGAAAGAGAACAGAAGTTTGAAGGTTCTTCAAGATTTTCATGGATTAGCTTACTTGAGCTACAACATATTTGGTATGATGAGATTTGAATAGAGTGATAGAAGGATGTGAGCCCAAAGTATGTGTATATCTTGGATAGATGAATGCCATATGTAAGATGAAGGTGAGTGTCTTGAGTAGTGTATTGCATTTTCGAGGCCATGAAATATGCAATATTGACTTTGAGAGGCTGCATGAACTACCAAAGAAGAGTAACTTTATTTGCATCTATATGCCAAAGTTACTCCCCTTTTCCATAGAAGTTTTTGGTAATAATTTGTTGGCAAAGATCATATATGAGAGGAAAGAAATTCTTCTCATTGATATATTCCTCTTTGAGTGTTCCATTGCACAATGTCTCAAGAATGAGGAATTATCATAAAATTCTTTGACATAGATTCTTCCTTGAATGTTAAGAAAAGCATCCCACTTTATTGCAGAGAAGTTTTACAAGGTGTATGAAGATAGATGATGAGTGAGTACCTCTCTTCCTTCTGCAATTAGTCTCATCTTTTTTGGATTTTGAGAGAGTTTGGAAAGTTGAAAGTTTGAATAGCAATAGAGTTTTGTTTTCTTTGAGTGGGTGCAATTGAATGTTATGAGATATTTAATTGAGTCTTATCCTTCTCATAGTACTTCAATTATTGAATGATGGTTGGTTGTGTAATTAATTAAAAGGACAAAAGTTGGTCAGAAATTGTGTGGCTCATTCTACGGTCGGCCGTGCTCTAGCCGCACACTTGCCGAGTTGATTTTTTTTATTTGTTTTCACAAAAAATTTCAACGTATAAAAACCTAGATAGTGTGACGACCCGGAAATTTCCGATTAAATTTAAACTTGATCTTAATATGAAATCGACACGATAAGCAAAGTCTGTAATGTTGAAGTCTCAAAAATTTTGAACTGTTTTCATAACTGCATATGACCTTCGACTATTCTCGACGATTCACGAACAATTGTGTGTAAGTAAAAATATATATATGTGTGTGTGTGTATATATATATATATATATATATATATATAAATATATATAAATAAAAGTATATATAATAATCTGAAATAATAAAAATATAAATTAAACATTAGAATTAAATATATAAATAAAATACGAAATAATTATGCTGTAAATTAAGATGAATCTATGTATAAATAGATATGATTCTATGTGTAATTAAATGTATATTGTAATATATATAATGTATAAATATTCAATTATATATTATATAATTAGTAAACATTGCATAAATAATAAATCGTAACATTAATATATTAGAAGTAATTACAAGTTAAAATATGGTTATTGATATTATTATTATTATTACTTTCATTATGATTAAAAATAAATATTAATATCAATATTAATATCAGTATTATTAATATTATAAAATAACATATAGATATAAAATTTGATACGTTTAATTCATTATATTATTATTAATATTAAAGTTATCATTATCGTTAATAGTAAAATGTTAATTAGTATTATGATTATTATTTTTATAGTTATCATTATTATTATATAATAATACAAATAGTATTATTATCATGAATAAAATTATTATTATCAATATTATAGCTAATATCATTATTTTTACTTATTAGTATTATAAATACTATAAAAATAATTATTTTTAGTATTATTATTAGTTATTAGTAATAATATATTTATTATCATTTTTATAATTAGTACTATTATAGTATTATTATTACTATTAGTATTATTATTATTATTAATTATTAATTAGTATTATTATTATTTAATATATTTATATTTATTAATATCTAAAATAAGGATCAAATAATTGTACGCGTAATTTTGGGTTATATCCCTATCACCATCTTCTTTTTCTTCTTTGCTCATGAATAGCTGTCGAGTACCTTCACCGCTACAAAACAATACCCAACGATTTTAGTTAGCAATCGTTGTCTTCTTTTTGTTTTATTTTTTTTATATTTATTCTGTATGATATAATACTTGTCGACTCCTATCTTCTATAAATCATTCAATTCCAATTGCTATATGAAACCATTCGACCTTAAATTATTAACCATCCATTTCAAATACCTTTTACAGATTTAAAATTGTGGAATTTAAACAGAAAATGAAGAAACACAGGTTCATTACTCTGTTTTGAAACTCAAACTGCAAACTCTCGATTTTGTATCAATTTCAAAAATTTAAAAATGCAGTTACATCAGAATCCATCTAGTCAAACTATCTGCAAAATATCATATCACAATTCTTTATATCAAGGTAGAATTTTGAAGTCAAAGTTTTTAACATAAAAAGTCAAACAAAGTTCTTTGATCGAATTCGAGTTCTATGATGTGATTCAAGTTCAGTTAATGATTTTAAAAGTTTCCATGGGTAATTTATAACCTTTTTCGTGTAGTGATCAGATCCTAAAACGATCTAATTTTTTTAAAATGGATTTTGCGTTCTTCATTGATTTTTTTCAAACAACAGCAACTTTTTCCTATTTTATATATATATATATATATATATATATATATATATATATATATATATATATATATATATATATATATATATATATATATATATATATAGATATAGATATATATATTTTGTTTTAAACAATTTAATTCATCAACATAATTGTTTCTGTTTTAGAGTTCTAAAATCAAAAGAATTAATTGTTGTTACTTGGATTTGATCATGGGTTGCGTTACGATTTAAAGACGAGGAAGAAGAAAATCACAGAATAATAACAGGTTTAAATAAAAATGGATTGTATTAAATTCAGAGAAAACAGAAACGGCTTGATGGTTTAGGAGGGTGTTGGGTGTTCGAGAGGTCTTGGGTTCGAGTCCCGTTTGCTGCATTTCTTTTTAGGGTATACCTTTTCTTCTCATTTCTATTATTATTATTATTATTATTATTATTATTATTATTATTATTATTATTATTATTATTATTATTATTATTATTATTATTATTATTATTATTATTATTATTATTATTATTATTATTATTATTATTATTATTATTATTATTATTATTATTATTATTATTATTATTATTATTATTATTATTATAATTATTATTATTATTATGAAATTTTGTTATTATTATCCTGATAATTGTTGTTACTCCTAAGATATTAGAAGTATTATTATTATTATTATTATTATTATCATTAAGTATTATGTATTTTTATCAAAAGTATTATTTTCATCATCATTATTATCAAACTTTTCGTTTCATTTAAAAACTACTGTTATTATCATTATTATTAAGATTAGTATTAACACTAAGCATTATTTGTATTATTTTTATATGAAGATATTAGAATATTTGGAAGAGTGTTATGAAATAAAAATACTATAATTAATTTATGAATTAAACATGATATAATTAAAATTAAGTAAAGATCATGATTTAAAAGGTATTATTATAAACATTAATTCAAAACTTCGAATATGAAGAATATATTTTTTTGCTATAAATAATAATCAAGTAATATTTATGAAATTATGGATTTAAAACTATGGATAAGATTTCGATTTAAGTAAGTTATTAATTATTATTATCATTATCATCGATATTATTACCAACACTACAATTAATAAAAATTAGTATTATCATTATTATTATTATCATTTTATTTATTACAAGTATCATTATTATTATTATTAAAATAACTATTAAAATCATATCTAATACATGTAACCTAAATCTATCATTATATTATTAGTTACTCAAGGTATATCAAATAAATATATTTAAGTTATTAATGAAACACAAAATTTATTAAAATAACAGTTATATCACTAAAAATAATATATATATTTGTTCGATTACAAGTATATGTATTAATATATATATGAATGATATAGGTTCGTGAATCCTAGGCCAACCCTGCATTGTTCAATGTCGTCATATATATTTTTACTACAAAATACATTATTGTGAGTTTCATTTGCTCCCTTTTTACATACATTTTTGGGACTGAGAATACATGCGCTGATTTTATAAATGTTTTACGAAATAGACACAAGTGATAAAAACTACATTCTATGGTTGGATTATGAATATTGAATATCACCTTTTTTAGCTTGGTAACCTAATAATTAGGAAACGGTTATGACCCCTAATTGACGCGAATCCTAAAGATAGATCTATGGACTTCGACAAGTCCCATCCGGGGTACGGATGCTTTAGTACTTCGAGATTATTATTATTATAAATACAAGAAGTTCTGTTTGGGGATATTCTATGCATTAAAGTTAAGTCGGTTATCAAGCATTCACCATATGAATGATTTTTAATTCGCGGGTTCCGCGTATTATTTGGTACTCGGGTTACGTGTATAATTAAATATATGAAATCTTGTGGTCTATTAAAATGATAGAAATGAATGTTTATGATAAACTAATGAACTCACCAACCTTTTGGTTGACACTTGAAAGCATGTTTATTCTCAGGTATGAAAGAAATATTCCGCTGTGCATTTATTCATTTTAGAGATATTACTTGGAGTCATTCATGCCATATTTCAAAAAACATTGCATTCGAGTCGTTGAGTTCATCAAGATTATTATTAAGTCAATTATAGTTGGATGTATTATGAAATGGTATGCATGCCGTCAACTTTCATTGTAATGAAGGTTTGTCTTTTAAAAACGAATGCAATGTTTGTAAAATGTATCATATAGAGGTCAAGTACCTCGCGATGTAACCAAATGTAATGTATTCGTCCAGATGGATTAGGACGGGTCGCTTCATGTGGTATCAGAGCTAGTTTAAACTGTGTTGTCGGCTTAATCGTAGAGGGGGTTCTCACAGTGTTACCTGTGACAAAGCATTGGCTCTTACTCCTCGCGGTCTGAATATGGTTGTCTTTGCCGAGAGGCATGACCGTAAAATCAGTGTCTGAGGTACGCTCAGTGGTCACCAGGCGGTTAGCTGGGAAGGCACTGAGTGGGATGCGTCCCTACTGTAATTACATGTGGTATCAGAGCGGTGGTCTTAGCGAACCAGGTCTGCATTAGTGTGTCTAACTGATAAGTCGTTAGGATGCATTAGTGAGCCTGGACTTCGACCGTGTCTGCATGTCAAAAGTTTTGCTTATCGTTTTGTGTCGAAAATTATCTATTTATCATTCTTAAGAAATTATCTGCTTATCATTCTTAGTCTAGACACATCTTATTGCATTGATTGCAAGAATAGTGTATAGACAAAATTCATATCTTAGCATATCTGTTACTGTAAGCTTTGCCTGACATATCCCGCAAATTCCTCCGTAATCTACGAAATCTTTTGCTCTATTTATATATAGATATTCTATGTAAATAGAATACCACCCGATAACTGGAAAATCATTTCATATCAAAAATCCTTTATTCAATCGTACGAAATGGAATTCGTCATTAGTTCAAGTCACTCGGATTTCGAAATGGAATCTCACTCAAGCTTCGAAAGCAGTATGACTGGAATGGATCAACTAATCAGCCATCATCTATTATGAATGAATTAGGGATGGTTTCATAGCCTCCTTAATCATTGGAGACAAGAAGAAGGCGATCCTTTCCATCCACCACATTGCCCTCTTGGAGAAGAACCTGAAGCACTTACCGGCGAACCTGTCCGAAACACCATTTTCTCTCTCATTTCCAGGGTATCTCGTCACGATTATATACTATACCAAATTCTAGATCTTATTTATCCGCTCGTTCGAATCAACAACTACCCTGGTGTAATAGAAGAAGTCAACGAGCTTCGCGCTCTGGTAGTGATTTTGGGGAATATGGTGCAAAGATTACAAGCACCAGCAACAGCACCGGCAACAACAGTACCACCATCTGCAACACCAACAGTACCATTACCACCACCAACAACAACATCCGCATCCCACACCTCAACATCACAATCTATACCTCGAACATCAACATCATACGCACCGTAAATACCAAGGAGTACCAACAACACCAAACGATGAAGTATTGATTCATAACTTCATTGGAGAAACATTCTACGGTGATTAGGTAATCTCCAAAGTCTTAGAGATTATCTATTCTAGCCCTAACCATAAATCAGATGAGTGAACTAAAATGATAGAAGGAAGAGTAGAAACTCTGACAAGAATGGTGCGTGATTTACAAGCTAGACTTGTTTTACCAACATCACCAACAGTACCGTTAGCATCACCAGCACAATCACTACTGTCATCATTGTCAGAATTAGCAGCACCTATAACATCACAAGCTTCGCCAGTTCAAGAACCACCGTGGACATCATTACGAATCAATAACGCATATATTGTATCAACGAGTTATGAAGTATTAACTCATTCCCTCTGAAGAAATTATATGTATATTTTATATATATATAAATTTTAAAATCAAAATAAACCTTTCCGTACTAAGCTATTATGTGTGAATCTTAACTACTCGGTTAATTCATGTTTCTAATATGCTATGATGTACATCCTTCATTAGTAACTTAACCACCGTTAACTACAATCTCTGCGTCAATTCAATAAATTCCAATCCATAATAAATCAAGTGTATTATTCAAATATATGTTTGATGTTACACTTTCATCATCGATGTACTCGAAACTTTTCAAATAACATCATTCGTACCCTGCGAAGTTCACAAGGATTCCATAAATACCAATATCATGCACCAACAAATAACGAAGTATTGATTCATAATTTCAATCACATTGAAGAAATACTCCGTAAAAGTTAAGTAATTTCTAAATTTAGGAATTATTCAATTCTAGTTTCAACCGTAAACCAAATGAGTTTAATTTAATATTAACTCTTTAAATCTATGTTACATCTGAAGAAAATATACATATATATATTTTCATAAAGACTGTAATAAAATTCTTTTGTACCAAATATTAATTGTGAAATTTTTTTTTTAACGGGTAGGTAATACCCGAGAGATATATAAATTCACGATTAATATGTTACAATTCTTCGAATCTGATTCAGTCATCATTCCCTATATTCAATATTTTCATAACAATTTACATTCTTTCAAAGAAATCAAAACAACCATACTCATTCAATTTCAATTACATATTTTGATTTTGAAATCTCAAAAATTCAATTTGAGATGTAACTGAAATCATCACTCTTAGATCCTTACATCTATCAAAGCTATACTTTGACTTCAAAACTGTGTTAGAACATCATATGTATATTAACGATTACAGCCTGTATTCAAAGCCTCCGAAATTCCTGAAGACACTTCAAATAATGAACAATCGAGATGATGATCCAACCACATGTTATCCCCAGTTATGTACCTGAAAAACTCTCGAAAACAAAGTCATAGTTTAACACATATCCGTGTCAGACCCTTTGTCATTTATTAGCTAAAATAACTTTTCGATCTCTTTTCAAAATAGACAGTTTTGTCACAGCTCCATCAAGTCAACTTCGATTTTTCAGTGGAGTAGTCTTATTATAACCTCGATAGATACGTTGCCCTTTCGCCATCATTACTGGGGAACCTTTCATATTCCACAATTTTAGCAATAAACTTACCGACAACTTCACTGATCTTTGACTTTTTGAAAAATCATTATAATTATCAAAACCCCATCATTTACTCATCTACATCTTGTAACGAGAATTGTCATACGAATCATCGGGAATTAGTAATCAGTATTTTGAAATCGCGCAACATGTCTACGCCAACAGTTATATGTGTACATATAACATTTATCTCCTATACTTACGTACCTTGAATGTGAAGTTTCTGAAAAACACCCCGAAATGCGAACTAGTTCTTGAAATGCTGATGAAGTAGCAAAAACTATAAATGACCGTAACAGTAAAAAGTTTGATGATAAAGAATAATGTGTTGGCAAAGCTTAGAAAAAGAGAAAATTTGGTACTGAAAAACGGATTGAGCAAACTATGAAAGAAGCCGTGGACAAATTACAAGAACGAAATCTGCCTTCAAAGAATCCAAATGATTCAGTGTCTGCTGAAGCCTTAAGTGAATACCTTGCTCTTGACTCTAAACCCCTGCGGATAATATTCTTCATCATCCTCTGATATTAGAAATTCTAAGATATCATCGTATCCTTCATTGTAAATATCCTCGATATTTCTGAAGATATCTTCATAAATATTCTTGTCCGATATTATTTATATCTCCGCGCTATCTATGTTGAATCATAAAAGAAACTGTTTTAGTTTCTGAAATTTTGAAAAATTTGAATTTGAATTATGGATGTTTTAAAGTAGTGTTGGAAATTGATGCATAAGTTAGTATAATATAATGGCACTTGATCAACGTGATTATATTACAGTAAGTCATGCTGAGTTTCTAATGAAACTTGATGATTCACAGACCATACCGTCATTAGGTGCCATGTTACACGACTCTTATATTCTACTTAATCTTTAAATTATCAAGAACATATTTTTTTTTGATAGTTCTATCTTTTCCCTTGGATTCCAAAATACAACAGTGACTACGTCAAAAGTTAAATCTCTATCTCAATCTTTTGTGATAGCTTCATTCATACTCTTCGAGTAATTGAATCATTTTATCCATATTACTCACTAATGATAAAACTCAAATTTTTAGCTCATATTCATCATGAAAACATTTTTATTGTTAGCCATGGCGATCTCACTCAAATTTCGGGACGAAATTTCTTTAACGGGTAGGTACTGTGACGACCCGGAAATTTCCGATCAAATTTAAACTTGATCTTAATATGAAATCGACACGATAAGCAAAGTCTGTAATGTTGAAGTCTTAAAAATTTTGAACTGTTTTCATAACTGCATATGACCTTCGACTATTCTCGACGATTCATGAACAATTGTGTGTAAGTAAAATATATATATATATATATATATATATATATATATATATATATATATATATATATATATATATATATATATATATATATATATATATATATATATATATATATATATATATATATATATGTGTGTGTGTGTGTGTGTGTGTGTATATATATATATATATATATATATATATATATATAAATATAAACAAAAGTATATATAATAATCTGAAATAATAAAAATATAAATTAAACATTAGAATTAAATATATAAATAAAATACGAAATAATTATGCTTTAAATTAAGATGAAACTACGTATAAATAGATATGATTCTATGTGTAATTAAATGTATATTGTAATATATGTAATGTATAAATATTCAATTATATATTATATAATTAGTAAACATTGCATAAATAATAAATTGTAACATTAATATATTAGAAGTAATTACAAGTTAAAATATACTTATTGATATTATTATTATTATTACTTTCATTATGATTAAAAATAAATATTAATATCAATATTAATATCAGTATTATTAATTATATAAAATAACATATAGATATAAAATTTGATACGTTTAATTCATTATATTATTATTAATATTATAGTTATCATTATCGTTAATAGTAAAATTTTAATTAGTATTATGATTATTATTTTTATAGTTATCATTATTATTATATAATAATACAAATAGTATTATTATCATGAATAAAATTATTATTATCAATATTATAGCTAATATCATTATTTTTACTTATTAGTATTATAAATACTATAAAAATAATTATTGTTAGTATTATTATTAGTTACTAGTAATAATATATTTATTATCATTTTTATAATTAGTACTATTATTCTTACTATTAGTATTATTATTATTATTAATTATTAATTAGTATTATTATTATTTAATATATTTATATTTATTAATATCTAAAATAAGGATCAAATAATTGTACGCGTAATTTTCGGTTATATCCCTATCACCATCTTCTTTTTCTTCTTTGCTCATGAATAGCTGTCGAGTACCTTCACCGCTACAAAACAATACCCAGCGATTTCAGTTAGCAATCGTTGTCTTCTTTTTATTTTGTTTTGTTTTTTTATATTTATTCTGTATGATATAATACTTATCGACTCCTATCTTCTATAAATCATTCAATTCCAATTGCTATATGAAACCATTCGACCTTAAATTATTAACCATCCATTTCAAATACCTTTTACAGATTTAAAATTGTGGAATTTAAACAGAAAATGAAGAAACACAGGTTCATTACTCTGTTTTGAAACTCAAACTGCAAACTCTCAATTTTGTATCAATTTCAAAAATTTAAAAATGCAGTTAGATCAGAATCCATCTAGTCAAACTATCTGCAAAATATCATATCGCAATTCTTTATATCATGGTAGAATTTTGAAGTAAAAGTTTTTAACATAAAAAGTCAAACAAAATTCTTTGATCGAATTCGAGTTCTATGATGTGATTCAAGTTCAGTTAATGATTTTAAAAGTTTCCATGGGTAATTTATAACCTTTTTCGTGTAGCGATCAGATCCTAAAACGATCTAATTTTTTTAAAATGGATTTTGTGTTCTTCATTGATTTTTTTCGAACAGCAGCAACTTTTTCCTATTATATATATATATATATATATATATATATATATATATATATATATATATATATATATATATATATATATATATATATATATATATATATATATATATATATATATATATATATTTGTTTTAAACAATTTAATTCATCAACATAGTCGTTTATGTTTTAGAGTTCTAAAATCAAAAGAATTAATTGTTGTTACTTGGATTTGATCATGGGCTGAGTTACGATTTAAAGATGAGGAAGAAGAAAATCACAGAATAATAACAGGTTTAAATAAAAATGGATTGTATTAAATTCAGAGAAAATAGAAACGACTTGATGGTTTAGGAGGGTGTTGGGTGTTCGAGAGGTCTTGGGTTCGAGTCCCGTTTGGTGCATTTCTTTTTAGGGTATAGCTTTTCTTCTCATTTCTATTATTATTATTATTATTATTATTATTATTATTATTATTATTATTATTATTATTATTATTATTATTATTATTATTATTATTATTATTATTATTATTATTATTATTATTATTATTATTATTATTATTATTATTATTATTATTATTATTATTCTTATTATTATTATTATTATTATTATTATTATTATTATTATTATTATAATAATAATAATAATAATAATAATAATTATAATTATTATTATAATTATAATTATTTTTATTATGAATTGTTGTTATTATTATCATGATAATTGTTGTTACTCCTAAGATATTAGAAGTATTATTATTATTATTATTATTATTATTATTATTATTATTATTATTATTATTATTATTATTATTATTATTATCATTAAGTATTATGTATTTTTATCAAAAGTATTATTTTCATCATCATTATTATCAAACTTTTTGTTTCATTTAAAAACTACTGTTATTATCATTATTATTAAGATTAGTATTATCACTAAGTATTATTTGTATTATTTTTATATGAAGATATTAGAATATTAGGAAGAGTGTTATGAAATAAAAATATTATAATTAAGTTATGAATTAAACATGATATAATTAAAATTAAGTAAAGATCATGATTTAAAAAGTATTATTATAAACATTAATTCAAAACTTCGAATATGAAGAATATTTTTTTTTTTTTGCTATAAATAATAATTAAGTAATATGTATAAAATTATGGATTTAAAACTATGGATAAGATTTCGATTTAAGTAAGTTATTAATTATTATTATCATTATCATCGATATTATTACCAACACTACAATTAATAAAAATTAGTATTATCATTATTATTATTATCATTTTATTTATTACAAGTATCATTATTATTATTATTAAAATAACTATTAAAATCATATTTTATACATATAACCTAACTCTATCATTATATTATTAGTTACTCATGGTATATCAAATAAATATATTTAAGTTATTAATGAAACACAAAATTTATTAAAATAACAGTTATATCATTAAAAATAATATATATATATATATTTGTTCAATTACAAGTATATGTATATATATATATATATATATATATAGGTTCGTGAATCCGAGGCCAACCCTGCATTGTTCAATATTGTCATATGTATTTTTACTACAAAATACATTATTGTGAGTTTCATTTGCTCCCTTTTTACATACATTTTTGGGACTGAGAATACATGCGCTGATTTTATAAATGTTTTACGAAATAGACACAAGTGATCAAAAACTACATTCTATGGTTGGATTATGAATATTGAATATCACCCCTTTTTAGCTTGGTAACCTAATAATTAGGAAACGGGTATGGCCCCTAATTGACGCGAATCCTAAAGATAGATCTATGGACCTCGACAAGTCCCATCCGGGGTACGGATGCTTTAGTACTTCGAGATTATTATTATTATACAGACGAGAGGTTCTATTTAGGGATATTCTATGCATTAAAGTTAAGTCGGTTATTTAGCGTTCACCATATGAATGATTTTTAATTCGCGGGTTACGCGTATTATTTTGTACTCGGGTTACGTGTACAATTAAATATATGAAATCTTGTGGTCTATTAAAATGATAGAAATGAATGTTTATGATAAACTAATGAACTCACCAACCTTTTGGTTGACACTTGAAAGCATGTTTATTCTCAGGTATGAAAGAAATCTTCCGCTGTGCATTTACTCATTTTAGAGATATTACTTGGAGTCATTCATGACATATTTCAAAATACGTTGCATTCGAGTCGTTGAGTTCATCAAGATTATTATTAAGTCAATTATAGTTGGATGTATTATGAAATGGTATGCATGCCATCAACTTTCATTGTAATGAAGGTTTGTCTTTTAAAAACGAATGCAATGTTTGTAAAATGTATCATATAGAGGTCAAGTACCTCGCGATGTAACCAAATGTAATGTATTCATCCAGATGGATTAGGACGGGTCGCTTCAGATAGCATAGCAGATTATTTATTATGCACGGGTTTCAGACACAAAGGTATCAAACACACAACCATTAACAAAGTTTTCGAATTCAAAGTTTAGATTTCCTTGCATGAAATGGTTTTCATGAAACTCTTCAACATCTTCTTAACTTTCGAGTGATTTCCATCAATCCTCTTCTCCATTTCTAAAACTTTGTCTACTCTAGTTGCAAAGTTTAGATTAGTGAAGCTTTCATAATCTCTAGCACTTTCTTCCTCTCCTTCCCTTATGCTTTCCTCGGAGTCTTCACTTGGATCATAGTCTTCAATGTCTTCAGAATCAGATTTTGCTTGCCTTTTACAAGATGATTCAGGCTCACGACCACTTCGGACTGTGGTTATCTTGCTAATAGGATCATGAGAGGGTTCTTTAACAAGTGAGTGCAGGACTTTGAGTTCTAGAAAGAGTCGAGTGACATGAATTCCATATGGAAGTGCTCGTGTTGATTCTCCAACCACATTGTTCATTCTAGATGCCATTAAGAAAGCTGCGTTTATCTTTTGATTTTGAACAATGGACCACATAACGTAGAGTTACGTGAGGTGTACATGAGAATGATTTCCCATTCTACAATAGATGTTGTGAGCCACAATCTTGTAAAGGGTGATATGTTTAGGAAGTAAATATTTAGTCATTACTCCTTTTGAGAGGATTTCTGACTGATCAACTTTTGGTTTGCAGAGTGTTGAGATAAGTTCTATTGCTGAGATGTAAGGTGGTAGATGTGCCAACTTGCGTCTTCGACTGTAGAAACAAGTTCCATCGGTTGAGACACCTAACATTCTTCCAAAATTAACAAGTGAATATTTACGCCACCTTCCTTTTAGACGAAACTTCACTTCACTTGTTTCTTCGAGAAAGCTAAAATTAGCATAAAACTCTCTGATTAGTTCTGGATAAAGAGGTCTGTCCAGAACCATGAATGCAGCCAAACCTAGAGTTATTAGCTTTTCAAGTAACTCTGGAAAGGCATCGCAGCTGACTCTTCTACCTTCAACAATTTTCCTTACTTTTACCCACTTTTTGTTGTAGGCTAACCTCTCTTTAACGGTTTTGGGTGGATTTAATTTTTCTTCTTGTCCTCTTTGGTCAGCATCTTTTGTTCTTGCCATTTATTACAAAAACAATGATTTATCATAAATCAAGTGCATTCAATTGTAACCATCACATTTTTGAAAACTAAGTTATCATCATTACTCTTATGTCTTGATGTTAACATTTTTCACATTTTCACATCTTCATTAGTGATAATGAGTTTGCAATTAGATTAAGGTTTTCTCAAGATTCATATGTTATAGATTAAAAAGACTATCATTAACATAAACATGTTTAGAGATTCAACATTATCTCATTTAACTAGCAATAATGCAAGTTTCAACATATGAACAATGATTTTGGTGAAAACTTAATCTAGATGTATAATGACCCCTAGCATTCATAACATTCGAATTAATGCATTGTTAATCACTATCAAAATTGTTTCTAAGTGAGCTTTGACTACAAGCACCAATCCTAGGTTTATAACTATTCTATATAGGGTTTTCTTCATTTGAGGGTGAAGAAATCATCATACAAAAATAATTGAACGAAAGGAAATTGAAGGATAATCATACCGATTGAAGGAATTGAGTTTGAGAGATTTGGAGTTCTTCACTTACGGTTCGTTCTTCTCAGCCGTAGAGAGAGTGTGTGTGTTTTGATTTGGGTAAAAGTTGTAGTGACCCGAACTTTTTCATGATTATATATTAAATAAAAACTATATTTACATGATTAAATGTTTCCAACATGTTAAGCAATCAAACTTGTTAAGACTTGATTAATTGAAATGAGTTTATGTAGACAATTGACCACCCAAATTGACCGGTGATTCACGAACGTTAAAAACTTGTAAAAACTACATGATATATATATATATATATATATATATATATATATATATATATATATATATATATATATATATATATATATATATATATATATATATATATATATATATATATATATATGGATATATATATAGTTAACATGATATTATGATAAGTAAGTATCTCACTAAGTATATTAACAATGAGTTATATACATAAAAATGAGACTACTGAATTAAGAAACTCGAAACGATATATATAACGATTATCGTTATAACAACGTCTTACTAAATACATATGTATCGTATTAAGATATTGATACACTATGTTTAACATGATAAAATGATAATTAAATATATCATTAAGTGTGTTAACAATGAACTACATATGTAAAACAAGACTACTAACTTAAGAATTACGAAATGAGTTATATATGTAACAATTATCGTTGTAACGATGTTTTAATATATATATATATATATATATATATATATATATATATATATATATATATATATATCGTATTAAGATATATATATATATATATATCGTATTAAGATATATTCATACATCATGTTATCATGATAATGTAACAATTTAACATCTCATTAGATATAATAACAATGGATTAATTACATTTAAAAAGATCGTTAACTTAAAGGTTTCGAAACAACACTTACATGCAACGACTAACGATGACTTAACGACTCAGTTAAAATGTATATACATGTAGTGTATTAAGATGTATTAATAAACTTTTAGAAGGCTTCAAGACATATATCAAAACACTCATACTTAATAAAAATGGTTACAATTCCATTCTCATTCGTTTTCATCAACAATTCTACTCGTATTCATCCAGTATTCGTACTCGTATTATACCCAGCTTCTAGATGTATATACTATTGGTATATACACATCAATTATCATCCTTAGTAGCCCTAGATTAGCCATCAAACATGTGGGAACCATCCGTTAAAGAAATTTCGTCCCGAAATTTGATCGAGGTCGTCATGGCTAACTATAAAAATGTTTTCATGACGGATATGTGTTGATAGATAGGATTTTATTACCATAGAGTAATATGGATAAAATGATCTGATTACTCGAAGTGTATGAGTGAAGCTATCACCAAATAGTGGAATGAGGAAAATAAGTTTCGTCATAATTTTTGACGTAGTCATGGTTGAATTCCGGAATTCAAGGGATTCAAAAAAAAAATCTTGGAAATCTATAAGATCTGTTTCTTCGAGATTTAAGGAAATTAGGATCTCTTTAATTAAATGTGATGATCTCTCCCGATCACTACGTCTGATATTTCCCTTATATATTTACCTTTTCCATTCCATTAGTTTTTACCACTTCTATACTCAATTCCAATTTCAAAAGATTGCGAAAATGCTTAATCCAGTTCTAATCCTTGTCCTTATCCTTACTATCGCAACAATCATTCTGCTTTTCCAAATTCCACCGGAGGAATATGTTTTCTTCTACTTCGCCCTTGGGGTTATAGTGTTTTTAATTCTTCCGTGTCTTTATGTTGCAATAAACATTGATATACACGGTTTGTAATTTATGTGTTGTTATTGGACTTTATATTCTCCCTTACATTTCGGAGTTTCATACTTTGTTGTCTCTTCCCTGCTTTAAGTCAAGCGAATAATGGTCCAGAATTAGTAGGTATGAAGTTTTGGATGAACATAGTTAATGTTCTAAGAAGGAAATCGTAATGGCACGATCTTAATTTGGCAAATTACCAGAATATCCGGAAAGATAGAACTATCAAGAAGATATGTTCTTCATATGTTTGGAGATTTGGTAGAATGTAAGAGTCGTGTAAATGGCACATGATGACGGTATGTTCTGTGAATCATCACGTTCCATTAGAAACTCAGCATGAATTACTGTAATATAATCACGTTGATCAAGTGTCATTATATTATACTAACTCATGCTTCAGTTCCCAACACTACTTCAAAACATTCATATTTGAATATTTTCAGAAATTAGAAACCAACACAGTTTCTTTTATGTTGCAGATATTATGGAGAGATAAATGATCTCAGATAAGAATAGTTGTGAAAATATCTCCAGAAATATGGAGAATATGTATAATGAGAGATACGAAGATATCTTATAATATTTAAGATAAGATGATGATGAAGAGTAAGGTCCGCAAAGATTTAGAGTCAGGAGCAAGGTATTCGTTAATGACTTTGTCAGAAACAGAATCATCAAGATTCTTTAAATACAGGCTTTGGTCCTTGTATTTGTCATTGGTCTCCTTCACAGTCTGCTCAATCCATTGTTCAGTACCAACTTTTCTCTTTTTATGGGCTTTACCAACACATTATTCTTTGTCATCAAACTTTTGACTGTTAAAGTCGTTTACAGTTTCTGCTGCTTCATTAGCATTTCGAGAACTAATTCACAGTTTGAGATATTTTTCAGAAACTTCACATTCGAAGTGTGTAAGTTTAGGAGATAGACGTTATATGTATATAAAACTATTGAATTAGAAACGCTGCGAAATTTCAAAATAGTGATTGCTGATTTTCAGTAATTGGTATGGCAATTCTTGTTGCAAGATGCGGGTGAGTAAGAGATGGTGTTTCAATGAATAAGTATAGTGACTTTTTAGAGAGGTTTAAGTCGAAGGTTAATGAAGTTGTTGATAAGTTTACTGCTAATGTGGTGAGATATGAAAGGTTCTCCAGTAACGATGGTGAAAGGGCAGCGTATCTATCGAAGTTATAATAAAATTATTTTTACTGAAAAGTCGAAGTTGACTTGTTAGAGCTTTGAAAAAACTGGCTACTTTGAAAAGAATCGTAAGGTGATTTTTGCTAATAAATGCTAAAGAATTCAACGCGAGTACGTGTTAAACTATGACTCTGGATTCGAGAATTTTTCAGGTACAAGACTTCGGGTAATGTGTGATTGGAGCATCATCTCGATTGTTCCTTATTTGAAGTGTCTTCCGAAATTTCAAAGCATTTTAAATGCAGCTTGTCGTTGTCAATATCCAAAGGATAAATTCGTCATAAATCTCGATTGATTCTCGTATCCTTTTGAGTGTTACAATTAAAAGTGATGTTCTATCACAGTTTTGAAGTCAAAGTATAGCTTTGAAAAAATGTAAGGATCTAAGAGTGATGGTTTTGCTTATATCTCGAGTTGCATTCTGAGATTTCAAAAATCAGAATGGGTGATTGAATTTGAATGAGTATGGTTGTTTTGATTTCTTATAAAAGAAGGTATACTGTTGTGAAAATAGGGAGTATAGTTGATGATTTACTGAATTAGAATCGAAGAATGTAATATATTAATTGTGCATTTATATATCTCTCGGGTATTACCTACCCGTTAAAAAAAATGTCACAAATAATATTTTGAACAAGAATTTTTCATTACAGTCTTTATGAAAATATATGTATGTATATTTTCTTCAGATGTAATACAGATTTAATGAGTTAATATCATATTAAGCTCATTTGATTTTCGGCTTGGATTAGTAAAGAATAATCTCTAAAACATTAGAGATTACATAATCTTCGCGGAGTATTTCGCTAATGTAATCAATACTTCAATATTTATTCTTATAGATATTTCCTTAGTGAATTATGCTGATGCTCATAGAACTCTTGCTAACTTCACAAGATACGAATGTTGTTTTCCAGTAAGTTTCGAGTACATTGACGATGAAAGTGTAAAATCAAACATGTTATTGAATGATACACTTGGTTTATTATGAAACCGAATTCATTTAATTGAATCAAAGATTGTAGTTACGATGGTTAGGTTGTTAACGAAGGATGTACATCAGAGCATATTAGTAATATGAATTTAATTGAGTAGTATCTACCCTTTTTCAATTCATATTCAATAGCTTAGTACGAAAGATTTTTATAGTTTCAACATTCATATATATAAAAAATATATATATATATATATATAATTTCTTCAGAAGAATGAGTTAATACTTCATAACTCGTTGATACAAAATACTCGTTGTTGATCAATGATGACATCCACGACGATTCTTGAACTGACAGAACTTGTGATGTTATAGGTGCTGCTAGTGCTGATGATGCTGACAGTACTGACGGTGATGGTGGTGCTGACGATATTGTTGATGCTGATGATACTGCCGATAACTGCTGGTGATGCTGCTGAAGCTTGTGGTATTGAGGCTTGCGATGTGGATGTTACTGGCGGTATTGGTTATGCTGCTGGTGCTGCTGATGGTGTTTGTAATCCTTGCACCATGTGTTCCAAAGCCACTACTCGGGCGCGAAGTTCGTTAATTTCTGCTAGTACACCGGGATGATTGGCGGTTGGAACGAGTGGATGAATAAGATTCGCAATATGGGATAGTATATAATCATGACTAGATACTCTAGCAATGAGTGAGAAAATGGTGTCTCGAACAGGTTCGCTGGTAAGTGCTTCAGGTTCATCGCCAAGAGGGCAATGTGGTGGATGGAAGGGATCACCTTTTTCTTGTCTCCAATGGTTGAGTTGACTATGGACCCATCCCCAATTCATCCAAAATAGATGATGGGAAATTGGTTGATCCATTCCGGTGATACTTAGCTCAGGTAGATATCCATATCGGAATAGCTGTCGGAATCTGAGGAATTCGAACTGGTTGAGGGATTCATCTCGTAGGATCAGGGAAAAATTTTTTGGTATGAAATAGATCGTAGAATTTAGATTTGGTATTCTTCAATTACATAATTTGCATATGTATATATAATACCAAAATTCCGTAAATTAAGGAGAATCTTTGAAAAGATGTCAGTCAAAGTTCACAGTAATAGATGTGCTAAGATAAGAATCCGTCTATACACTATTATGCAATAAATGCAGGAAAACGCGTCTAGACTTAAGATGATAAGCAGGTAATTTCCTAAGGATGATAAGTAGATGATTTCCGACTAGAATTGATAAGCAAACTTTTTGACATGCAGACACGGTCGAAGTCCAGACTCACTAATGCATCTTAACAACTATCAGTTAGACACACTAATGCAAGACCTGGTTCGCTAAGACCACCGCTCTGATACCAACTGAAAGGACCCGTTCGTATACATTATAAACGATTCACAATAGTTGATTACATCGCGAGGTATTTGACCTCTATATGATACGTTTTACAAACATTGCATTCGTTTTTAAAAGACAAACTTTCTTTACATCTAAAATTGACGGCATGCATACCATTTCATATTACATCCAACTATAATTGACTTAATATTAATCTTGATGAACTCAACGACTCGAATGCAACGTCTTTCAAAGTATGTCATGAATGACTCCAAGTAATATCCTTAAAATGAGCTAATGCACATCAGAAGATTTCTTTAATACCTGAGAATAAACATGCTTTAAAGTGTCAACCAAAAGGTTGGTGAGTTCATTAGTTTATCATAATCAACCATTTTCGTAATAGTAATAGACCACAAGATTTCATATACATAAACGTTTTAATAAAAATATTCTAAGTGGTTGAGCACTTGGTAACCATACTTAACATTTAATCAACGTCGCATATTCCCTTTATTATGAAATCTCACTACACTGTACCAAGTGTAGTCACTGAAATGAAGTACTGTGCAACCGTTGAATACTGGTCGTCCAGTCCGGTTGGGGTTGTCAGGCCCGATAGATCTATCAACAGGATTCGCGTTTACAATACCGCATGTAAATGGTAGTTACCAAGCTATTAGGGAAAAATATGCAAAGTGGTACAACTCAACGTAGAATATGTTTTTAGTACTTGTGTCCATTTCGTAAAACAGTTATAAAACAGTGCATGTATTCTCAGCCCAAAAATATATATAAAAAGGGAGTAATGAAACTCACAATACTGTATTTCGTAGCAATTATGTATATGACGGCACTGAACAAGTGCAGGGTTTATCTCGAATTCACGAACCTATATTAAGTATATATATTTATATGTTGGTCAATATCTGTCTAACAATTTAGGTCAAGTCGTAGTGTATCACAATCCTAATGCTCGAGACCGACATGCAAAAGTCAACAAAAGTCAACTTGACCCAAAATGACTTCCAAAATCTATACATGTTTATTATATAACTTATATAGAGTCGTTTTATATATTTAAATATATTTATCAGATCTTATTATACTAAATAATACAAGTCATTTATTAATAAATAAAAATTTATATTTAAATTCATATATGATAAAAATATACTTTTATATATCTCAAGTAATAAAATTTATAAAATTCACTTAATATCATAAAAACATAGTGGTATGTATTATTAATTTAATTATATTACATGTGGTAAAAATATCTTTGTACGCATATTTATTTGATAAAATAATATTGATTATAATAATAATGATAAAAATAATAAAATGATAGTTTCAATAAAAATATTAATTTTTAGTAATAAAGATAATTTTAGTAATAACATCAACTGATAACAATTATAATAATTGTTTTAATAATAATATTAAAATTAATAATAATTCAGTTGACCATATCTTTTAATCCGTTCATCGAACCCACACGATTTCTAAATGAAAAGTTATTAATTTTTCTTTAGCTTTTCAATGACATGCATATCATATACCTTATCTTAGTAGCATATGTATAAAAACTATTAACTAAGCATACAAACATGCATAATCATATATACTCGAGCACTAGTCAGGGATACACTATTAATATATAAAAGATAAGATATGAATGCTCACGTATCAATATTGTGATTCAATATTGCAGAAAAGTACGTAGACGCAATGAAAATGATAAACGTTAGGTTGACCTCACGAGCAATACCCTCGAACAATACCCATAACCTCCATAGCTATAACCCATAATTTTCTTAGCTCTATCCCGTTTGAAAACTTATTTTGAAATCGTCTGAATATAACTCCGTCGTAGTATTTTATGTATACTAATAATATCTTGAAATAATACTAAGTAAATATATATATGTAATTCGATTGAGAGAGTTTAGAGAAATATATTTTCAAGTTTCTATGAAATAATAAAACCTATTGAATTCTATTTATAATAGATGTTTGAATTATTAAAGTAAATTATTAAAGTATGAATTATTAAAGTGAATTATTAAAGTATGAATTATTAAAGTATGAATTATTAAAGTGAATTATTAAAGTATGAATTATTAAAGTGAATTATTAAAGTGAATTTTTAAAGTTAAAGTAAAGTAAAAGTAAAGTAAAGGTAACGTTAAAGTATAGTAAAAGTATAAAACTATGTACGTATAATACGCGTATAAATATATTTAATATTAATTTAAATCGTTATATCATAAAACATTTTAGAAAAGTAGAATTATATATATTCATAATAGGTTTCAAGTTTTTAAATTACAGTCTGTTGGTGAAGAATGGGATAAAGTCCAAAGGTTTAATAAACGTATGAAATCATCTTATTGAAAAATGTCGAGTTACTTAACTTGTCGATATCCAACATCTAAGTTATTTACACTCCACGTTCTTACTTATAGATCACTTTACCATTTTCCGAATATTGTCAAAAAGAATAGATTTCTTAAATCAAAGTGGACCTCATAACATTGGCCCGTAATCATATCATAATGTATCTGATAATTCAATCATTTGATATTATCTATTAATTCTGTCGATAAATATATCGAAACAAATACGTTCATGTAAAGTAACATATATCTAATACTTTGTTAATGTTTTCAGTTAATATTATATATTATATATACATATCTATATACACATAATTGTTTGTGAATCGTCGAACACGGTCAAAGGGTAATTGATTACATGAATGTAGTTCCAAACTTTTTGAGATTCAACATTACAAATTCTGCTTATCGTGTCGAAAACATATAAAGGTTAGGTTTAAATTTGATCGGAAATTTCCGGGTCATCACAATTACTAACTGTGTACTACTAATTGTGGACTACTAACATTGGACTGCTAACTAAACAACTTAAATCATCAACACGTAATAAAAAATGTTATGAATATATTTCGATCATACTTTGATATGTATGTATATATTTGTTATAGGTTTGTGAATCGACCCGTGGCCAACTCTTATGAAACAACCCAACCCGTACTCCGTACGATAATTTTTTTTTTTTAAATGATACACATTTACGCGCCAATTAAATATGTAAACCATTCCACACGCTTCCTTAAAAACATACTACGAGTTTAATGTTTACAAAAAGGCACAAAGGCCATTAACGAATATGATACAAGTTTGACCAACTACAAATGATAGTTTATAATCCAAACGACCCCTTGAGCATGGTTTGGGACTAAACTACCCAAAACGTAGGTCAACTTCCAAAATCTTCATCATAACATCAACAAGGACACCTAGTGCCCAATAACCCCCTTGCCCTTGTCCACACCTGCATCTAAAAAGATAAACAACGAGAGGGGTAAGCTAATGCTTAGTGAGTGCAATAATTATACGTTTACATATACAACCTACTTACTTGCAATCACTTACGCATTTATCGCATACATGCTAGCATTATAAGTATTCATACCATCACAAGTATAACACTAAACCTTCCACCATACGAGCTAGCATAACAATAGCATATAGTTTAAACAATATAATATGCTACAATCCACACACACAACCATGGTTAACCAATCGAACGAGGGAACGGTGTTTAAAAACCGTCGAAGTTCATAACAACCATTAGTGCACTTAACACTTCGTACACTAACCCCACAGGTGGCATCTTAACACATCGATACTTCACCCCGGGTGGTGCCTTAACACTTCGGCACTTCACCCCGAGTGGTGTCTTAGCACATCGACACTTCACTCATTACATCTCTCGGAGTGGCATCTTAACACATCGATACTTCACTCCCGAGTGATGTATTAACACATCGACACTTCACTCGCCACGTGAGGAGTGGTGTCTTAACACGTCGACACTTCACAACTCAACTACACAAATAAATACATCATATATGCACGCATATAATTATTCCACTCACCTTAACACTTCGGTGATGATTATGCACTTCCGAGCTTCAAAGCAAAGTACCTAATACATAAGTACACATTCCATTACACAACTAGTAGAATTAACCACATTGCACCTACTTAAGCATTTAATGACCCAACTCGCATTAAATGACTCAAACACACCACAACCGCCCCTTTAATGGCCAAGACTCGACTTTAATCACTAAAGCTAGTGAATTAAAGTATAGTAACTTCAACTAGCACCAACTTAGGGTAATTTATACCCATTTCACCTAAACTAGGTCAACTAGCACATTTTGGATCCATTTTAACACTTTCACTACCAAACTTTTCAAACATGACCCAATTAACATATCTTTCAACTTTAACAAGTGTTTTAGTGACTAAAAACGCCATTTAACATTTACAAATCCTATTTTCATTAGGCCAAACCCTAGCTTGTGGCTATTAGGGTTTCATTACAACCATATAACCCAAATTCGCCCATTTTACCCTCAAATGGGTCAAACAAGTCTCTAGTAACCAAAACCCTAACCATTAACCAATTAAAACTCAAAACTTAGAGTTAGAACTTACCGAGACTATCAACGCGTAGCTATAGACACAAGGAACAACTTTAATTCTTGCTCTAAAGATCAACCCTCAATCCTTCACTCTCAAATCTCACTTTTAATCTAAATGGATGTTGAGTTTTTGGGAGAGAAAATGAAAGAAAAGATAATAGAAATTAAATGAAATGGATGAGTGGTTGGGATTTAATGCTCCCATCAGATTTATACACCAAATTACTAATTTGCCCCTTGAAGTCATTTAATTTGAGTTAAAACCGGCACCAGTCTGGCGGAAATGTCGCGGCGCGACGAACAAAGGGAAAATCACCCCTTCTTAACCCAGGTTCTGTCCCTGGTTTGCTCGATATGCCGCAGCGCGGACCCGTCTGTCGCGGCGCGGCCTAAGGCACTATCTGGCCATCTCGACAATCTTAAACACAAAAATCGTTTTACACAAAATTCAAGTCGTTCAAGCTTCCAATACACGTCTAAACATCGTATCTAAGCCACACAAGACTTAACGCTAACCAAACTCATATACAAACTTATATACGCACACATTAACAAGTACATATATATATATATATCTACACAATTACGCCTAAACGACGAGTTACAAACGTACAAACGATTAAGTATGTACCTTTCGATACGTACGGGAAAAACGGGATGTTACATCTTATTTACCGATGAAGTGAAAATACGTGAAAGTGAGTTATAGTCCCATTTTTACTATCTAATATTTTTGGGATGAGAATACATGCAGTTTTGTAAATGTTTTACAAAATAGACACAAGTACTTGAAATTACATTCTTTGGTTGGATTACTATACCAAATATCACCCTTTTTAGCTTGGTAACCTAAGAATTAATGTTTATTATACAACCTTCATGCTGGAAAATGGTATGGAGCCGGCATAATGGCCATAAATTGACGCGAATCCTAAAGGTAGATCTACGGGCACTAACTCCCCATATACTGGAAAATGGTATGCTTTAGTACTTCGAGTTAATATTATACAGACGAGAGGATTATGTTTGGGGATATTCTATATGCATCTTGTTAATGTCGGTTACCAGGTGTTCATCATATGAATGATTTTTATGCAGATTGCATGTTATTGAAAAATGAAATCTTGTGGTCTATTATTACAATTTGATATATATAGGTTAAACCTATAACCCACCAACATTTTTGTTGATGTTTAAAGCATGTTTATTCTCAGGTGATTATTAAGAGCTTCTGCTGTTGCATGCTAAATAAAGACTGGAATTGGAGTCTGCATGCTTGTATAAAATTGTTTAAAAACTGCATTCGAGAACTTACTTTATTGTATCATATTATGATTTGTAAACCATTATGTAATGGTCGTGTGTGAGTGTTATATTTTAGATTATCATTACTTGATAATCTAGGTTATGTAAGTTAAACCTTTGTCGATAAAATAAAAGTTATGGTTTGTTTTAAAAACGAATGCAGTCTTTGAAAAACGTCTCATATAGAGGTCAAAACCTCGCAACGAAACCAATTAATATGAAACGTTTATAATCAATATGAACAGGACATTTCAGTTGGTATCAGAGCGTTGGTCTTAGGGAACCAGAAATTTGCATTAATGTGTCTTATCGAGTTTGTTAGGATGCATTAGTGTGTCTAAACTTCGACCGTGTTTACTTTAAAAACGATTGCTTAACACTTTTTGTTGGAAAATATATATTTTTACATGTAAATATTATATGGTATATTACTAATGTGTTAGTTAATGTGTGATAGATGTCTACTTCCAGTACCAATCCCATCGACTCACCTAATAACAATGAAGAGTCAAATATATTTTGGGAAGATTCACAAATTCCGGAAGAAGAGGAAACGAAAGAAGAGGAACCGGAAGAGGAGGAACTGGAAGAAGAAGAAGTTCCGGGGGAGGAAATGATAAGAATCACAGAAAAACCGTTAAATAAAAGAAAATCTTCAACCGATGGTCCAAAATTAAAAATGGTTTGTGGTGTCTCCGCTGAGGAGGAAAAATATTGGGAAGATTACCAATTTTCCGATGAATCGGATCCCTATGAGGATTCCGATGATGTTATAGAAATTACTCCGGCCCAATTTAAAAAGCAAAAGAAAATAATAAGAGAAAAGCTATCAAAATAGAGAAAACCGATCCCAAATCTGATGAGCTCTATGTTAACATGAAATACCCTGATGGGGTATACCGTAAACACCCGTATTTCTTAAATTTTAACTATAACCCGGAAACATCTAAGCCACCAGGTTTTTGTAGACCATTTGTGAAAAGGACGGCTCGTATTAGAGGAGCACCATGTATCCCTAGGAAATTAGTAAAACGAACCAAGTCCGAGGAGGAAGAAATAAGTGAGTCGAAATAAAAAAGTTGTAATCATGCTGTGTAATATATGTATTGTAGTGTGCTTGTACTTTTATGTTATATGTAAAAATTGCTTAAATTGTTTGTTAATTATCTTTTATGAATCTAATTTTCGTCTATTTTACAGTATAAAAACAAAAAATGGATGTTAAGGATAGACGACCGAATATTTTAGAAGACCTACCAGGGGATATGATTGATGAAATCTTGTCTAGAGTTGGTCAGAATTCATCGGCACAATTATTTATGGCGAGATTAGTTTGTAGAACATTTGAAAGACGTTCCAAGCATGCCTTGGTTTATAAAAGGCTTTCCTTCGATAGATGGTGTATATCACATTGGGAAGACCTTAAGTTACGCCATGTTTTCTTTAAGGCATTGAGTGCGGGAAACCCAAATGCAATTTTACACTACGGGTTGAGAGCCTATTTTGACTCCACATATCCCAACATAGGACTTCGTTCTTTAGAAAGAGCTTCAAACATGCAACTTAAAGAAGCATGTTATGTTTACGGGTTAGTGATGTTCGCTTCTCACCAAAGTAAGAAAAAGAACATCGGATTGCAACTTTTAAATAAAACATTCCCACAGGTGACGGATTCAGTAGTTTGGGTGAGAGATAAGGTTTTTAGATTGTTACGGAGCTGTTGGGCATTACGTAACCCCCGTCCTTTTGACGACGTTACAACATGTTGCCTAGCCAACGGCCACAACGGTTATTTTCCACAGGACCAAGGATGGGAAATAGTATTAGTAAAACCCGAATGCATGACTTGTTTCTGGACCTATGAATTACGTGTCTTTATTGCCTTTGCTGAATGACTTGCGTTAAACTAGAATTTTATTCGCAACTACCTTGTATCAAAGTTATTATGTACTATATTTCATGCTATATGTAAAATAGCGGTATTGTACGTTTGTAAAATATTGTATAAAAGTTTTAACGCGAAATATTATTGTAATCAGTATTTCATATAGAATTGTAGTAGTTGAATTGTATATTAGCTACTAAGTATGAACTTAACGAGTAGGTACTACCCGAATTAAAACTTATAAAACGCTAATATGAAGAAAAAGCTTTTATAAATAAGTTAATATTATGCTACAAAATACTATTGACTACTCTTAATATTCTATATGAATAACTTAATTCTTTTAGCTATTTTTGAAGGAAATGACACCGACGACTCGTCAGAACTTGAACATGAGCGAGGAAGACTTCCGTGTTTTCCTTGTAGCAAACATTGCAGTACAAGCTGCGATGCAAAACAACAATAACTCTGAATCTAGTAATGGAACTAACGCCACAAGAAATCGTGTAGGATGCTTCTACAAAGAATTCACTACCTATAAACCTTTGGAATTTGATGGAACCGAAGGACCAATCGGATTGAAACGGTGGATCGAGAAGGTCAAATCGGTGTTTGCCATAAGTAAATGTACTGAAGAAAATAGGGTAAAGTACGCCACGCATACCTTCACAAGTACTGCATTAACATGGTGGAACACCTATCTCGAGCAGGTGGGACTAGATGCTGCTTACGCACTACCGTGTTCAGCATTCAAACGCATTATGAATGAGCAGTACCGTCCCAGAAACGAGGTCAATAAGCTCAAGGCAGAGCTTAGAGGATTACGAACGCATCGATTCGATATTAAAACGTACGAACGATGATTCACAGAGTTGTGCCTATTGTGTCCAAGAGTGTTCGAAGATGAAGAAGAGCAGATCGACGCGTTTGTAAAAGGACTACCAGAGAGGATTTAGGAGGATGTGAGTTCAAACGAGCCCACCTCCATATAAAAGGCAAGTCGAATGGCTCACAAACTCTTAAACCAGATTGAGGGAAGAATTAAGGAGCAAGAGGCCGAAGAAGCCAACATGAAACAAGTCAAGAGAAAGTGGGAAGAAAGCAGTGACAAGGGTCACCAATTCAACAATAACAACAATCACAACTACAATCGCAACAACAACCATAACAACCGCAACATTAATCGCAACAAAAATCACAATCCCAACAACAACTACAATAACAACAATAATTACAACAACTGCCCCAACAACAATAACAACCATAATAACAACAATTCCAATAACAACAAGAGGCAGAAAAAGCCATGCCAAAGGTGTGAAGGATACCATTCGACCGGGTTCTGCATGACGTTTTGCACCAAGTGTAATAGAAATGGTCATGGTGCGACGAAGTGTAAAGTTTTCGGACCAGGGGCTAACAAAATAAAAGGAACAAATAATTTCGGAACAAATAATGCCGCCATTGTTTGTTATGGATGTGGAAAACCGGGCCACTTTAGGACTAATTGCCCGAACCAAGGAAATACTAATGGGTAAGGCCTCAGAAGAGTTTTCAATATTAATGCGGTAAAAGCGCAGGAAGACCCGGAGCTTGTTACGGGTACATTTCTTATTGATGATAAATCTGCTTACGTTTTATTTGATTCGGGTGCGGATAGAAGCTATATGAGTAGAGATTTTTGTGTTAAATTATGTTGTCCATTGACGCCTTTGGATAATAATTTTTTACTCGAATTAGCAAACGATAAATTAATTACAGCAGATAAAATATGTCAGAATCGAGAAATTAAACTAGTTGGTGAAGCATTTAAAATTAATTTGATACCGGTAGAGTTAGGGAGTTTTGATGTGATAATTTGATACCAGAGATCATTTGTTACAAAAATACGATTCGCATTATGCGCGAAAAGAGAAAACCCTTAATGGTGTACGGAGAAAAGAGCAACGCGAAGTTAAATCTTAATAGTAACCTGAAGGCGTAAAAGCTAATAAGAAAAGGTTGCTATGCCGTTCTAGCACATGTCGAGAAAGTCAATTTTGAAGAAAAGAACATCAATGATGTTCCCGTCACAAAAGAATTTCCCGATGTATTTCTGAAAGAATTACCGGGACTACCTCCACACCGATCCGTTGAATTTCAAATAGATCTTGTACAAGGAGCTGCACCAATAGCTCGTGCTCCATATAGACTCGCACCCAGTGAAATGAAGGAACTCTAGAGTCAATTACAAGAACTTTTAGAGCATGGTTTCATTCGACCAAGCACATCAACGTGGGGAGCTCCTGTTTTGTTTGTCAAATAGAAGGATGGTACATTCAGGTTGTGTATCGACTACCGAGAGTTGAACAAACTTACCCTCAAGAACTGTTATCCACTACTGAGAATCGACGATTTATTTGATCAACTACAAGGCTCGTCAGTTTATTCGAAGATTGATTTACGTTCCGGGTATCATCAAATGCGGGTGAAAGAGGATGATATTCCGAAGACGGTCATTACGAGTTTATGGTTATGCCGTTTGGTTTGACTAACGCACTAGCTGTGTTCATGGACCTCATGAACT
Organism: Rutidosis leptorrhynchoides; assembly: GCF_046630445.1. NCBI lineage: Eukaryota > Viridiplantae > Streptophyta > Magnoliopsida > Asterales > Asteraceae > Rutidosis > Rutidosis leptorrhynchoides. Next base: position 282,809,050 of record NC_092340.1, on the reverse strand, counting down.
GAGTGTGTGGACCATACTGAAATGTCCCGTTCTTATTGATTAAAAATGTTCCATATTAATTGATTTCGTTGCGAGGTTTTGACCTCTATATGAGACGTTTTTCAAAGACTGCATTCATTTTAAAACAAACCATAATCTTTATTTCATAAATAAAGGTTTAAAAAGCTTTACGTAGATTATCAAATAATGATAATCTAAAATATCCTGTTTACACACGACCATTACATAATGGTTTACAATACAAATTTGTTACATCGAAATCAGTTTCTTGAATGCAGTTTTTACACAATATCATACAAACATGGACTCCAAATCTTGTCCTTATTTTAGTATGCAACAGCGGAAGCTCTTAGTATTCACCTGAGAATAAACATGCTTTAAACGTCAACAAAAATGTTGGTGAGTTATAGGTTTAACCTATACATATCAAATCGTAACAATAGACCACAAAATTTCATATTTCAATACACATCCCATACATAGAGATAAAAATCATTCATATGGTGAACACCTGGTAACCGACATTAACAAGATGCATATATAAGAATATCCCAATCATTATGGGACAGCCTTTGAAATGTCCCATTCTTATTGATTAAAAACGTTCCATATTAATTGATTTCGTTGTGAGGTTTTGACCTCTATATGAGACGTTTTTCAAAGACTGCATTCATTTTTAAAACAAACCATAACCTTTATTTTATAAATGAAGGTTTAAAAAGCTTTACGTAGATTATCAAATAATGATAATCTAAAATATCCTGTTTACACACGACCATTACATAATGGTTTACAATACAAATATGTTGCATCAAAATCAGTTTCTTGAATGCAGTTTTTACACAATATCATACAAACATGGACTCCAAATCTTGTCCTTATTTTAATATGCAACAGCGGAAGCTCTTAATATTCACCTGAGAATAAACATACTTTAAACGTCAACAAAAATGTTGGTGAGTTATAGGTTTAACCTATATATATCAAATCGTAACAATATACCACAAGATTTCATATTTCAATACACATCCCATACATAGAGATAGAAATCATTCATATGGTGAACACTTGGTAACCTACATTAACAAGATGCATATATAAGAATATCCCCATCATTCCGGGACACCCTTCGGATATGATATAAATTTCGAAGTACTAAAGTATCCGGTACTTTGGATGGGGTTTGTTAGGCCCAATAGATCTATATTTAGGATTCGCATCAATTAGGGTGTCTGTTCCCTAATTCTTAGATTACCAGACTTAATAAAAAGGGGCATATTCGATTTCGATAATTCAACCATAGAATGTAGTTTCACGTACTTGTGTCTATTTTGTAAATCATTTATAAAACCTGCATGTATTCTCATCCCAAAAATATTAGATTTTAAAAGTGGGACTATAACTCACTTTCACAGATTTTTACTTCGTCGGGAAGTAAGACTTGGCCACTGGTTGATTCACGAACCTATAACAATATATACATATATATCAAAGTATGTTCAAAATATATTTACAACACTTTTAATATATTTTGATGTTTTAAGTTTATTAAGTCAGCTGTCCTCGTTAGTAACCTACAACTAGTTGTCCACAGTTAGATGTACAGAAATAAATTGATAAATATTATCTTGAATCAATCCACGACCCAGTGTATACGTATCTCAGTATTGATCACAACTCAAACTATATATATTTTGAAATCAACCTCAACCCTGTATAGCTAACTCCAACATTCACATATAGAGTGTCTATGGTTGTTCCGAAATATATATAGATGGGTCAACATGATAGGTCAAAACATTGTATACGTGTCTATGGTATCTCAAGATTACATAATATACAATACAAGTTGATTAAGTTATGGTTGGAATAGATTTGTTACCAATTTTCACGTAGCTAAAATGAGAAAAATTATCCAATCTTGTTTTACCCATAACTTCTTCATTTTAAATCCGTTTTGAGTGAATCAAATTGCTATGGTTTCATATTGAACTCTATTTTATGAATCTAAACAGAAAAAGTATAGGTTTAGAGTCGGAAAAATAAGTTACAAGTCGTTTTTGTAAAGGTAGTCATTTCAGTCGAAAGAACGACGTCTAGATGACCATTTTAGAAAACATACTTCCACTTTGAGTTTAACCATAATTTTTGGATATAGTTTCATGTTCATAATAAAAATCATTTTCTCAGAATAACAACTTTTAAATCAAAGTTTATCATAGTTTTTAATTAACTAACCCAAAACAGCCCGCGGTGTTACTACGACGGCGTAAATCCGGTTTTTACGGTGTTTTTCGTGTTTCCAGGTTTTAAATCATTAAGTTAGCATATCATATAGATATAGAACATGTGTTTAGTTAATTTTAAAAGTAAATTTAGAAGGATTAACTTTTGTTTGCGAACAAGTTTAGAATTAACTAAACTATGTTCTAGTGATTACGAGTTTAAACCTTCGAATAAGATAGTTTTATATATATGAATCGAATGATGTTATGAACATCATTACTACCTCAAGTTTAGTAGGTAAACCTACTGGAAGTGACAATAAATGATCTAGCTTCAAAGGATCTTGGATGGCTTGAAAGTTCTTGAAGTAGGATCATGACACAAAAACAAGTTCAAGTAAGATTTTTACTCGAATTAAGATAGTTTATAGTTATAGAAATTGAATCAAAGTTTGAATATGAATATTACCTTGAATAAGAAAGATAATCTACTGTATATAACAAAGGTTTCTTGATCTTAGATGATTACTTGGAATGGATTAGAAAGCTTGGAAGTAAATTAGTAAACTTGAAGGGATTTTTAAAGTGTTCTTGAAGTGTTCTTCCTATGATGATTATAGCTTGATTCTTGAAGTGATTTTTGATGAAGATGATGTTTAAATACTGGAAAAATACGTTCATAATAGTGTGTGTGTGTTGAGAGAGAATTAGAAAGAGAATTGGAAGTGAAATGGAGTGAATGATGAGTGGTAATTGGTGAGTGGTGAGTGGGGTTAAAAGGAGTTCTAGTTAGTTGACTAGCTCATGGTAGAAGTTAAAATTGATTAGTCATACATGACATGATCAAGAGTGGAATCCCATGCTAGTTCCTATTGGTATATACCCATAGTAAGTACGTTTTGAAGCTGTGTATAATACGGGTAAGAATACGACTAGAATTCTTGATGAAAGAAAAGAATGGGAAAGTAACTGTAACCATTTTCGTTAAGTAAGAGTGTTTTGATATATGTCTTGAAGTCTTGCAAAAGTATTTTAATACATCTAAATACACTACATGTATATACATTTTAACTGAGTCGTTAAGTCATCGTTAGTCGTTACATGTAAGTGTTGTTTTGAAACCTTTAAGTTAACGATCTCAATTAATGTTGTTAACCCATTGTTTATTATATCTAATGAGATGTTAAATTATTATATTATCATGATATTATGATATATTAATATATCTTAATATGATATATATACATTTAAATGTCGTTACAACGATAATCGTTACATATATGTGTCGTTTCGAAATCCTTAAGTTAGTAGTCTTGTTTATATGTATATAACTCATTGTTAATATACTTATGGAGATAATTACTTATCATAATCTCATGTTAACCATATGTATATCCATATATATATCGTCATGTCGTTTTTACAAGTTTTAACGTTCGTGAATCGCCGGTCAACTTGGGTGGTCAATTGTCTATATGAAACATATTTCAATTAATCAAGTATTAACAAGTTTGATTGCTTAACATGTTGGAAACATTTAATCATGTAAATATCAATCTCAATTAATATATATAAACATGGAAAAGTTCGGGTCACTACAGTACCTACCCGTTAAATAAATTTCGTCCCGAAATTTTAAGCTGTTGAAGGTGTTGACGAATCTTCTGGAAATAGATGCGGGTATTTCTTCTTCATCTGATCTTCACGCTCCCAGGTGAACTCAGGTCCTCTACAATCATTCCATCGAACCTTAACAATTGGTATCTTGTTTTGCTTAAGTCTTTTAACCTCACGATCCATTATTTCGACGGGTTCTTCGATGAATTGGAGTTTTTCGTTGATTTGGATTTCATCTAACGGAATAGTGAGATCTTCTTTAGCAAAAAATTTGTTCAAATTCGAGACGTGGAAAGTGTTATGTACAGCCGCGAGTTGTTGAGGTAACTCAAGTCGGTAAGCTACTGGTCCGACACGATCAATAATCTTGAATGGTCCAATATACCTTGGATTTAATTTCCCTCGTTTACCAAATCGAACAACGCCTTTCCAAGGTGCAACTTTAAGCATGACCATCTCTCCAATTTCAAATTCTATATCTTTTCTTTTAATGTCAGCGTAGCTCTTTTGTCGACTTTGGGCGGTTTTCAACCGTTGTTGAATTTGGATGATCTTCTCGGTAGTTTCTTGTATAATCTCCGGACCCGTAATCTGTCTATCCCCCACTTCACTCCAACAAATCGGAGACCTGCACTTTTTACCATAAAGTGCTTCAAACGGCGCCATCTCAATGCTTGAATGGTAGCTGTTGTTGTAGGAAAATTCTGCTAACGGTAGATGTCGATCCCAACTGTTTCCGAAATCAATAACACATGCTCGTAGCATGTCTTTAAGCATTTGTATCATCCTTTCGCTCTGCCCATCAGTTTGTGGATGATAGGCAGTACTCATGTCTAGACGAGTTCCTAATGCTTGCTGTAATGTCTGCCAGAATCTTGAAATAAATCTGCCATCCCTATCAGAGATAATAGAGATTGGTATTCCATGTCTGGAGACGACTTCCTTCAAATACAGTCGTGCTAACTTCTCCATCTTGTCATCTTCTCTTATTGGCAGGAAGTGTGCTGATTTGGTGAGACGATCAACTATTACCCAAATAGTATCAAAACCACTTGCAGTCCTTGGCAATTTAGTGATGAAATCCATGGTAATGTTTTCCCATTTCCATTCCGGGATTTCGGGTTGTTGAAGTAGACCTGATGGTTTCTGATGCTCAGCTTTGACCTTAGAACACGTCAAACATTCTCCTACGTATTTACCAACATCGGCTTTCATACCCAGCCACCAAAAATGTTTCTTGAGATCCTTGTACATCTTCCCCGTTCCAGGATGTATTGAGTATCTGGTTTTATGAGCTTCTCTAAGTACCATTTCTCTCATATCTCCAAATTTTGGTACCCAAATCCTTTCAGCCCTATACCGGGTTCCGTCTTCTCGAATATTAAGATGCTGCTCCGATCCTTTGGGTATTTCATCCTTTAAATTTCCTTCTTTTAAAACTCCTTGTTGCGCCTCCTTTATTTGAGTAGTAAGGTTATTATGAATCATTATATTCATAGATTTTACTCGAATGGGTTCTCTGTCCTTTCTGCTCAAGGCATCGGCTACCACATTTGCCTTCCCCGGGTGGTAACGAATCTCAAAGTCGTAATCATTCAATAATTCAATCCACCTACGCTGCCTCATATTCAGTTGTTTCTGATTAAATATGTGTTGAAGACTTTTGTGGTTGGTATATATAATACTTTTGACCCCATATAAGTAGTGCCTCCAAGTCTTTAATGCAAAAACAACCGCGCCTAATTCCAAATCATGCGTCGTATAATTTTGTTCGTGAATCTTCAATTGTCTAGACGCATAAGCAATCACCTTCGTTCATTGCATTAATACACAACCGAGACCTTGCTTTGATGCGTCACAATAAATCACAAAATCATCATTCCCTTCAGGCAATGACAATATAGGTGCCGTAGTTAGCTTTTTCTTCAATAACTGAAATGCTTTCTCTTGTTCATCATTCCATTCAAATTTCTTCCCTTTATGCGTTAATGCAGTCAAGGGTTTTGCTATTCTGGAAAAGTCTTGGATGAACCTTCTGTAGTAACCAGCTAGTCCTAAAAACTGGCGTATATGTTTCGGAGTTTTCGGGGTTTCCCACTTTTCAACAGTTTCTATCTTTGCCGGATCCACCTTAATACCTTTTTTGTTCACTATGTGACCGAGGAATTGAACTTCTTCCAACCAAAATGCACACTTTGAAAATTTAGCGTACAATTCTTCCTTCCTCAATACTTCTAACACCCTTCTCAAATGTTCACCGTGTTCTTGGTCATTCTTTGAGTAAATAAGTATGTCATCAATGAAAACAATGACAAACTTGTCAAGATATGGTCCACACACTCGGTTCATAAGGTCCATGAACACAGCTGGTGCATTAGTTAAACCAAATGGCATGACCATAAACTCGTAATGACCGTAATGTGTTCTGAAAGCAGTCTTTGGAATATCATCTTCTTTCACCAGCATTTGATGATACCCGGAACGTAAGTCAATCTTTGAATAAACAGACGAGCCTTGTAGTTGATCAAATAAGTCGTCGATTCTCGGTAGTGGGTAGCGGTTCTTGATGGTAAGTTTGTTCAACTCTCGGTAGTCGATACACAACCTGAATGTACCAACTTTCTTCTTGTCAAACAAAACAGGAGCTCCCCACGGTGATGTGCTTGGTCGAATGAAACCACGCTCTAAAAGTTCTTGTAATTGGCTTTGCAGTTCTTTTATCTGGCTGGGTGCGAGTCTGTAAGGAGCACGAGCTATTGGTGCAGCTCCTGGTACAAGATCTATTTGAAATTCAACGGATCGATGTGGGGGTAATCTCGGTAATTCTTTCGGAAATACATCGGGAAATTCTTTTGCAATGGGAACATCATTGATGCTCTTTTCTTTAGTTTGTACTTTCTCGACGTGTGCTAGAACAGCATAGCAACCTTTTCTTATTAGTTTTTGTGCCTTCAAATTACTAATAAGATGTAGCTTCGTGTTGCCCTTTTCTCCGTACACCATTAAGGGTTTTCCTTTTTCTCGTATAATGCGAATTGCATTTTTGTAACAAACGATCTCTGCTTTCACTTCTTTCAACCAGTCCATACCGATTATCACATCAAAACTCCCTAACTCTACTGGTATCAAATCAATCTTAAATGTTTCGCTAACCAGTTTAATTTCTCGATTCCGACATATATTATCTGCTGAAATTAATTTACCATTTGCTAATTCGAGTAAAAATTTACTATCCAAAGGCGTCAATGGACAACTTAATTTAGCACAAAAATCTCTACTCATTTAGCTTCTATCCGCACCCGAATCAAATAAAACGTAAGCAGATTTATTGTCAATAAGAAACGTACCCGTAACAAGCTCCGGGTCTTCCTGTGCCTCTGCCGCATTAATATTGAAAACTCTTCCGCGGCCTTGTCCATTCGTGTTCTCCTGGTTCGGGCAATTTCTAATAATGTGGCCTGGTTTTCCACATTTATAACAAACTACATTGGCATAACTTGCTCCGACACTACTTGCTCCGCCATTACTGGTTCCGACACCATTTGTTCCTTTCGTTCTATTAACCCCTGGTCCGTAGACCTCACACTTCGCTGCGCTATGACCATTTCTTTTACACTTGTTGCAAAATTTAGTGCAGAACCCCGAGTGATACTTTTCACACCTTTGGCATAGCTACTTCTGATTATTGTTGTTGTTGCGGTTATTATTGTTGTTGGGATGATTGTTGTAGTTGCTGTTGTTGTTGTTGTTGTTGTTGTTGTTGTTGTTGTTGTTGTTGTTGTTGTTGTTGTTGTTGTTGTTGTTGTTGTTGTTGTTGTTGTTGTTGTTGTTGTTGTTGTTGTTGGGCCGTTTGTTGTAGTTGCGATTGATGTTGCGATTGTTGGGATAATTGTTGCGATTATTGTTGTAATTGCTGTTGTTGTTGTATTAGTGATTCTTATCACCGTTTTCCTCCCACTTTCTTTTGACTTGCTTCACATTGGCCTCTTCAGCAGTCTGTTCTTTAATTCTTTCTTCAATCTGGTTCACTAGTTTGTGAGCCATTCTATATGCCTGTTGTATGGAGGCGGGCTCGTGTGAACTTATATCTTCTTGGATTCTTTCCGGTAATCCTTTCACAAACGCGTCGATCTTCTCTTCCTCATCTTCGAATGCTCCCGGACACAATAGGCACAATTCTGTGAATCGTCTTTCGTACGTGGTAATATCAAATTTTAAGGACCCGTTCATATACATTATAAACGATTCACAATAGTTGATTACATCGCGAGGTATTTTGACCTCTATATGATACATTTTACAAACATTGCATTCGTTTTTAAAAGACAAACTTTCTTTACAACGAAAGTTGACGGCATGCACACCATTTCATAATACATCCAACTATAATTGACATAATAATAATCTTGATGAACTCAATGACTCGAATGCAACGTCTTTCAAAATACGCCATGAATGACTCCAAGTAATATCCTTAAAATGAGCTAATGCACAGCGGAAAATTTCTTTAATACCTGAGAATAAACATGCTTTAAAGTGTCAACCAAAAGGTTGGTGAGTTCATAGGTTTATCATAACAATCATTTCAATATATTAATAGACCACAAGATTTCCGTTTATAAATATATGTACACTCGCAAGTGTATAAGAGTATTCTATAAATTGTAGGCACCCGGTAACAAGCCTTAACGTTCATGTTTTACCCTCTGAAGTACACCAGATCAGGTGTGTTTAAAATAACCTCGAAGTACTAAAGCATCCCATAGTCAGGATGGGGTTTGTCAGGCCCAATAGATCTATCTTTAGGATTCGCGCCTACCGTACATAGACAAGTAGTTTAATGTTACCAATCTAAGGGTATATTTCTGGTTTAAACCCACGTAGAATTAGTTTTAGTACTTGTGCCTATTTCGTAAAACATTTATAAAAAACAACGCATGTATTCTCAGTCCCAAAAATATATATAAAAGGGAGCAAATGAAACTCACCATACTGTATTTCGTAGTAAAAATACATATAACGTCATTTAACAAGTGCAAGGTTGGCCTCGGATTCACGAACGTATCAATATTGAGATTCAATATTGCAGGAAAGTACGTAGACGCAACGGAGATGATAAACACTAGATTGACCTCACGAGCATACCCATGAACCATACCCATCACCTCCATAGCTATAATTCATAATTTCCTTAGCTTCGACTCATTCAAAAAAACTATTTTGAAATCACTCGGACATCACTCCGTCGTAATATTTTATGTATACTAATAATATCTTGAAATAATACAGAGCAAATATATATATATATATATGTAAATCGATTGAGAGAGTTTAGAGAAATATATTTTCAAGTTTCTATGAAATAATGAAACCTATTGAATTCTATTTATAATAGATTTTTGAATTATTAAAGTGAATTATTAAAGTATGAATTATTAAAGTGAATTATTAAAGTATGAATTATTAAAGTGAATTATTAAAGTATGAATTATTAAAGTGAATTATTAAAGTATGAATTATTAAATTGAATTATTAAAGTATGAATTATTAAAGTGAATTATTAAAGTATGAATTATTAAAGTTAAAGTAAAGTAAAAGTAAAGTAAAGGTAAAGTTAAAGTATAGTAAAAGTATAAAAACTATGTATGTATAATACGCGTATAAATATATATAATATTAATTTAAATCGTTATATATATTTAATGAAATAAAATATAAATATCGTTATATTTATTATACTGGGTAAGTAATGAGTTGTCAAAAGTGATTCTAGATATTTATAAAAGTTATATACGTTTTAATAATAAAGTTCTTTTTAAACTGAAAACGTTTTTGTACGTTTGAAAATAGATTAATAGAATATTATGGAAACCAATTCTCCACTAGCTTTTGTCTAACTTTCGTAAATGACACTTTTTATTTTTATTTATAAATAGCTTTACAAATTATTCCGAATATCGTTAAGAGGAATAGATTTCTCAAATCATAGTGGACCTCTCAACAGAGACTTGTAATCATAATTCAATGTTTCTGATAATTCAATCATTTAATATATATTTTTTTAATTTCGTCGATAATCATATTGAAACAAATACGTTCATATAAAGCATTATACTTTTAAATACTTTATTGACATTTTCAATTTATAACATATACACATATACATACATATTCATATATGTTCATTTAATGGTTCGTGAATCATTGGAATTTGGTCGAGGTTTAAATGAATGTATAAACATAGTTTAAAATCCTTGAGATTTAACTTAACAAACATTGCTTATAGTGTCAGAATAATATAAAGATAAAGTTTAAATTTAGTCGGAAATTTCCGGGTCGTCACAGTACCTACCCGTTAAAGAAATTTTGTCCCCGAAATTTGATAGAGGTCGTTATGGCTAACAATGAGAATGTTATTATGACGATTATGAAGTTTTATCATGTCTAAGAAGTATGGATAAAATAATTCGATTACTCAAAGCGTATGAGGGAAGTTATCGTAAATGAAGGAAATAAGATTATAGTGATTCGTCATATCTTTTGACGTCATCACAATTGATCTCTGAATTTAAAGAAAATCTTTGTAATCTATGTCGGATTTGATGCTTCGGTGATTAAGGAGATTATGATTCTCTTCGAATTAATACGATAATCCATCTTGATTTCTCTGTCGGGTATTTCACTATAAATCCACCTCTTTCGTTTCCTTACAACTCACACCTTCTATTCTTTCTCCCTCAACTCATATTTTAAAGTATTTGTCAATATGCTTCATCCAGTACTGATTCTCGATATACTCCTCACTTTCATATCTGTCATTCTTCTTTTTCATCTGCCTCCGGAAGAATCTGTTTACTTCTACTATACTCTCGGTTTTATAGTGTTTTTAGTTCTTCCGTGTCTTTATATTGCTATATGCATCGATATATACGGTTTATAATTTTTGGGTGTTTGTTGGGTTTTATATCTTCCCTTATATTTCAAAGTCCCTGCTTTTGTCTTCTATAATCATTGACATCCACAGTTAATGCTTCCTTCTATTTGCTGCGATTTATACTCCAATTTCTATTTTGGAGTTTTGTCCTTTCGTTTCTTCTTCTTGCGATTAAGCAACGTTTGTAATGGTCCAGTATTCACAGATATGAATTTCAGAATGAACATAGTTAATGTTCTAAGAAGGAAATGGTAATGGCATGATCTTGATTTGTTAATTTACCAGAATACCCTGAAAAGACCGAATCATCAAGAAAATATATTCTTGATATTTTTAGAGATTAAATAGAATACAAGAGTCGTGTAACATGGAACATGATGACGGCATGGTCTGTGAATCGTCATGTCCAATTAGAAACTCAGCATGACTTACTGTAATATAATCACGTTGATCAAGTGTCATTATATTATACTAACTCATGCTTCAGTTCCCAACACTACTTCAAAACATTCATAATTTAAACTCGAAAGTTTATAGAATATAGAAACTAATAGTTTCTTATATGATGTAACACTGATAGTGCAAAGAGATAAATGACTTCAGATAAGATTAGTTGTGAAAATATCTTCAGAAATATCGCTGATATTTATAATGAAAGATATGATAATATCTTAGAATTTCTAATATTGATGGATGATGATGAAGATTTGTCTGTAAAGGTTTAGAATAAAGAGTAAGGTATTCGTTAATGACTTTAGCAGGCACTGAATCATTTGGATTCTTTGAAGGCAGATTTAGTCTTTGTGATTTGTCCACAGCCTCCTTCATAGTCTGTTCAATCCGTTTTCCAGTTCCAAACCTTCTCTTTTTCTCAACTTTTCCACCTTACTATTCTTTGTCATCAAACTTTTTACTGTTAAGATCGTTTACAGTTTTTGATGCTTCGTCAGCCTTTCAAGAACTAGTTTGCAGTTCAAAATATTTTTCAGAACTTCACATTCAAAGTATGTAAGTCCAGGAGATAGACGTTTTACGTACACATATAACTGTTGGCGTAGACATGCTGCGAGATTTCAAAATACTGGTTACTGTTTTTCGATGATTCGTATGACAATTCTCGTTACAAGATGCGAATGAGTAAATGATGTGATTTTAATAAATATAATGATTTTTCGAAAAGTCAAAGATAATTGAAGTTGTTGGTAAGTTTATTGCTAAGGTGTCGAAATATGAAAGGTCCCCAGTAACGATGACGAAAGGGCAACGTATCTATCGAGGTTATAATAAGACTAGTCCGACTGAAAAGTCGAAGTTGACTTGCTGGAGCTGTGACAAAACTGTCTACTTTGAAAAGGAATTGAAAAGTCATTTTAGCTAATAAATGCCAAAGGGTCTGACATGGATACGCGTCGAACTATGACTTTGGCTTCGAGAACTTTTTAGGTACATAAATGTGGGTAATATGTGGTTGGATCATCATCTCGATTGTTCATTGTTTGAAGTGTCTTCGAAAACTTCGGAGAGTTTGAACACAGTTTGTAATCGTTAATATACATATGATGTTCTAACACGGTTTTGAAGTCAAAGTATAGCTTTGAAAGATGTAGGAATCTAAGAGTGATGTCTTCTGTTAAATCATGACTTGGATTTTGATTTGTCAAAATCAAAATGCGTAATCAAATTTGGGTGAGAATGGTTGCTTTGATTTCTTTACAAGAATGTATATTGTTGTGAGATTTTGGGAGTATAGTTGATGATTTGCTTAATCAGATTCGAAAAATGTAATATATTAATTGTGAATTTATATATCTCTCGGGTATTACCTACCCGTTAAAAAAAATTCACAATTAATATTTTGTACAACAGAATTTTTTTACAGTCTTTATGAAAATATATATGTGCATATTTTCTTCAGATGTAACATAGATTTAATGAGTTAATATTAAATTAAACTCATTTGATTTACGGTTGAAACTAGAACTGAATAATCCCTAAAGACTTTAGAAATTACATAACTTTTACGGAGTATTTATTCAATAAAATTGAAATTATGAATTAAAACTTCGTTATTTGTTGGTGTTTGTAACCCTTGCACCATATTCTCTAAAGCCACTACTCGAGCGCGAAGCTCGTTGACTTCTTCTATTACACCGGGGTGATTGTTGGTTCGGACGAACGGATAAATAAAATCTAGAATTTGATGTAGTATATAATCGTGACGAGATACTCTGAAAATGAGAGAGAAAATGGTGTTTCGGACCGGTTCGCCGGTAAGTGCTTCAGGTTCATCGCCAAGAGGGCAATGTGGTGGATGGAAGGGATCACCTTCATCTTGTCTCCAATTATTGAGGAGGCTACGAACCTATCCCCAATTCATCCAGAATAGATGATGGCTAATTGGTTGATCCATTTCGGTCACACTGCTTTCGGAGCTTGAGTGGGATTCCATATCGGAATTCGAGGGACTTGAACTAATGACGAATTCCATTTCGCTCGATTGAATAACGAATTTTTCGATATGAAATGATTTTTCGGCTATCGGGTGGTATTCTAATTACATAGAATATCTATATATATAGCGCAAAAGATTTCGTAGATTACGGAGGAAATTACGGGATATGTCAGGCAAAGTTTACAGTAACAGATACGCTAAGATATGGATTAGCAGATACGCTAAGATATGAATTTTGTCTATACACTATTCATGCAATCAATGCAGTAAGACGTGTTTAGACTAAGAATGATAAGCAGACAATTTCCGACAAAAATGATAAGCAAAACTTTTGACTTGCAGACACGGTCGAAGTCCAGGCTCATTAATGCATCCTAACGACTATCAGTTAGACACACTAATGCAGACCTGGTTCGCTAAGACCACCGCTCTGATACCAACTGAAAGGACCCGTTCATATACATTATAAACGATTCACAATAGTTGATTACATCGCGAGGTATTTTGACCTCTATATGATACATTTTACAAACATTGCATTCGTTTTTAAAAGACAAACTTTCTTTACAACGAAAGTTGACGGCATGCACACCATTTCATAATACATCCAACTATAATTGACATAATAATAATCTTGATGAACTCAATGACTCGAATGCAACGTCTTTCAAAATACGCCATGAATGACTCCAAGTAATATCCTTAAAATGAGCTAATGCACAGCGGAAAATTTCTTTAATACCTGAGAATAAACATGCTTTAAAGTGTCAACCAAAAGGTTGGTGAGTTCATAGGTTTATCATAACAATCATTTCAATATATTAATAGACCACAAGATTTCCGTTTATAAATATATGTACACTCGCAAGTGTATAAGAGTATTCTATAAATTGTAGGCACCCGGTAACAAGCCTTAACGTTCATGTTTTACCCTCTGAAGTACACCAGATCAGGTGTGTTTAAAATAACCTCGAAGTACTAAAGCATCCCATAGTCAGGATGGGGTTTGTCAGGCCCAATAGATCTATCTTTAGGATTCGCGCCTACCGTACATAGACAAGTAGTTTAATGTTACCAAGCTAAGGGTATATTTCTGGTTTAAACCCACGTAGAATTAGTTTTAGTACTTGTGCCTATTTCGTAAAACATTTATAAAAAACAACGCATGTATTCTCAGTCCCAAAAATATATATATAAGGGAGCAAATGAAACTCACCATACTGTATTTCGTAGTAAAAATACATATAACGTCATTTAACAAGTGCAAGGTTGGCCTCGGATTCACGAACGTATCAATATTGAGATTCAATATTGCAGGAAAGTACGTAGACGCAACGGAGATGATAAACACTAGATTGACCTCACGAGCATACCCATGAACCATACCCATCACCTCCATAGCTATAACTCATAATTTCCTTAGCTTCGACTCATTCAAAAAAACTATTTTGAAATCACTCGGACATCACTCCGTCGTAATATTTTATGTATACTAATAATATCTTGAAATAATACAGAGCAAATATATATATATATATATATGTAAATCGATTGAGATAGTTTAGAGAAATATATTTTCAAGTTTCTATGAAATAATGAAACCTATTGAATTCTATTTATAATAGATTTTTGAATTATTAAAGTGAATTATTAAAGTATGAATTATTAAAGTGAATTATTAAAGTATGAATTATTAAAGTGAATTATTAAAGTATGAATTATTAAAGTGAATTATTAAAGTATGAATTATTAAATTGAATTATTAAAGTATGAATTATTAAAGTGAATTATTAAAGTATGAATTATTAAAGTTAAAGTAAAGTAAAAGTAAAGTAAAGGTAAAGTTAAAGTATAGTAAAAGTATAAAAACTATGTATGTATAATACGCGTATAAATATATATAATATTAATTTAAATCGTTATATATATTTAATGAAATAAAATATAAATATCGTTATATTTATTATACTGGTTAAGTAATGAGTTGTCAAAAGTGATTCTAGATATTTATAAAAGTTATATACGTTTTAATAATAAAGTTCTTTTTAAACTGAAAACGTTTTTGTACGTTTGAAAATAGATTAATAGAATATTATGAAAACCAATTCTCCACTAGCTTTTGTCTAACTTTCGTAAATGACACTTTTTATTTTTATTTATAAATAGCTTTACAAATTATTCCGAATATCGTTAAGAGGAATAGATTTCTCAAATCATAGTGGACCTCTCAACAGAGACTTGTAATCATAATCCAATGTTTCTGATAATTCAATCATTTAATATATTTTTTTTAATTTCGTCGATAATCATATTGAAACAAATACGTTCATATAAAGCATTATACTTTTAAATACTTTGTTGACATTTTCAATTTATAACATATACACATATACATACATATTCATATATGTTCATTTAATGGTTCGTGAATCATTGGAATTTGGTCGAGGTTTAAATGAATGTATAAACATAGTTTAAAATCCTTGAGATTTAACTTAACAAACATTGCTTATCGTGTCAGAATAATATAAAGATAAAGTTTAAATTTAGTCGGAAATTTCCGGGTCGTCACACAAATCCTTGGGTTCGTAACCCTCTAAGTTCTGTCTTGAGCTTATTGACCTTGGTTCTGGGACGGTACTTCTCGTTCATCAAGTGCTTGAATGCTGATCACGGTAGTGCGTACGCATCGTCTTGTCCCACTTGCTCTAGATAGGTATTCCACCATGTTAACGCAGAACCTGTGAAGGTATGCGTAGCGTACTTCACTTTGTCCTCTTCAGTACACTTACTTATGGCAAACACCGATTCAACCTTCTCGGTCCACCGTTTCAATCCGATCGGTCCTTCGGTTCCATCAAATTCCAAAGGTTTGCAGGCAGTGAATTCTTTGTAGGTGCATCCTACACGATTTCCTGTACTGCTAGATCCAAGGTTATTGTTGGTATGTAGCGCAGCCTGTACTGCGGCTATGTTTGAAGCTAGAAAAGTACGGAATTCCTCTTCATTCATATTCACGGTGTGTCGAGTAGTCGGTGCCATTTCCTTCAAAATAGTCAAATGGAACAAGTTAATCATACAGAATATTAAGAGTAGTTAATAGTATTTCATAGCATAATATGAACTCATTTATAAAAGCTTTTTCTTCATATTAGCGTTTTATAAGTTTAAATTCGGGTAGTACCTACCCGTTAAGTTCATACTTAGTAGCTAATATACAATTCAACTACTACAATTCTATATGAAAAACTGATTATAATAATATTTCGCGTTCAAACTTTTATACAATATTTTACAAACTTACAATACCGCTTATTTTACATAAAGCATGAAATATAGCACACAATAACTTTGATATAAGATAGTTGTGAAGATAATTATAACTAGTACACAAGTCGTTCAGCAAAGGCAATAAAGAAACGTAATTCATACGTCCAGAAACAAGTCATGCATTCTGGTTTTACTAGGATTACTTCCCATCCTTGGTCTTGTGGAACATAACCGTTATGGCCGTTGATAAGATAGCGTGTTGTAACGTCGTCAAAGGGACGAGGGTTACGTAATGTCCAACAGTCCCGTAACAATCTAAAAACCTCATTTCTTACCCCAATTACCGACTCCGTCACTTGTGGGAACGTTTTGTTTAATAGTTGTAGCCCGATGTTCTTGTTCTCACTTTGGTGAGAAGCGAACATTACTAATCCGTAAGCATAACATGCTTCTTTATGTTGCATGTTAGCCGCTTTTTCTAAATCACGAAGTCCAATATTCGGATATATTGAGTCAAAATAATTTCTTAACCCATTGCGTAAAATAGCATTTGGGTTCCCCGCAATATATGCGTCAAAGTAAACACATCGTAACTTATGGATTTCCCAATGTGATATCCCCCATCTTTCGAACGAAAGCCTTTTATAAACCAAGGCATTCTTGGAACGTTCTTCGAATGTCTTACAAACTGATCTCGCCTTAAATAGTTGTGCCGAAGAATTCTGACCGACTCTAGACAAGATTTCATCAATCATGTCTCCGGGTAGGTCTCTTAAAATATTGGGTTGTCTATCCATTTTGTGTTTTTATACTGTAAAATAGACAAGAGTTAGATTCATAAAAAAAATACTTATTAATACAAGCAATTTTTACATATATAATAAAGCATAAGCACACTATATTACTTATATTACACCACACGAATACAACTATCTTATTCCGACTCGCTTGTTTCTTCTTCTTCGGTTTTGGTTCGTTTTGCCAAGTTTCTAGGGATATATGATGTTCCCCTAATACGAGCCATCGTTATCCTCATTGGTTTAGAAAAACCTGGTGGTTTAGAGGTTCCCGGGTCATTGTTACAACTTAAGGACTTCGGGGGTTGACGATACATATAAAGTTCATCGGGGTTGGAATTAGATTTCTCTATTTTTATGCCCTTTCCCTTATTATTTTCTTTTGTCTTTTTAAATTCAGTTGGGGTAATTTCTATAACATCATCGGAATTCTCGTCGGAATCCGATTCATCGGAGAATTGGTAATCCTCCCAATATTTTGCTTCCTTGGCGGAAACACCATTGACCATAATTAACCTTGGTCGGTTGGTTGAGGATTTTCTTTTATTTAACCGTTTTATTATTTCCCCCACCGGTTCTATTTCTTCATCCGGTTCCGATTCTTCTTCTGGTTCCGATTCTTCTTCCGGTTCCGACTCTTCTTCCGGTTCCTCTTCGGGAACTTGTGAATCAGTCCACGAATCATTCCAATTTACATTTGACTCTTCATTATTATTAGGTGAGTCAATGGGACTTGTTCTAGAGGTAGACATCTATCACATAATATCAAACGCGTTAAGAGATTAATATATCACATAATATTCACATGTTAAAAATATATAGTTTCCAACAAAATTTGTTAAGAAATCATTTTTCAAGTAAACACGGTCGAAGTCCAGACTCACTAATGCATCCTAACAAACTAGATAAGACACACTAATGCAAAATTCTGGTTCTCTAAGACCAACGCTCGGATACCAACTGAAATGTCCCGTTCTTATTGATTAAAAACGTTCCATATTAATTGATTTCGTTGCGAGGTTTTGACCTCTATATGAGACGTTTTTCAAAGACTGCATTCATTTTTAAAACAAACCATAACCTTTTTTATAAATGAAGGTTTAAAAAGCTTTACGTAGATTATCAAATAATGATAATCTAAAATATCCTGTTTACACACGACCATTACATAATGGTTTACAATACAAATATGTTGCATCGAAATCAGTTTCTTGAATGCAGTTTTTACACAATATCATACAAACATGGACTCCAAATCTTGTCCTTATTTTAGTATGCAACAGCGGAAGCTCTTAATATTCACCTGAGAATAAACATGCTTTAAACGTCAACAAAAATGTTGGTGAGTTATAGGTTTAACCTATATATATCAAATCGTAACAATAGACCACAAGATTTCATATTTCAATACACATCCCATACATAGAGATAAAAATCATTCATATGGTGAACACCTGGTAACCGACATTAACAAGATGCATATATAAGAATATCCCCATCATTCCGGGACACCCTTCGGATATGATATAAATTTCGAAGTACTAAAGCATCCGGTACTTTGGATGGGGTTTGTTAGGCCCAATAGATCTATCTTTAGGATTCGCGTCAATTAGGGTGTCTGTTCCCTAATTCTTAGATTACCAGACTTAATAAAAAGGGGCATATTCGATTTCGATAATTCAACCATAGAATGTAGTTTCACGTACTTGTGTCTATTTTGTAAATCATTTATAAAACCTGCATGTATTCTCATCCCAAAAATATTAGATTTTAAAAGTGGGACTATAACTCACTTTCACAGATTTTTACTTCGTCGGGAAGTAAGACTTGGCCACTGGTTGATTCACGAACCTATAACAATATATACATATATATCAAAGTATGTTCAAAATATATTTACAACACTTTTAATATATTTTGATGTTTTAAGTTTATTAAGTCAGCTGTCCTCGTTAGTAACCTACAACTAGTTGTCCACAGTTAGATGTACAGAAATAAATCGATAAATATTATCTTGAATCAATCCATGACCCAGTGTATACGTATCTCAGTATTGATCACAACTCAAACTATATATATTTTGGAATCAACCTCAACCCTGTATAGCTAACTCCAACATTCACATATAGAGTGTCTATGGTTGTTCCGAAATATATATAGATGTGTCAACATGATAGGTTGAAACATTGTATACGTGTCTATGGTATCTCAAGATTACATAATATACAATACAAGTTGATTAAGTTATGGTTGGAATAGATTTGTTACCAATTTTCACGTAGCTAAAATGAGAAAAATTATCCAATCTTGTTTTACCCATAACTTCTTCATTTTAAATCCGTTTTGAGTGAATCAAATTGCTATGGTTTCATATTGAACTCTATTTTATGAATCTAAACAGAAAAAGTATAGGTTTATAGTCAGAAAAATAAGTTACAAGTCGTTTTTGTGAAGGTAGTCATTTCAGTCGAAAGAACGACGTCTAGATGACCATTTTAGAAAACATACTTCCACTTTGAGTTTAACCATAATTTTTGGATATAGTTTCATATTCATAATAAAAATCATTTTCTCAGAATAACAACTTTTAAATCAAAGTTTATCATAGTTTTTAATTAACTAACCCAAAACAGCCCGCGGTGTTACTACGACGGCGTAAATCCGGTTTTTACGGTGTTTTTCGTGTTTCCAGGTTTTAAATCATTAAGTTAGCATATCATATAGATATAGAGCATGTGTTTAGTTAATTTTAAAAGTCAAGTTAGAAGGATTAACTTTTGTTTGCGAACAAGTTTAGAATTAACTAAACTATGTTCTAGTGATTACGAGTTTAAACCTTCGAATAAGATAGTTTTATATATATGAATCGAATGATGTTATGAACATCATTACTACCTCAAGTTTAGTAGGTAAACCTACTGGAAGTGAAAAGAAATGATCTAGCTTCAAAGGATCTTGGATGGCTTGAAAGTTCTTGAAGTAGGATCATGACACATAAACAAGTTCAAGTAAGATTTTTACTCGAATTAAGATAGTTTATAGTTATAGAAATTGAATCAAAGTTTGAATATGAATATTACCTTGAATAAGAAAGATAACCTACTGTATATAACAAAGGTTTCTTGATCTTAGATGATTACTTGGAATGGATTAGAAAGCTTGGAAGAAAAGTAGTAAACTTGAAGGGATTTTTAAAGTGTTCTTGAAGTGTTCTTCCTATGATGATTATAACTTGATTCTTGAAGTGATTTTTGATGAAGATGATGATTAACTACTGGAAAAATACGTTCATAATAGTGTGTGTGTGTGTTGAGAGAGAATTAGAAAGAGAATTAGAAGTGAAATGGAGTGAATGATGAGTGGTAATTGGTGAGTGGTGAGTGGGGTTAAAAGGAGTTCTAGTTAGTTGACTAGCTCATGGTAGAAGTTAAAATTGATTAGTCATACATGACATAATCAAGAGTGGAATCCCATGCTAGTTCCTATTGGTATATACCCATAGTAAGTACGTTTTGAAGCTGTGTATAATACGGGTAAGAATACGACTAGAATTCTTGATGAAAGAAAAGAATGGGAAAGTAACTGTAACCATTTTCGTTAAGTATGAGTGTTTTGAAATATGTCTTGAAGTCTTCCAAAAGTATTTTAATACATCTAAATACACTACATATATATACATTTTAACTGAGTCGTTAAGTCATCGTTAGTCGTTACATGTAAGTGTTGTTTTGAAACCTTTAAGTTAACGATCTCAATTAATGTTGTTAACCCATTGTTTATTATATCTAATGAGATGTTAAATTATTATATTATCATGATATTATGATATATTAATATATCTTAATATGATATATATACATTTAAATGTCGTTACAACGATAATCGTTACATATATGTCTCGTTTCGAAATCCTTAAGTTAGTAGTCTTGTTTATATGTATATAACTCATTGTTAATATACTTATGGAGATACTTACTTATCATAATCTCATGTTAACCATATGTATATCCATATATATATCGTCATGTCGTTTTTACAAGTTTTAACGTTCGTGAATCGCCGGTCAACTTGGGTGGTCAATTGTCTATATGAAACATATTTCAATTAATCAAGTCTTAACAAGTTTGATTGCTTAACATGTTGGAAACATTTAATCATGTAAATATCAATCTCAATTAATATATATAAACATGGAAAAGTTCGGGTCACTACACCCTTCAGATATGATATAAATTTCGAAGTACTAAAGCATCCGGTACTTTGGATGGGGTTTGTTAGGCCCAATAGATCTATCTTTAGGATTCGCATCAATTAGGGTATCTGTTCCCTAATTCTTAGATTACCAGACTTAATAAAAAGGGGCATATTCGAATTCGATAATTCAACCATAGAATGTAGTTTCACGTACTTGTGTCCATTTTGTAAATCATTTATAAAACCTGCATGTATTCTCATCCCAAAAATATTAGATTTTTAAAAGTGGGACTATAACTCACTTTCACAGATTTTTACTTCGTCGGGAAGTAAGACTTGGCCACTGGTTGATTCACGAACCTATAAAAATATATACATATATATCAAAGTATGTTCAAAATATATTTATAACACTTTTAATATATTTTGATGTTTTAAGTTTATTAAGTCAGCTGTCCTCGTTAGTAACCTACAACTAGTTGTCCACAGTTAGATGTACAGAAATAAATCGATAAATATTATCTTGAATCAATCCACGACCCAGTGTATACGTATCTCAGTATTGATCACAACTCAAACTATATATATTTTGGAATCAATCTCAACCCTGTATAGCTAACTCCAACATTCACATATAGAGTGTCTATGGTTGTTCCGAAATATATATAGATGTGTCGACATGATATGTTGAAATATTGTATACGTGTCTATGGTATCTCAAGATTACATAATATACAATACAAGTTGATTAAGTTATGGTTGGAATAGATTTGTTACCAATTTTCACGTAGCTAAAATGAGAAAAATTATCCAATCTTGTTTTACCCATAACTTCTTCATTTTAAATCCGTTTTGAGTGAATCAAATTGCTATGGTTTCATATTGAACTCTATTTTATGAATCTAAACATATAATGTATAGGTTTATAGTCGGAAAAAGATGTTACAAGTCATTTTTGTAAAGGTAGTCATTTCAGTCGAAAGAACGACGTCTAGATGACCATTTTAGAAAACATACTTCCACTTTGAGTTTAACCATAATTTTTGGATATAGTTTCATGTTCATAATAAAAATAATTTTCCCAGAATAATAACTTTTAAATCAAAGTTTATCATAGTTTTTAATTAACTAACCCAAAACAGCCCGCGGTGTTACTACAACGGCGTAAATCCGATTTTACCTTGTTTTTCGTGTTTCCAGGTTTTAAATAATTAAGTTAGCATATCATATAGATATAGAACATGTGTTTAGTTGATTTTAAAAGTCAAGTTAGAAGGATTAACTTTTATTTGCGAACAACTTTAGAATTAACTAAACTATGTTCTAGTGATTACAAGTTTAAACCTTTCGAATAAGATAGCTTTATATGTATGAATCGAATGATGTTATGAACATCATTACTACCTCAAGTTCCTTGGATAAACCTACTGGAAATGAGAAAAATAGATCTAGCTTCAAAGGATCCTTGGATGACTTGAAAGTTCTTGAAGCAGAATCATGACACGAAAACAATTTCAAGTAAGATTTCCACTCAAAATAAGATTGTTATAGTTATAGAAATTGAATTAAAGTTTGAATATGATTATTACCTTGTATTAGAAAGATAACCTATTGTAAGTAACAAAGGTTTCTTGATCTTGGATGATTACTTGGAATGGATTTAGAAAACTTGGAAGTAAACTTGCAATCTTGGAAGTATTCTTGATTTTATGAAACTAGAACTTTTGGAATTTATGAAGAACACTTAGAACTTGAAGATAGAACTTGAGAGAGATCAATTAGATGAAGAAAATTGAAGAATGAAAGTGTTTGTAGGTGGTTTTGGTCATTGGTGTATGGATTAGATATAAAGGATATGTAATTTTTTTTCATGTAAATAAGTCATGAATGATTACTCATATTTTTGTAATTTTATGAGATATTTCATGCTAGTTGCCAAATGATGGTTCCCACATGTGTTAGGTGACTCACATAGGCTGCTAAGATATGATTATTGGAGTGTATATATCAATAGTACATACATCTAAAAGCTGTGTATTGTACGAGTACGAATACGGGTGCATACGAGTAGAATTGTTGATGAAACTGAACGAGGATGTAATTGTAAGCATTTTTGTTAAGTAGAAGTATTTTGATAAGTGTCTTGAAGTCTTTCAAAAGTGTATGAATACATATTAAAACACTACATGTATATACATTTTAACTGAGTCGTTAAGTCATCGTTAGTCGTTACATGTAAATGTTGTTTTGAAACCTTTAGGTTAACGATCTTGTTGAATGTTGTTAATCCATTGTTTATTATAACAAATGAGATGTTAAATTGTTATATTATCATGATATTATGATATATAATATATCTTTGTATGATATATATACAGTTAAATGTCGTTACAACGATAATCGTTACATATATGTCTCGTTTCGAAATCATTAAGTTAGTAGTCTTATTTTTACATATGTATTTCATTGTTAATACACTTAATAATATATTTACTTATAATTTAACATAATTAACCAAGTGTATCAATATCTTAATATGATTCATATGTACCTAGTAAAACGTTGTTATAACGATAATCGTTATATATATCGTTTTCGAGTTTCTTAAATTAATAGTCTCATTTTTATGTATATAACTCATTGTTAAAATATCTAATTAGATACATACTTATAATAAAATCATGTTAACTATATATATAACCATATATATGTCATCGTATAGTTTTTACAAGTTTTAACATTCGTGAATCACCGGTCAACTTGGGTGGTCAATTGTCTATATGAAACCTATTTCAATTAATTAAGTCTTAACAAGTTTGATTGCTTAACATGTTGGAAACACTTAATCATGTAAATAACAATTTCATTTAATATATATATAAACATGGAAAAGTTCGGGTCACTACACATACCTTGACAAGTTTGTTATAGTTTTTATCGATGACATACTTATTTACTCAAAGAATGATCACGAGCACGGTGAACATTTGAGAAAAGTGATAGAATTGTTAAGAAATAAAAAATTGTACGCTAAGTTTTCAAAGTGTGCATTTTGGTTGAAAGAAGTTCAATTCCTCGGTCACGTAGTGAACAAAGAAGGTATTCAGGTTGATCCGTCAAAGATTGAAACCGTTGAAAACTAGGAAATCCCGAAAACTCCAAAGCATATACGCTAATTTTTAGGATTGGCTGGTTACTACAGAAGATTCTTCCAAGATTTTTCCAATATAGCAAAACCCTTGACTGCATTAACGTATAAAGGGAAGAAATTTGAATGGAAGGATAAGCAAGAGAAAGCGTTTCAATTGTTGAAGAAAATGCTAACTACGTGTCACACCCCTCAAAATGGACCAGGGGTAATTGTGACCAATCATATCATAACACAGTTGTATAAACGAGAACGACTCTATATAAGACTTTTTAAATAAAACCTTTGTTAATAAAACAGCGAAAGCAATAATACATGTTTACATTATTATTAAAATTTAAAATAAATGTTTATGAACTAAAATATAATATGCGATGTGGACTCCATGCAAGCATCAAATCTATCATCACAAAGTTGCAAACAGCTAGCTCAATCATCACCTGAGACAAAACATGCTTAAAGTGTCAACCAAAAAGGTTGAGTGAAATTCACATGTTTATAAATAATATCCAAAGTTTTAGACCACAAGATTTAGTTTAAAGTTGATTGATATAGAAATATCAATCTAAAAGTGTTGCTGCATTTTGTAATATCGCTACTAAACAAGTTTACCCTATGACACCTTGTACTGTCAGTGTCGTGGAATCATTATTATGTAACCAAAGACCAACGGTCGAATGGTTGGAGAAGTTACTCTCAATAGATCTATTCACAATAATTAAGTTAGCATTTAAACGTAGCAATTAACGATATTACGGTAGGGATTTAGCATGAATCAAAGCATAACAGCATAGTTAACAATTTAGTACTTGTGTCTAAGCATAAAACAGTTATAAAGCAAGCATGTGTCTCACCCCAAAAGTTATAAAAACAGTTATGAAATAGTAAAAAGTGGGGCTATGAAGTTCACCTTAGTAGCACAAAAGAGTATTCCACGAAAGAATTGAACGGAAGGACGTGACCGAGATCTCAACCTAGAGATAGAACGTATGATTAGACATTGCCTAACAGACAATAGTATATAGTACTATATTGATAGTAATGGTTCACTAAAGAATTTCCATTTTCGGAAGGTTACTATTTATGAAAAGTTTTCACTTATAGTAATTTTCCAATTTTAGAAAGTTCGGGTTAATCTTTAGCAAGACGTTGTATAACTTTACTCAAACTTCGTTGCTATCAAATAAGTCAGGAATGACCAGATGTAACCGGGGGCCCAGGACTCTTCACCAGAATATAAGTCATGGCATTCGAGATCCACAAGCTTATCCATAAATAGCAACCTAGACATCATTCACTTACGACCGTGAGTAGCGATGAAGTTCACATGAATTGTACATTATCTTTGATTAACCTTCACTTTAGGTTTATATGTTATTATATATGTTATATTATATTTATTAATGTATTAACAATTTGATTATCTTATATTATATACTATAAGTTATTATTATTAAATTAGTATAGTTATAAAATAAGTATTTATTAATAATGTATTGTTATTAACTTACATTATAAGCATTATACTTTATTATATAGTATACTTAGTTATTAACCGTAAGTTATAATAATAATATTAATTTAGTATATGTAATATACTTATGTTAATCGAAAATCATACTAATATATGTTAATTCAAATATTAATTCATTAAATATTATATTTATAATTTTTATAAACTTAGTTAATTATACAATTCAGTAGGATATTTTATAAAAATAATTTTATCAAGTTTTTGTATTTATTTCCCACTTTTCTTTATTTATATACACGGTTTATATTAATCAAATTTAATTAGGTAATAAATATTAAATCAACCTAAATAAATAATTTTATATTTTTTACAGGTTTTATATTATGTAAAAATGTTATAAAAATTAATAAATAAAATTTTATATCAAAATATTATTTATTTAATGTTTTCTAATTATTTAACCATTGTAATCGGCCTATAATTAAATAAATAGGAAAAATAATTTAAAATTAATTTTTATATATTTTTTAAAGTATCTAGTGATGCTACTAATCATATAAAAATTTTATAAAAATATTTAATACACGTTTGTATTTATTTTGTATTTTCTTTATTATTTCTCTCGATTTAGAATAATGCAAAAGTAAATTCTTTTTAAATACTAATCATCCCATTTATTTAATTTTTATAATTTTTTCTTGTTTATAAAAGTATAATAATCTCAAAAAAAATTTATAATTAGTTTTATTATTGTTTAATATTTTATTATGAATTTTATATTGTTTTTATGTTTAAATACTACATAATACGTATTTAATCATAAATAATATTCCCTAAATTATCAAAATTATTTTTATACATAATAATACTTATAATACTAATTATAACATGTAAAAATAATTTATATATATTAAATTTGAATTTTTAAAGAATATACAAAAAAATAAAAGCAATTCGATAAAAAATATAGAAAATACCTCAAGTACTTTTTCAAGTTTGTGAGAGAGTTTTTCCAAAGATTTGATACAAGTTTTTATGAAATGGAAGTGGGTATTTATAGGAAAAAAATGGTTGGTGAAAAGAAAAAATATAAATAAAATAAAGGTGCCAATTTTGACAAAAAATAAAAACATGTTAAAAATATTTTTAATAAGTTTTTGTTTTTGAAAATATTTAGTCAAAATTCATGGGCTCATTATTTAATTTATAAAAAAAATATCTTTTTTATAAGCTAAAAATATATATATATATATAATGATTAAAATAACTTACCATTTAATTAATAATTATGTTTCATATAGTTTTAAATATAATATGCATTAATATTAATATTAACTAAAGTTATTTTATATAATTAGTGTAAACTTTAGTTAACAAAAAGTGTCGACTAAAAATAAATATTTGATCAATGTTAAATTTAATTATATATTACGTATGGATAACAACCCTATAGTCAAATTAGTCAATTCAGGTATGGAAATATGAGGGTTGTTATAGTACCTACCTGTTAAAAGAAATTTCGTCCCGAAATTTAGTTGTTGCCATTAATCGGTGTTGTTCATACATAGACGAGGATATTTACGTTTTATTTGGTTTTCACGTTCCCAGGTATGCTCGGGGCCTTGCGTGAATTCCAACGGATAGAATATTGTTCTGTTTCAAGAATTAAAATCATACAAACCATAATTTCTACAAGTTCTTCTACGAAGTGCATTTTATTATTAATGCGGAGATCATTCAAAATGATGATGTTATACAAGTCATTTCAGTAAATTGGATATATAAAATATGTTATGAATAATATCGAGCTCATTTAAACCTTGAGCGTTTATGCCACCACGCTAGGGTAGACAAAATAGAGAGGAGTTCATGAAAATCATAGTCGTGAAATTTGATAGAGATTGTCATTCTTTACAACAAGAATGATGAATATGAGTTGAAAATGTTGTTTTACCAACATTGGGTAATATGAATAAAACGATTCGATTATAGGAAGAGTATAAATGAAGTTATCTTAAAAGTTTGAAATAAGGAAATATCAGTTTGCCTTAACTTTTGACATAATTAAAGGTGATTTCTGAAATTCAAGGGATTTAAAGGAAATCTGTATAAGATTTGATTCTCCGGTAATTAAGGAAATTAAAATTGCCTTGATTGTTGTGTCTAGAATTTTGCTATAAATTAGCTTCTTCTGTTTCATTATCTTCACCACTTCTATACTTTCTTTCTCGATTCGTACTTCCAAAGATTGTGAAAATGCTCCATCCAGTTCTTATCCTGGATATTTTTCTGACTATCGTTTCTGTCATTCTTCTTTTTCATTTACCCCCAGAGGAATCTGTTTACTTCTACAATTACCTTGGGGTTATAGTGTTTTTAATTCTCCCGTGTCTTTATGTTGCTATACGCATTGATATACACGGTTTGTAATTTCCGTGTTGTTATCGGGCTTTATATTTTCCCTTATATGTCAGAGCTTTATGCTTTTGTTTCTTCTTCCCGACTTCAAGTCAAGCGAATAATGGTCTAGAACTCGTAGGTATGAAGTTTCAAATGATCATAATTTATAAAGTAGAAAGGAAAGGTAATAGCACGATTTGATTTGTCAAATTACCAGAATATTCGGAAAAGACCGAATCATTAAGAAAAATATTTTCTTGATATGTTTAGAGGTTAAATAGAATGTAAGAGTCGTGTAACATGGCGAATGGTGATTTATACAGTCTATGAATCATCATCTTCCATTAAAAATTTAGCATGACTTACTGTAATATAATCACGTTGGCCTGACGTCATTATATTATACTAACTCATGCTTCAATTCCCAACACTTCTTCAAATCATTCATAATTTAAACTTGAATTTTACAGAATATAGAAACTAATACAGTTTCCTTTATGATGTGATAAAGATATCGCAAAGAGATAATTAATTGCGGACAAGAATCGTTATGATGATATCATCAGAAATATAGAGGATATTTATGATGATATTTTGGAATTTCTAAGTTCGAAAGTTGATGAAGAAAAATTTTACGCAAGCTTTTAACATGACTTCGGAGAAAGATATTCTCTAAAGAATTCATCGGATCTAGAATTACCTGGATTCTTTGAATATAGGGTTTGGTCCCTGTATTTGTCCTTGGTCTCCTCCATGGTTAGCTCAATCCATTTTTCAGTTCCAAATTTTCTTTTGAGCTTTTCCAACGTACCATTCTTTAATATAAAACTTTTGGCCATTGAGACCATCTACAATTTTGCTGTTTCCTCTGCATTTAATGCAGCCATATTTGAATCATTGGTTATCAATCCGAGATGGTTTCAAGAAATTTCATTTTTAGATGATTAAACGCTGATTGTAATCGTCAACAGATCTAATGGTTGATGAATAGGCGTTGTTGATTTCAAAAGAAATGAACAATAATTTCGGTGGTTTGATGTGATAATTCATCATAGAATACGAATGAATATAATTCATGAATGTAGTGATTTTTTTAGAAGGATAATACCTGCTAAAGCTTTACTTGGATTCTGATATGTCAAAATTAGAATAGATAATTGAATTTGTATGAAGATGGTTGTTCTTTTTAGTGAACAGATACATATATCTTGTGGATGTATAGTTATTGATTATTGAAATAGAATTTGTAGAATGTACGGTGTAACATATTAATGTGAAATCTAAATATTTCTCAGGTATTACCTACCCGTTAAAATATTTTCACAATTAACAGTTTGTACAAAAGAATTACAATCTTTATGAAGATATACGTTCATATATGTATTCTTCAGATAGGTTTAATGAGTAATACAATATTAAACTCATTTAATTTGCTGTTGAAATGAGAGTAAATAATCTCCAAAATCTTAGAGATTTCATAATTGTCGCGAAATATTTCGCTAATGAAGTTATGATTCAATAGTTCATCGTTCATTGTTATAGATATACCTTGGTGTATGATGTTGGTGCTCGTGTAATCCTTGTGAAATTCACAAGACACGAATAATGTTTTTCTAAAAAGTTTCGAGTATATCAAAAATGGAAGTATACAATCAATCTTGTATTTGAGTAATACACTTGATTTATTATGAAACGGAGTTTATTGTGTTGAAGCAGTGATTAACGATTGTTAAGTCGTTAACAAAGGATATACATCATAGCATATTGTGATATGAATTAACCAAGTAGTACATACTAGTTAAGATTCACATGTAATAGCTTAGTACGAAAAGATTTATTATTGTTCCAATCCATATATATAAAGTATACATATATAGTTCTTCAGGAAGAATGAGTCAATACATCTTAACTCATTATTACTAATATTCCTTGGTATCTATGGGGCGTATGATGTTGATGTTCGAGGTACTGAGTGTGATGTTGAGGCGTGGGATGCGGATGTTGTTGTTGGTGAAACTGATGCTGTTGGTGGTGATGCTGATGGTACTGGTTATGCTACTGGTGCTGCTGCTGGTGTTCGTAGGTTTCGCACCATATTCTCCAGAGCCACCACTCGAGCGCGAAGCTCGTTGACTTCTTTTATTATTCCGGGATGATTGGCAGTTCGGACAAGTGGATGAATAAGATCTAGAATTTTAGATATTATATATTCGTGACTGGATATCCTGAAAATGAGGGTGAAAATAGTGTTCCGAACGGGTTCACCGGTAAGTGCTTCAGGTTCTTCACCAAGAGGTGAATTCGGTTGGTGGAAGGGATTACCTTATTCTTGTCTCCATTGATTAAGTTTACTACGAACCTATCCCCAATTCATCCAAAATAGATGATGGCTGATTTTTTCGTTTGTTCCGATTACGCTGCCATTGGAGCTCGAGGAATCGGTTGAGAAATCCATATTATGTGATTTGAATTAGGGTTTGATATGAGATTAGTGTTGAATACTGGATGATATATTCATCTCCTTGAATATGTATATGTAGCAAAAAGATTTCCATAATTTACGGAGGAAATTTAGGAAAAGTGTTAGACAAAGATTATTGGGATATATACGATAAGATATAATAAGATATGATGTGTCTATACTCTAATAATGGTAGTATGACGTGTCTAGATGATAAGTATGTAATCTGATAATCTTTTGATTAAAGATTTTCAATTCGTAATGTCCTATTCAGGTCCAGGGGCTTGAGCTATAGGATCCTTTAAATCAGTAATCCAAACGCTTTCTATTCTATAGTTTCGTAGACGTCATCCGTCAGGAAAATTCAATGATCAAAACAACAAGAAAGCAAAGAAAGTAATGAATATGAATAGTGATGACATTATAATGTCTTTGAGATTCTCAACAACTCAATAACATTTTCTGGTTCACAAACCGATGCATAAAGGCATAAGGCATATAGGTACGTGATATAACAGGGAGTTATATACGTTTGAGTATGAATATTAACAAATATAGGAGTTTCAAAATTCATGGATAATATTTCATGTAATACATATGTAATACACAAACCATGATAGATGACTTAGGAATATCAAGAATTTCAGAAATCGTAGTGTCGCATTTAAACGCGGTGGCATAATTGGATAGTACTTAGAAAAGTGAACAGAGTTCCGAGATTGACTTGGCATTCTAAGATAAGTAAAGTTTTTAAAGTATAGTGTAGCATTTAACAATTAAAGGCAACAATTAAAGGCACTATAGTCAAGGAAAGTTGTAGTCCTACATTGCTAAGGTACTTAATTATATAAGGCACACTTAAAATGTAATCCTGGTTCTCTACAACAGCACTGCTCTGATACCAATCTGTCACACCCCCCAAAATGGACCAGGGGTAATTGTGACCAATCATATCATAACACAGTTGTATAAACGAGAACGACTCTATATGAGACTTTTTAAATAAAACATTTGATAATAAAACAGCGGAAGCAGTAATACATATTTACATTATTATTAAAACATAAAATAAATGTTTATGAACTAAAATATGATATGCGATGTGGACTCCATGCAAGCATCAAATCTATCATCACAAAGTTGCAAACAGCTAGCTCAATCATCACCTGAGACAAAACATGCTTAAAGTGTCAACCAAAAAGGTTGAGTGAAATTCACAAGTTTATAAATAATATCCAAAGTTTTAGATCACAAGATTTAGTTTAAAGTTGATTGATATAGAAATATCAATCTAAAAGTGTTGCTGCATTTTGTAATATCGCTACTAAACAAGTTTACCCTATGACACCTTGTACTGTCAGTGTCGTAGAATCATTATTATGTAACCAAAGACCAACAGTCGAATGGTTAGAGACGTTACTCTCAATAGATCTATTCATAATAATTAAGTTTGCATTTAAACATAGCAATTAACGATATTACGGTAGGGATTTAGCATGAATCAAAGCATGACAGCATAGTTAACAATTTAGTACTTGTGTCTAAGCGTAAAACAGTTATAAAGCAAGCATGTGTCTCACCCTAAAAGTTATAAAAACAGTTATGAAACAGTAAAAAGTGGGGCTATGAAGTTCACCTTATTAGCACAAAAGAGTATTCCACGAAAGAATTGAACGGAAGGACGTGACCGAGATCTCAACCTAGAGATAGAACGTATGATCAGACATTGCCTAACAGACAATAGTATATAGTACTATATTGATAGTAATGGTTCACTAAAGAATTTCCATTTTCGGAAGGTTACTATTTATGAAAAGTTTCCACTTATAGTAATTTTCCAATTTTAGAAAGTTCGGGTTAATCTTTAGCAAGACGTTGTATAACTTTACTCAAACTTCGTTGCTATCAAATAAGTCAGGAATGACCAGATGTAATCGGGGGCCCATGACTCTTGACCAGAATCTAAGTCATGGCATTCGAGATCCACAAGCTTACCCATAAATGGCAACCTAGACATCATTCACTTACGACCGTGAGTAGCGATGAAGTTCACATGAATTGTACATTATCTTTGATTAACCTTCACTTTAGGTTTATATATTATTATATATGTTATATTATATTTATTAATGTATTAACAATTTGATTATCTTATATTAAATACTATAAGTTATTATTATTAAATTAGTATAGTTATAAAATAAGTGTTTATTAATAATGTATTGTTATTAACTGACATTATAAGCATTATACTTTATTATATAGTATACTTAGTTATTAACCGTAAGTTATAATAATAATATTAATTTAGTATATGTTATATACTTATGTTAATCAAAAATCATACTAATATATGTTAATTTGAATATTAATTCATTAAATATTATATTTATAATTTTTATAAACTTAGTTAATTATACAATTCAGTAGAATATTTTATAAAAATAATTTTATCAAGTTTTTGTATTTATTTCCCACTTTTCTTTATATATATACTCGGTTTATATTAATCAAATTTAATTAGGTAATAAATATTAAATCGACCTAAATAAATAATTTTATATTTTTTTACAGGTTCTTTATTATGTAAAAATGTTATAAAAATTATTAAATCAAATTTTATATCAAAATATTATTTATTTAATGTTTTCTAATTATTTAACCATTGTAATCGACCTATAATTAAATAAATAGGAAAAATAATTTAAAATTAATTTATATTTTTTTTTAAAGTATCTAGTGATGCTACTAATCATATAAAAATTTTATAAAAATATTTAATACACGTTTGTATTTATTTTATATTTTCTTTATTATTTTTCTCGGTTTAGAATAATGCAAAAGTAAATTCTTTTTAAATACTAATCATCTCATTTATTTAATTTTTATAATTTTTGCTTGTTTATAAAAGTATAATTATCTCAAAAAAATTTATAATTATTTTTATTACTATTTAATATTTTATTACGAATTTTATATTGTTTTTATGTTTAAATACTACATAATTCGTATTTAATTATAAATAATATTCCATAAATTATCAAAATTATTTTTATACATCATAATACTTATAATACTAATTATAACATGTAAAAATAATTTATATATATTAAATTTGAATTTTTAAAGAATATACAAAAAATAAAAGCAATTCGATAAAAAATATAGAAAATACCTCAAGTACTTTCCCAAGTTTGTGAGAGAGTTTTTCCAAAGATTTGATACAAGTTTTTATGAAATGGAAGTGGGTATTTATAGAAAAAAAATAGTTGGTGAAAAGAAAAAATATAAATAAAATAAAGGTGCCAATTTTGACAAAAGATAAAAACATGTTAAAAATGTTTTTAATAAGTTTTTGTTTTTGAAAATATTTAGTCAAAATTCATTGGCTCATTATTTAATTTATAAAAAAATCTCTTTTTTTTATAAGCTAAATATATATATATATAATGATTAAAATAACTTATCATTTAATTAATAATTATGTTTCATATAGTTTTAAATATAATACGCATTAATATTAATATTAACTAAAGTTATTTTATATAATTAGTGTAAACTTTAGTTAACAAAAAGTGTCGACTAAAAATAAATATTTGATCAATGTCAAATTTAATTATATATTACGTATGGATAACAACCCTATAGTCAAATTAGTCAATTCAGGTATGGAAATATGAGGGTTATTATACTACGGCACCTATATTGTCATTACCTTAAGGGAATGATGATTTTGTGATTTATTGTGACGCTTCGAACCAAGGTCTTGGTTGTGTATTAATGCAACGAAAGAAAGTAATTGCTTACGCGTCTAGACAACTGAAGATTCACGAGCATAATTATATGACTCACGATTTGAAATTGGGCGCTATTGTTTTTGCATTAAAGATATGGAGACACTACTTATATGGGGTTAAAAGTATCATATATACCGATCACAAAAGTCTCCAACATATATTTGGTCAGAAACAACTGAACATGAGACAGCACAGGTGGATTGAACTGTTGAATGATTACGATTTTGAGATTCGTTACCACCCGGGGAAGCCGAATGTGGTAGCGACGCTTTGAGTAGAAAAGACAGAGAACCTACGCGGGTAAAAGCTATGAATATAATTATTCATACTAACCTTACTACTTGAATAAAAGAGGCACAACAGGGGGTTGTAAAAGAAGGAAATTTGAAGAATGAAATACCCAAGGGATCGGAGAAACATCTTAATATTCGGGAAGACGGAACCTGGTATAGGGCTGAAAGAATTTGGGTACCAAAGTTTGGAGATGCGAGAGAAATGGTAATTAGGGAAGCACATAAGACCAGATATTCAATACATCCCGGAGCGGGGAAGATGTACCAAGATCACAAGAAACATTTTTGGTGGCCGGGTATGAAAGCCGATATTGCTAAATACGTAGGAGAATGTTTGACGTGTTCTAAGGTCAAAGCTGAACATCAGAAACCATCTGGTCTACTTCAACAACTTGAAATCCCAGAATGGAAATGGGAAATCATTACCATAGATTTCATTACTAAATTGTCAAGGACTGCAAGTGGTTATGATACAATTGGAGTAATAGTCGATCGTCTCACCAAGTCAGCACACTTCCTACCAATGAGAGAAGATGACAAAATGGAGAAGTTGGCACGACTATACTTGAAAGAAGTCATCTCCAGACATGGAATACCAGTCTTTATTATCTCTGATAGGGATGGTAGATTTGTTTTAAGATTTTGGCAGACGTTACAACAAGCATTGGGGACCCGTCTAGACATGAGTACTACCTATCATCCACAAACTGACGGGCAAAGTGAAAGGATGATACAAACGCTTGAAGACATGCTACGAGCATGTGTTATTGATTTTGGAAATGGTTGGGATCGACATCTACCGTTAGCAGAATTTTCCTACAACAACAGTTATCACTCGAGTATTGAGGCGGCACCGTTCGAGGCACTTTACGGTAGAAAGTGCAGGTCTCCGATTTGTTGGAGCGAGGTGGGGGATAGACAAAATACGGGTCCAGAAATTATCCAAGAAACTACAGAGAAAATCATTCAAATTCAACAACGGTTGAAAACCACTCAGAATCGACAAAAGAGCTACGCGGACATTAGAAGAAAAGATTTAGAATTTGAAATCGGTGATATGGTCATGCTTAAGGTATCACCTTGGAAAGGTGTTGTTCGTTTTGGAAAACGGGGAAAACTAAACCCGAGATACATTGGGCCATTCAAGATTATTGATCGTGTCGGACCGGTAGCTTATCGAATTAAATTACCTCAACAACTCGCCGGCATACAGAATACCTTTCACGTCTCGAATCTGAAGAAATGCTTAGCCAAAGAAGATCTCATGATTCCATTAGAAGAAATTAAGATCAACGAAAAGCTACAATTCGTTGAAGAGCCCGTCAAAATAATGGATCGTGAGGTTAAAGGACTCAAGCAAAACAAAATACCAATCGTTAAAGTCCGATGGAATGCTCGTAGAGGACCCGAGTTCACTTGGGAATGTGAAGATCAAATGAAGAAGAAATACCCGCACCTATTTCCAGAAGATGAATCAACACCTTCAACTGCTTAAAATTTGGGGACGAAATTTATTTAACGGGTAGGTACTGTAGTGACTCGAACTTTTTCATGATTATATATTAAATGAAAAGTATATTTACATGATTAAATATTTCCAACATGTTAAGCAATCAAACTTGTTAGGACTTGATTAATTGAAATGAGTTTATGTAGACAATTGACCACCCTAATTGACCGGCGATTCACGAACGTTAAAAACTTGTAAAAACTACATGATGATATATATATATATATATATATATATATATATATATATATATATATATATATATATATATATATATATATATATATCATCATGTAGTTTTTACAAGTTTTTAACGTTCGTGAATCGCCGGTCAATTAGGGTGGTCAATTGTCTACATATATATATATATATATATATATATATATATATATATATATATATATATATATATATATATATATATATATATATATATATATATATATTAACATGATATTATGATAAGTAAGTATCTCACTAAGTATATTAACAATGAGTTATATACATAAAAATGAGACTACTGAATTAAGAAAGTCGAAACGATATATATATCGATTATCGTTATAACAATGTCTTACTAAATACATATGTATCGTATTAAGATATTGATACACTATGTTTAACATGATAAAATGATAATTAAATACATAATTAAGTGTGTTATCAATGAACTTCATATGTAAAACAAGACTACTAACTTAAGAATTACGAAACGAGTTATATATGTAACGATTATCGTTGTAACGACGTTTTTAATATATATATCGTATTAAGATATATGCATACATCATGTTATCATGATAATGTAACAATTTAACATCTCATTAGATATAATAACAATGGATTAATTACATTTAACAAGATCGTTAACTTAAAGGTTTTGAAACAACACTTACATGTAACGACTAACGATGACTTAACGACTCAGTTAAAATGTATATAAATGTAGTGTACTAAGATGTATTAATACACTTTTGGAAGGCTTCAAGACATATATCAAAACACTCATACTTAACAAAAATGGTTGCAATTCCATTCTCATTCATTTTCATCAACAATTCTACTCGTATTCATTCAGTATTCGTAGTTCTAGATGTATATACTATTGGTATATACACATCAATTATCATCCTTAGCAGCCCTAGATTAGCCATCAAACATGTGGGAACCATCCTTTGTAATCT
Organism: Rutidosis leptorrhynchoides; assembly: GCF_046630445.1. Classification (NCBI taxonomy): domain Eukaryota; kingdom Viridiplantae; phylum Streptophyta; class Magnoliopsida; order Asterales; family Asteraceae; genus Rutidosis; species Rutidosis leptorrhynchoides. The sequence continues at coordinate 282,771,294 of NC_092340.1, read as the reverse complement.
AGTATGAATTATTTAGCAATATTACAAAATTATTATTAATCATTCATGAATTATTTACAAGAAAACAAACTTACAAATTCTTTATATCTAACCCATTATCCACGACCAAAAACACCTACAAACACTTTCATTCTTAAATTTTTTTCATCTAATTGATCTCTCTCTAGTTCTATCTTCAAGTTCTAAGTGTTCTTCATAAATTCTAAAAGTTCTAGTTTCATAAAATAACCTAGAATCAAGAAGATGCAAGATTACTTCCAATCTTTTTAATCTAATCCAACAACTCATCAAAGATCAAGAACTTCTATCTAATCTCAGTAACTTTTCATTATTAATCAAGGTAATAATCATATCCAAGATTTGGTTCAATTCCTATAAACATAACTATCTTAAATCAAGTAGTAATCTTACTTGAGCTTGTTTTCGTGTCATGATTCTGCTTTAAGAACTTCCAAGCTATCAAAGATCCTTTGAAGCTCAAGTTATTTTCTTATCATTTGAAATGTCCCGTTCATATTGATTATAAACGTTCCATATTAATTGATTTCGTTGCGAGGTTTTGACCTCTTTATGAGACGTTTTTTAAAGACTGCATTCATTTTTAAAACAACCATAACCTTTATTTTATTTATAAAGGTTTAAAAAGCATTACGTAGATTATCAAATAATGATAATCTAAAATATACCGTTTACACACGACCATTACATAATGGTTTACAATAAGAATATATTACATCAAAAATAAGTTTCTTGAATGCAGTTTTTACATAATATCATACAAGCATGGACTCCAAATCTTGTCCTTATTTTAGTATGCAACAGCGGAAGCTCTTAATAATCACCTGAGAATAAACATGCTTAAAACGTCAACAAAAATGTTGGTGAGTTATAAGTTTAACCTATATATTATCAAATCATAATAATAGACCACAAGATTTCATTTTTCAATATACATCCCATACATAGAGATAAAAATCATTCATATGGTGAACACCTGGTAACCGACATTAACAAGATGCATATAAGAATATCCCCTATCATTCCAGGAAATCCTTCGGACATGATAAAAATGAATTCGAAGTACTAAAGCATCCGGTACTTTGGATGGGGTTCGTTAGGCCCAATAGATCTATCTTTAGGATTCGCGTCAATTAGGGTGTATGTTCCCTAATTCTTAGATTACCAGACTTAATAAAAAGGGGCATATTCGATTTCGATAATTCAACCATAGAATGTAGTTTCACGTACTTGTGTCAATTTTGTAAATCATTTATAAAACCTGCATGCATTCTCATCCCAAAAATATTAGATTTTAAAAGTGGGACTATAACTCACTTTCACATATATTTCCTTCCGTGGAAATAAGACTTGACCACGGATCGATTCACGAACCTATACAAATATGTACATATATATCAAAGTATGATCAAAATATAATTACAACCATTTTTATTATGTTTTAAAGATTTGAGTGTATTAAGTCAGCTGTCCTCATTAATAACCTACAACTAGTTGTCCACAGTTAGATGTACAGAAATAAATCGATATATATTATCTTGAATCAATCCACGACCCAGTGTATACACATCTCAGGCTAGATCACAACTCAAAGTATATATATTTTTGAAATCAACCTCAACCCTGTATAGCTAACTCCAATATTACTGCATATAGAGTGTCTATGGTTGTTACAATATATATATACATGGGTCGATATGATATGTCAAAACATTTGCATACGTGTCTATGGTATCCAAAGATTACATAATATATTAGAATACATGTATAATACAATATAAGTTAGCTAGGATATGATTTGTATAGATTTGTTAAACATTTCCCGTAGCTAAAAAGATCAAAAATATCCAATCTTGTTTTACCCATAACTTCTTCATTTTAAATCCGTTTTGAGTGAATCAAATTGCTATGATTTCATATTAAACTCTAATTTAAGAATCCAAACAGAAAAAGTATAGGTTTATAGTTGGAAATTTAAGTTACACGTCAATTACTAAAGAGGTAGTCATTTTCGTCGAAAGAACGACATCTTGATGACCATTTTGAAAAACATACTTTCACTTTGAGTTTAACCAAGATTTTTGGATATAGTTTCATGTTCATATGAAAAATAATTTTCCCATAAGAAAAAATTTTAAATCAAAGTTTATCATAGTTTTTAATTATCCAAACCAAAACAGCCCCCGGTTTCACTACGACGGCGTATATCCGATTTTATGGTGTTCATCGTGTTTCCAGGTTTTAAATCATTAAATTAGCATATCATATAGATATAGAACGTGTGTTTAGTTGATTTTAAAAGTCAAGTTAGAAGGGTTAACTTTTGTTTGCGAACAAGTTTAGAATTAACTAAACTATGTTCTAGTGATTACAAGTTTAAACCTTCGAATAAGATAGCTTTATATGTATGAATCGAATGATGTTATGAACATCATTACTACCTCAAGTTTTCTGGATAAAACTACTGGAAATGAAAAAAATGGATCTAGCTTCAAAGGATCCTTGGATGGCATGAAAGTTCTTGAAGCAGAATCATGACACGAAAACAGTTCAAGTAAGATTTTCACTCTAAATAAGATTGTTATAGTTGTAGAAATTGAATCAAAGTTTGAATATGAATATTAACTTGAATTAGAAAGATAACCTACTATAAATAACAAAGGTTCCTTGATCTTAGATGATTACTTGGAATGGATTAGAAAGCTTGGAAGTAGACTTGCAAACTTGGAAGTATTCTTAATTTTTATGAAACTATACTTATGGAATTTATGAAGAACACTTAGAACTTGAAGATGGAACTTGAGAGAGATCAATTAGATGAAGAAAATTGAAGAATGAAAGTGTTTGTAGGTGTTTTTGGTCGTTGGTATATGGATTAGATATAAAGGATATGTAATTTTGTTTTCATGTAAATAAGTCATGAATGATTACTAATATTTTTGTAATTTTATGAGATATTTCATGCTAGTTGCCAAATGATGGTTCCCACATGTATTAGGTGAATCACATGGGCTGCTAAGAGTTGATCATTGGAGTGTATATACCAATAGTACATACATCTAAAAGCTGTGTATTGTACGAGTACGAATACGGGTGCATACGAGTAGAATTGTTGATGAAACTGAACGAGGATGTAATTGTAAGCATTTTTGTTAAGTAGAAGTACTTTGATATGTGTCTTGAAGTCTTTAAAAAGTGTAAGAATACATATCAAAACACAACATGTATATACATTCTAATGGAGTCGTTAAGTCTTCGTTAGTCGTTACATGTAAGTGTTGTTTTGAAACCTTTAAGTTAACGATCTCAATTAATGTTGTTAACCCAATGTTTATTATATCGAATGAGATGTTAAATTATTATATTATCATGATATTATGATGTATGAATATCTCTTAATATGATATATACATTAAAATATCGTTACAACGATAATCGTTACATATAAGTCTCGTTTCGTAATTCTTGAGTTAGTAGTCTTGTTTTTACATATGTAGTTCATTGTTAATACACTTAATGATATATTTAAATATCATTTTATCATGTTAAATATAGTGTATCAATATCTTAATATGATACATATGTATTTAGTAGACGTTATCATAACGATAATCGTTATATATATCATTTGGAGTTACTTAACTTAGTAATCTCATTTCTTATGTATATCACACATTGTTAATATACTTAGTGAGATACTTACTCATCATAATCTCATGTGAACCATATATATATATATATATATATATATATATATATATATATATATATATATATATATATATATATATATATATATATATATATATATATATATATATATATATATATATATGTCTATATATACCACAACATGTAGTTTTTACAAATTTGTAACGTCAACTTGGGTGATCAATTGTCTATATGAAACTTATTTCATTTAATCAAGTCTTAACAAGTTTGATTGCTTTACACGTTGGAAACATTTATTCATGTAAATATCAATCTCAATTAATATATATAAACATGGAAAAGTTCGGGTCACTTCAGTTCCTACCCGTTAAATAAATTTCGTCCCGAAATTTTAAGCTGTTGAAGGTGTTGACGAATCTTCTGGAAATAGATGCGGGTATTTCTTCTTGATCTGATCTTCACGCTCCCAGGTGAACTCGGGTCCTCTACTAGCATTATATCGAACCTTAACAATCGGTATCTGGTTATGTTAAGTCTCTTAATCTCACGATCCATTATTTCGACGGGTTCTTCAATGAATTGAAGTTTTTCATTGATTTGGATTTCGTCCAACGGAATAGTGAGATCTTCTTTAGCAAAACATTTCTTCAAATTCGAGACGTGGAAAGTGTTATGTACAGCCGCGAGTTGTTGAGGTAGCTCCAGTTGGTAAGCTACTGGTCCGACACGATCAATAATCTTGAATGGTCCAATATACCTTGGATTTAATTTCCCTCGTTTACCAAATCGAACAACACCTTTCCAAGGTGCAACTTTAAGCATGACCATCTCTCCAATTTCAAATTCTATATCTTTTCTTTTAATGTCAGCGTAGCTCCTTTGTCGACTTTGGGCGGTTTTTAACCGTTGTTGAATTTGGATGATCTTCTCGGTAGTTTCTTGTATTATCTCCGGACCCGTAATCTGTCTATCCCCTACTTCATTCCAACAAATCGGAGACCTGCACTTTCTACCATAAAATGCTTCAAACGGAGACATCTCAATGCTTGAATGATAGCTGTTGTTGTAGGAAAATTCTGCTAACGATAGATGTCGATCCCAACTGTTTCTGAAATCAATAACACATTCTCGTAGCATGTCTTCAAGCGTTTGTATCGTCCTTTCGCTCTGCCCATCAGTTTATGGATGATAGGCAGTACTCATGTCTAGACGAGTTCCTAATGCTTGCTGTAATGTCTGCCAGAATCTTGAAATAAATTTGCCATCCCTATCAGAGATAATAGAGATTGGTATTCCATGTCTGGAGATGACTTCCTTCAAATACAGTCGTGCTAACTTCTCCATCTTGTCATCTTCTCTTATTGGTAGGAAGTGTGATGATTTGGTGAGACGATCAACTATTACCCAAATAGTATCAAAACCAATTGCAGTCCTTGGCAATTTAGTGATGAAATCCATGGTAATGTTTTCCCATTTCCATTCCGAGATTTTGGGTTGTTGAAGTAGACCTGATGGTTTCTGATGCTCAGCTTTGACCTTAGAACACGTCAAACATTCTCCTACATATTTAGCAATATCAGCTTTCATACCCGACCACCAAAAGTGTTTCTTGAGATCTTTATACATCTTCCCCGCTCCGGGATGTATTGAATATCTGGTTTTATGTGCTTCCTTAAGTACCATTTTTCTCACATCTCCAAACCTTGGTACCCAAATTCTATCAGCCTTATATTGGGTTCCGTCTTCCCGAATATTAAGATGTTTCTCTGATCCTTTGGGTATCTCATTCTTCAACTTTCCTTCTTTTACAACCCCCTATTGTGCCTCCTTTATTTGAGTAGTAAGGTTAGTACGAATAATTATATTCATAGCTTTTACCCGTATAGGTTCTCTGTCCTTTCTACTCAAAGCGTCAGCTACCACATTCGCCTTCCCCGGGTGGTATCGAATCTCAAAATTATAATCATTCAACAGTTCAATCCACCTACGTTATCTCATATTCAGTTGCTTCTGATTAAATATATGTTGGAGACTTTTGTGGTCGGTATATATAATACTTTTGACCCCATATAAATAATGCCTCCAAGTCTTTAATGCCAAAACAACTTCACCCAATTCCAAATCGTGAGTCGTATGATTTTGCTTGTGGATCTTCAATTGTCTAGACGCATAAGCAATCACCTTCGTTTGTTGCATTAATACAAAACTGAGACCTTGCTTTGATGCGTCACAATAAATCACAAAATCATCATTCCCTTTAGGGAATGACAATATAGGTGCCGTAGTTAGCTTTTTCTTCAATAACTGAAACGCCTTCTCTTGTTCATCCTTCCATTCAAATTTCTTCCCTTTATGCGTTAATGCAGTCAAGGGTTTTGCTATTTTGGAAAAATCTTGGATGAATCTTCTGTAGTAACCAGCCAATCCTAAAAATTGACGTATATGCTTCGAAGTTTTTTTGGGGTTTTCCACTTTTCAACGGTTTCGATCTTTGCCGGGTCCACCTGGATACCTTCTTTGTTCACTATGTGACCGAGGAATTGAACTTCTTCCAACCAAAATGCACACTTTGAAAACTTAGCGTACAGTTTTTCTTTCCTCAATACTTCTAGCACTTTTCTCAAATGTTCTTCGTGCTCTTGATCATTCTTTGAGTAAATAAGTATGTCATCGATGAAAACAATGACAAACTTGTCAAGATATAGCCCACACACTCGGTTCATAAGGTCCGTGAACACAGCTGGTGCATTAGTCAATCCAAATGGCATAACCATAAACTCGTAATGACCATAACGCGTCCTAAAAGCAGTTTTTGGAATATCATCCTCCTTTACTCGCATTTGATGATATCCAGAACGTAAATCGATTTTCGAATAAACCGACGAGCCTTGTAGTTGATCAAATAAGTCGTCAATTCTCGGCAGTGGATAACGGTTTTTGATGGTAAGTTTATTCAACTCTCTGTAGTCAATACACAACCTAAATGTACCATCTTTCTTCTTGACAAACAAAACAGGAGCTCCCCACGGTGATGTGCTTGGTCGAATGAAACCACGCTCTAAAAGTTCTGGTAATTGGCTCTGAAGTTCCTTCATTTCGCTAGGTGCGAGTCTGTATGGAGTACGAGCTATTGGTGCAGCTCCCTGTACAAGGTCTATTTGAAATTCAACGGATCAGTGTGGAGGTAGTCCCGGTAATTCTTTCGAAAATACATCGGGAAATTCTTTTGTGACGGGAACATCATTGATGTCCTTTTCTTCGGAATTGACTTTCTCGACTTGTGGTAGCACAACATAGCAACCTTTTCTTATTAGTTTTTATGCCTTCAGGTTACTAATAAGATTTAATTTCTCGTTGCTCTTTTTTCCGTACACCATTAAGGGTTCTCCTTCTTCTCGTACAATGCGAATTGCATTTTTGTAACATACGATCTCTGCTTTCATCTCCTTCAGCCAGTCCATGCCAACTATTACATCAAAACTCCCTAACTCTACTGGTATCAAATCAATCTTAAATATTTCGCTACCCAGTTTAATTTCTCGATTCCGGCATATATAATCTGCTGAAATTAATTTACCGTTTGCTAATTCGAGTAAAATTTTACTATCCAACGGCGTCAATTGGCAACTTAATTTAGCACAAAAATCTCTACTCATATAGCTTCTATCCGCACCCGAATCAAATAAAACGTAAGCAGATTTATTGTCAATAAGAAACGTACCCATAACAAGCTCCGGGTCTTCCTGTGCCTCTGCCGCATTAATATTGAAAACTCTTCCGCGGCCTTGTCCATTCGTGTTCTCCTGGTTCGGGCAATTTCTAATAATGTGGCCCGATTTTCCACATTTATAACAAACTACATTGGCATTACTTGCTCCGACACTACTTGCTCCGCCATTACTCGTTCCGACACCATTTGTTCCTTTCGTTCTATTAACCTCTGGTTCGTAGACCTCACACTTCGCCGCGCTATGACTAATTTTTTTACAATTGTTGCAAAATTTGGTGCAGAACCCCGAGTGATACTTTTCACACCTTTAGCATAGCTGCTTCTGATTGTTGTTGTTGTTGCGGTTGTTATTGTTGTTGGGATGATTGTTGTAGTAGTAGTTGTTGTTGTTGTGCCGTTTGTTGTAGTTGCGATTGATGTTGCGATTGTTGGGATAGTTGTTGTTGTTTTGGTGACTCTTATCACCATTTTCCTCCCACTTTCTTTTGACTAACTTCACGTTGGCTTCTTCGGCCGCCTGTTCTTTAATTCTTCCCTCAATTTGGTTCACTAGTTTGTGAGCCATTCTACATGCCTTTTGTATGGAGGCAGGCTCATGTGAACTTATATCTTTTTGGATTCTCTCCGGTAACCCTTTCACAAACGCGTCGATCTTCTCTTCCTCATCTTCGAACGCTCTCGGACATAATAGGCACAATTCTGTGAATCGTCTTTCGTACGAAGTAATATCAAATCCTTGTGTTCGTAACCCTCTAAGTTCTGACTTGAGCTTATTGACCTCAGTTCTGGGACGGTACTTCTCGTTCATCAAGTGCTTGAATGCTGACCACGGTAGCGCGTAAGAAGCATCTTGTCCCACTTGCTCTAGATAGGTATTCCACCATGTTAACGCAATACCTGTGAAGGTATGCGTAGCGTACTTCACTTTATCTCCTTCAGCACACTTACTTATGGCAAACACCGATTCAACTTTCTCGGTCCACCGTTTCAATCTGATTGGTCCTTCGGTCCCATCAAATTCTGAAGGTTTGCAGGCAGTGAATTCCTTGTAGGAGCATCCTACACGATTTCTTGCGCCGTTAGCTGTATTGCTAGATTCAAAGTTATTGTTGGTATGTAGCGCGGCCTGTACTGCTGCTATGTTTGAAGCAAGAAAGGCACGAAATTCCTCTTCGCTCATAATCAAGGTGTGTCGAGTAGTCGGTGCCATTTCCTTCAAAATAGTCAAATGAAACAAGTTAATCATATAGAATATTAAGAGTAGTCAATAGTATCTCGTAGCATAATATGAACTCATTTTTAAAAGCTTTTTCTTCATATTAGCGTTTTATAAGTTTAAATTCGGGTACTACCTACCCGTTAAGTTCATACTTAGTAGCTAATATACAATTCAACTACTACAATTCCATATGAAAAACTGATTATAATAATATATCACATACAAATATTCTTCAAACTTACAACTTCGCTATATTACATATAACATGAAATATAATACACTATGATACATGACAGTTTTGAAGATAAATCTAGTTAATATGCAAGTTGTTCAGCAAAGGAAATAAAGACACGTAATTCATAAGTCCAGAAACAAGTCATGCATTCTGGTTTTACTAAGATGACTTCCCATCCTTGGTCTTGTGGAAAATAACCGTTATGACCATTGGCTAGGCAGCATGTTGTAATGTCGTCAAAAGGACGAGGGTTTTGTAATGTCCAACAGCCCCGTAATAATCTAAAAACTTGTTTCTCACCCCAACTACTGAATCCGTCACTTGTGGGAAAGTTTTATTTAAAAGCTGCAATCCGATGTTCTTTTTCTCACTTTGGTAAGAAGCGAACATTACTAACCCGTAAGCATAACATGCTTCTTTATGTTGCATGTTAGAAGCTCTTTCTAATTCACGAATCCTATGTTGGGATATGTTGAGTCAAAATAGGTTCTTAACCCGTAGCGTAAAATTGCATTTAGGTTCCCAGCATATAACGCTTTAAAGAAAACACGGCTTAACTTAAAGTCTCCCCAATGTGATATACCCCACCTATCAAAGGAAAGCCTTTTATAAACTAAGGCATTTCTGGAAAGTCTTTCAAATGTTTGACAAGTTAATTTCGCCATAACTAAATGTGCTGATGAATTCTGACCGACTCTAGACAAGATTTCCTCAATCATATCCTCTAGTAGGTCTTCTAAAATATTCGGTTGTCTACCCTTAATGTCCATTTTGTTTTTATATTGTAAAATAGACAAGGATTAGATTCGTAATAACAAACAATACAAGCAATTTTTACATAGAACATAAAAGTACAAGCACACTACAATACATTTATTACACAACATGCTCACACCCCTCTAATCTGAATCACTGGTTTCTTCTTCTTCGGACTTGGTTCTTTTTCCTAATTTTCTAGGGATATATGATGTTCCTCTAATACGAGCCATCATTTTCCACATTAGTTTAGAAAAACCTGGTGGTTTAGAGGTTCCCGGGTTATTGTCACGATATTGAAAATACGGGTGTTGACGGTACATATAAAGTTCATCGGGGTCGGAATCAGATTTCTCTATTTTGATGCCTTTTCCCTTATTATTTTCTTTTGCCTCATTAAATTGGGTCGGGGTAATTTCTATAACATCATCGGAATCCTCACCAGGATCCGATTCATCGAAAAATTGGTAATTTTCCCAATATTTTGCTTCCTTAGCGGAAACACCATTGACCATTATTAACTTTGGTCCATTGGTTGAGGATTTTCTTTTATTTGACCGGTTTTCTGTGGTTCCTACTATTCCCCCCTCCGGAACCTCTTCTTCTTCTGGTTCCTCTTCTTTTGGTTCCTCTTCTTCCGGTTCCTCTTCTTCCGGTTCAGTTTCCTCTTCTTCCGGTTCTTCGAGAACTTGTGAATCTTGCCTATATATATTCAACTCTTCGTTATTATTAGGTGAGTCAATGGGATTTGTGCTAGAGGTAGACATCTATCACATAATATCAAACATGTTAAGAGATTAATATATCACATAATATTTACATGTTAATAATATATAGTTTCCAACAAAAATGTTAAACAATCATTTTTAAAGAAAACACGGTCGAAGTCCAGACTCACTAATGCATCCTAACAAACTCGATAAGACACACTAATGCAAATTTTTTGGTTCTCTAAGACCAACGCTCGGATACCAACTGAAATATCGTGTTCATATTGATTATAAACGTTCCATATTAATTGATTTTGTCGCGAAGTTTTGACCTCTATATGAGACGTTTTTCTAAGACTGCATTCATTTTTAAAACAACCATAACCTTTATTTTATCTATAAAGGTTTAAAAAGCATTACGTAGATTATCAAATAATGATAATTTAAAATATACCGTTTACACACGACCATTACATAATGGTTTACAATAAGAATATATTACATCAAAAATAAGTTTCTTGAATGCAGTTTTTACATAATATCATACAAGCATGGACTCCAAATCTTGTCCTTATTTTAGTATGCAACAGCGGAAGCTCTTAATAATCACCTGAGAATAAACATGCTTAAAACGTCAATAAAAATGTTGGTGAGTTATAGGTTTAACCTATATATTATCAAATCATAATAATAGACCACAAGATTTCATTTTTCAATATACATCCCATACATAGACCACAAGATTTCATTTTTCATAATATGGTGAACACATGGTAACCGACATTAACAAGATGCATATAAGAATATCCCCTATCATTCCGGGAAATCCTTCGGACATGATAAAAACGAATTCGAAGTACTAAAGCATCCGGTACTTTGGATGGGGTTCGTTAGGCCCAATAGATCTATCTTTAGGATTCGCGTCAATTAGGGTGTCTGTTCCCTAATTCTTAGATTACTAGACTTAATAAAAAATGGCATATTCGATTTCGATAATTCAACCATAGAATGTAGTTTCACGTACTTGTGTCTATTTTGTAAATCATTTATAAAACCTGCATGTATTCTCATCCCAAAAATATTAGATTTTAAAAGTGGGACTATAACTCACTTTCACAGATATTTCCTTCCTCGGAAATAAGACTTGGCCACGGATCTATTCACGAACCTATACAAATATGTACATATATATCAAAGTATGATCAAAATATAATTACAACCATTTTTATTATATTTTAAAGATTTGAGTGTATTAAGTCAGCTGTCCTCGTTAATAACCTACAACTAGTTGTTCACAGTTAGATGTACAGAAATAAATCGATATATATTATCTTGAATCAATCCACGACCCAGTGTATACACGTCTCAGGCTAGATCACAACTCAAAGTATATATATTTTTGAAATCAACCTCAACCCTGTATAGCTAACTCCAACATTACTGCATATAGAGTGTCTATGGTTGTTACAAATAATATATATACATGGGTCGAAAGAACGACATCTTGATGACCATTTTGAAAAACATACTTTCACTTTGAGTTTAACCAAGATTTTTGGATATAGTTTCATGTTCATATGAAAACTCATTTTCCCATAAGAACAACTTTTAAATCAAAGTTTATCATAGTTTTTAATTATCCAAACCAAAACAGCCCCCGGTTTCACTACGACGGCGTATATCCGATTTTATGGTGTTCATCGTGTTTCCAGGTTTTAAATCATTAAGTTAGCATATCAGATAGATATAGAACAAGTGTTTAGTTGATTTTAAAAGTCAAGTTAGAAGGATTAACTTTTGTTTGCGAACAAGTTTAGAATTAACTAAACTATGTTCTAGTGATTACAAGTTTAAACCTTCGAATAAGATAGCTTTATATGTATGAAACGAATGATGTTATGATAATCATTACTACCTCAAGTTTTCTGGATAAAACTACTGGAAATGAGAAAAATGGATCTAGCTTCAAAGGATCCTTGGATGGCTTGAAAGTTCTTGAAGCAGAATCATACACGAAAACAGTTCAAGTAAGATTTTCACTCGAAATAAGATTGTTATAGTTGTAGAAATTGAATCAAAGTTTGAATATGAATATTACCTTGAATTATAAAGATAACCTACTATAAATAACAAAGGTTCCTTGAGCTTAGATGATTACTTGGAATGGATTAGAAAGCTTGGAAGTAGACTTGCAAACTTGGAAGTATTCTTGATTTTTATGAAACTATACTTATGGAATTTATGAAGAACACTTAGAACTTGAAGATGGAACTTGAGAGAGATCAATTAGATGAAGACAATTGAAGAATGAAAGTGTTTGTAGGTGTTTTTATTCGTAGGTATATGGATTAGATATAAAGGATATGTAATTTTGTTTTCATGTAAATAAGTCATGAATGATTACTAATATATTTGTAATTTTATGAGATATTTCATGCTAGTTGCCAAATGATGGTTCCCACATGTGTTAGGTGACTCACATGAGCTGCTAAGAGCTGATCATTAGAGTGTATATACCAATAGTACATACATCTAAAAGCTGTGTATTGTACGAGTACGAATACGGGTGCATACGAGTAGAATTGTTGATGAAAGTGAACGAGGATGTAATTGTAAGCATTTTTGTTAAGTAGAAGTACTTTGATATATGTGTTGAAGTCTTTCAAAAGTGTAAGAATACATATCAAAACACAACATGTATATACATTCTAATAGAGTCGTTAAGTCTTCGTTAGTCGTTACATGTAAGTGTTGTTTTGAAACCTTTAAGTTAACGATCTCAATTAATGTTGTTAATCCAATATTTATTATATCAAATGAGATGTTAAATTATTATATTATCGTGATATTATGATGTATGAATATCTCTTAATATGATTAAAATATCGTTACAACGATAATCGTTACATATAAGTCTCGTTTCGTAATTCTTGAGTTAGTAGTCTTGTTTTTACATATGTAGTTCATTGTTAACACACTTAATGATATATTTAAATATCATTTTATCATGTTAAATATAGTGTATCAATATCTTAATATGATACATATGTATTTAGTAGACGTTATCATAACGATAATCGTTATATATATCATTTCGAGTTTCTTAACTTAGTAATCTCATTTCTTATGTATATCACACATTGTTAATATACTTAGTGAGATACTTACTCATCATAATCTCATGTCAACCATATATATATGTCTATATATACCACAACATGTAGTTTTTACATATTTGTAACGTTCGTGAATCGCCGGTCAACTTGGGTGATCAATTGTCTATATGAAACTTATTTCATTTAATCAAGTCTTAACAAGTTTGATTGCTTAACATGTTGGAAACATTTAGTCATGTAAATATCAATCTCAATTAATATATATAAACATGGAAAAGTTCGGGTCACTACATCATTTCCATTAGGTTTACCTACTATACTTGAGGTAGTAATGATGTTTATAACATCATTCAATTCATATATATATAACTATCTTATTCGAAGATTTAAACTTGTAATCACTAGAACATAGTTTAGTTAATTCTAAACTTGTTCGCAAACAAAGTTAATCCTTCTAACTTAACTTTTAAAATCAACTAAACACATGGTTTATATCTATATGATATGCTAACTTAATGATTTAAAACTTGGAAACACGAAGAACACCAAAAATCTTGATTAAACTCAAAGTGGAAGTATGTTTTTCAAAATAGTCATCAAGACGTCATTCTTTCGACTAAAATGACTACCTCTTTCAAAAACGACTTGTAACCTGTAACTATGACTATAAACCATTACTTTTTCTGTTTAGTTTCATAAACTTAAGTTCGATACGAAACCATAGCAATTTGATTCACTCAAAACGGATTTAAAACGAAGAAATTATGGGTAAAACAAAATTGGTTAAAATTACTAGTTTTAGCTACGTAAATTTTATAACAAATCTATACTAACCATAACTTAACTAACTTATATTGTATTATACATGTATTCTAACATATATTATGTAATCTTGATAGACCATATACACATATACAATGTTTTGACATATCATATTAACATCATCTATATATATTATTTGGAATAACTCATAAGTCACTTTATATGCGGTAATGCTAGAGTTAGCATATAAAGGGTCGAGGTTGATTCAAAAATAATATATATACCTTGAGTTGTGATCGAGTCTGAGACATGTATACAATGGGTCGTGGATTGATTCGAGAAATATACTATAATTATTCATGTATTACTAACTGTGGACTACTAATTGTGGACTACTAACGTTGGACTGCTAACTAAACAAGTTAAATCGTCAACATGCCATAAAAAATGTTATGAATATATTTCGATCATACTTTGATATGTATGTATATATTTTTTATAGGTTCGTGAATCGACCCGTGGCCAACTCTTATTTTCCGACGAAGTGAAAATACGTGAAAGTGAGTTATAGTTCCATTTTTAATATCTAATATTTTTGGGATGAGAATACATGCAGTTTTGTAAATATTTTACAAAATAGGCACAAGTACTTGAAATTACATTCTATGGTTGAATTACTATACCGAATATCACCCTTTTTAGCTTGGTAACCTAAGAATTAATGTTTATTATACAACTTTCATGCTGGAAAATGGTATGGAGCCGGTATAATGGCCATTAATTGACGCAATTCCTAAAAGTAGATCTACAGGCACTAACTCCCCCCATACTGGAAAATGGTATGCTTTAGTACTTTGAGTTAATATTATACAGACGAGAGGATTCTGTTTGGGGATATTCTATATGCATCTTATTAATGTCGGTTACCAGGTGTTCGCCATATGAATGATTTTTATGCAGATTGCATGTTATTGAAAAATGAAATCTTGTGGTCTATTATTACAATTTGATATATATATATATATAGGTTAAACCTATAACTCACCAACATTTTTGTTACGTTTAAAGCATATTTATTCTCAGGTGATTATTAAGAGCTTCCGCTGTTGCATGCTAAATAAAGACTGGAATTGGAGTCTGCATGCTTGTATAAAATTGATTAAAAACTGCATTCGAGAACTTACTTTATTGTATCTGATAACGCCAAAATTATACATGTTTATTGCCATTATTTCGATCTAAAGTTGTTCCATTTGTATGCAATTGTTGTACGTATGTATTGTAATTCGTGTATATTTGTAAAAGTCCATTGTGAATGAATAAATGAAGACCAACAGCGAAAACAGAGTTAAAACGAAGATTGAATGCGTAAAACAGCCCGAAACCACTAAAACAGGTCCAAATGCGGAGCATCTCTCTTAGATGCGGCGCATCTCTGCACCAAATAACTCCCGACAGTTTCAGATGCGGAGCATAAAGACTTCTGGACCAAAACAGCCTCAGATGCGGCGCATCTGAGAGGGATGCAGCGCATCCAAGCCAGATGCGGCGCATCTGTCCCAGATGCGGTGCATCTGCTCCCCTGCCGACAGTTCTGAGTGCAGAATCGAGCTGGAATCTACTGTACGTAAAGAGATGCGATGCATCCCAAAGAGATGCGGCGCATATGGTCAATTTCTGGTCATTTTACCTAACTTTTAAGCCTATTTAATGGAGCCTTTGGTTACATACTTGAGACATCTTCACTACTACGTTTTCCCTCAGTTCTAATACGATTTTCAAGGTTCAAGGAAGGCTACAAGTCAATCTTCACTCTTTCAACATCAAGATTAAGCTAGGATCATTCATCACTATTGGTATTATTGTTCTATATCTTTTAAACATGAATTCAACTTGTATTTACTGTTCCATTAGTTCTACTATGATTATGTTAGGCTAAAAGCCTTGTGCGTTTGCTTCAATGTAAGATTTATGGCTTGGGATTGTTCTATACTTTGATGTTATGCTAGTTATACATATGTTTGATTGATTAAATTATCTAGTTCAACCATAAGAACCATTGTTATGCTTGCTTAGTTCATTACTTCAATTATATAGATTGCAAACCTATTAATGTGAGTTAACTAGGAAAACAATCTATACTTCAATACACCTAGTAATCTAGACGATTAGATGCATAAACTTAAGTGATTTTGTTATGTGCTTAATTCGGTAATTGAATAAGTTCTAAAGCAACATAGTTATGAAATTACCTCAAGTGATTGTTGTAATTTAGGTTTCACGTGAGTTTAACCGGGTTGGATCTAGTTAGTTAATCAATCTAAATCACCATGTTCTTTCAAAAGATCCATTGTTGTAATCATCCTTGTATCCTAGTTCAATTATGTAAGTTATGACTTGGTTTATGTGAATTTATCAAAGACCATAGCTTATACTTCAACACCTAGTGATCTAGCCACCTATATGTGAGTATAGGATGTTAATTGAATGATATTTAGGATATACAATCATGTAGTTTACTTAGAGTGATCTTAGTAAACCAGGTTTTATGTGAATTCAACCACGAAAGAATCTTGTTGATTAAACGTAGCTCTTAAGTTTATAGAAATTGTGAAATTGATATAAACTGCTCTATTGTAACTATCACATAACGGTTTTAATTATAAAAGAACAATCCCTGTCATTTATCAAGCATAGAAGTAAACACCGCATTCTCATTCTTGTTACTCATTATATTTATTTACTGTTTCATTAAACGAAAATACAATTTCAAACACAAATCCCCCCTTTAGAATAATTACTCGTTGTTAAAGTCCTTAAAATAAACTTCTCCATGTGGATCGAACTGGTCAATTTACTTGTTAGTTACTGCATGATCGGGTTTTAGTTGCCTATATTATGTGTTAATTATTAAGCATATTGTCTTCATTTTAAAGGTTACATTTTGACACATCAACTTTTTGGCGCCGCTGCCGGGGAGCGGTTTTGTTCAAAGATTTTAATAAACTTTGAATTATTCGATCCTTTTGTAGGAATTCAATTCCTAGAAAAGTTACTTTTTATTGTAAGCTTGTGTTTTTGCAATTGGTTTGTTTGTGGTGTTGTGATTGCAGGATAGGTATTAGTGCATGAATCTACGTTCTTCCAACTCTAATTTAATTCCTTCATATCCTGAACCTGAAAGAGAACTTCACGAACGCTTAAGAGCTCAAGAAGTAGAATCTCTTGCTCAGGGTTTAGAATCACTTTCATTAGATTCTAACTCTGAACCAATTGATCAACCAATCATCGAGCCAGTCATTAAAGAAGAGGAAGAGATGACTGCTACAAATCAAACGATGGATGCTTTAATGAAGGCAACAAGGACAGGACAAGGCCACGCAATTATTCAACCCACGATGACTGATGGTTTTGAAATAAAGGGTCAATTTCTCTACATGGTGACTAATACATGCCAATTCAGTGGAGCCTCAAATGAGGATGCTAACGAGCATCTTCGTAAGTTTGTAAGCATTTACAAGCTTTTCAAAATCAAAGATGTCACCGATGAAGTTGCATGTTTAAAAATCTTTCCATGGTCCCTAAAGGATGATGCAAGTGATTAGCTAGACTTGTGATGACCCGGAAATTTCTGACCAAATTTAAACTTAATCTTTGTATGATTAACATTTCCGACACGATAAGCAAAGTCTGTAAAATTGAATCTCAAAATTTTTGAACTACTTTTATATATTTAAATACCCTTCGATTGTTTTCGACGGTTCGCGAACAATTATATGTAAATAGATACATATATACTATAATTTGAAAAGGTAACAATGTATTAATTGTTTGATACCGTACATTAAACTTATTGGTTTAAATATCTATTTGAATATATATGATAAGCTGAAATATTTATTATTAAAATTTATTTATAAAGAACTTCCAATGTGTATTTAACAACTGATTTATGTATATTAAAAAGATATATACATATATATAATTTCAAGTTATTTAGTAAATGATGGTAACATTCGTTTATTGATTCGATTGATATTCATATAAGTTAACTAATGCGTTTAAGATGAACCAGTAAAACACTAATTTGCTACAGTATTTTCAAATTGCTACAGTACTCAAAAATCTACAGTGTTTTCGAAAATCACTATTTGCTACAGTGAAATTGACTTTGCTACAGTGAAATGCTACAGTAAAAATTGAGTAAATGACCAAAACACTCAAATGTATAAGTTATATTTTGAGTGATATAATTTAGGGATAATTTAAGGCTATATTTTGACTAAGGTACGTGTCCCAAAATGTAATGTACAAATTTTCTCAGCGTACGAAGGGACATTCGAAAAACCGGAACCGGGACATAAGTCGAGTGACGACGTACGACTTATCGAAACAAAAATTACAAGTCAACTATGAACGTAAATTTAATATAATATATAATTAATTATATAAATTAAATATATTATATATATATATATATATATTAATATTTAATTACGTCGACAAGCTAAATTACAAAATCATATGTGAGCTGGAAAAGGGGTCCATGCGATCGCATGGAGTCCCCTCACAACATCCATGCGATCGCATGGCAGGGATTTTCAGGCCACATTATAAAAGCTCGATCATTTTGGCAGTTTGAAGAACACACATACACATACACGATACATCTTACATTTATATTATTATTATTATTATTATTATTATTATTATTATTATTATTATTATTATTATTATTATTATTATTATTATTATTATTATTATTATTATTATTATTATTATTATCATTATTATTATTATTAAGATTAATTATTATTATTATTAATCTTATTATTAGTAGTATTATTATACATAAAATACTATGACAAAATCATGAGTGTGTCATTTTAAAAATGAGTTTTATGAGCGGGATAGAGCTAAGGAAATTATGGGTTATTGCCAAGGAGGTTATGGGTAATGTTCAGGGGTATATTTATGAATTAAACCCAGTGTTTATCATCTCCGTTACGTCTACGTACTTTCCTACAATATTGAATCTCAATATTGATACGTTGAGATCTACGGTTATTTGGTAATCCGAGTTTCGGTCACATTTTGGTGAACGACTTTATATGCTGCTAAGGTGAGTTTCATTTGCTCCCTTTTTAATTGCTTTTGCAATCTATATTTTTGGACTGGGAATACATGCACTTTATTTTAAACGCAATGGATACAAGTATATACTAAATTCTACACCGAGTTTGAACCGAAAATCCCTTAGCTTTGGTAACTAGTAACTGCCGGTTATAAGAACTGGTGGACGCGAGTAGTAGTATATGGATCCATAGGGCTTGATATCCCCGTCCGAGCTAGAGCACTAGCCTTTTAACGGACGTATGCTATTTGAGAAGCGTACACGTTGGTTTGCGTGTATTATTAAGATGATTATACAAAGGGTATAAATTATATATACGTAAAGTTTAGTTACCAGGGTGCTCAATTTCATAGAATATTTTGATAAACGTTTCTGGATTGAACAACTGAAATCTTGTGATCCACCTTTATATACAGATTATGCGCAACATTAAAACTATAAACTCACCAACTTTTGTGTTGACACTTGTTAGCATGTTTATTCTCAGGTTCCCTAGAAGTCTTCCGCTGTTTGCTTATATGTTAGACAAGCTATGTGCATGGAGTCATACATGGCATATTTTTCAAGGAAACGTTGCATTCACCAAATCATCACCATGTATCTTATTTTGACTGCATTTTCAATGGAAGTATTATTGTAAATTATTATATTAAGGTGATTGTCTATATGTAGAAATCATCAGATTTCGAAAACCTTTGATTTAAATATTCATTTATGATGTGCCTTTTCAAAAGAATGCAATGTTTACAAAACGTATCATATAGAGGTCAAATACCTCGCAATGAAATCGATGAATGACGTGTTCGTCCATATGGATTTGGAGCGATCATCACAAGACTCATTACCGGAAGGTTATATTGAAGACTGGAATGATATGATGGACAAATTTTTGTCAGAATTCTTCCCTGCTTCGAAAGCAGCAAAGTTGCAAAGTGATATAAATCACTTCAAGCAAAAGTCTAACGAGACTCTTTATGAAGCTTGGACCCGATTTAATAAAATGCTTAGGGTATGTCCTCAACACGGGTTGAATACATTCTAAAAAGTTCAAATATTCTATAAAGGGGTCAATGTGGCTACCCGAAAGGATATAGATGTTGCAGCAGGAGGATCAATCATGAAAAAAACGCTCGAAGAAGCTCACACAATAATTGCCAATATAGCAGCCCATTCTCACAATTGGCATCAAGAGATGGAGTTCTCCAGATCATCAACGGTTGCTAATGTCGAAAGCCACGATGAAATCGATGCATTAAAAGTTCAATTGGCAAATCAAGCAAGACAAATTGAGAAGGTAACCAAAGTAATGCACGCTATCAGGGTATGGTGTGAATTGTGTCAAGGTCCCCATCTCACTCGAGATTGCGACCAAACGACAATGGAAGAGCAAGCAAATTTTTTAGGTTATTTACGTAAAGGTGAAATGAATTTTGACGACTTTTCGGTGGTTGAAGCAATGAACCAGAAATATCCTCCTGTCAACAGTTATCAAATAGGAGGACCTTCAAGTTCAAACAACAATTACTACGGAGGAAATTCAGCTTACCAAAATAACCGGAATTTCCAAAATTAAAATCAAAGAAATGCACCACCGAGTTACAATCATCTAAACAATCGTAATCAACCTCCACGAAATTACCAAAATAATTTCCAACACAATCAACCAAAACCACAACCACAACCACAAGCACATGTACAACCACAACCCGAGAAGAAATCCGGGTTAGAAGATCTTTTGAGAGATTTTATGGTTAAACACGAGCAAAATGCGGAACTTCAAACTCAGCAAATTCGAAATCAACAAGCTACGATTCAGAATTTAGAAAGGGATGCTGGAAGGATCTCACAGTTACTAGCAGAGAGACAACCTGGTACTCTCCCCTCAAATACTCAAGTGAATCCCAGTAACAATCAAACAAGGAATGAGCATGTAAATGCTATAACTACTAGAAGTGGTTTAACCACTAACCCGGAGACCCTTAAGTCCCCGAAAGTTCCTTTGTCTCCTTCTGTTTTGCAGGTACCTGTTGATGTAGATGAGTATGTTGAAAAAGAACAAGAGAAAGATGATCTACCAGAGGTCATATCGAAGAAAAGTGAAGAACCACCGGTGAAGGTGTACAAGGCACCTATTCCATACCCAAAAGCATTGAAGAAAGACAAACTCGCGAGCCAATATCAGAAATTTGCGGATATGATCAAGCAAATCAGCATTAACATGCCACTCGCGGAGGTTCTTAAGGGTATGCCCCATTACGGGAAGTTTTTGAAAGATCTCATATCCTCGAAGGGTAAATACCACGAAGTTTCTGCCACATTCCTCCATGAGGAGTGTTCGGCCATCTTGAAAAAGCAAAATGTACCTCCAAAATTGGGAGATCCGGGTAGTTTTATCATCCCATGTATGATGGGTGATTCGGTAGTGTACGATGCACTAGCCGACCTAGGTGCAAGTGTTAACCTAATGCCTTACTCGTTATATTTGAAACTTTACTTAGGAGACTTGAAACCAACCTGGATGAGTATTCGATTAGCAAACCAATCATTTGACACTCCCATAGGTATAGCCGAGGATATTCTTGTAAAAGTTGGCTCATTATCTTTCCCGTCGACTTTGTTCTTCTAGAAATGCAAGAGGACACAAAAGTTCCTATCATTTTAGGACGTCCTTTCCTTAACACCGCAGATGCTATCATTAATGTCCAAAAAGAACAATTAAGTCTAGGAGTGGGAAACTAGAGAATAATTTGTCATATTGACAAAGCCATGAAAAGACCCACTTCCACCGATGACTCTTGTTTTCAAATTGATGTTATAAATCTTTATGTTGAGGATGAATTGCAGGAGCTACTTGAAATTGATACCTCGAGGTTTGCCCCGGTAAGTGAAAGTGAATATTTCAATATTGATGAGTGATAATGCTAGAAACGAACATATATTTCATAGCATTATTCCTCAAGAAAGACAAGTTTTTAGTTGCAATTGTCCTATTTACAAGTGATATTCGGTTAAATAATAAAAGGTGAAGACAAAAGATAGATTCAACGAATTGAAGACGCAAACGACCAAAAAGCTCAAAAGTACAAAATACAATCAAAGAGGTTCCAATTATTGATAAGAAACGTCTCAGAATTACAAGAGTACAAGATTCAAAACGCAAAGTACAAGATATTAAATTGTACGCAAGGACGTTCGAAAATCCGGAACCGGGACCAGAATCAACCCTCAACGTTCGACGCAACGGACTAAAAATTACAAGTTAAATATGTATATAAATATAATATAATATATAATTAATTATATAAATTATATAAATTATATTTATATATTAAAACCGTCGGCAGACTAGGATCCAAACTTGTGTGAGCTGGATTTACGAACTCCGCGACTCGTGGAGTTTGTAGTGCAAAAATGCCGCGACTCGCGGAGCCCCAAATTCTGAAACTGCCTATAAAAGCCAACGCATTTGATCCGTTTTAAAAATCCATCCATCAATCTCTCTATCTATATTATACGATATATATATATATATATATATATATATATATATTTTAATTTTAATTTTAATTTTAAATCCTAATAATAAGGGTATGTTAGTGAATGTAGTAAGGGTGTAAGTCGAAATTCTGTCCGTGTAACGCTATGCTATTTTTAATCATTGTAAGTTACGTTCAACCTTTTTAATTTAATGTCTCGTAGCTAAGTTATTATTATGCTTATTTAAATCGAAGTAATCATGATGTTGGACTAATTACTTAAATTGGGTAATTGGGCTTTGTACCATAATTGGGGTTTGGACAAAAGAATGACCCTTGTGGAAATTAGACTATGGGCTATTAATGGGCTTTATATTTGTTTAACTAAATGATAGTTTGTTAATTTTAATATAAAGATTTACAATTGGACGTCCCTATAAATAACCATATACACTCGATCGGACACGATGGGCGGGGTATTTATATGTACGAATAATCGTTCATTTAACCGGACACGGGAATGGATTAATAGTCTTTGGAATTATTAAAACAGGGGTGAAATTATGTACAAGGACATTTGGCATAATTGATAACAAAGTATTAAAACCTTGGGTTACACGCAGTCGATAACCTGGTGTAATTATTAAACAAAATATTAAAACCTTTTTACAGTTTAAGTCCCCAATTAGTTGGAATATTTGACTTCGGGTATAAGGATAATTTGACGAGGACACTCGCACTTTATATTTATGACTGATGGACTGTTATGGACAAAAACCAGACGGACATATTAAATAATCCAGGACAAAGGACAATTAACCCATGA
Organism: Rutidosis leptorrhynchoides; assembly: GCF_046630445.1. Lineage (NCBI taxonomy): Eukaryota > Viridiplantae > Streptophyta > Magnoliopsida > Asterales > Asteraceae > Rutidosis > Rutidosis leptorrhynchoides. Next base: position 282,747,640 of record NC_092340.1, on the reverse strand, counting down.
GCATAAAACTAAAAATCAACACGTCAAACATCATGATTACGGAAGTTTAAATAAGCATAATTCTTTTATTTCATATTTAATTTCTTTTATTTTATATTTAATTGCACTTCTAATTATCGCACTTTTATTTATTGTCATTGTATTTAATTGCACTTTTAATTAACGCACTTTTTAATTATTGTATTTTATTTCATCGCACTTTTATTTATCGCAATTTCATTATCGTTATTTACTTTACGCTTTAAATTAAGTTATATTTATTTAATATTTTACATTAGGTTTTAACTGCGACTAAAGTTTTAAAAATAGACAAACCGGTCATTAAACGGTAAAAACCCCCCTTTATAATAATAATATTATTTATTTATATATTTGTATTTTTATAAATTAAAACTAATATAGCGTTAAGCTTTGTTTAAAAGATTCCCTGTGGAACGAACCGGACTTACTAAAAACTACACTACTGTACGATTAGGTACACTGCCTATAAGTGTTGTAGCAAGGTTTAAGTATATCCACTCGATAAATAAATAAATAACTTGTGTAAAATTGTAGCATATTTAATAGTATTTAGTTGTAAAAATAAAGCTATTTCATATACACCTCGCATAACATCAAGTATTTTTGGCGCCGCTGCCGGGGAACGCCGAAGCAAAACGCCACACACATAAAAAAAAAAAATTTCTTATTAAGTTTTAATTAGTTTTTGTAAAATATATACTTTTTAAATATAAAAAAATATATAAAAATCAAAAACCGAAAAAAATATATTTATAAATTTATTTTTAAGATTTTTATTCATAAAATTATAAGTATCTTTATTTTTATTTTAGTTTTTAAAATATAAGTTTTATTAAATTTATATAAATATATTAATTAAATTAAAAACAGAAAAATAAAAAAAATAAAAAATAATTACGTTGAACCTGTCGAAACTTGACCTCTCTCTTTTGAACCTGCAATCTCCGCGACTTGCGGAGATATTGAACCGGGCCAACCGCGACTCGCGGAGCCGCCCTGGCAGGCCAAACCAGAAACCTAATTTCACATTTAATACGGAGTAATTAATTATTATTATTATTTAAACCCTAATTAGTTTTATTATTATTATAATTTAGTTTAAGTTTTTAATTAATATTAATTAGTTTAAGTTATAATTTAATTAGTGTAATTAATTATAATTAGTTTTAATATATATAAAAATTAAGGCTTTTATAAAATAAATATAAAAATAATATTTCTATAAAAATTGTAATCTTATCATTTTTAGCTTCTTTTTATATTTGTTTCTTTTTAATTATTTAATCGTAATATTTGTATTTTTATTGTTCGTAGTTAGTGTTAAATTTAGTTTTTGCCGTAGCTTATTTTTATTTCTAGATTTTTAGGCCTTGCCGTAAAATCCCTTAAGTGCTTATTCCTTAGACTAAGATTTAGGTACTTTAGAATTTTGCGACGCCGTTCGACGCGCTACTTTCTTATTTTTATTTTTCGACGCCTTTTACCTATGTATCAATTATCACTCCAATTAGTAATCTCAATTTGCAATTTTAATTTTAAGTTAGTGATAATAATAAGGTTGGATTAGTCGAGTGTTTTAAAGTTTTATAGTCACTCTTTTTCTTTCTTATTTTTCGACGCCTTTTATTTTTCAACCCTTTTCTTTTTCGACCTATTTCGACGCGCTCTTTCTTTTTCTTTCTTATTTCTTGCCATTCTAGTTTTTAGGACTTAGAATTTTTCTACTTCTTCTCTAAATCTTAAAATTACGAAAATTTATTTTAAGTGGTTAAATTGATAGACATCAAAATTTTCTGGTTCGTAGTAATAGTTGAATTTGTACGTGGACCGGGTTATTGGAGCCAAACAGTACTCAATTATATTGAGACCAAACGAATCCTACCCCTCTGCTGCATCTTTTGGCTATTCGAAACGTGGGCAAAATCAGAAAAGTCTATTAATTGGATAACTTATATAATTTTTCTTTCCTTTTAAAAACTAATAGGATATTCAGTGAATGCACCGAGCAAGACGTTCACCACCTTTTGTACGTTCACCACCTGTAACCAGATCAAGACATCTAGCTAATATTGTTGCCGTTGATTTTTCTTTAGAATCGTCATACAGTCGACCAAGTACTCCAATTCAAATTTTCGATAATCCATTTTTTGAACCAGACCTCACAATTGAGAATTCGGAGAATATTCAGGGACAATTCATAGATCCTGAACCATTAATTTTTCCTCCGAAACCACCAATCATTCAAACAGAGATTGTTGAGGAACGAACCATTAAATCAGAATCCTCTAGTGATTCAGATTCAACAAATTCAATTATGGAGAATCTGGAACCTCTAAGTATGGAAGACCGAATGAGAGCTAAACGCACTGGCCAAGGTCATGCAATTACTCATCCAGACATTAATACGTCAGATTATGAAATCAAAGGACAAATTCTACACATGGTGACTAATCAATGCCAATTTAGTGGTGCGCTGAAGAAAGATCCAAATGAACATCTTCGTACCTTTAATAGGATCTGCACACTATTTAAAATAAGAGAAGTTGAGGATGAACAGATATATCTCATGTTATTTCCCTGGACTTTAAAGGGAGAAGCCAAAGATTGGTTGGAATAGTTACCTGAAGGGGCGATTGATACATGGGACGTTTTAGTTGAAAAATTTCTTAAACAATTCTTTCCGGCATCTAAAGCCATAAGACTTCAAGGAGAAATTGTTACGTTCACACAAAAACCAAATGAAACTCTATATGAGGCGTGGACAAGTTTTGGAAAGTTATTGAGAGGAAGTCCGCAACATGGTTTAGACACTTGTCAAATAGTACAAATATTCTACCAAGGATGCGACATCACTACAAGGAAAGACATCGATATAGCAGCTGGTGGTTCCATTATGAAGAAAACCGAAACTGATGCTTATAAAATTATTGATAACACTGCTTCCTACTCACATGAGTGGCACCAAGAAAAAAATATCGTTAGATCATCTAAAGCAGCTAGAGCTGATTCTAGCCATGACTTAGATTCCATTTCCGCAAAGATAGATGCTGTCGAGAGACGAATGGAAAAGATGACTAAGGATATACACTCAATACGAATTAGTTGTGAGCAGTGTGGAGGACCACATTTGACAAAAGATTGTGTTAGTATTGAGCTAACAATGGAACAAAGAGAGAATATTTCATACATAAACCAAAGGCCTGGAAATAATTATCAGAATAATTATCAACCGCCAAGACCGATTTACAATCAAAACCAGAATTATAACCGAAATGTTCCATACAACAACCAACAAGGTCCAAGTAATCAACAAGTATCCAATAATACTTACAATCAGCAGAGATCTAGTTTTCAAAACAAACCACCACAAACCGATGATAAAAAGCCGAATTTAGAAGATATGATGACGAAGCTAGTTGAAACTCAAACGCAGTTTTTCACATCTCAGAAACAAACTAATGAAAAAAATGCTCAAGCATTTAGAAATCAACAAGCTTCTATTCAAAATTTGGAACAAGAAGTAAGTAACCTAGCAAGGTTAATAGGTGAAAGAAAACCGGGAAGTTTACCTAGTGATACAAATGCTAACCCCCGGAATGAAACAGCTAAAGCTATTACCACAAGAAGTGGTATTACACTTAAACCACCTGAAATGCCTGTAATTTCTGATGAAGCTATTCCTACTCCACAAGAACCACAACCTGAACAAGATAAGAAAAAAGAACCGGTAGTTGAAAAGGTTAATGAAGATAACACAGTTAAGGCTAAACCTTATGTTAAACCATACCAACCACCACTTCCTTATCTGAGTAAAATGAAAAAAGAGAGATTTGAAGCCGAGCAATCCAAATTCTTGGATATGTTTAAACAGATAAATGTAAATCTTCCTTTCATTGATGTGATTTCAGGAATGCCTAGATATGCTAAATTCTTGAAAGATCTGATCACAAATAGAAATAAAATGGAAGAACTCTCGGCCGTTACTATGAATGCTAATTGTTCAGCAGTGCTGTTGAATAAGATACCAGAAAAATTATCAGATCCAGGAAGTTTCACAATTCCATGTTTTCTGGGTAGTCTTAGTTCAATAGAAGCATTGGCAGACTTAGGTGCTAGTATAAATTTAATGCCGTATTCACTATACGCTAAACTAGACCTTGGAGAATTGAAACCAACAAGAATAAGCATACAACTAGCCGATCGATCAATAAAATATCCTAGAGGGATAATGGAGAACATGCTAGTTAAAGTTGGTACTTTAGTATTTCCAGTAGATTTTGTTGTTCTGGACATGGAAGAAGATTCTCAAGTTCCTCTCATATTAGGAAGACCATTCTTAAACACGGCTAAAGCAATGATAGACGTGTTCGGTAAGAAACTGACCCTAAGTATAGAGGACGAGAGTGTTACCTTTTCAGTTGATAGAGCAGTGCAACAACCGCAATCTGCAGATGATACATGTTATTATATTCAAACTATAGAATCACATGCAGAATTGTTAGAAGAATTTCCAGAATTACAAGGAACAGGAGAATGTTCTTTAGGAGAAGGAACTGAACCAATTGATGAAACTGAAATGTTAGCTACACTAATGGCTAATGGATATGAACCAACAACAGAAGAAATTCAAATGCTAAAAGAGGAAGACAGACATCGATATAAATCATCGATAGAAGAACTACCGACATTAGAGTTAAAGCCACTTCCAAACCATTTGGAATACGCTTATTTACATGGTGAATCTGAATTACCTGTAATAATATCGACTTCTCTTACTGAAAATGAGAAATCACAACTCATTTCTGTGTTAAAAGCTCATAAACCACCTATTGCATGGAAAATTCATGATATTAAAAGAATAAGTCCTTCGTATTGCACACATAAAATCCTTATGGAAGAAGGTCATAAAACGTATGTGCAACGCCAACGAAGACTAAATCCGAATATGCAAGATGTTGTTAAGAAAGAAATTATTATACTGCTAGATGCAGGTTTAATTTATCCAATTTCTGATAGTCCATGGGTAAGCCCAGTTCAATGCGTGCCTAAGAAGGGTGGCATGACTGTCATTACAAATGAGAAAAATGAGCTTATTCCTACTAGGACTATAACAGGATGGCGTGTTTGTATTGATTATAGAAAATTAAATGACGCCACCAGAAAAGATCACTTTCCCTTACCTTTCATTGATCAAATGTTAGAAAGATTAGCCGAAAATAGTTACTATTGTTTTCTTGATAGTTTTTCCGGATATTTTCAAATTCCAATAGCACTCGAAGACCAAGAGAAAACCACTTTCACGTGCCCTTATGGTAATTTTGCTTACAAACGCATGCCATTTGGACTTTGCAACGCCGCTGCAACCTTTCAAAGGTGCATGATGGCGATTTTTCACGACATGATAGAAGAATGCATGGAAGTTTTCATGGATGACTTTTCAGTTTTCGGTGATACATTTGAAACATGTCTAGCTAATCTTGAACGAATGCTTATTAGATGTGAACAATCAAATCTAGTACTTAATTGGGAGAAATGCCATTTCATGGTTAAAGAAGGCATCGTTCTTGGTCATAAAATTTCAAAGGAAGGAATTGAAGTGGATAGAGCTAAAGTAGATGTAATTGCTAAACTTCCACATCCCACCAATGTTAGAGGAGTTAGGAGTTTTCTAGGGCATGCCGGTTTTTACCGACGTTTCATAAAAGATTTTTCTAAAATTGCCACTCCTATGAATAAACTCCTAGAAAAGGATGCTCCATTCATCTTTTCAGATGAATGTATCAAATCTTTTAATATTCTTAAAGAAAAACTCACTAATGCGCCAATCATGATAACTCCAAATTGGAATCTACCGTTTGAACTAATGTGCGATGCAAGTGATTTTGCAATGGGAGCCGTTTTAGGACAAAGGATTGAAAAACGATTTCAATCTATATATTATGCTAGTAAGACGTTACAAGGAGCACAAACAAATTACACAACTACTGAAAAAGAACTCTTTGATATTGTCTTTGCTTTTGACAAATTTCATTCATATCTCGTTCTAGCTAAAACGGTGGTCTATACCGACCATTCTGCTCTTAGATACCTATTTTCGAAACAAGATGCCAAACCACGATTAATCCGTTTGATCTTACTATTACAAGAGTTTGATATAGAAATCCGAGATAAAAAGGGAGCAGAAAATCTCGCAGCCGATCATCTTTCTTGTCTTGAAAATCCTGAATTAGAAGTTATAAATGAATCGGCCATACAAGACAACTTTCCTGATGAATATCTATTGAAGATAGATTACAATGAAATTCCATGGTTTGCAGACTATGCAAACTACTTAGTATGTGGATTCCTTGAAAAAGAATTATCGTACCAAAAACGAAAGAAATTCTTCAGTGATATAAAACACTATTTCTGGGAAGATCCACATTTGTTTAAAAGTTGTCCCGATGGAATAATACGCCGATGTGTATTCGGAGATGAAGCTAGTAAAATCTTAAACCATTGTCACACAGGACCAACAGGAGGGCATTATGGGCCTCAACTCACAGCAAGAAAAGTTTACGATACTGGATTCTATTGGCCTACAATTTACAAAGACGCACACCTTCTTTGCAAATCCTGTTATGCATGTCAAAGGGCCGGAAAAATAAGTCAACGTGATGAAATGCCACAAAATGTCATTCAAGTATGTGAAGTATTTGACGTTTGGGGTATTGACTTTATGGGTCCATTTCCAAAATCTCATAATAATCTATATATTCTCGTAGCCATTGATTATGTATCTAAATGGGCGGAAACACAAGCTCTCCCAACTAACGATGCACGAGTTGTAGTCAACTTTTTAAAACGTCTTTTTGCAAGGTTTGGAACACCGAAAGCTTTAATAAGTGATCGGGGAACTCATTTCTGTAATAATCAACTTGAGAAAGTTCTTAAAAGATATGGAGTAACTCATAAAATCTCCACCGCTTATCATCCACAGACGAGTGGACAAGTTGAAAATACCAACCGAGCTTTAAAACGTATTCTAGAAAAAACCGTAGGATCAAATTCGAAGGAATGGTCCATTAAATTGGAGGATGCACTCTGGGCTTTTAGAACAGCCTACAAAACTCCAATTGGAACCACACCTTTTAAACTCGTTTATGAAAAAGCATGTCATCTTCCAGTAAAAATTGAACACAAAGCATTTTGGGCTTTGAAGACATGTAATCTTGATTTACGTGAAGCTGGACGTCTACGGTTAAATCAATTAAACGAATTAGAAGAATTAAGACAAGAAGCATACGAAAATTCGTTAATCTATAAAGAAAGAACGAAGAAATGGCATGATAAAAGAATCAGAAGTTCAAAAGAATTTAAAGAAGGAGACATAGTTCTTCTTTTCAATTCACGATTCAAGCTATTTCCTGGAAAATTGAAATCAAGATGGTCTGGACCATTCATAGTCAAAAGAGTTTTCCCATACGGAACGATAGAATTAATAAATTCAAATGGGATTGAATTTAAGGTTAATGGTCACAGAGTTAAACACTACATAGATAGTCCGATGGAAGTCGACAACGAAGTTAATCACAATTTCAATAACACAGCTAACTAAGTGTGGGGAGAATCAAGTCTTTTAAAGGATAATATGTATTTCTGTTAGAGTTAGATTTTCTGTTTTCGTGTAGTTCTCGAAAATGGAACCCGAATGGTCTTTCCCTAGCAGACCCTAAAGAACTAGTCTTCTCCCCCCATTCTGAATTTTTATTTTTTTTAGGTTTTTTCGAAATGAAGACTTCCTGTGAATTAAATCATGGTCTAATGCTACACGCTTTGATCACTAAACGTAATAATTACACACTTCCCAGTGAACTGGTATCAGTAATCAGAGAAAAATTGGACGGAGTAAGAAAAGAATCCAGATGCGAAGATAATAAGTTACAATTTGGTAAAGGAAAATTAAAATCCGCAACGAAAAGAAGAGCACGACACCTTGAAAGATGTCACAAATGCGGAAAATGGTCACACGAAGGTAAATGTTCAAATAATCAAACCTATTCAAACACCGAATTTGTTACTTTATGCAGAGATGGACCGTTCATATGTTTAGAAGAAAAAACACTGAATGCTCGAGGTTACGCCTATGTAGCCATGGAAAATCAATTAGTCCGACTATCTTATGAGTGGGCTAGAGCATATCACTAAGAATACTATCTCACAGGTAAGTCTGTACAGTTTTTATTTTTATTTTTATTTTTAACCTTTTGATAATAAACGCTAATTTGTTCGCTATAAAGTATTAAATTGGTATTCAATAAAATTAGGTCTTGCGACCGAAATTATTGATATCATACAAAAATTTATTACATCACTGCGAAATTTACCGTTTATTCTTACGGTATAAATATCTTTAATCAATCAACCCAAAATATTTCAAAAATTCGTCATGAGTTAAGTTAGGTCAATGAACCGAAATTACTTTACCGAAAAGAGGGGCGCATATTTTTGATAATATTTGATTGATTAAAGTGGAATAAAAGCCAAAAAGATTTTTAATTTTATTTTTACCATGTTTTTAAAATTAATATATAAATCTTAAATTGATATTGTAAACTTTTTAAATCAATATATTTAAAATTGTAAATATTTGAAAAATTAATATTTTTAATATAAGTTTGTATGTATAAAAACAAAAATATAATTTAAGTTCGGTGTGAATTTAAAAACAAAAATTTACTTTATTCTGCTAAGTTAAAAATATGATTTTTAAAAATTCGTCGTAAGTTGAAGACTAGGTCGTTGAACCGAAATTGCTTTACCCAAGGGAGGGACGAGAATTTTTATTATCATTATTTTTAATCTTATTGAATTAAAGTATGCCAAAAACATTAAAAAAAAAACCCAAAAATCTTTGCTTTTAAAACCACGCTTAAAAATGACAAATTTTAAAATTTTTGTCGAGGGACGGACTAGGACATCGATCCGAAACGCCCTCATCCTAAAAAGAAATAAAATTTTAATTTTTAAATTAATTTTATGTTTTATAAAGTTATAAGGTTTTTTAAAAAAAAGAAAAAAAAACGAAAAACAAATGTGATGTAACAACAAGATGGAATGAACAAATGATGTGCACCATTTATCATTCAACAAACAAACGCCAATATGTTTGGAAACTTTGGTAAAATTTAATCATTTTTCTACGCTAATCACCCTCAATAATTTAAATTGTTACTGATTTCTTGCAAATGAGGGCATTGCAAGATCTTAAGTGTGGGAAGGGGTTAAATTCTTTCGGATTTAAAAAAAAAATTTATTTAAACACTTGGTTACCATTAAAAATACTAGTAATGCAGTAGTTGTATTAGAATCTAGTGCTCTCTGATAATAAAGAACAGCCCTAGTCTTATATACTGACTACCCAATTCTAGTAAAATTTTTCAAAATTTTCAATTAAATGAACTCAAAATCATGTTTATACATATTTATGAACGATAAAACTAGGTGTTAACACCGAAATTATTGTTACCTCGGAAAGGACATAAATTGAGAAACAAACTAAAATGTTAGAATTCATTTAAAATGGAATAGAGGAAAATAAAAAGGCAAAGAAAGGAAAATAAAAGCCAAGTGTGGGAAATTTTTACCAAGTTATTCAAAACATATATCACATATTTTTGTACAAATAATTGAAAATACTTTTTTTTGGACGAAAATAATCAGTTTTACCCGGTTTATGGTAATACTTTTGAAAGAACGATGGATCTACACGATGAATCAATTCCATCATTTAAAGGAAGTAAAGTGTTCCGAAAAAGAAACGCGCTTCTTGGTTTAGGTCATGAAGTTGTCGTCCAGACCAGCTGTAGGTTGATGAAAACCCTAGAAAAGTCATCACTAAAATCAGCAGGAAATCCACGGACCTCAGCATCAAACAGGGTCGCCAAGTGGTCAGACTTATCCTAACCATGAGAGGATCTGTCTTGTAAAATGGGGAGGACGCCGTGCAAATTAGCTTGATAAGACTAATGAATCAGATCCCCAGAAAGGATAATTTCCTTAAAAGATCAAAAATCAGCTTTTAAGACTGATATTACTCAATCCTTGAGATTGACCTTAAAGATTGAGAATTTAAACTCATGGAATTCGATGATATCTAAACTCGAGCTTGAACGAGAAAATATTTTGATCAAAATTTCAAACCGATTTGTTTTCTAAAAACCCATTTTCAATGCGTTCATTACCATTGAACGTAAAATCCCAGGAATTCACCTAGAATTCATTAGGTCACCTGAACCAAATCGGGTGTCAACCGTAAGAACGGTGGTTGCATAGTATGGTCAAATACAGGACCTTGTGCCAGACCGACAAATTATAAGGGTGAGCTTTACTATTGCTCCTACAAAGGATAGTAATTGCGTCCGACACGTTATAAACCATAATTAAAAGCATGTCAGGGGACATTGCCTTAACAGTTACTTATTCAACGCTTTCCTTTACAACCGGACGGTAGTTTACCGAAAGGTAATATACGGAGCAAGTATACGGGACGTGTTGCTTTCCTAATACAAGGTTAGCAAGTGGGTGACACAAAACCACAAGTTTTGAGCTAAAATTTTCAAATCTGAAACCCACCAAACCCACAAAAATATTTTGCAAACACCGGTGAAGGGTTATTCCGGAAAACTTATCTAGGGTAAAAACTAGATTTAATTTTCAAAAGATCAAATGTTTTCATAAAGATCCAATTTCCTTAATGGATCTAAATTTTATAGTCATGTGGAACTGCAAACAACATCGTTACTACCATTGTTTATACCGCCGTATAGAAATCACTGATGTACAAAGTGTGAAGAATAAAGAAGTGATTCTAGTATTTTTCAAGACTATATTGCTTGAGGACAAGCAACGCTCAAGTGTGGGAATATTTGATAATGCTAAAACCGAACATAAATTTCATAGCATTATTCCTCAAGAAAGACAAGCTTTTAGTTGCAATTGTCCTATTTACAAGTGATATTCGGTTAAATAATAAAAGGTGAAGACAAAAGATAGATTCGACGAAATGAAGACGCAAACGACCAAAAAGCTCAAAAGTACAAAATACAATCAAAGAGGTTCCAATTATTGATAAGAAACGTCTCAGAATTACAAGAGTACAAGATTCAAAACGCAAAGTACAAGATATTAAATTGTACGCAAGGACGTTCGAAAATCCGGAACCGGGACCAGAGTCAACTCTCAACGCTCGACGCAACGGACTAAAAATTACAAGTTAACTATGTATATAAATATAATATAATATATAATTAATTATATAAATTATATATATTATATTTATATATTAAAACCGTCGGCAGACTAGGATCCAAACTTGTGTGAGCTGGATTTACGAACTCCGCGACTCGCAGAGTTTGTAGTGCAAAAATGCCGCGACTCGCGGAGCCCCAAATTCCAAAACTGCCTATAAAAGCCAACGCATTTGATCCGTTTTAAAAATCCATCCATCAATCTCTCTATCTATATTATACGATATATATATATATATATATATATATATATATATATATATATATATATATATATATATTTTAATTTTAATTTTAATTTTAATTTTAAATCCTAATGATAAGGGTAGGTTAGCGAATGTTGTAAGGGTGTAAGTCGAAATTCTGTCCGTGTAACGCTACGCTATTTTTAATCATTGTAAGTTATGTTCAACCTTTTTAATTTAATGTCTTGTAGCTAAGTTATTATTATGCTTATTTAAATCGAAGTAATCATGATGTTGGACTAATTACTAAAATTGGGTAATTGGGCTTTGTACCATAATTGGGGTTTGGACAAAAGAACGACACTTGTGGAAATTAGACTATGGGCTATTAATGGGCTTTATATTTGTTTAACTAAATGATAGTTTGTTAATTTTAATATAAAGATTTGCAATTGGACGTCCCTATAAATAACCATATACACTCGATCGGACACGATGGGCGGGGTATTTATATGTACGAATAATCGTTCATTTAACCGGACACGGGAATGGATTAATAGTCTATGTAATTATTAAAACAGGGGTGAAATTATGTACAAGGACATTTGGCATAATTGATAACAAAGTATTAAAACCTTGGGTTACACGCAGTCGATAACCTGGTGTAATTATTAAAAAAAAGTATTAAAACCTTGTTACAGTTTAAGTCCCCAATTAGTTGGAATATTTGACTTAGGGTATAAGGATAATTTGACGAGGACACTCGCACTTTATATTTATGACTGATGGACTGTTATGGACAAAAACCAGATGGACATATTAAATAATCCAGGACAAAGGACAATTAACCCATGGGCATAAAACTAAAAATCAACACGTCAAACATCATGATTACGAAAGTTTAAATAAGCATAATTCTTTTATTTCATATTTAATTTCCTTTATTTTATATTTAATTGCACTTCTAATTATCGCACTTTTATTTATTGTCATTGTATTTAATTTCACTTTTAATTAACGCACTTTTTAATTATTGTATTTTATTTCATCGCACTTTTATTTATCGCAATTTCATTATCGTTGTTTACTTTACGCTTTAAATTAAGTTATATTTATTTAATATTTTACATTAGGTTTTAACTGCGACTAAAGTTTTAAAAATCGACAAACTGGTCATTAAACGGTAAAAACCCCCCTTTATAATAAAAATATTACTTATTTATATATTTGTATTTTTATAAATTAAAACTAATATAGCGTTAAGCTTTGTTTAAAAGATTCCATGTGGAACGAACCGGACTTACTAAAAACTACACTACTGTATGATTAGGTACACTGCCTATAAGTGTGGTAGCAAGGTTTAAGTATATCCACTCGATAAATAAATAAATAACTTGTGTAAAATTGTAGCATATTTAATAGTATTTAGTTGTAAAAATAAAGCTATTTCATATACACCTCGCATAACATCAATGAGGCTTTTGATGAGTTTATGAAGGTGGTCACGGATGATGAGACCATAGAAGAAGAAATTCCCAAGGAAGAGGAATCATTTGAAGATATCGAAAATAAAGATAGATTCCGAATAAATAATTCCTTGGAAGAAGCACCCGTACTAGAGCTTAAGGAGCTACCCAAACACTTGGAGTATGCTTATCTCGAAGGTACATCTCAATTACCGGTAATTATTGCTTCACATCTTTCCGGTAACGAGAAGGATAGGTTAATCTCTGTTTTGAAAACCCATAAAAAGGCTATAGCCTGGAAAACGACCGACATTCCAGGGATAAACCCGTCTTATTGTACACATAAAATTCTCCTTGAGAATGACTTCAAACCAGTAGTACAAAGACAACGTAGGCTAAATCCCAACATGAAAGAGGTTGTTAAAAAGGAGGTAGTCAAGCTTCTTGATGCCGGGTTAATCTACCCCATCTCCGATAGTCCTTGGGTTAGTCCAGTACAAGTAGTACCCAAAAAGGGGGGTACAACCGTTATTGTAAATGAAAAGGACGAACTCGTCCCAACTAGAACGGTTACCGGCTGGAGAGTCTGTATTGATTACAGACGTCTCAATGATGCCACTAGAAAGGATCATTTCCCATTGCCTTTTATTGATCAAATGATTGAACAATTAGCGGGGAAAGAATACTATTGCTTTCTAGATGGTTTCTCCGGTTACTTCCAAATTCCAATTGATCCCAACGACCAAGAAAAGACCACATTCACTTGTCCTTTCGGGACCTTTGCCTATCGCCGCATGCCATTTGGTTTATGCAATGCACCCGGAACCTTTCAAAGGTGCATGATGGCAATTTTTGATGATATGGTAGAGGATTGTATGGAAGTCTTCATGGATGAATTTTCCGTGTTTGGAGACTCCTTTGAATCGTGTCTTTTTAACCTTGAGCGTATGTTTATCCGATGTGAGAAAGCAAACTTGGTCCTAAATTGGGAAAAATGTCACTTCATAGTGAAGGAGGGCATTGTACTTGGTCACAAGATATCTCGTGCGGGAATAGAGGTAGATAAAGCTAAAATTGAAGTTATCTCTAAGCTACCTATACCAATGAATGTCAAGGCCATTATAAGCTTTCTTGGTCACGCGGGATTCTATAGACGATTTATCAAAGATTTTTCTAAAATCGCCCGCCCAATGACCAAACTTCTTGAAAAGGATGCTCCATTTGACTTTGATTCTAATTGCGAGAACGCATTCTCCATTCTAAAGTCAAAACTCACACAAGCTCCCATTATCGTATCTCCGGATTGGAGTATGCCATTTGAGCTAATGTGTGACGCGAGTGATGTGTGCAGAGGTGTATATGAAATATACTATATTTTTACTACGAAACATGATACAAGTTTTAATTAATTTACGGATGGGATATACCTAAACCTTGCTACAACAGTTATAGGCAGTGTACCTAATCGTAGAGTAGTGTAGTTTTTAGTAAGTTCGGTTCGTCCACAGGGAACTAGCCAAGTTTAACGCTATATATTTTTAACAACTATAATATATATAATTATATATAGTAATATTATTATAAAAGGGGGGGTTTTTTTTACCGTTTAATGACCGGTTTGTCGATTTTAAATAAAGTGTAAAGATAAATGACGATAATTAAAATGCGTAAAATAAATAACAATGACGAAATATAAAATTGCGAATAATAAAATGACAGTAATTAAAAGTATGATGAGAAATACAATAAAAGAATTATGGTTATTTAAACTTCCTTAATCATGATGTTTGACGTTTTGATTTTAATTTATTTATCTGGGTTAATTGTCTTTTGTCCTTGATTTATTTGATACCTATCTGGTTTTTGTCCATAATAGTCCATCGGTCATAATTATAAAATGCTCGTCAAATTAACCTTATTCCCAAAGTCAAATATTCCAACTAATTAGGAATTCGAACTGTAACAAGGTTTTAATACTTTGTTTAATGATTACACCAGGTTATCGACTGCGTGTAATCCAAGGTTTTATTACTTTGTTAACAATTACACCAATTATCCTTGTATGTAATCCACCCTTGTTTTAATGAGATATGAATATTAATTTACCCACTTGATCAGAATGAATAATCAATTACCCATCCCAAATAATTAATTAAATGATCGTAAAAGATGTCGTATAAACGTCACTAAATAGGACATACATAATCATTTTAATAATTATTAGATTAACTAATTTGAAGATAGGTCTGACAGGTTCCAATGAGTTGTCATTCAATTAGACAATACCCCCTACCTATTAATAGTCAATAGTTCAATGTTCACAAGTGTCGGTCTTTTGTCCAAACCCAAATTATGGTACAAAATCTAATAACCCAATCTTAATTTTTAGTCAAACATCACGATTACTTTGGCTTAAATAAGCATAATAATAACTTAGTTACGAGACATTAATTTAAAAAGGAAGAACATAGCTTACAGTGGTGATTAATCGCGTAGCGTTGAACAGACAGAATTTCGACTTAAAACCCGTAAAACATTCTCAAAATAACCTTATTATTATTAACTTAAAATTAAAATTAAAATTATATATATATATATATATACATATATATATATATATATATATATATATATATAATTTTAATTTTAATTTTAAAATTAAAATTAAAATTATAAATATAAATATATATTTATAATATATATATATATATATATATATATATATATATATATATATATATATATATATATATATATATATATATATATATATATATATATATATATATATATTACAAATGAAGAGAAGAGAAAAAGATTAGAAAAAGGTACATTAAAATTCGCAGAAAACTGGCGAATTTATAGGATGTGGCCTGCTACAATAACTCATGCGGTCTCATGAGATTTTAGTGCAAATATCATGCACTCTCATGGGCTCATGCACTCGCATGAGTTTTATGCCTATTTCCCATGCGATCGCATGGCCGTCAGATCCAGCTCACATATTTTTGTTTGCTAGTTTGTCGACGTTATTTAATATAATATATAATATATAAATAATTTATATAATTATTTAAATATTATATTATATTCTTGTGCATAGTTGACTTCTAATTTTAGCTCCGTTGCGTCGCGCGTTGATAGTTGGCTCAGGTCCCAGTTCCATTTTTTCGAACGTCCTTTCGTATAATTTAATATCTTGTACTTTGCGTTTTGCGACTCGTACTCTTGTAATTTTGAGATGTTTCTCATCAATAAATTGAACCACTTGGATTGTACTTTGTACTTTTTAGCTTTTTGGTCATTTGCGTCTTCAAATCGTCGTTTTCTTCTTTTGTCTTCGCACTTATTTATTTAAAAGAATATTACATAAAAATAGAACAATTACAACTAAAAGCTTTCCATATTGGAAGGATATTATGCCTAAATATATGTTCATTTGGAGCACTATCAAATATCCCCACACTTGAGCGTTGCTTGTCCTCAAGCAATACATAACTTTGAAATAAAATCACACTTCACTCGAATCACTTTTTTTATTCTCACACTTTATACATAAGTGATTTTGATACAATGGTATACACAATGATAGTAACGATGTGGTTTACAGTTCCACATGACTACTAAAAATTTAGATCCTTTAAGGAAATTGGATATTTATGAAAACATTTGATCTTTTGAATATTCATTCTAGCTTTTACCCTAGATAAGTTTTCCGAAATAACCCTTCACCGGTGTTTGCAAAATGTTTTTGTGGGTTTCAGATTTTAAAATTTTAGCTCAAAACTTGCGGTTTTGTGTCACCCACTTGCTAACCTTGTATTAGGAAAGCAACACATCCAGTATACTTGTTCCGTATATTACCTTTCGGTAAACTACCGTCCGATTGTAAAGGAAAGCGTTGAACAAGCAACTGTTAATGCAATGTCCCGTGACATGCAGATAATTGTTGTAAAAAACGTGTCGGATGCAAATACTATTCTTTGTAGGAGCAATAGTAAAGATTACCCTATAGTTTTTCGGTCCGGCACAAGGTCATGTCTTTGACCAGGCTATGCAACCACCGTTCTTACGGTTGACACCCGATTTGGTTCAAGTGACCATATGAATTCCAGGTGAATTCCTAGGATTTTACGTTCAATGGTAATGAACGCATTGAAAATAAGTTTCAGAAAACAAATCGGTTTTAATTTTGATCAAAATATTTTCTCGTTCAAGATCGTGTTTAGATATCATTGAATTCCATGAGTTTGTAATTCTCAATCATTAAGGTCAATCTCAAGGATTGAGTAATATCAGGCTTAAAAGCTGATTTTTAATCTTTAAGGAGATTATCCTTTCTGGGGGTCTGATTCATTAGTCTTATCAAGCTAATTTTCACGGCGCCCTCCCCATTTTACAAGACAGATCCTCTCATAGTTAGGATAAGTCTGACCACTTGGTGAGCCTGTTTGATGCTGAGGTCCGTGGATTTCCTGCTGATTTTAGAGATGACTTTTCTAGATTTTTCGTCAACCTACAGCTGGTCTGGACGACAACTTCCTGACCTAAATCAAGAAGCACGTGTCTTTTTTGGAAGACTTTACTTCCTTTTAATGATGGAATTGATTCATCGTGTAGATCCATCTATTCTTTCAAAGGTATTACAATAAATCGGGTAAAACTGATTAGTTTAGTCCAAAGCAAAAGTACCTGTAATAATCTGTACCAAATATGTGATATGTGTTTTAAAGAAATTAGTAAATTCTTTCCATACTTAGCTTTTATTTATTCTTTTCTTTTCCTTTTTATTATCATCTATTCCATTTTAAATGAATTCTAACGTTTTGGGTTGTTTCTCCGTTTATGTTCTCTCCGAGGTAACAATAATTTCAGTATTATAACCTAGTTTTATCGTTATTAAATATTTATAAACATGATTTTGAATTCATTTAGTTGAAAATTTTTCAAATTTTCACAAAATTTGGCAATTAAACTAAGTGTAAACTCGAGAGAATTTATAACCCTTCCCCACACTTGAGATCATGCAATGCCCTCATTTGCAAGAAATCAGTAAAAATTTAAATTCATGAGGGTGATTAGTGTAGAAAAATGATTAAAAATACCGAGTTTGCAAACATATTGTTTTATATCACATTTGATATTTTACGTCTTGTCGTTAAAATTAGTAGCTTTTGCTGAACTTTAATGTCAGTCTTTGAAAATGCGTTGTTTTACCCTGTCTTGTATATAAGATAAACTACAAACATATATATATATATATATATATATAATATATATATATATATATATATATATATATATATATATATATATATATATATATATATATATATATATATATATATATATATATATATATTTATTTTATAAAATCTTTATTTATTAAAACAATTTAAATGAATAATTTTTTTAAAATTTTGTTTCCTTTTACTTTAGGTAGTTTCGGTATGTTTACCTAGTCCGTCCCTCGACAAAATTTAAAATTTGTCGTTTTTAAAGCGATTGTTTTAAAATTAAAGATTTTTGGTTTTTTAATTTTTTTTGGTATACTTTAGATCAATAAAATTAAAAATAATGATAACAAAATTTTTCGCCCCGCCCTCGGGTAAAGCAATTTCGGTTCTATGACCTCGTCTTCAACTTACGATGAATTTTAGAAATCATTTTTTAAACTTAATGAAATAAAGTAATTTTTATTTTTTAAAATCACACAAAAATTAAATTTAAAAATGCATATAAATTTAATACAAAACCTACAAAAATTCAGAATGGGGGGAGAAAACTAGTTCTTTAATGTCTGCTAGTGAAAAAGACCAATCGGATTCCATTCTCGGAACTACACGAGAACAGAACAACTAACTCTAGACAACATTTTCTTCTTAGAACTTTTGAATCTCCCCACACTTAAGTAGCCGTGGTGTCGAATTTGTGATTAACTTCATTGTCAATTTCTTTTGGACCATAATCAACTTGCATATCTGTGACTTTTGCTTTAAGCCATTGGTCAGATTCCTATGTAATATCCACAAATTCAACTAGTTTTGCCTTTTCTTTAGACGATAGATTGGATACTAACCGGTTACATAACTTAAAGTTCCCCTTGGTTCTAGCATCGCGAATCCGTTTAATAAGTTTCTTCATTGAACTATTAATAACGGGGTCATTTAATTTCGTTTCAACAACGGGGTTCTTTGTTATTAGGTCATCATTAGGTTTTACTTCATCTTCCCCACACTTAGGCGTTTTATTATTGTTAAGCACTACCGTTGGAGTTGGTAAAACAATATGGTTCTTACCAATCATTTTTGTTGGTTCAACGGTTTTGGTTGGTGGAGATTTAGCCTTTCGACTCACAAAGGTGATTGATTTTTCATCATTACTAAGTGTCATTCTACCCTCTCTTACGTCAAATAACGCCCCGGTGGATGCTAAGAATGGTCGACCTAATATTAGAGGAATGTTTGGGTCCTCTTCTATGTCAATGATAATAAATTCGACTAAAAAGGTTAAATTACCCACTTGAACGGGTAGGTCGTCAGCAATTCCAACTGGGTGCTTAATGGTTTGATCAAAGAGTCGAACGCTCATTTCCGTTGGACTTAACTCACCTACTCCTAATCTCTTATATAATGAAAGAGGCATAACACTCACACTTGCACCTAAATCTGCCAGTGCATCATACATGACACAATCACTAAGTAGACAAGGAAAAATAAATTCACTCGGATCACCCAACCTGGGTGGAGGTTTCGGTGGAACTGTCTTCACCGGGTTTATTTTTATGGTTTTTGTTTCTTGTATTTTCTTATTCTTCTTCTTCTTCTTTCCAGAGGTATCACAAATTTTATTACCTATTACTTGCTCATACTCAACTCCTTTTCTTGGAAACGGGATAGGTGGTCTGTATGGTGCCACCACTGGCTTTACAAACTCGGGTGGTGGTGGTGTTGTAACTTCTTCATTGTTACTCACATCTAAAACCTTCCCATCTTCTGATGCTGGTTTTTCAGAATTTTTTGAAACTATATTAACATTCTCATTTCGAGGATTTACTTCAGTATTACTTGGTAGCTTTCCTTGTTCCCTCTCACTCATCATGCTAGCAAGAGTACCTACGTGTTTTTCTGGATTCAAAATGGAAGCTTGTTGAGTTCTTAATGACTGATCAAACCTCTCATTTGTTTAGGTTTGAGATGAAATAAATTGTGTTTGAGATTCCATTAACTTTGCCATCATTTCTTCCAGATTTGACTTTTTCTCTTCGGTTTGTTGTGGTGGTTTATACAAGCCAGGTCTTTGTTGATTGAAAGTGTTGTTTTGAGTTGGTTGGTTATTCGGACCTTGTTGGTTATACGAGTTATTGTTTGGTCCATTTGGATTGTAAAGAATGTTTTGATTTTGATTGAAGTTTGGCCTTGGCGGTTGATAATTATTTTGATAATTATTTCCCGGCCTTTGGTTCATGTAGGAAACATTCTCTCGTTGTTCCATGGTTTGTTCAATGTGACAATCTTTTATTAAGTGTGGTCCACCGCATTGCTCACAACTGATTCGTATTGCATGAATATCTTTATTCATCTTTTCCATTCATCTTTCAAAAGCATCTATTTTTGCGGAAACGGAATCAAAGTCATGGCTAGAATCGGCTCTAGCCGCTTTTGATGAACGAAAAATATCTTTTTCCTGATGCCACTCATGTGAGTGGGAGGCTGTGTTATCAATAATTTTGTTAGCTTCAGTTGCGGTTTTTTTCATAATGGAACCACCAGCTATTATGTCGATGTCTTTTCATGTAGCAATGTCGCATCCTTGGTAGAATATTTTTACTATTTGATAAGTATCTAAACCGTGTTGAGGACATTCTCTTAACAACTTTCCAAATCTTGTCCACGCCTCATATAGAGTTTCATTTGGCTTTTGTGTGAACGTAACTATTTCTCCTTGAAGTCTCATGGCTTTGGATGCCGGAAAGAATTGTTTAAGAAATTTTTCAACTAAAACATCCCATGTATCAATCGCCCCTTCAGGTAACGATTCTAACCAATCTTTGGCTTCTCCCTTTTAAAGTCCAGGGAAATAACATGAGATAAATCTGTTCATCATCAACTTCTCTGATTTTGAATAGAGTACAAATCCTATTAAAGGTTCGAAGATATTCGTTTGGATCTTCCTTCGGCGTACCACTATATTGGCATTGATTAGTTACCATGTGTAGGATTTGTCCTTTGATTTCATAATCTGGCGCATTAATGTCTGGCTTAATAATGGCGTGACCTTGGCCCGTGCGTGTGGCTCTCATTCGATCTTCCATACTTAGAGGTTCCATTACTTCCATAATTGAATTTGTTGAATACGAATCACTAGAGAATTCTGATTTAACGGTTTGTGGTTCAGGAGGAATGATTAGTGGTTCAGGATCTTGGAATTGTCCTTGAATATCCTCCGGGTTCTCGGTAGTGAAGTCGGGTTCAAAAAATGGATTATCGAAAATTTGAATTGGAGTACTTGGTCGACTAGATGATAATTCCAAAGAAAAATCAACAGCGACAATATTAGCTAGATGTCTTGATCGAGTTACAGGTGGTGAACGTATGAAAGGTGGTGAACGTTTTGCTCGGTGCATTCACAAAATATCCTATTAGTTATAAAAGATAAAAATTATATAAGTTATCAAATTAATAGACTTTTCTGATTTTGCCCACGTTTCGAATAGCCAATAGATGCAGCAGGTAGCCAGGACCCTTTAAATCGGAAGCCCACAACTCGCCACTAACAAATCCAACTATTACTACGAATCAGAAAATTTTGGATGTCTATCAATTTAACCGCTTAAAATAATTTTTCGTCGAAATTTAAAGAAGATAAAGAAAATTCTATGTCCTAAAAACTAGAGCGTCGAGAAATAAGAAAGAAAAAGAGCGCGTCGAAAAACTTCGAAAAATAAATGTCGAAAAATAAAAATAAGAAAATAAGCATCGAAACTTAGAATTCTAAAAACTAAAAATTAAAACTTACGTCTAAAGGTATTAAAGCTTAAAGGGAATTCTATATCCAAAACGGCAATAACTTAATAGGCACTAAAATTTAAAACGGCGTCGCAAAATTCTAAAGCACCTAAATCTTAGTCTAAAGAAAAAGCACTTAAGGGATTTTACGGCAAGGCCTAAAAATCTAGAAATAAAAATAACTACGGCAAAAACTATATCTTAAACTAATTACGAACGATAAATATACAATTTACTAATAAACGATTAAAAAGATACGAAATATAAAAAGATATAAAAAGTGATAAAATTACTTATTTTTATAAAAATATTATTTTTATATTTATTTTATAAAAGTATTAATTTATATAATTAATAATAATATTAAAACTTAATATTACTAAATATAAATTAAAACTAAATTTAAAAACTAATTAATTAATTAAAACCTAATTAGGGTTAATTAATAAATATAATTAATAATAAAACCCTACTGCGTAATAATTGCTGGGATCAGACCTGTCAGACAGCCTCATGCGATCGCATGAGTTTTATGTGGCTGGGCCATGCAATCGCATGGCTTCGGATACCAGGCCAGGTCTTGGGCTGCTACAGTACCAGGCCCAAATACTTATTTATATTTATATTTTTTTCTATTTTTAATTTAAATAAAATATTTATATAAATAAAACTTATATTTAAAAACTAAAATAGAAAAATAAAAATACTTTATAATTTTAAACAAACTCTTAAAAATATATATATTTTGTTTTTCTTTTTATAATTTTGTATTTAAAAGTTATTTTTACAAAAAGAAGTTAAAACTTAATAAATTTTTTTTATAGCGTTTCGCTTCGGCGTTAAGCTTCCCCGGCAGCGGCGCCAAAAACTTGATATGTGCAGAGGTGTATACGAAATATACTATATTTTTACTACGAAACATGATACAAGTTTTAATTAATTTACGGATGGAATATACCTAAACCTTGCTACAACACTTATAGGCAGTGTACCTAATCGTAGAGTAGTGTAGTTTTTAGTAAGTCCGGTTCGTCCACAGGGAACTAGCCAAGTTTAACGCTATATATTTTTAAGAAATATAATATATATAATTATATATAGTAATATTATTATAAAAGGGGGGGTTTTTTTTACCGTTTAATGACCGGTTTGTCGATTTTAAATAAATTGTAAAAATAAATGACGATAATTAAAATACGGAAAATAAATAACAATGACGAAATATAAAATTGCGAATAATAAAATGACAGTAATTAAAAGTATGATGAGAAATACAATAAAAGAATTATGCTTATTTAAACTTCCGTAATCATGATGTTTGACGTTTTGATTTTAATTTATTTATCTGGGTTAATTGTCCTTTGTCCTGGATTTATTTGATACCTATCTGGTTTTTGTCCATAATAGTCCATCGGTCATAATTATAAAATGCTCGTCAAATTAACCTTATTCCCAAAGTCAAATATTCCAACTAATTAGGAATTCGAACTGTAACAAGGTTTTAATACTTTGTTTAATGATTACACCAGGTTATCGACTGCGTGTAATTCAAGGTTTTATTACTTTGTTAACAATTACACCAATTATCCTTGTATGTAATCCACCTCTGTTTTAATGAGATATGAATATTAATTTACCCACTTGATCAGAATGAATAATCAATTACCCAACCCAAATAATTAATTAAATGATCGTAAAAGATGTCGTATAAACGTCACAAAATAAGACATACATAATCATTTTAATAATTATTAGATTAACTAATTTGAAGATAGGTTTGATAGGTTCCAATGAGTTGTCATTCAATTAGACAATACCCCCTACCTATTAATAGTCAATAGTCCAATGTTCACAAGTGTCGGTCTTTCGTCCAAACCCAAATTATGGTACAAAATCTAATAACCCAATCTTAATTTTTAGTCCAACATCACGATTACTTTGGATTAAATAAGCATAATAATAACTTAGTTACGAGACATTAATTTAAAAAGGAAGAACATAGCTTACAGTGGTGATTAATCGCGTAGCGTTGCACGGACATAATTTCGACTTAAAACCCGTAAAACATTCTCAAAATAACCTTATTATTATTAACCTAAAATTAAAATTAAAATTATAAATATATATATATATATATATATATATATATATATATATATATATATATATATATATATATATATATATATATATATATATATATATATTACAGATGAAGAGAAGAGAAAAAGATTAGAAAAAGGTACATTAAAACTCGCAAAAAACTGGCGAATTTATAGGATGTGGCCTGCTACAGTAACTCATGCAGTTGCATGAGATTTTAGTGCAAATCTTATGCACTCGCATGGGCTCATGCACTGGCATGAGTTTTATGCCTATTTCCCATGCGATCGCATGGCCGTCAGATCCAGCTCACATATTTTTTGTTTGCTAGTTTGTCGACGTTATTTAATATAATATATAATATATAAATAATTTATATAATTATTTAAATATTATATTATATTCTTGTGCATAGTTGACTTGTAATTTTAGCTCCGTTGCGTCGCGCGTTGATAGTTGGCTCAGGTCCCGGTTCCGGTTTTTCGAACGTCCTTTCGTATAATTTAATATCTTGTACTTTGCGTTTTGCAACACGTACTCTTGTAATTTTGAGATGTTTCTCATCAATAAATTGAACCACTTGGATTGTAATTTGTACTTTTTAGCTTTTTGGTCATTTACGTCTTCAAATCGTCATTTTCTTCTTTTGTCCTCGCACTTATTTATTTAAACGAATATTACATAAAAATAGAACAATTACAACTAAAAGCTTTACATATTGGAAGGATATTGTGCCTAAATATATGTTCATTTGGAGCACTATCAGCGAGCGACTATGCCTTAGGTGCTGTTTTAGGACAACGTCCCGATAATCATTTTCGCCCAATTTATTATGCGAGCAAAACTCTAACGGGAGCTCAAATTAATTATACCACCACGGAAAAGGAGCTCCTGGCGGTTGTTTATGCGTTTGATAAATTTCGGTCATATTTGGTGTTGTCCAAAACCATTGTTTACACGGACCATTCGGCCCTTAGGTACTTATTCTCGAAACTAGATGCAAAGCATCGTCTCATACATTGGGTTCTTTTACTTCAAGAGTTTGACATTGAGATACGTGACAAGAAAGGAGCCGAGAATCTAGCCGCCGACCATTTATCCCGACTTGAAAACCCCGAATTAGAAAAACTCGATGATACAATTATTAAGGACACATTTCCTGATGAATCTCTAATGAGGGTTGACAAGGATTCTGAAATCCCATGGTTTGCCCATTTTGCAAACTATCTTGCTTCAGGCATTCTTCAAAAAGGACTTTCTTATCAACAAAAGAAGAAATTCTTTGCGGATTTGAAGTCCTATTTCTGGGAACACCCCGACCTATTTCGTGTTGGTGTGGATCAAATGATTCGCCGTTGTGTGTACGGAAAAGAGGCTCAACAAATTCTTGAGCATTGCCATCAAGGGCCCATGGGCGGTCATTTTGGACCAAACCACACCGCAAGAAAAATCCTTGACTCGGGCTTTTATTGGCCCACGATCTTTAAAGATGCCCATAATTTCGTTCGGACTTGTAATACATGCCAACGAACGGGTAACATCACAAAAAAGGATGAGATGCCTCAAACCGGCATCCAAGTTTGTGAAATCTTTGATATTTGGGGAATCGATTTCATGGGACCATTTCCAAGTTCCCATAAGTGCAAGTACATCCTAGTAGCCGTTGACTATGTATCTAAGTGGGCTGAAGTGAAAGCTTTACCTACGAATGATGCTAGGGTGGTGGTGAACTTCTTGAAAAATCTCTTCTCACGCTTTGGAATTCCAAAGGCGCTCATATCCGATCGAGGAACACATTTTGCCAACAACCTTCTTGAAAAGGTGTTGAAGAAGTATGGCGTAACTTATCGTTTCTCTACTCCATACCACCCGCAAACGAGTGGTCAAGTGGAGAACACGAATCGTGCCTTAAAACGTATACTTGAGAAGACGGTTGATAACAACCCTAAGATTTGGCAACGCAAGTTAGATGATGCGTTGTGGGCCTTTCGGACTGCTTTTAAAACACCAATCGGTACCACACCATTTAGACTTGTATATGGTACAGCGTGCCATCTTCCGGTTGAAGTGGAACATAGAGCATACTGGGCATTGAAGCTTTGTAATTTAGACATGGAAAAGGCTGGTGAAAACCGATTCATGCAAATGCATGAATTGGAAGAATTGAGATTAGAAGCGTACGAGAATTCGAACTCGTATAAGGAGAAAACGAAAAGGTGGCATGATGCCCGATTGAAAGAAGTGAAAGAGTTTAAAACTGGTGATAAGGTTTTGGTTTTTAACTCACGGTTTAAATTTTCTCCCGGAAAGTTGAAGTCCCGAAGGACGGGACCTTATTTGGTGAAACAAGCATTTCCATCGGGATATGTTGAGTTGTTTGGAAATGGAAATACTTTTAAAGTGAATGGTCATCGATTAAAACTCTATTTTAATGGAGTTGATACCACGGTTCAAGATGACATCACTTTCTCCCCCAACGCTAATTAGCTTGGGAAGGAGTCGCGTGAACGACTCGCTAATAAACTTCACAAATTGTAAATAGTTCCTTTCGTGTGTTCGTTTCTTAGGATTGATTGTTTTAAGTGTTTTGAGTGATTTTTCGAGTTTTAGTACGAACCAAGTTGTTTAGGGACCTTCCGCAATGTTTAAAAAGCGAAAACACATCAAAACTGGTGCAACAGGGCCAGATGCGCCGCATCTGAGGACAAGAAAAATGCCGACAATTTTTGATGCGCCGAGAAAAGGTCATGCGCCGCATTTGGGCCACCAGATGCGCCGCATCTGCTCCAGATGCGCCGCATCTGTGTCTGAATGTTGGATTATGCCTATTTTTTTTTGCACAAATACGGGAGTTTATCAGTTTTATTCATTTTTCACCTACAACTCCAACTTTCATCTCATTCTCTCTCAAGGATTTCATCTCTAAACACTAAATCAACTGATTAAACCCATCTTTGAGCATCTAATCCGTCTATCAACATGAGAAAGGTAACATTAATCTTCATTTCTTCATGGTTCTTATGTTCTTCATTCTCAAATTCGGATTTAGCTTGTTCTAAGTGTGGGGATGTTTAAATCTTCAGGTTTTGGTCATTATATGCTTGTATTGTTGTTACTAATCCTTATTCATGCTCGAATTTCATGCTTAATTGCTCAAAAATTTACTTTAGAAATTAGGGTTCTTCATGAATTTGGGGATTTCGAAAGAATGACCATTACTTGTTTAAATTAGGATGTTTTAGAGTTCAATTACTAGTATACATTGGCAAATCCGCATGAACCTTAGTTGAATTACACGGTTACACAAATTATTTAATTGTAGGGTTCTTCAATTGGAGATTTTGACTTTTGTTGACTAGTGAAGTGTTCTAAGTGGAATTAAAGCAATTCATTGATTATGCTAAACTCATATACGCCTTAACTTAGTGTTTGTTCGAATTCAAAAGTTTTATTTATGAAAGTTAAGGATTGTATGCTTAGGCTTTTTGATGAGATTGTTGATTTGAGTCGACTTTAGTATCTAAATGTATGATAACCATTGATTGCATATTGTTTGACATGCTTATTGATGAATGCTAATGGTTTCATATACTTGTTTTGGTGAAGCTAATTATGCTAGATATGATTGAACTTATGAAGTGATAAAGATTATGAGTCATACTAGTACATGTTTGTTAAAAATGAGATAAGTACATCCATGATAGAATTATGTTTGACATGAGAGTTTATGTAATGTGTACGATATAACGTGTTCTACATGGTTTTGGCTTATGCAATATGAAAGATGTTTTGAATAACTTTAATGCTAATCAACTTGGTTTGTTGTTTTGATTGTTTGGTTTTGTTGTGTTTTTGTAGACTAGAGCATCATCATCAAACCCAAAATCAAAGAAGCAAAAAGCCCCGGCAATTATAGATGAGGAAACAAGTGAGGAGGAAAATGCTGTTGAGGAAGAAGAAATGGATATTGACAACCGGCAATTAAATGTCCGTGGATTAACCACTCTGGATCCATGAAACAATGCAGTTTTGAGGCATCCGGAATATCATGAACGGATGAAGGAACTTCTACACAAAGACGTATATCTGGGGAAATATATCGATTGGACACCATTAGAAGAAGCCGGTGAATATCAACATTTTCGCAACCTTTTCCGAGTAACGTATCAAGGCCATCGAATATATGCATGGGAAAACCTGTTCAGAATGCAAGAAAGAGTGTACCCACTCTTAGTCAAAGAATTCGTTGGTTCACTTAGGGTTGATTACACGTCACCAACATCAGGTACCTTTATGAGATTTCATCTTGGAGGACAAGACTGGACATTAACACTGCTACAATTTGTAAAGGCGTTGGATATCTATGAAGGGTTGCCACACCAATTGATGCAAAATTACTTTAATCAGGCTATATACTATGTTTCCTCTTTTAATCATTCAGAAGCATGGGTGGACATGAGCCATAGCGCATATAGTGCAAGCAAGCAGACTTGTAGTAAGCTACGTATCTACGAGCATTGATGCGTCCAAAGATTCATTTCAAGTACCATAAACTGTCAAAAAGACAGTAGCAAAAAAGTTACCAACTTGGATATCTGGTACATTCACGCGATAATGGATCACTCCCATGTTCATATTCCATGAATGATTCTCACTTTCCTTCTCGAAGAAAGGAAAAAGATTACACCAATCATGGGAGGCCATTTTGTAACCAGGATTGCCCAACATTTTCGTATCAAAACAAGTGGGTTAGAGGAGAAACATATGATTGCCTTTGATCGAGTAAGATATACAAGGGAAAACATTTTGACGAGGGGGTCGAACGGCCTTCTAACTAGGTATGTGGATCCCGAGAACAGGCAACCGCAACAACCACAACCACAATCGCAGCTAGATCCACAGCCGAATGTTGGAAGTAGTTCGGGTCCGAAAAATGATTGGGAGGCTTACATGGCGCGACAGTTTTCAGATTTGCGACTCCATAATGATCGAAACACCTAAAAGGTAATTGATCACTACGATACAGGTAACAGGGAGATGCAACATTACATTGATGTAGGGAATGATCGAACGTGGTACACTCAAGAGGGGCAGCAAAATTAGCTTAATTGGATACATGAACAGACAGTACCGTACGCTGCAGATCCCGCTAACTATACTCCCTCTCCTTGGCCTGCATACGAACCATGGGTTCGAATGGGTGATCCATATCCTGCGCCTTATCCTCCTCCCCCTAACCCGCCTAATGAAGACACTGTTGTCGTCCCTGCTCAAGCAACTTATCAGGGGTACAACCCATCAATATTTCAGGATGACAACGCGGGAAACCAAAACGAAGGTGGAGCTAGCCCAAGTAACTCTTTTTAGGGATTCTTCTGAAGATGACGTGATTATTCCAGAAGTTTGTGAAAGGTTTGATTGATGTTGGTTTGTTTCAAAAACAATTTATCTTTATGTTTGGTGTGTAATAACTTGATAGTATTTTGGATGATTGTAATTTGAATAATTTAGATAATTAAAAGTGGGGTTTTTAGTACATGGAGTACACCTCCATTTATTTGTGTGAATTGTATGTTTGCTTTGTTTGAATTGATAAAGGTGAGCATTGTGCTATATGCTGCATTTTTACAAAGACTGGCAGTAAGTTCAGCACATACTTGATTGGTAATTGTTTTGTGGTTGCAAGAAGTGGATGATGTTCTTATGCTGGCATTCAGTTCAGTGCCATCATCCCGTAAACTTCGGTTTTAGACCTTGAAAGTAATAAACTCTCTTACACTCTTTAACCCTCTTGAATTTAAAATTTTTCTGATTTCATGTAACGAGGGCGATACATGAACTCAAGTGTGGGGAGGAAGTTATAAATTCTTTCGGGTTTTTGATTTTGGTTAAAAAGGCTTTAAATGGTGAAAATTTTTAAACTTTTATCTTCATAAATTCAAATTTTGTTTAAAATTTGTAGATTTTAAAACTAGGTGTATACACCGAAATTATTATCACAAAACAAATTAAGAAACAACCAAATGATTGAATTTATTTTGTTAAAAATCATAAAACTAGTAGTCATATAAAAGATATAATCATCATGCTATACCACATTCTGAATGAAAAAGAATCATCAAGTAATCTATTGTTCTAACAATCTAATCCAATGCTCATCTATGTAATGATTGTGAAGGAAGTCAAGTCTTCCAATATGACACACTTGCTAACTTATGTTTGAAGATGTAGTCCAGAACAGCTGTAGGTTGACCAAAAATCTTGAAAAGTCATCTCTATCATCGGCTGGAAATCCACCTCACCTCAGCATCAAACAGGGTTTTTGGTGGTCAGACTTATCCTAACCATGAGATGGATCTGTCTCGTACAATGGGGGGCACATTGCAAATTAACTTTTAAGACTAATGAATCTAATCCCCAGATGGATGATCTTTCCGCATCTATGTTGACTGCGGCCAACATACATATGCCATAACAAATTGAGGTGTGCAAACTCATGGTTCACCGATGATATTTGGACACGATATAGTTTCTTCTAAAACATATGCTATTTTATGAACTATATTGTGTAAAACCATTTTTAGGACATCCGGTTTCAAGTTCCATGATACTTCAATCATGGGGGCGAGTAGCTTGCTAAACGCCGACTGAGGCTTCGGTTTTCTGTTACCCTCAACCGGACTTTGAGGTTAAAACCGGAAAACTTGTTAGTGTAAAAACTAACATGTCTAATTTTCAAAATATAAAAGGTTTTTCGCAAAGGTCCCAATTTCCCTAAGGATCCAAATTTTTAAGAAATGTGGACTTTAAAACCACCTTTCGACTTTGGTATGATTTCATTTCGTGTGTGTACTCAAAAGGTGTGTGTATACTCAAAACGCGTGAGTTTGATTCGTGTGTGAAATAAAAAGTGTGAGTGTGTATATATTGTGACCCGAGTGTGTGTTCTATATAGCGTGAGTTATTGTGTTCCAAAATAACTTGTGTAACTTATTTATTTTATAAAACTATTAATTTTACAATTTAATTAAACTAAATAAACTAAATATATAAATTAAATAAATAACTAAACAATTAAATAAACTAAACTTAATTAATTAAAAAGTAAAACCTAATTAGGGTTTTTAATTATTAATAATAATAATTACACCGTAATTAATACCTGATTAGGGTTCTGTGTACCCGTGTCAGAGTGGCTCCGCGAGTCGCGGTTCTAGAAGCTGAAAAACTCTGCAAGTCGCGGGGTTCAAAATTTCAGATTAGGTGCAGGCCAAAAATCGTTCGTTTCAGTTTTTTTTATATATATTTTCTGTTTAAATATTTAAATAAAATATTTATAAAAACTAAATAAAACTTATGTTTTAAAAACTAAAATAAAAATAGAAATACTTTATAATTTTATAAAAATAACAATCTAAAAAAATAGATTTATATATATTTATTTTTTTCGGTTTTTTTTAAAAAATTTTTATATTTTAAATAAACACAAAATATTTAAATAAAACTTATATTTTTTATAAAATAAAAATAAAGAAACTTTATAAAACTTAAATATTTAACAAACTCTTAAAAATATTTATATTTTTGTTTTTCTTTTTATATTTTTGAATATTTAAAACGTATTTTTACAAAAGCGTATTTTTTTATATTAGTAAAAAATAATTTTTTTTTTATATTAGCGTTGCGCTTCCGGCTTTTAAGCTAGATGTTCCCCGGCAGCGGCGCCAAAAATACTTGATGTTAAAGCTAAGGGGTATAAAATACTATTAAATTTTAGCAGGAAATACTATTAAATACGATACAAGTTTACACAAGATATTTATTTATTTATTGAATGGATATACTTAAACCTTGCTACAACACTTATAGGCAGTGTACCTAATCGTACAGTAGTGTAGTTTTTAGTAAGTCCGGTTCGTTCCACAAGGAAAATCTTTTAATCAAAGCTTAACGCTATATTAGTTTAATTTATAAAAATACGAATATATATATAAGTAATATTATTATTTTAAAAGGGGGGTTTTTACCGTTTAATGATCGGTTTGTCGATTTTAAAACTTTAGTAGCAGTTAAAACAAAATGTAAAATATTAAATAAATAAAAGACTTAATTTAAAGCGTAAAGTAAATAACGATAATGAAATTGCGATAAATAAAAGTGCGATAAAATAAACTTGCGATAATTAAAAAGTACGATAATTAAAATTGCAATTAAATATAATAATAATAAATAAAAGTGCGATAATTAGAAGTGCAATTAAATATAAAATAAAGGAAATTAAATATGAAATAAAAGAATTATGCTTATTTAAACTTTCGTAATCATGATGTTTGACGTGTTGATTTTAGTTTTATGCCCATGGGTTAATTGTCCTTTGTCCTGGATTATTTAATATGTCCGTCTGGTTTTTGTCCATAACAGTCCATCAGTCATAAATATAAAGTGCAAGTGTCCTCGTCAAATTATCCTTATACCCGAAGTCAAATATTCCAACTAATTGGGGACTTAAACTGTAACAAGATTTTAATACTTTGTTTAATAATTACACCAGGATGTCGACTGAGTGTAACCCAAGGTTTTAATACTTTGTTAACAATTATGCCAAGTGTCCTTGTACATAATTTCACCCCTGTTTTAATAATTCTAGTGGCTATTAATCCATTCCCGTGTCCAGTTAAATGAACGATTATTCGTACATATAAATACCCCGCCCATCGTGTCCGATCGAGTGTATATGGTTATTTATAGGGACGTCCAATTGTAAATCTTTATATTAACATTAACAAATTATCATTTAGTTAAACAAATATAAAGCGCATTAATAGCCCATAGTCTAATTTCCACAAGTGTCGTTCTTTTGTCCAAACCCCAATTATGGTACAAAGCCCAATTACCCAATTTTAATAATTAGCCCAACATCATGATTACTTCGGATTAAATAAGCATAATAATAACTTAGCTACGAGACATTAAATTAAAAAGGTTGAACATAACTTACAATGATTAAAAATAGCGTAGCATTACACGGACAGAATTTCGACTTACACCCTTACAACATTCGCTAACATACCCTTATTGTTAGGATTTAAAATTAAAATTAAAATATAAATATATATATATTACGTATATATTGAGAGAGAGATAGATTAATGATATTAAAAATGATTAGAATTCGTTGGGTTTTATAGGGATTTTTGAATTTGGCTGCTCCGTAACTCGCCGCATTTTTGCTCTTCAAACTCCGCGAGTCGCGGAGTTTGAAATTCCAGCTCACTCCATTTTGGCTCCTTTCTTGCCGACGGATTTTTATATAAATATAATTTATATATATAATTTATATAATTAATTATATATTATATTATATTTACATACATAGTTAACTCGTAATTTTTAGTCTGTTGCGTCGAGCGTTGAGAGTTTACTCATGTCCCGGTTCCGGATTTTCGAACGTCCTTGCGTACAATTTAATATCTTGTACTTTGCATTTTGAATCTTGTACTCTTGTAATTTCGAGACGTTTCTTATCAATAATTGGAACCACTTTGATTGTATTTTGTACTTTTGAGCTTTTTGGACCTTTGCGTCTTCAATTCGTCGAATCTGTCTTTTGTTTTCACCTTTTATTATTTAAACGAATATCACTTTTAAATAGAACAATTGCAACTAAAAGCTTGTCTTTCTTGAGAAATAATGCTATGTAATATATGTTCATTTTTAGCGTTATCAAATATTCTCACACTTGAGCGTTGCTTGTCCTCAAACAATATAGTCTTGAAATACTAGAATCACTTCTTTATTCTTCACACTTTGTACATCAGTGATTTCTATATGGCGGTATAAACAATGATAGTAACGATATGGTTTACAGTCCCACATGACTATAAAATTTAGATCCATTAAGGAAATTGGATCTTTATGAAAACATTTGATCTTTTGAAAATTTTAATCTAGCTTTTACCCTAGATAAGTTTTCCGGAATAACCCTTCACCGGTGTTTGCAAAATATTTTTGTGGGTTTCAGATTTGAAAATTTTAGCTCAAAACTTGTGGTTTTGTATCACCCACTTGCTAACCTTGTATTAGGAAAGCAACACATCCAGTATACTTGCTCCGTATATTACCTTTCGGTAAACTACCGTCCGGTTATAAAGGAAAGCGTTGAACAAGCAACTGTTAAGGCAATGTCCCCTGACATGCTTTTAATTATGGTCTATAACGTGTCGGACGCAATTACTATCCTTTCTAGGAGCAATAGTAAAGCTCACCCTTATGATTTTTCGGTCTGGCACAAGGTCCTGTCTTCGACCATGCTATGCAACCACCGTTCTTACGGTTGACACCCGATTTGGTTCAGATGACCTAATGAATTCCAGGTGAATTCCTAGGATTTTACATTCAATGGTAATGAACGCATTGAAAATGGGTTTTCAGAAAACAAATCGGTTTATAATTTGATCAAAATATTTTCTCGTTCAAGCTCGAGTTTAGATATCATTGAATTCCATGAGTTTGAATTCTCAATCTTTAAGGTCAATCTCTAGGATTGAGTAATATCAGGCTTAAAAGCTGATTTTTAATCTTTTAAGGAGATTATCCTTTCTGGGAATCTGATTTATTAGTCTTATCAAGCTAATTTGCACGGTGCCCCCCCATTTTACGAGATAAATCCTTCTCATGGTTAGGATAAATCTGACCACTTGACGACCCTGTTTTATGCTGAGGTCCGTGAATTTCCTGCTGATTTTAGTGATGACTTTTCTAGATTTTTCGCCAACCTACAGCTGGTCTGGACGACAACTTTCTGACCTAAATCAAGAAGCGCGTTTCTTTTTCGGAAGACTTTACTTCCTTTTAATGATGGAATTGATTCATCGTGTAGATCCATCTCTTCTTTTTCTTTCATCGGGTAAAACAATTTAGTTTAGTCCAAAGCAAAAGTATTTTCAGTTATTTGTTACAGAAATATGTGACATATGTTTAAAATATCTTGATAAATTTTCCCACACTTGGCTTTTATTTTCCTTTTTATTGTCCTCTATTCCATTTTAAATGAATTTTAACATTTTGGTTTGTTTCTCAACTTATGTCCTTTTCGAGATAACAATAATTTAGGTGTTAAAACCTAGTTTTATCGTTCATAAATATGTATAAACATGATTTTGAGTTCATTTAATTGAAAATTTTGAAAAATTTTACTAGAATTGGGTAGTCAGTATATAAGACTAGGGCTGTTCTTTATTATCAGAGAGCACTAGATTCTAATACAACTACTACTTTACTAGTATTTCTAATGGTAACCAAGTGTATAAAGTAAAAATTTTAAAATCCGAAAGAATTTAACCCCTTCCCACACTTAAGATCTTGCAATGCCCTCATTTGCAAGAAATCAGTAACAATTTAAATTATTGAGGGTGATTTGTGTGAAAATGATTAAATTTTACCAAAGTTTCCAAACATATTGGCGTTTGTTTGCTGAATGATAAATGGTGCATATCATTTGTTCATTCCGTCTTGTTGTTATATCACATTTATTTTGCATCTTGTCGTCAAAATTAGTTGCTTTTGCTGAACTTAATGCCAGTCTTTGAAAATGCGTTGTTTTACCCTGTTGTGTACATAAGATAAACTGCAAACATATATACATATTTTTGAAGTTTGGTATATTACCCCACATTCAAACATTATTAAAATCTAAAAATAAAAATTTGTAAATTATAAAAACTAATACAATTCCAACATAAGTATTAAATGTATCAACATTACAAATTATAAAATAAATAAAACTAAGTAGACTAGGGATGATACTGATACCAGTAGGGGTTTCATGCATAACCATATGTGTTATAAAATGCTTCGGCTGGGTGATACGTAGGATACGGTGGTTGGATCTCTATAGACCAGGGAGGAAATACTGGCGATGGAGTAGGAATATAGTTTCTACCTATTTGTTGGCAATAAGCTATGATTTGGTTTTGATGAACTTGCCAATCTTCAAATGCTCGATGTCTAGCATTTTCGTACTCTTGTGAAGCTATAAACCTTTGCATTTCTGTCATTTCATTTCCCCCTCCCACATTACCTTACTGTTGGTTTCTCTCAACCTGTGGATGTCTACCATGGTATTGTACTGCGGCGTTATTTTGCCTCTTCAAAACCTTCGCACCATGATATACATTTAAACCTATTGTATCGCGGGGTTCTGGTTCTTCGATTAATAATCCCCCCCGACATATATCCACACCGAGATATTCAGCAATCAAAGTAATAAATATACCACCTCCTATTATGCTATACGGTCTCATCCCCCTAACCATAGCTGATAAATAATAACCCACACAATAAGGTATACTTACAGCACTTTGTGGGTCTCGAATACACATGTGGTAAAACAAATCCTGTTCATTTACCTTTTCCTTATTCTTACCTCGTTGTGTAATCGAATTGGCTAAAAACCTATGAATTACTCTTAACTCTGCTCTATCTATATCCAAATAAGAGTAATTTCCCCCTTTAAATCGGTGATGGCTAGTCATTTGACTCCATACACCATGCGTATCAAAATTTTCATCAATTTTCCTACCATTTAATATCAACCCTCTACAATCGGCAGATGCTAACTCCTCAGGCGTATATATACGTAAAGCCTGAGCCATGTCTAGTAAAGACATGTGGCGCATCGAACCTCCTAACAAAAATCTAATAAAAGATCGATCGGTTAAACTAACTACCCGATCATTTATTTCTATACTACACAATAATTCTTCACACCATACTTTATATATAGGTCTACGCATGTTGAATAAACGTACCCAATCGTTAAAAGTAGAATTACCACACCTCTGTGTAAGTAATTCCCTAATTGGCCCGGCCAATTCTACAGCTTCTAATGGTTCCCATTCTATTACCCTAGGTACTTCAACAGCTTTAGAATGAAGAGTATGCAAGCCCCTTTGGTATTTTGGATAATCTATCCAACGTCTGTCAAATCTCAAGTTCGGGTGCAAATCTTCCAAGTGCATATCTGAAAATGTCATAACTGGATGAGGTATATCTTGTTTATAATAGCTATCAACATCCTGTTGTTCCGCATTCTTAGGAGGAGCATTGTGAGCTTGGGATGAAGATTCACCCCTTTCAGTCTGCAAAACACATCAAACACAATTTTTGTGCATCGAAATATGCGTTAGTGTCAGCAAAATCATCAATCAAAATAATTACAATGACATGTTCAATTTATATCAAACTTAAGCTCATTTTCATATTTTCATAAAATCTACACTTTTTCAAATAAGCATATACGAAAATGTTCGCCAAGTTCATAAGCATTCAACTCAAATAACATGTCAAAATAATCATCACTAGCAATTAAACAAGTTTCAAATGGCATTATCTCTTAAAAATCAAGTTCATGAATTTTAGACTTGAAAAAGTCCACTTTAATTCTCAAAATCATGTTTAGGCTCAAAGTTTGGATCATTTAACTACCTAAATATGTTACACTACTTAATTTAGCAACAATTCATGAAAAAATCGGCCATAACCTGTTTATATCAAAAAGCCCCAAATTGCTCAAGAACACAAACCCTAGATTACTCAAAATTTGAAGTTTAAGGCTTCTAATCATGTTAAATAGCATTAATCTAGGTTATACAAGCATAATACATAAACAATTTAAGCATAATTACACTAAAAAGCATCAAAATTGAATTGGGTATAAAATTGCTCAAAAACACTAATTTTTGGATTAAATGGTGTTTAGGTGTAGAAATTTACCATTTTTCTTGAGTAATTCCTTGATAGCATCCTTCTCAACATGATTTTAGTAAAAAATGTGATGAAAAATGGTGAAAAATTGTGAATTTCGGAGGTTTTTGTGTGTGTTTTTCGTGTGTATTTTCGCAGTAATTTTGGGTTGGGTGTGTTGACTGATCTGTTCTGGCCGTTTTATTTTTTTCTGGATTTTGGTCTCTCCGCGAGTCGCGGTGATTTTGTTCTTCAAACTTCGCGAGTCGCGGCGTTTTTTATTTTATTTTTTTTTTAAGCCTTAACTTATAAAACAAATATAAAATAAATTTAAAATTTTGTTTTTCTTTGTTTTAGGATGAGGTCGTTTCGGATCGATGTCCTAGTCCGTCCCTCGACAAAATTTTAAAATTTGTCTTTTTCAAGCGATTGTTTTAAAAGCTTAGATTTTTGGGTTTTTTTTAATGTTTTTGGCATACTTTAATTCAATAAGATTAAAAATAATGATAATAAAAGTTCTCGTCCCTCCCTCGGGTAAAGCAATTTAGGTTCAAAGATCTAGTCTTCAACTTACGACGAATTTTAAAAATCATATTTTTAACTTAGCGACATAAAGTAAATTTTTGTTTTTAAATTCACACAACTTAAATTTAAAAATGCATAAAATTAAAAATTTACACCAAACTTAATTAAAAATGCATAATATTAAAAATTCACACCAAACTTATATTATATTTTTGTTTTTATACATACAAACTTATATTAAAAATATTAATTTTTCAAATATTGACAAACTTAAATATATTAATTTTACAGAGTTAACAATATTAATTTAAGATTTATATATTAATTTTAAAAACATGGTAAAAATAAAATTAAAAATCTTTTTGGTCTTTTATCCCACTTTAATCAATCAAATATTATCAAAAATATGCGCCCCTCTTTTCGGTAAAGTAATTTCGGTTTCATGACCAAATTTAACTCATGACGAATTTTTGAAATATTTTGGGTTGATTGATTAAAGATATTTATACCATAAGAATAAACGTTAAATTTCGCAGTGATGTAATAAATTTTTGAATGATATTAATAATTTCAGTCGCCAAACCTAATTTTATTCAATACCAATTTAATACTTTATAGCGAACAAATTAGCGTTTATTAT
This sequence comes from Rutidosis leptorrhynchoides, assembly GCF_046630445.1. NCBI lineage: Eukaryota > Viridiplantae > Streptophyta > Magnoliopsida > Asterales > Asteraceae > Rutidosis > Rutidosis leptorrhynchoides. The sequence goes on along the minus strand of NC_092340.1, from coordinate 282,708,661 downwards.
CAAAAGGTTAAAAATAAAAATAAAAAAAAATAAAAACTGTACAGACTTACCTGTGAGATAGTATTCTTAGTTATATGATCTATCCCATTGTCTTATGGCAGGAGCAGTACATAATAAAATCGAGCGTGTTCGCCTAAGTGCGATGTTTCGAGAGTGGGTTTCCAGTGGGGGGTAATGGGAGGGGGACCAACCAAGCCGTTCAAAAAAAAAAACATTAACTTCTCTCATTCAATTGACCACTTAATCAATGTTTAATCCTTCAATTCAAATTTAAGTATCAATTAATTGAATGTAAGTATGATGTCTTATCTAGTTAAGTATATTAATCATGTTAGGCACATTAAGACATCATATAAGTAAGTATTAAACCATGTTCCTTGACTTTAGCCATTTTGCATTTTATAGCTCAATTATGTGTGTTAGTGGGTTTTGCATTTCAAGTAACCAAATACACTTATGACCAAATGACACTTGAGGAGTATGAACAACTTGGACCATTTGAACTTTAAATCATGTTTAACATATCAAAACATATAACAAGAACACAAAGCATGTTAAGTATGTTTATCACATTAAACAAGTTTCATAATGCACATTAAACATGTTAGAACAAATAAACATATAACAAGAACACAAAACATGTTAAGTTTGTTTATTATGTAAGAACAAGTTTTACTAGTGACCTTTATCATGTTGGAATAAGTAAACATATAACAAGAACACAAAGCATGTTAAATATGTTTATCATGTTAGCACAAGTCACATTTATTATATTGATGAGTATTAGGCAATTAGGCAATTAGCATGTAGACAAGTAATACTCACATTTGATCATGGCAAGAATTTATCTAAGTTCAAAGATCAAATAAATGCAAGTGTGCACAACAGCTAGAACAAAGCTTTCATAAACTTGATTCTAATGTGTCACTTGCTTTGATTAATGTATAAGCATACATTAATGTGCAACACATGTACAAGGGCTGAGAAACTCTAGATTGAGACTTTGTGACCATCTTAAGTATATCTAAATGTGATTTAGGTGCACAAGTCTTCATAGGTTGATTTTGTCAAAATGTCACTTAACTAGTCATATAGTGTAATTAGTGTTCTAGTGACATAACCCTACACGTGTTACTACTTGTTGATCTTCCTAAGTATGTTAATATAGATTTCAAGATCACAAGTTAATATATAACACATAAGTGTTATTGCTAATTACGTTTAAAACGTTATTAATGTGTAATTAGGTGTGATTAACTGATTTTAGCGCTTTTATGACCAAACCTCTTTTGTATATAAAAACGGCACCAATTCTAAGTATGCTGAACTATGTTTCATGAATTATAGATGCCCGAAAGTGGGAGATCTTTATTGGGATGAAATCCTTAACAACAAGATTTGCGGTTCCCACCACGGTTGACCGTGAGGTTGACCGAGCAACTGGTTTTCATAAAACAGCATTGCAATCTTGCTGAGGGTCTTACGGTTGATCCTGCGGTCAGCCGTGCTTCGACCGCGCATATTCTAATCCAATTTTATTTTCAGTTTATTTTGGTCATTTGCAAGATTAAGCATGGATTAGTGAACTTGTGTGTTTTATGTTAAGATATCTAACATCACTTAAGTCTATGTGTCATCATCAAAACATCGTTATCGGTTAAGCGTAATATTGTCGTTTAGTTCTTAACCCGATATTCAACCAACACACTCCTCATTTTAGCCAAAAGCGTCGCTCCTGCATCAAAAGCGGCGCTCCTGTCACTGTTTAAGCCCAGATTTTTAGCACTATAAAAGGAACAAGATTAGGTCATTTTTCATATGTGTCTTTGGAGAGCAGGTATTATAAGTCCGAATTTCACCTACAAAACCCTAATTACATCATTCATTGGTGTTTGAAGGAGGATTTAAGGAAGCTAGCTCAAGATCCATCATAGATTTAGCTCTAGATCTTCATCTCTTATATTTTTGGTTGTAATCTCCACTTTTCTTCATTTATTTTGAATCTATTATTTGTAATAACTCTTAGATGATGTTTGTTTATGTTTCTATGCTTATTATTAGTGTAATCTTAGCCATGATTGGCTAAATCTCTTGTGTATGCTTATCTATGAATCTCTAATGTAAGTGTTTACCCCAAAATCAATTGAATGATGTTGTTTGAATGAATTACATGATCAAGTGTTATTGTGTTAGCTAAAGATCCATTACTATGCATTTGTTTTAGTCTTTACTTTGATTACATATGTTGAGTAGCCCTCTTAGTGATTTGAGAAGTGAATCAATGTGTGCTTCAACACCTTGAGTGATCTAGACAAGTAGCTTAAGAATTTTAAGTGATTGTGTTCTTGTTCTAGGTATGTTTTCAATTGGCCTTTAGTCAACATAGTAGTGCCTATTATTTATAGTGATTTCGATAGTTGGAAGGTTTTAAGTGATTTCAACCCAAGCATAATCTCAATAACCAATCATGCTTAACTTGATCTTAGAATGCAATGCTTATGTGAATTCGTGGAGTGTTATTTGATTAATGTTTAGTAGTAATGCTAAACATTTAATAGTTCAACAACTAGTGCGATAGCAATTTGGGTAAGACGGGGCAATCCAAGCATAGAGAGGTTTAGATAAGTGAACACTACTTAGTTAATTTGATTGAAGTTCTTAATATTTCATTACTTGTTACTTGCTACTAGTTTATTTGTTAAGTTTAAGTTTGTTTAGTTGTGCAAGTTTTAGTTGTTAATCAAAATCGATCAAAACCCCCCAATCAAACAAACTCTAGGACAATTGATAGCTTCAAATATTCGACTTACACCGCTCTCTTGGGACAAACTTGATAAGAATACTTACATTGAAGTGCTATAATAATCGGGTTCTAAGTGCTCGTTAGTTGTGTGTGCTTATTTGTAGTGTTTGAATCATATATAAATTTAGAGGGTAAAAGATGTATATCACGCACCACATCCGGGTTTAGGGTATGTACCTGGTAAATTTTATAAAGAATCAAAGAATGTTACATGTTCATAACATCATTCATAACATTGTCTCTAAAATCACCATCACTAACCCCGATATCAACAATATTAACCCCAACAAAATCTTCAGCAATACCAACACCATCCACATCAGATTTTTCGGACTTACAAAAGTTCGGTTGTGACATAAGATCAAAATTCAGAGATGAAATCCACTCACTAGAGAACCCATCTAAAATCATACGATTTAAAATAATAGGATCGTTGTAGGACCCTAGGAGCGTGAATATCATATGAATGAATATGAATATTGAGAGGAAAAGTCAATTAGTCAAGATTGACTTTTCCAGAACTCTATTGAACTCTATTAAGTGCTTTGGCTATGGGTGTCAATAACTCACTTCTAAAGATGCCTTATGGGATATATATATATATATATATATATATATATATATATATATATATATATATATATATATATATATATATATCCCTCGTCATATCCCACCATTCTAAGGTTTGGCACACAATCTATGCAACTCCTGGGGTCCTAACAATGGTTCAATTCATTAACCTAAATGTTAGAGGTAAGGCTACCATTTAAATCAACTAACGCAACCTCAAGTAACCCAAGAATATGTTTAACAGACCTTGATTCTATAAAAACAAAAAGGGAACCTATATTCAAAAACGTATGATAGAAACTTGCAACATAAATCACTTCTTCGAAGTTGTAGGACCATTGATCTACATGAACACGATGAATGTGAAGGAATAGCCACAAATATTCAAGGAAAGCTAGAGAGAAAATGCATGTTTCATTCCACGGCTTCCTTGAATCACTGAAGTACATTGGCTATTGTTATCTAATCTAGGGAGCCTTGGATCCTTTATATAGCCTTCATCTAAAGGATCTCCCATAATGCTTGGGAAACTCGTTTTTACTCCTTTACAGGGTTCTAATAATCTCCCCCAGGAGTGAGACAGGTTTCCAAAAAATAACTTCCTCGGAACAAATACATAATTTCATGTAAAAGAATTAACTATTGCTAACTAACTCCCCCTGAATGATGAACGGTCGTTGATGAAAATCTTGAATCTTCAAATCTTCAATCAATTATGAAATCTTATCTCTAACTTTATCTCAGTCAATCATTATGCTTCCACCTCCCCCCTGATCCTCGAATTGTCACGCTAACAATCTTCCTTCGACTTTGTTTGAGACTTGATCTACATCTTGATATCATTGTTCTTTCAACGGTCTTTGAGTGTACGCAGCAGAATGCGCATTGAAGAACACATCACAAAATAACTATGTCACCGTCAATTGCTAGGAAACAATCTCTCCCTTGACTTAGTTGTGATATGTCTCTAGAATTTGCTTGCATTGAGAATTCGTTTCAAAACTTTAGAAGCTCCCCCATCAAAGTACATGGGCTCACATCATATGTTCGATCATTGTCTCCCGTAGTTAGTCCCGATAATCCTGTGTGGCATCAATACCATCAGTTTCATTACCAAGACACGACTCTTTGTCAAGTATTATTTTGATATAGGCCACGAGAAAGCTCCCCATATGATATAGAATATTCTCTGAGTCTCTAGCTCCCCCCAAACAAACAATTCTTTCTCTGAAGTTCGAGTCCAATACCGTACGTATTGAAGTCACAGTCGAATCATCACTTTCCTTGATTCGAAAGATCATACTTACTACTTATGAATGTCTTTCTTCAAAGCACTCATGGGCTTTCAGTCATGATAGCAAGACTCTCATCTACTTGAACTATGCATGATATCTAAATCTCTTGATGGATTTAGGAATTCTTTAAGACTTTAGACCTCCTCAATGATGCTTGCACGATGAAAAACCTTCATTGTTACAGGTGGTTGATGTAATTAGAAATTCCCCAAATTATTTTAAAGAACGCATATGAGAAAAGTCGAGAAAATTGGACATCAAGATCCCGACACCAAATAATCCCTTTCTGAAAATATTTTTGCACAGGAGGTCCAAATTCGGACAAGGATGATTTCTGCAAAATGTGTGATCATGACAAAGACTGAAAAGGTAACTTCTGATTCAGACAGAGACCTTGGTTGCAAACTCCTTAAAACTGAAGGGACTAATGATGTAAATATCGTCAGATTCGGACATGGACTTAAAAATGGATAAGTTCCTATTAGGCTTTGACAAAATCTGACAGTCCAATATAAATTGAATAGATAATCTTGCTGGGCTTGTGGGAGAATCTGACAGCCCAACACTTGTAAGAACTTGAGGCACAATAACAGCTGGATCCAGTATTTGTTATGCGAATATAAGAAACAACATTTACTATACGAATAAGAATCATAAATTCATCAGCTTCATATCATCCGAATCTGATGATGTGCGAATCTTAACTGTAAATTCATCGAGCGAATTTGTATAATAACCGACAATGTGCAAATCCTAGATCCAGTAACAATTTTAAGATCATCCGAATTAGATTCAACAAAAAATTGTGCGAATGTAACTGCTTCCCGTATCAACTTCGTTCAATCTGAAGAACATCCCATTCATCAAAGATCAAAATTGAGCCTAAAATTCGATTGTAATGACTTACTGAATCATCAATTCACATCGTTCATGACGAATCTCTAGGCAAAACATCATTAAATCTGAATTTCATTGATGAACAGTGATGACCTACTACGTAAGAACTCAAAAATAAAACACGATTTCTAGAAGCTGTTATGTCACACCCCCAAATAGGGCCGGGGGTAAATATGACTTCACAATATCACAACACAAGTATATAAGCGAGAACGACTCTAAATGAGACATTTTATTAAAATAATTATTGTATTGCAGCGGAAACGAAATAATGTTTTACATGGTAAACCCAAATGTAATTAATAATTGTTTAACAAACGCTAAGACATAAATATGTGGACTTCAGTGCATCAGCGAGCAAAGCAACATAGGGCAGCACATAAGCTAATCTTCACCTGAGACAAATATGCTTAAAATGTCAACACAATGGTTGAGTGAACATCATAGGTTTAATAATCATAATAAATTTTAGATCATAAGATTTAGTTCAAAATATCAAAATATTCAATATGCCATGAGTTATAATATCGAGCTAAACATTAACCCCTGACACTGTATGGGTGTCGGTAATCATTATTATGTACCCCATTGACGATCGATCAATGGGTAGAGACGTTGTGCTCAATAGGCCTACTCACAATAATTAAGCTTGCAACATTTCAATTCCAGCAATTAACGATATTATGGTGGGGATTTGCATGTAAGAATACAAGTTAACAAAGTCTCACGAAGTTGCATATCAAAAAGTTTAGGTACTTGTGTCTAAATAGTAAATTATTTAAAAGTAAGCATGTGTCTCACCTCAAGATTTATAAAATACATTAAAATATGTAAAAGCAGGGCTATGAAGTTCACCTTAGTAACACAGAAGAATTATTTCACAAAAGAATGAATTGAACGGAAGGGGCTTGATCGAGATCTCAACCTAGAAATAGAATGTATGATCAGATATTGCCTAACAGACATAAGTATAATAACTATACTAATGATGATGGTTTCCTAAAAGAATTTCCAGTTTTGGAAGGTTACCATTTATGAAAAGTTTCACTTATAGTAACTTTTCAATTATAGAAAGTTTGGGTTAATCTTTTACAAGACGTTGTACAACTTTACCCAAACTTCGTTGCTATCAAATAAGTCAGGAATGACCAGATGTAACCGAGGGCCCAGGACTCTTGACCAGAATCTAAGTCATGGCATTCGAGATCCACAAGCTATCCCCATAAATGGCAACCTATACATCATTCACTTACGACTGTGAGTAGCGGTGAAGTTCGCATAAGTCATACCTTATCTTTGATTAACTTTCACTTAGTTTAGGTCATATTATATGTTATTATATAAGTTATATTATATTCATTAATGTATTACAATTTAATTATTTTATATTATATACTATAACTTATTAAATTAGTATAGTATTATTTATTATTTAATTCCTTTACAATATTATAGTATACTAATTACTTACGTATTATTAATTATTTAATTACTTGTATTACATATCATACACTAATAGTTATATTATATTAAGTACATATAAGCTTAGGTTTATTAAGTTATTATTGTTTAATATATCATAACAATGTTTATTATTAATTATATACCTTTGATATATTAATTATTTAATATATATAATATTTATGCATACATCTTTTATACATATATATTACACAAAATTCATAATTAATCAAATAAATATTAAATAATTAAAAATATAAATTTTACAGACCTTTTATAATTTATAACTTTATAAAAATTTATAAAAATTATTTATCTTTATCCTATATTTATTTAGTATATATCTTGTATTTATTTTTTGTAAGTATGTAATAAAAGTTTAAATATAGAATAAATACCCATTCAACCTATATATTAAGTTTTATATTTTTTACAGGTTCCTATATATTTTATAAACCCAATATATATATATATATATATATATATATATATATATATATATATATATATATATATATATATATATATATATATATATATATATATATATATATATATATATATATATATATATATATATATTGTATTTTCTGCTAAAATTATTTATTAGGAATTTTGCATTGTTTAACCATATAATTTGAATATAATTAATAATATTACTCCAATACTTCCAAAAATTATTGTTAAACATCCCTAAACGGTTCTAAGTATTTTTCATGTAAAATCTAATGTTCTTATAATTTTATACAAATTATTATTATATTTTACATATATGTATATTGATTTCAACATTAAATACATAACAATTACGAAAATAGTAGATAAATTAAGTTTTCGATTCCAGAACTCTTTACACATCAAAAAGAAGTTACAAAAATTTTGGTTTCAATTTTTGAAGTCGTTTGCTATTTTTATTCATTTTAGCTTATATAAATTCTAGCCGATTAATATAATTATAATAAATATATAATACATCATAAAAATATAGTTTTTGACTTAGATCATCTATATAACATTAGGTTCTGAAAAAATAGGTTCCAAGAATTTGTATAGTTTATAGATATTTTATTTGATTTTTCCCAAATATATACATACATCGATAATATATATACATATAAACTGTTTTTAATTAATTAAAATTATAAAAACAAGTTGTAAATTTATATAATTATTTTTGCCAAATCTTAGAATACCTAATAGTATTTATCACATACAATACATATTTTAATTAATTCATTAAATATTTATTTATAATATTTCATATATCGGCAAAATAAAACACAAACAATTTTATAAAATTAGTAAATCGATTCATAAATCTTTAAAGATATTTTTTATAAACTGTATTAATCATATAGCTAATTATCATGTATTTAGAATAATTTTATAAATTGTAAAACTATTTATTTATTTTTGTTTGTGTTTTGGCTGACCAGAAATTACAAGAAAAAAAATCAAAAAAAAATAAAAAGAAAAAATATACATTCCTTTTAAAAAATACAATTTAATTTCTTTTTTTATTCAGCCTACTCCTCTTCCCCATATATATATATATATATATATATATATATATATATATATATATATATATATATATATATATAATTTGGAACTTTCTAGATCTTTTATATATATGCTACCTTTTTAATTATTGATTTATATTAATCATTATATATATATATATATATATATATATATATATATATATATATATATATATATATACATACATATAAATATTTATTTTACAAATTTTATTTTTATTACCCATAACTTATACATTTTATATATACACATATTCATATACACATATACACTTCATTTATTAATATATATCATATACATACTAATACATAATATATACTTTTAATAATTATAATAATAATATTATTATTAGAATTAGGGTTTGGGTTAGAGTAATAATTAGGATCATTTAATACGAGTATTATATATAGTTCATTAATCGTAAGCGGATAACAACCCTAAATCATATACACAGAACAACCTAGTGAAACCCTAAGGGCATTTAAGTCATTACAGAATGGAAAATTGAGGGTTGTTATAGTACCTCCCCGTTAATTTAAACTTCGTCCCGAAGTTTCAGGAAGACTTCTCAGATGCATTAGCGATGAGAAAAAGATGAGGATATTTCCGTTTCATTTGGTCTTCACGTTACCAAGTATACTAGGGGCCTCTCTCCGAATTCCAACGGATCTTAACAATAGGAATAGTGCTTTTTTCAAGCCTTTAACCTCACGATCCATAACCTCTATCGGTTCTTCAACGAAATGCATTTTATCATTAATGTGAATGTCATCCAAAGGAATAACGAGTGTGTCATCAGCAAGACACTTTTTAAGATTCGAGACATGAAATACATCATGTACATTATTAAGCTCAGAGGGTAATTCTAATCGATACGCCACGGGACTAATTCTTTCAATAATCTTGAAAGGTCCAACATAACGTGGACTTAGTTTGCTTCGTTTACCAAAATGAATGACGCCTTTCCAAGGGGATACTTTCAACATGACTTTATCACCAACTTGTAATTCTAAATCTTTCCGACGATTATCAGTATAGCTCTTCTGTCGGCTACGGGCAGTTTCTAATCGTTTCTTAGTCTGACCGATCTTTTCGGTAGTTTCATGTATGATTTCAGGAACAGTTAACTGTCTGTCATCTAATTCATCCCAGCATAACGTGTAACGACCCGACTTTTTTGACTTATATTTTTGTGCTCTATACTTGCACGAATCTGCGTATATGTGCGTACTGAGCTAGTTTATGCTCTGGGATCTTTATTCATGATTAATTACTCTCGTTAATATCTTAAAACGTGTTATTAAGTGCGTAATCACTTAACTTGGTCCCCGAATGCTCTTATGACCGTTAGTGTCACTTGACGTTTAGTACGAGCTATGTACTTTGTACACGTTAAACTTTTGTCATAATTAGAATATTATGACTACGTAATACTAATTGTTATTTATTAATAACAATTACTTGGATTGATGGTTTCTTAATTACGCTTAGTGTTTTACTAATGCACACTAGTTAGTCTTAATAGACTTTTTTTTTTTTACCTTAATAGACTTAGGCCCACCCTACTCTAGCTATTGGACTCTTAAGTTAGCCCAATTTAAATGGATTTATGACCCATTAAGATGTAGGACAAAAACCCATTAAGATGAGCCAACATACTAGTATTTTTGTTAACCATTACTACACATGTTTCATGGGATCTCAACAACAAGCACTACCTTTAGACCATCACCATTCAAAAAGAAAAAAGTTGTCCCCCTTGTCCCCCCCTTGGCCTACGGTTTTGGAGACACAAAGCACCACCTCCACCACTATAAATACAAGCCTTATTCTTTCATTTCACACTTGATCTCATTCTCATTTTACACACACTTGCTCTCTAATTTTCTCTCTAGTCTTTCTCATACTAAAATTGTAAGTTCTTAAAATTTTCTTCTTCTTCTTCTTCTCTTCTTAATCACGACATCATCATCATCACGAGATCAAGCTTTTTAGCTTTTTGATCTTGTTATATTTTGTAGATTCAAATTTTGATTTGAATCCTTCAAGAACATGAAAGATTCAAGCTTTCTACCTTTGGATCTTCATTACTTTGATGGATCTAAGCTTTATAGCTTAAGATCACTTTGTTTTTGTTAAAAGATTAAAACTTGTGTTTATGATCTTCATGAAACTTGAAGATCTAGCTTTTTGCTTTAAAGATCTTCAAGAACATAAAAGATTCAAGCTTTCTAGCTTTGGATCTTCATTACTTTGATGAATCTAAGCTTTATAGCTTAAGTTCACTTTGTTTTTGTTAAAAGATCAAAACTTGTGTTTATGATCTTCATGAAATGTCACACCCCCAGTTAGGGCCTGGGCGAAATGTGATTCAATATCATAAAACATACCAATATATTATAAAATGAGAACAAATACTATATGAATAAAACCAAATTTGCAGCGGAAGGATTAATAATGTCGTTACAAGAATTATAAATTGTTCAAATGCAGAAAAGTAAATATGCGATAAGTCTTGATCCTAGCCAAGTAAGTCATCACGTAAGCAGTAGATATAGAGGTCCTGATCATTCAGTACCTGAGATAAACATGCTAAAAGTGTCAACCAAAAAGGTTGAGTGAAATTCATAGGTTTAACAAATATGATTGGCCGTTTGTTCTTAGACCACAAGATTTGTTATAAAAGTAGATCACGCAGATCCAAAAGTAGTACTGATTCGTGATATTTTAGACTAAACATTTATTTTGTTGCCCCGATGATAAGTTGACAGTACCTTATCACCATGTTTAAATCATTATTAAGTAATACAAAGACATCGCGGTCAAATGCATCGGGGACGTTACTCCCGATAGGCCTACCCCCAATAATTAAGAATGCCTTATCCTGAAAGCAATTAAAAAATATCACTGTGGGGTCTTAGTAGCATAAGCTAGTCATAGCACAGTTTAAGTTCGTACTTGTATCTAAGTTGTTTAAAGTATAAAAGCAGCATGTGTCTCACCCCAGTAAGTATAAAAAGTGCTATAGCAATAAGAGTGGGGCTATGAAAGTCACCTTTGTAATTCGATGAGATAAAGTAATCCTTAAAGAGGAAGTATGGATGATCGAAGCACGGAATAAGTCAACCTAAGAATAAGTTAAGAATAGTTTAGATGTTTTGCCCGTATTATGATAAGTGTAAGTATTTTCTTTTATAGTAAGTTTAAAGAAGGTTTATCGTTTTGGAAAGGCTTTTCATACTAGACAAGCTTCCAATCTAACACTTTCAATTTAAAATGGCCTTTTCAGGTCATAGGTTTCTGACCCACAGGATCCTTTAACTCGATAATTCAAACTCTCCGCCTAGACTTTCGAGCGTCCATCCACTCGAGAAAGATCAAGATCTATACCCATCTAATATACCGTTCCAATACGTTTTTAGGTGCGTATAGGAATACAACACTTTAAATACTTTATACAATAAGTATTTACTTAAGTTCGATTATATTATCGTTATTAAGATTGTTTGGTTTTTAAATCCTAATAATAAGTAGGATATATTTAAGTAGGTAAACAAGTATTATACATAGAAATTGTGTTTTATGAATGGGTATGTATTAATATCAAGTTAACATATATATATATATATATATATATATATATATATATATATATATATATATATATATATATATATATATATATATATATATATATATATATATATATATATATATATATATATGTATATATATTTTTCTTATATGTTAAAATATGTATAGTTTAATTTTAAGTTTTATGTCAATAAAAGTACCAATAATTATCTAAAAATGCTAACAAGTGTTTTATTGATTTCATAACAGTAAGTGACATGTATAAAACATTATAAAAATTTTCTATACATAAATATTAAGTTTTATGTATTAAATATTAAAATTTTTTTATAGCTAAAAAACAAATAAATAGATAAACAAGTTTAACAACACATTTTATATTTTTATTAGGTTCTACTGACCAAAATAAACTTAGGAAAAATTTATAAATTTTTGTTATGGTGTAAAAGTATTTATTTCTAATTTCTTTTTCGGTTCAAGATAAATCAAAGTTTATAAAGTAATAATTATTATATCAACTCAATTAATTCATCTAAAATTTTCGTATGCCTAATATAGTGTATTAAGCTTCGAAAAATTATTTGTACATTTATATTAATAGTTTAACTATTTAATTCAACTTTTGTATTGTTTTTAGTTTAAATTCGAAATTAAATAGAAATATATAATTATTAATTCTAAAAATAATTTTTATAACTTTCTTATTAGTTCCTAAGTAATTTCCGTTGATTATTGTAGTCATAAACAAGTTATATCATTAAATTCTATTTTTCTTTTTAAAACAGATTTTTCAGTACTGTAGCAAAAGTAGAAGAAAATACAAATTAATTATTTAAAATGTCAAATAAATCAAACATAAATTTTTATACTTACTTTTATGACCTAAGGAACAAGCAAAAATTATAAAACATAATATATAAAGTTGTTTACTATTTATTTCTTCATTATCTATATATACTAAATATAAAAAAAAGTCAGTTTTTGATTTTTAATAAATATAAATTCAAATGTATAATTCATAAAAATAATTTTTATAGTCATTAGGATACTTAATACTAATTATCATGTATTTACATTATTTATTATAATTAATTTCGTATTTATTTGGTATTTAACATAAAACTAGCACAAAAATATGATAAAAACTAAATAAAAACTATAAAAATAATATAGAGAACTTACAAAAATAATTTTTGCAGAGGTTTGAGAGTATGATCTTCAAGTGAGAATTAATTTTTGAGGTGTAAAGCATTTTGAAAGAAATGGCTAGTATTTATAGGTGAAAACTTGGTATAAAAAAAATGTATAAAAGAAATAAAAAGAAAAAGAAAAGAAAAATAAAAATATTAATAATTGTATCAGCCCATAATTTGTATTAAATAAAGAAAAGTGTTTTTATAAAGCTAGATCTAGATCTAGAATAAAATTAAAAAAATAAAAAGCAAAAAGTATTAAATTTTTTTTTGTTTACTATTCGGCGCTACAGTAACTTTTATATATATATATATATATATATATATATATATATATATATATATATATATATATATATATATATATATATATATATATATATATATTTTACAATGACTATAACCTTCATTTTTATAAAAGATATCATTGTATAGATTAGTTTTTGTAAGTGGTAACATATTTACATAAACTTTACATCTTATAAATATGTATATACTTTTTAGTTATATATAAATATATATGTATATATGTATATATAACTTTGTCAAGTATAAAGTTTATAAATTTAACTAATAAACTTATGTTACTTGATATGAATTTATATGTTGTAAACTTATTTATTTTAAGTATACATTATATAAATTACTTGATAAGTTCAGGGTTCGTTATATAATATAAACTTATAGATGTACTTTGTTGAATAATATTTATCCGTTTAACGTTTGTTAGTTTCGTATATATATATATATATATATATATATATATATATATATATATATATATATATATATATATATATATATATATATATATAACGACCATTCATTAATACTTAATCTTTTTTTTTTCGGGCATTTTAAATTAAACGGAAGAAAATACAGATGAAAAAATGAGGGTCGTTATAGTACCTCCCCGTTAATGAAAACTTCGTCCCGAAGTTTTAAGTGGAGTTCCCGTCTGCTTCATCAACAGTTGAGAAGAGATTGGGGTATTTCCGTATCATTTGGTCTTTGCGTTCCCAGGTATATTCGGGGCCTCTACGTGAATTCCAACGGACTTTAACAATAGGTATGTTGCTCTTACGAGTTTCTTTGACCTCTTCTTTCATAATCTCTATAGGTTCTTCGATAAAGTGCATTTGCTCATCAAAGCGGATATCATCCAAAGGAATAACAAGAGTATCTTCAGCGAGACACTTTTTCAGATTTGAGACATGAAACACATCATGTACTTGACTTAGTTCAGCTGGAAGTTCTAATCGATACGCAACGGGACCGATTCTTTGAATAACTTTGAAAGGTCCAACATAACGCGGACTGAGTTTACTTCGTTTACCGAAGCGGATAACACCCTTCCAAGGAGATACTTTCAACATAACGTTATCTCCAACTTGGAATTCTAACGGTTTTCGGTGAGGGTCGGCATAACTCTTTTGTCGACTACGAGCGGTTTCTAAACGCTTCTTGATTTGCACGATCTTTTCGGAAGTTTCATGAATAAGTTCAGGACCAGTTAATTGTCTGTCCTCGAGTTCATCCTAACACAATGGAGATCTACATTTGCGACCGTATAAAGCTTCGAATGGTGCAGCTTTAATACTAGAGTGATAGCTGTTGTTGTAAGAAAACTCGACTAAAGGTAGGTGTTTATCCCACCCTTTACCGAAATCGATAACACATGCTCGTAGCATATCCTCCAAAGTTTGGATAGTTCGTTCACTTTGACCGTCCGTTTGCAGATGATAAGCTGTACTCATGTCGAGTCGAGTTCCAAGAGACGCTTGCAAGGATTTCCAAAAATTGGAAGTAAATCGACTATCGCGATCTGAGATAATAGAAGTAGGGACACCATGACGAGTAACAATCTCTTTAACATAGAGTCGAGCTAACTTTTCCATTCTGTCAGTCTCTTTGATTGGTATGAAATGTGCAGACTTAGTGAGACGATCAACTATGACCCAAATCGTATCATTGCCATTTGCAGTCTTAGGCAATTTTGTGATAAAGTCCATAGCTATACCATCCCACTTCCACTGTGGAATATCGGGTTGAGTTAGAAGACCAGAAGGCTTTTGGTGCCCGGCTTTGACTTTCGAACAAGTAAGACACTTACTCACATAAGTAGCAATGTCGCCTTTCATGTTGGGCCACAAGTAGAACTCTTTCATATCCTGATACATTTTACTAGAACCGGGATGAATAGAATACCTAGTCTTATGTGCTTCATCCAAGACTAGTTCACGGAGATTACCATAACGAGGAACCCAAATTCGATTACCAAAGTATCTTGTACCATTGGACTTAACTTGCAGTTGGTTTTCAAAATTTATAGGTCCTTCACCTTCGATAAGTGTCGGTTTAATAGCTTCCAATTGAGCTTCACAGATTCGTGAAATAAGATTCGATTTGATTTTTAGGTTTAAAGCACGAACACGTTTAACATCGTCTTTTCGGCTAAGGGCATCGGCAACTACATTCGCCTTGCCAGGATGATATTTCAGCTCACAATGATAATCGTTCAATGTCTCGAGCCATCGGCTTTGCCTCATATTCAGCTGTTTTTGATCAAAGATGTGTCGAAGACTTTTATGGTCAGTGTACATGGTAAAATAGGTACCATAGAGATAATGTCTCCATATCTTTAATGCAAATACCACGACACCTAACTCAAGGTCGTGTGTGGTATAGTTCTCCTTGTGTTTCTTCAACTGTCTAGATGCGTAGGCAATAACCTTTTCACGTTGCATTAAAACACAACCAAAGCCTTGCTTTAAGGCATCACAGTAAACAACAAAATCTTCAGTACCTTCAGGTAAAGATAGAATCAGGGCTGTGATCAACTTCTCCTTCAGAATCTTGAAAGCAGATTCCTGTTCTTCGGACCACTCAAACTTCTTCCCTTTTTGAGTTAGCTTCGCAAGAGGTTTGGCAAGAAGGGAAAAATCCTTTATGAATCTCCGATAATAACCGGCAAGTCCCAAAAATTGACGAATATGCTTCGAAGTCTTTGGTATCTCCCAGTTCTGGATAGCAGTAATCTTAGCTGTATCGACATGTATTCCTTTACTATCAACAACGTGTCCAAGGAATTGTATGGTTCTAAGCCAAAACTCACACTTAGAAAATTTTGCGTAGAGTTGTTCTTTTCTTAAGAGTTCAAGAATCAATCGTAAATGTTGCTCATGTTCTTTCTCGCTTTTAGAATAGATCAAGATGTCATCGATGAAAACAATAACGAATTTATCAAGGTAAGGCTTGTAAACACGGTTCATAAGATCCGTAAATACGGCTGGAGCATTGGTTAAACCGAAAGGCATAACACAGAATTCGTAATGTCCGTATCGGGTGCGGAATGCAGTCTTAGGTTGGTCGAATAGATCATCAATGCGAGGTAACGGGTAACGGTTCTTTATGGTAAGCTTGTTGAGCTCTCAGTAATCAATACACATTCTCAACGTACCATCCTTCTTTTTGACAAATAAGACAGGAGCTCCCCACGGGGACGTACTTGGACGAATAAAACCTAGATCCAAAAGTTCTTGGAGTTGGTTAGAAAGTTCCTTCATTTCGGAAGGTGCTAAACGATACGGTGCTTTAGCAATGGGTGCAGCACCTGGAGATAAATCGATTTGAAATTTAACTTGACGAGGTGGTGGAAGACCAGGGAGATTTTCGGGAAACACATCGGGAAAATCTTTAACAACCGGGACGTTTTCAATACGCGTTTCTTCGAATTTGATCATTTTAACGTGAGCTAGTATGGCGGAGTAACCTTTCACAAGGTACTTACGGGCTTTAAGACATGAGATGATATTAAGATTGGAACAACTTCGTTCGCCTTGGATAATAAGAGTTTCTCCACTTCCTAACGGAATTTGAACGGTCTTATCGAAACACATGATGGCTGCTCTTAATGGACCTAACCAATCCATTCCAACCACTACATCGAAACTACCTAGCTCGGCCGGCAAAAGGTCTATCTTGAATTCCTTATCGGCTAGAATTAGGTTGCAGTTTTTATATATTTTATCAATTTTCATTAACTTCCCATTAGCCACTTCTACTAATCGTCTGGTTTGTAGGGTTTGGGGCTTTTCAGTAAAAAGGGTGCAAAACTCATTTGACACATAACTCTTATCGGCTCCCGTATCAAATAAAATAGTGGCATAACAATTATTGACGAGGTACGTACCGGTAATGACCTCATCCTCATCACTGGCTTCTGCAGCAGTAATCACAAAAGCACGACCTTTGGAAGTAGCAATTGCTCCAGTAGCTGGAGTATCTTTCTTCTTTGGACAGTTCGGGCTAATATGCCCCTTTTCACCACAAGTATAGCATGTTGGAGGAGCTCTAGCCGGAACAATGGCTCTATTCTGAGGTAGGGTTCTACAAGTCTTTGCAGCATGGCCTATCTTCTTACATATTGTACACACAGCAGTGCACTTTCCCGGATGATGCCTTTCACATCTAGAACAAAACGGACTAGTACCCTGATAACCGGGTCTCGTACCATTCGCCGGTTTCTTATTAACATTTTGAGCTGAACCCTGAGATGGTTCAAATTTCCTCTTATTGTCACTGTTTTTAACTTCGACTTGTTTATTAGCCGAAACTCTCCTACGTTTAGCCATCATTAAACTCTGTGCCATGTGGATCACAGCATCCACAGTAACCTTCTCGGCAGAAATCACATTCCCTTGAACATCCTCGGGTAGACCCTCTATATACCGCTCTATCTTGCGGGCTTCAGTTGGGAACATTTCGGGACATAAGGTACAGAGCTCCAGAAAACGATTGGTATAGCTTTCGATATAGGTTCCTTTAACTCTGAGTTCCCAGAACTCAGCTTCGAGCTTTTGGACTTGACTTCTTGGGCAAAACTTATTGACCATCATTCCTTTGAGTTCATCCCATGGGGTAGCATTAGCATTATCTATTCCCACAGATTTGGTATGAGCAGTCCACCATGTCATAGCATTGCCAGTGAGTGAACTTGTGGAAAACTTCACTCGATCATTATCTCCACAGTTACAGACACGGAAGATTGATTCTAGCTTTTCAAACCATCAGACCAGTTCTACGGCTTCTTCTTTTCCACTAAAAGTGGGTGGGTTACAGTTCTTAAAATCTTTATAGGAGCAAGTTTTAGAAGGAACATTATGATTGTTATTGTTATTGCCTTGGGCGGCCGCTAGCAACAATTGAAATTGTTCAGTAGAAAGAGTGACATTTGGTATAAGATTGTTGTTGTTGTTGTTGTTGTTGCCACGAGTTGAGTGAGCCATTGATCTTCAATACATAAATACATTATTAGTTGAAGAATCAAGGTGTTATAAGTTTACAATCATGATTTATAACGTTTGCACAACACACATAGGTGAATAAGACAATATGCTTAAATAAACACTTAACATTATTGGAAACGAGGCATTATATAAGCCTTTATTACACGAGTTTGGAATGGAAAAAGTTTAGGCATAAGCCTTTACATAGATGGGTAAATGGAAAATAGGAAAACAAAAGATAGGTTTTAGTTCTTCTTTTTCTCGTTCTCAGCTTCCTTCATAAATTTCTCTATCTTTTCATTTTTCTCCTTTTATTTCTCGTGGAGGTATTCAAAATTATCGTAGAGGTTAGTGATGCGGCTGTTGACAAAGTTGTTGTTGAAATCCTTGATAGCCAGTTGATGATTGATTCGGTTTTTCTCTATTTTCATCTTAGACTCAACTAGTTCTTGGAGGTAGGCAAGAGATTGCTTTCCCCAACGGGTATTCCGTTCTTCCTCAGTCTTCACTTTCATTACTGTCTCCATCACTTTGTCCATGTTATTTTTCACAAGTTTTTCTAGCTTTTCAGTTTGAGAGTCGAAGGACTCTTTGATGATTTCTTTCAAGATTGTGTTTTCTTTTTCTAGGTTGTTTAGACGCACTTCTATTCGAGCAACATGACGTCTACTAAACTCCCTATTCTTCTCACAACTACTCTGAAGGTTGAGGATATCAGACTTCACCCTTACGTGTTCCATGTTATTACAAAATAATGGATCGGCTTCTCTAGTGGCGGCGGGTTCGGGTTGTTTTCTCTTTCGAGATGAGTTTTCAGATGATTCTTTAATAGGCTCTTCTTCAGGCTCATAACCTGAGAAGTCACTATCGTAGTTAGGGAGGTCTTGAAGAGCATTCCGTTTGGGAGTATTCATCGATTGATGAGAGTCAGCAGTATTGGCATGATGTTTTCCTTTGCTTTCATTTCTCTGGGTTGTATAATATTCGGGAGACCCACGCGAGTTGTAACGAGTGTTCGGGCTATAGTTCATTGGTGGTGAAGGAGGACTATAAAGTGGGCTTTGAACTGATTTTTCGGTAGAAGATCCTTCAGTATCTTTCTCAGCTGGTTTGAAAAGAGTCATTTTGTTTATTTGATGATAGCTTGACATTCTAACATTAAGATAGAGATTTTGATTAGATTTTTAAGCTAGGATTGTAAAGAATGAGAGGTAGGGTTGAACTCTTTGCTTTAACATTCTAAGGTAATCCTAAGTGATTTAAAGTCTAAGGCAGAAAAGGTTATAGTTTCCTAGATCGCTAAGGTACCCTAGCTAACAAGTAAGGCATACATAAAATGCAATCCTGGTTCTCTATAACAGCCTGGTTATGCTCTGATACCAATCTGTCACACCCCCAGTTAGGGCCTGGGCGAAATGTGATTCAATATCATAATACATACCAATATATTATAAAATGAGAACAAATACTATATGAATAAAACCAAATTTGCAGCGGAAGGATTAATAATGTCGTTACAAGAATTATAAATTGTTCAAATGCAGAAAAGTAAATATGCGATAAGTCTTGATCCTAGCCAAGTAAGTCATCACGTAAGCAGTAGATATAGAGGTCCTGATCATTCAGTACATGAGATAAACATGCTAAAAGTGTCAACCAAAAAGGTTGAGTGAAATTCATAGGTTTAACAAATATGATTGACCGTTTGTTCTTAGACCACAAGATTTGTTATAAAAGTAGATCACGCAGATCCAAAAGTAGTACTGATTCGTGATATTTTAGACTAAACGTTTGTTTTGTTGCCCCGATGATAAGTTGACAGTACCTTATCACCATGTTTAAATCATTATTAAGTAATACAAAGACATCGCGGTCAAATGCATCGGGGACGTTACTCCCGATAGGCCTACCCCCAATAATTAAGATTGCCTTATCCTGAAAGCAATTAAAAAATATCACTGTGGGGTCTTAGTAGCATAAGCTAGTCATAGCACAGTTTAAGTTCGTACTTGTGTCTAAGTTGTTTAAAGTATAAAAGCAGCATGTGTCTCACCCCAGTAAGTATAAAAAGTGCTATAGCAATAAGAGTGAGGCTATGAAAGTCACCTTAGTAATTCGATGAGATAAAGTAATCATTAAAGAGGAAGTATGGATGATCGAAGCACAGAATAAGTCAACCTAAGAATAAGTTGAGAATAGTTTAGATGTTTTGCCCTTATTATGATAAGTGTAAGTATTTTCTTTTATAGTAAGTTTAAAGAAGGTTTATCGTTTTGGAAAGGCTTTTCATACTAGACAAGCTTCCAATCTAACACTTTCAATTTAAAATGGCCTTTTTAGGTCATAGGTTTCTGAGCCACAGGATCCTTTAACTCGGTAATCCAAACTCTCCGCCTAGACTTTCGAGCGTCCATCCACTCGAGAAAGATCAAGATCTATACCCATCTAATATACCGTTCCAATACGTTTTTAGGTGCGTATAGGAATACAACACTTTAAATACTTTATACAATAAGTATTTACTTAAGTTTGATTGTATTATCGTTATTAAGATTGTTTGGTTTTTAAATCCTAATAATAAGTAGGATATATTTAAGTAGGTAAACAAGTGTTATACATAGAAATTGTGTTTTATGAATGGGTATGTATTACAAGTTAATATGTATGTATATATATAATTAATATGTATGTATGTATATATATATATATATATATATATATATATATATATATATATATATATATATATATATATATTTATCTTATATGTTAAAATATGTATAGTTTAATTTTAAGTTTTATGTCAATATAAGTACCAATAATTATCTAAAAATGCTAACAAGTGTTTTATTGATTTCATAACAGTAAGTGACATGTATAAAACATTATAAAAATTTTCTATACATAAATATTAAGTTTTATGTATTAAATATTAAATTTTTTTTATAGCTAAAATACAATTAAATAGATAAATAAGTTTAACAACACATTTTATATTTTTCTTAGGTTCTACTGACCAAAATAAACTTAGAAAAAATTTATAAATTTTTGTTATGGTGTAAAAGTATTTATTTCTAATTTCTTTTTCGGTTCAAGATAAATCAAAGTGTATAAAGTAATAATTATTATATCAACTCAATTAATTCATCTAAAATTTTTGTATGCCTAATATAGTGTATTAAGCTTAGAAAAATTATTTGTACATTTATATTAATAGTTTAACTATTTAATTCAACTTTTGTATTGTTTTTAGTTTAAATTCGGAATTAAATAGAAATATATAATTATTAATTCTAAAAATAATTTTTATAACTTTCTTATTAGTTCCTAAGTAATTTCCATTGATTATTATTGTCATAAACATGTTATATCATTAAATTCTATTTTTCTTTTTAAAAAAGATTTTTTAGTACTGTAGCAAAAGTAGAAGAAAATACAAATTAATTATTTAAAATGACAAATAAATCAAACATAAATTTTTATAATTACTTTATGACCTAAGGAACAAGCAAAAATTATAAAACATAATATATAAAATTGTTTACTATTTATTTCTTCATTATCTATATATACCGAATATAAAAAAAAGTCAGTTTTTGATTTTTAATAAATATAAATTTGAATGTATAATTCATAAAAATAATTTTTATAGTCATTAGGATACTTAATACTAATTATCATGTATTTACATTATTTATTATAATTAATTTCGTATTTATTTGGTATTTAACATAAAACTAGCACAAAAATATGATAAAAACTAAATAAAAACTATAAAAATAATATAGAGAACTTACAAAAATAATTTTTGCAGAGGTTTGAGAGTATGATCTTCAAGTGAGAATTAATTTTTGAGGTATAAAGGATTTTGAAAGAAATGGCTAGTATTTATAGGTGAAAACTTGGTATAAAAAAAATGTATAAAAGAAATAAAAAGAAAAAGAAAAGAAAAATAAAAATATTAATAATTGTATCAGCCCATAATTTGTATTAAATAAAGAAAAGTGTTTTTATAAAGCTAGATCTAGATCTAGAATAAAATTAAAAAAATAAAAAGCAAAAAGTATTAAAAAAATTTTTGTTTACTATTCGGCGCTACAGTAACGTATATATATATATATATATATATATATATATATATATATATATATATATATATATATATATATATATATATATATATATATATATATATATATATATATATATATATATATATATATATATATATATATTTTTTTTTTTTTTTACAATGACTATAACCTTCATTTTTATAAAAGATATCATTGTATAGATTAGTTTTTGTAAGTGGTAACATATTTACATAAACTTTACATCTTATAAATATGTATATACTTTTTAGTTATATATAAATATATATGTATATATAACTTTGTCAAGTATAAAGTTTATAAATTTAACTAATAAACTTATGTCACTTGATATGAATTTATATGTTGTAAACTTATTTATTTTAAGTATACATTATATAAATTACTTGATAAGTTTAGGTTTCGTTATATAATATAAACTTATAGATGTACTTTGTTGAATAATATTTATCCGTTTAACGTTTGTTAGTTTCGTATATATATATATATATATATATATATATATATATATATATATATATATATATATATATATATATATATATATATATATATATATATATATATATATATAACGACCATTCATTAATACTTAATCTTTTTTTTTCGGGCATTTTAAATTATACGGAAGAAAATATAGATGAAAAAATGAGGGTCGTTATATGAAACTTGAAGATCTAGCTTTTTGCTTTAAAGATCTTGAAGAACATAAAAGATTCAAACTTTCTAGCTTTGAAATCTCATAATTATTGTTAAGGGATCTAAGCTCTCTAGTTTAGGGTTTCATTACTTTGTTTGATCTAAGTTATGTGACTTAAGGTCTTGCTTGATTTGAATCAAAGTTTGTAGCTTTAATCTTGAATAGAACTTGTATTTATGTTAAGACTAAGAACATGATGTAACCTTAGATCATCATCCTTCTAAAACTCTTAAGTGAGTTGTATTTCTTCTTAGTCTTGACATTATGTATTGATGGTTGAAACTTGATCAAACTGATGCTAAAACATCAAGAGTTGTACACTTGAGGCTTATACGCATCAAGGATGAGAACCGTGATGAGCATCAAACACCAAGAAACCCACCGGATCACTTGTTTACTGTCTTTAGGGTCTGATCAGACACCTGGGGCTTCTGGAAAGTTGATTTCTAGATAGTTCGGTTCTAGTAGATGACTTTTCATTTAAGACTCGCCTAAATCCGATATACGACTTAGGATTTATAGCCTTCCGAAAATCACTACGCCTTTGTAACGACGTGCTAAAATTTCTGACCTACTCGCGCTTGAACCGTCGCCACGGTCAAACAACATCGAGTTAGGATCTGAAAATTTGACAGAGGTAAGGGGACTTACATACAGAGCCTTGGGCAGTGACCACACATGTTTTCTGTTTGTATAGAGGTCGTAGCAGCTGTCCGAAGTCAGCCCTTTGTTTCGATCTCTATTCTTGTTGAAAACTTACCTTATCCTTTACGTATGATGATGATGATGATGATACTTAAGACTTAACTTATTTACTTTAAAACTTTTGGGGACAATATACTGACTTAGTAACCTTTGACTTAGGTTGAGGACCTTTCGGACCGACATACTACTTGCATACTTTTCATATCGACTTTTACCGCATTTTCACTGTGAGTTATAGCTCCCTTTTTACTTTAACTATTTTTAGGACTGAGAATACATGCGCTTTTTATGTTTTACATACTAGACATGAGTAATTAAACTTTATATATGTGTGAGTGATATAACGGCACAAAGATTCCCTTTAGCACGGTAACGTTAAGCCATTGATTTATGAACCAGTGAACCCGAATCTTAGATATGGATCCATTGGGTTTGACATCCCCACTCGGGCTAGTCGCGCTAGCATTTAACGTGAAATGTCCCGTTCATATCGATTATAAATGTTTCATATTAATTGATTTCGTTGCGAGGTTTTGACCTCTATATGAGACGTTTTTCAAAGACTGCATTCGATTTTTAAAACAACCATAACCTTTATTTTATCTATAAAGGTTTTAAAAATATTACGATGATTATGAAATAATGATAATCTAAAATATAGCATTTTCACACGACCATTACATAATGATTTACAATAATATTACACATCAACTTAAGTCTTCGAATGCAGTTTTTAAACAATATAACACAAGCATGCAGACTCCAATCTTGGCTTTATTTAGCATGCAACAACGGAAGCTCTTAATAATCACCTGAGAATAAACATGCTTAAAACGTCAACAAAAATGTTAGTGAGTTATAGGTTTAACCTATATATTTATCAAATCGTAATAATAGACCACAAGATTTCATATTTCCATTTCTCATAATCAACATGCATTCTGCATAAAAATTATTCATATGATGAACACCTGGTAACCGACATTAACAAATGCATCTAGAATATCCCTAAATATACAGGTACACTCATCTGTATATAAAATTGAAGTACTAAAGCATCCATAAACTGGATGGGGTTCGTTAGGCCCATAGATCTATCTTCAGGATTCGCGTCAATTAGGGGGTCTGTTCCCTAATTCTTAGGCTACCAAGCTGACAGGGTGATATCCGGTATAATGATTCAATCATAGAATATAGTTTCAAGTACTTGTGTCTATTTTGTAAAACATTTATAAAACTGCATGTATTCTCATCCTAAAAATATTAGATTTTAAAAGTGGGACTATACTCACTTTCACTGATTTTTACTTTGCCGGAAGTAAGACTTGGCCACTGGTCAATTCACGAACCTATAACAAATATATACATATATATCAAAGTATGATTGAAATATATTCACAATGTATTTTATAACGTTTTAATGATTTAATATTTGTTAAGTTAACAGTCCAACGTTAGTAGTCCACAATTAGTTGTTAACAGTTAGTAGTACAGAAATAAATCAATATAATTTCTCGAATCAATCCACGGCCCAGTGTATACAAGTCTCAGACTCGATCACAACTCAAAGTATATATATTATTTTGGAATCAACCTCAACCCTGTATAGCTAACTCAATCATTACTGCATATAGAGTGTCTATGGTTGTTCCAAAATATATATATATATATATATATATATATATATATATATATATATATATATATATATATATATATATATATATATATATATATATATATATATATATGACGTCGATATAATATGTCAAAACATTGTATACGTGTCTATGGTCTATCAAGATTACATAATATATGTTAGAATACATGTACAATACAATATAAGTTAGTTAGGATATGGTTAGTATAGATTTTTGTAAAATCATCCCGTAGTCAAATTAACCATTTTTAACCAATTTTGTTTTACCCATAACTTCTTCGTTTTAAATCCGTTTTAAGTGAATCAAGTTGATACAGTTTCATAATGAACTGAAATTTATGAAACTAAACAGAAAAAAGTATAAGTTTATAGTCAGAAATACAAGTTACAAGTCATTTTTGTAAGAGGTAGTCATGTCAGTCGAAAGGACGACATCATGATGACCATTTTGAAAAACATACTTCCATTTTGAGTTTAACCATGATTTTTGGATATAGTTTCATGTTCATAAGAAAAATCATTTTCCCAGAAGAACAACTTTTAAATCAAAGTTTATCATAGTTTTTAATTAACTAACCTAAAACAGCCCCCGGTTTTACTACGACGGCGTATGTCCGGTTTTACCGTGTTTTTCGTGTTTCCAGGTTTTAAATCATAAAGTTATCATATCATATAGATATAGAATATGTGTGTAGTTGATTTTAAAATTTAAGTTATAAGGATTTACTTTGTTTGCAAACAAGTTTAGAATTAACTAAACTATGTTCTAGTGATTACATGTTCAAATCCTCGAATAAGATAGTTATATATATGTGAATCGAATGATGTTATGAACATCATTACTACCTCAAGTTTAGTAGGTAAACCTACTGGAAGTGACAAAAATTGATCTAGCTTCAAAGGATTCTTGGATGCTTGAAAGTTCTTGAAGTAGAATCATGACACGAAAACAAGTTCAAGTCAGATTTCCACTCGAAATAAGATTGTTATAGTTATAGAAATTGAATAAAAGTTTGAATATGAGTATTACCTTAAATTAGAAAGATATCTTACTGTAAATAAGAAAGATTTCTTGAGGTTAGATGATCACTCAAAATGGATTTGCAAGATTGGAAGTAAGCTAGCAAACTTGAAAGTATTCTTGATGTGTTCTTGAGTTGTTGTTTTGTAAGTTGGTTTATGTATGGATTTAGGAGCTAAACTGATGTAGATTTTGATGAAGATGATGAAGAACACTTATAACATGAAGAAAGAGTTTGAGAGAGAGTGATTTGATGCATAAAATTGAAATGAAAATGTGTTTAGGAGTAAGCAAGTTCACGTGAACTTTGATGTATCGTATAGGCTACATTAGTTTGATTTTTAGTGTAATCATTCATGCTAGATGTTAAATGATGGTTCCCACATGTTTAGGTGACTCACAAGGGCTGCTAAGAGCTAATCATTAGAGTGTATATACCAATAGTAAATACATCTAGAAGCTGTGTATTGTACGAGTACGAATACGGGTTCATACGAGTAGAATTGTTGATGAAAACGAATGAGGATGTAATTGTAAGTATTTTTGTTAAGTAGAAGTACTTTGATATGTGTCATGAAGTCTTTCAAAAGTGTATTAATACATCTTAATACACTACATGTATATACATTTTAACTGAGTCGTTAAGTCACCGTTAGTCGTTACATGTAAGTGTTGTTTTGAAACCTTTAAGTTAACGATCTCATTTAATGTTGTTAATCTATTGTTTATTATATCTAATGAGATGTTAAATTATTACATTATCATGATATTATGATGTATGAATATATCTTAATATGATATATATGCATTAACTTGTCGTTACAACGATAATCGTTACATATATGTCTTGTTTCGAATTTCTTAAGTTAGTAGTCTTGTTTTACATATGTAGTTCATTGTTAACATACTTAATGATATATATAATTATCATTTTATCATGTTAAATATAGTGTAACAATATCTTAATATGATACATATGTATTTAGTAAGACGTTGTTATAACAATAATCGTTATATATATCGTTTCGAGTTTCTTAATTCAATCGTCTCATTTTTATGTATATAACTCATTGTTAATATACCTAGTGAGATACTTACTTATCATAATATCATGTTAACTATATATATATATATATATATATATATATATATATATATATATATATATATATATATATATATATATATATATATATATATATATATATCATCATATAGTTTTTACAAGTTTTAACGTTCGTGAATCGCCGGTCAACTTGGGTGGTCAATTGTCTACATGGAACTCATTTTAATTAATCAAGTCTTAACAAGTTTGATTGCTTAACATGTTGAAAACATTTAATCATGCAAATATCAATTTCATTTAATATATATAAACATGGAAAAGTTCGGGTCACTACAGTACCTACCCGTTAAATAAATTTCGTCCCGAAATTTTAAGCTGTTGGAGGTGTTGACGCATCTTCAGGAAATAGGTACGGGTATTTCAGCTTCATCTGATCTTCACACTCCCAGGTGAACTCGGGTCCTCTACGAGCATTCCATCGAACTTTAACAATCGGTATCTTGTTTTCCTTGAGTCTTTTAACCTCACGATCCATTATTTCGACTGGTTCTTCAACGAATTATAGTTTTTCGTTGATTTTAATTTCGTCTAAAGGAATAGTGAGATCTTCTTTAGCTAAGAACTTCTTCAGATTCAAGATGTGAAAGGTATTATGTACATTAGCAAGTTGTTGAGGTAATTCAAGTCGGTAGGCTACTGGTCCGACACGATCTATAATCTTGAATGGTCCAATGTATCTTGGATTTAGTTTCCCCCGTTTACCAAATCAAACAACACCTTTCCAAGGTGAAACCTTAAGCATGACCATCTCTCCAATTTCAAATTCTATATCTTTTCTTTTAAGGTCCGCGTAGCTCTTTTGTCGACTCTGGGCGGTTTTCAACCGTTGTTGAATTTGGATAATTTTCTCGGTAGTTTCTTGGATTATCTCTGGACCCGTGATTTGTTTATCTCCCACTTCACTCCAATAAATCAGAGACCTACATTTTCTACCATAAAGTGCCTCGAACGGTGCCATTTCAATACTTGGGTGGTAACTGTTGTTGTAGGAAAATTCTGCTAACGGTAGAGGTCGATCCCAACTGTTTCCAAAATCAATAACACATGCTCGTAGGATGTCTTCAAGTGTATATATCGTCCTTTCACTCTGCCCATCAATTTGTGGATGATAGGCAGTACTCATGTCTAGACGAGTTCCTAATGCTTGCTGCAATGTCTGCCAAAACCTTGAAACAAATCTGCCATCCCTATCAGAGATAATAGAGATTGGTATTCCATGTCTGGAGACGACTTCCTTAAAGTATAATCGCACCAATGTTTCCATTTTATCATCTTCTCTCATTGGCAGAAAGTGTGCTGACTTGGTGAGACGATCGACTATTACCCAAATAGTATCATAACCACTTGCAGTCCTTGGAAATTTAGTAATGAAATCCATGGTAATATTTTCCCATTTCCATTCCAGGATTTTGGGTTGTTGAAGTATACCTGATGGTTTCTGATGTTTAGCTTTGACCTTGAACACGTCAAACATTCTCCTATGCATTTAGCAATATCGGCTTTCATACCCGGCCACCAAAAGTGTTTCTTGAGATCTTTGTACATCTTCCCCGCTCCGGGATGTATAGAGTATCTGGTTTTATGTGCTTCCTTAAAACCATTTCTCTCATATCTCCAAACTTTGGTACCCAAATTCTTTCAGCCCTATACCGGGTTCTGTCTTCCCGAATATTAAGATGTTTCTCCGATCCTTTGGGTATTTCATTCTTCACCTTTCCCTCTTTTATAACTCCCTGTTGCGCTTCCTTTATTTGAGTAGTATTGTTAGTATGAATGATTATATTCATAGCTTTTACTCGAATAGGTTCCCTGTCCTTTCTGCTCAAGGCGTCGGCTACCATATTTGCCTTCCCCGGGTGGTAACGAATCTCAAAGTCGTAATCATTTAACAACTCAATCGACCTACGCTGCCTCATATTCAATTGTTTCTGATCAAATATATGTTGGAGACTTTTGTGGTCGGTATATATAATACTTTTGACCCCATATAAGTAGTGCCTCCAGTTCTTTAATGCAAAAACAACAGCACCCAATTCCAAATCGTGAGTCATATAATTTAGCTCGTGAATCTTCAATTGTCTAGACACATAAGCAATTACCTTCGATAGTTGCATTAATACACAACCGAGACCTTGCTTTGAGGCATCACAATATATCACAAAATCAGCATTCCCTTCAGGCAATGACAATATAGGTGCCGTAGTTAGCTTTTTCTTCAATAACTGAAACACTTTCTCTTGTTCATCCTTCCATTCAAATTTCTTCCCTTTATGCATTAATACAGTAAAGGGTTTTGCTATTTTGGAAAAGTATTGGATGAATCTTCTGTAGTAACCAGCCAATCCTAAAAATTGGCGTATATGCTTAGGAGTTTTCGGGGTTTTCCAGTTTTCAACGGTTTCAATCTGTGCCGGATCAACCTGAATACCTTCTTTGTTCACTACGTGACCGAGGAATTGAACTTCTTCCAACCAAAATGCACAATTTGAAAACTTAGCGTACAGTTTTTCTTTTCTCAGCAACTCTAGCACTTTTCTCAAAATATTCTTTGTGCTCTTGATCATTCTTTGAGTAAATAAGTTTGTCATCGATGAAAACAATGACAAACTTATCAAGATATGGCCCACACACTCAGTTTATGAGGTTCATGAACACAGCTGGTGCGTTAGTCAATCCAAAAGGCATAACCATAAACTCGTAATGACCGTAACGCGTCCTAAAAGCAGTTTTTGGAATATCATCCTCCTTCACCCGCATTTGATGCTATCCAGAACGTAAATCAATCTTCGAGTAAACTGACGAACCTTGCAGCTGATCAAATAAATCATCAATTCTCGGTAGTGGATAACGGTTCTTGATGGTAAGTTTGTTCAACTCTCTATAGTCGATACATAATGTAAATGTACCATATTTATTTTTGACAAACAAAATAGGAGCTCCCCAAGGTGATGTGCTTGGTCGAATGAAACCACGCTCTAAAAGTTCTTGTAATTGGCTCTAAAGTTCCTTCATTTCGCTGGGTGAGAGTCTGTATGGAGCACGAGCTATTGGTGCAGCTCCCGGTATAAGGTCTATTTGAAATTCAATGAATCGGTGTGGAGATAGTCCCGGTAATTCTTTCGAAAATACATCGAGAAATTCTTTTGCGACGAGAACATCACTGATGTTCTTTTCTTCTGTATTGATTTTCTCGACATGTGCTAGAACGGCATAGCAACCTTTTCTTATTAGTTTCTGCGCCTTCAAATTACTAATAAGATTTAGCTTTGCGTTGCTCTTTTCACCGTACACCATTAATGGTTTTCTCTTTTCGCGCATAATGCGAATCATATTTTTGTAACAAATGATCTCTGCTTTCAAATCTTTTAGCCAATCCATGCCGATTATCACATCAAAACTCCCTAACTCTACTGGTATCAAATCAATCTTAAATGTTTCACTAACCAGTTTAATTTCTCGATTCCGACATATTTTATCTGCCGTAATTAATTTACCGTTTACTAATTCGAGTAAAAATTCATTATCCAAAGGTGTCAATGGGCAACTTAATTTAACACAAAAATTTGTACTCATATAGCTTCTATCCACACCCGAATCAAATAAAATATAAGCAGATTTATCATCAATAAGAAACGTACCCGTAACAAGCTCCGGGTCTTCCTGCGCTTCAACCGTATTGATATTGAAGACTCTTCCATGGCTTTGACCATTATTATTCACTTCGTTCGGGCATGCAGTTTTGTAATGGCCCGTCTTTCCGCACCCAAAACAAGTAATGGCGGCATTAAATGTTCTGACATTATTTGTTCCTTTAATCCTGTTAGTCTTCGGTCCATAGAATCTACACTTTGCAGCATTGTGACCTGTTCTGTTGCATTTTTGCATAACTCCCTATAGTAATTATCCTGATGGTATTTCTCACACCTTAAACACCTGGTTTTCTGCCTCTTGTTGTCATTATTGTTGTTGTTGGGATGATTGTTGTTGTTTTTGGGACGGTTGTTGTTGTTGTTGGGACGGTTGTTGTTGCGATTGACGTTGCGGTTGTTGGGATAGTTGTTGCGATTTTGGTTGTAATTGTTGTTGTTATACTGGTAACTCTTGTCACTGTTTTCCTCCCACTTTCTCTTGACTTGTTTCATGTTGACTTCTTCGGCCACCTGTTCTTTAATCCTTCCCTCAATCTGATTTATGAGTTTGTGAGCCATTCGACTTGCCTTTTGTATGGAGGAGGGCTCGTGTGAACTCACATCTTCTTGAATCCTTTCTGGTAACCCTTTTACAAATGCGTCGATCTTCTCTTCTTCATCTTCGAACGCTCTTTGACACAATAGGCACAACTCTGTGAATCGTCGTTCGTACGTGGTAATGTCAAAACCTTGCGTTCGTAATCCTCTAAGCTCTACCTTGAGCTTATTGACCTCGTTTCTGGGACGATACTGCTCGTTCATCAAGTGCTTGAATGCTGACCACGGTAGTGCGTAAGCAGCATCCTGTCCTACCTGCTCAAGATTGGAGTTCCACCACATTAATGCAGTACCTGTGAGGGTATTACTTTGTTTTCTTCAGTACATTTACTTATGGCAAACACCGATTCAACCTTATCGGTTCACCGTTTTAATCCGATTGGACCCTCGGTTCCATCGAATTCCAAAGGTTTACAGGCAGTGAATTCTTTGTAGGAACATCCTACACAATTTCTGGTGGTGTTAGTTCCATTGCTCGATTCAGAGTTATTGTTGGTATGTAGTGCAGCCTGTACTCCGGCTATGTTTGCAGCAAGAAAGGTACGAAATTCCTCTTCACTCATATTCATGGTGTGCCGAGTAGTCGGTGCCATTTCCTTCAAAAATAACCAAATGAATCAAGTTAATCATACAGAATATTAAGAGTTAATAGTATTTCGTAGCATGATATGAACTCATTTATAAAAGCTTTTTCTTCATATTAGCGTTTTATAATTTATAATTCGGGTAATACCTACCCGTTAAGTTCATACTTAGTAGCTAATATACAATTCAACTACTACAATTCTATATGAGAAACTGATTACAATAATATTTCACATTCAATATTTTTCAAACTTACAATTCCGTTATTTTACATATAACATGAAATATAGCACACAATAACTTGATACAAGACAGTTTTGAAATTAACTCTAGTTAATACGCAAGTAGTTCAGCAAAGGCAATAAAGATACGTAATTCATACGTTTAGAAACAAGTCATGCATTCTGGTTTTATTAATACTATCTCGCATCCTTGGTCTTGTGGAACATAACCATTGTGACCGTTGACAAGACAACATGTAGTAATGTTTTCAAAAGGATGGGGGTTACGTAATGCCCAACAGCCCTGTAATAATCTAAAAACCTTATTTCTCACCCCAACTACTGAATCCGTCACTTGTGGGAATGTTTTATTTAGAAGTTGCAATCCTATGTTCTTTTTCTCGATTTGGTGAGAAGCGAACATTACTAACCCGTAGACATAACGTGCTTCTTTATGTTGCATGTTTGAAGCTCTTTCTAAAGAACGAAGTCCTATGTTGGGATAGGTGGAGTCAAAATAGGCTCTCAACCCGTAGCGTAAAATTGCATTTGGGTTTCCCGCACTCAATGCCTTAAAGAAAACTCGGCGTAACTTAAAGTCTCCCCAATGTGATATACCCCATCTTTCAAAGGAAAGCCTTTTATAAACTAAGGCATGCCTGGAATGTCTTTCAAACGTTCGACAAACTAATTTCGCCGTAAATAATTGTGCCGATGAATTCTGCCCGACTCTAGACAAGATTTCATCAATCATATCCCCTTGTAGGTCTTCTAAAATTTTTGGTTGTCTATCCTTAACGTCCATTTTTGTTTTTATACTGTAAAATAAACAAGGATTAGATTCGTAAAAGATAATTAACAAACAATACAAGCAATTTTTACATATATCTTAAAAGTACAAGCACACTACAATATATATATTACACAGCATGATTACAACTCTTTATTCCGACTCACTCATTTCTTCTTCTTCGGACTTGGTTCGTTTGGCTAATTTCCTAGGGATACATGGTGATCCTCTAATACGAGCCGTCATTTTCACAAATGGTTTAGAAAATCCTGGTGGCTTAGATGTTCCCAGATTATTATTAAAATTTAAGAATTACGGGCGTTTGCGATACACATAAAGTTCATCGGGGTCAGAATCAGGTTTCTCTATTTTGAAGCCCTTTCCCTTATTTTTCTCTTTTGCCTTATTAAATTGAGTTGGGGTAATTTCTATAACATCATCGGAATCCTCGTCGGGATCCGATTCATCATAAAATTGGTAATTTTCCCAATATTTTGCTTCCTTGGCGGAAACACCATTGACCATTTTTAACATTGGTCCATTGGTTGAGGGTTTTCTTTTATTTATTAGTTTTTCTAGGGTTCCTAATATTTCCTCTTCCGGAACCTCTTCTTTCGGTTCCTCTTCTTCCGGTTCTTCCTCGAGAATTTGTGAATCTTCCCAAAATACATTCGACTCTTCATTATTATTAGGTGAGTCGATGGGATTTGTACTAGAGGTAGACATCTATTACACAATATCAAACACGTTAAGAGATTAATATATCACATAATATTTACATGTTAATAATATATAGTTTCCAACAAAAAGTGTTAAGCAATCATTTTTAAAGAAAACACGGTCGAAGTCCAGACTCACTAAGACATCCTAACAAACTCGGTTAGACACACACTAATGCAATTTCTAGTTCTCTAAGAACCTGGCTCTGATACCAACCGAAATGTCCCGTTCATATTGATTATAAACGTTTCATATTAATTGATTTCGTTGCGAGGTTTTGACCTCTATTTGAGACGTTTTTCAAAGACTACATTCGATTTTTAAAACAACCATAACCTTTATTTTATCGATAAAGGTTTTAAAAATATTACGACGATTATCAAATAATGATAATATAAAATATAGCGTTTTCACACGACCATTACATAATGATTTACAATAATATTACACATCAACTTAAGTCTTCGAATGCAGTTTTTAAACAATATAATACAAGCATGCAGACTCCAATCTTGGCTTTATTTAGCATGCAACAGTGGAAGCTCTTAATAATCATCTGAGAATAAACATGCTTAAAACGTCAACAAAAATGTTAGTGAGTTATAGGTTTAACCTATATATTTATCAAATCGTAATAATAGACCACAAGATTTCATAATTCCATTTCTCATAATCAACATGAAATCTGCATAAAAATTATTCATATGATGAACACCTGGTAACCGACATTAACAAATGCATATATAATATCCCCAAATATACAGGTACACTCATCTGTATATAAAATCGAAGTACTAAAGCATCCATAAACTGGATGGGGTTCGTTAGGCCCATAGATCTATCTTCAGGATTCGCGTCAATTAGGGGGTATGTTCCCTAATTCTTAGGCTACCAAGCTGACAGGGTGATATTCGGTATAATGATTCAATCATAGAATATAGTTTCAAGTACTTGTGTCTATTTTGTAAAAAATTTATAAAACTACATGTATTCTCATCCCAAAAATATTAGATTTTAAAAGTGAGACTATAACTCACTTTCACTGATTTTTACTTTGTCGGAAGTAAGACTTGGCCACTGGTCGATTTACGAACCTATAATAAATATATACATATATATCAAAGTATGATCGAAATATATTCACAATGTATTTTATTACGTTTTAACGATTTAATATTTGTTAAGTTAACAGTTCAATGTTAGTAGTCCACAATTAGTTGTTAACAGTTAGTAGTACAGAAATAAATCAATATAATTTCTCGAATCAATCCACGACCCAGTGTATACAAGTCTCAGACTCAATCACAACTCAAAGTATATATATTATTTTGGAATCAACCTTAATCCCGTATAGCTAACTCAATCATTACTGCATATAGAGTGTCTATGGTTGTTCCAAAATATATATATAAATGACGTCGATATGATATGTCAAAACATTGTATACGTGTCAATGGTCTATCAAGATTACATAATATATGTTAGAATACATGTACAATATAATATAAGTTAGTTAGGATATGGTTAGTATAGATTTTTGTAAAATCATCCCGTAGTCAAATTAACTATTTTTAACCAATTTTGTTTTACCCATAACTTCTTCGTTTTAAATCCGTTTTGAGTGAATCAAGTTGCTACGGTTTCATAATGAACTGAAATTTATGAAACTAAATAGAAAAAGTATAAGTTCATAATTAGAAATACAAGTTACAAGTCATTTTTGTAAGAGGTAGTCATTTCAGTCGAAAGAATGACGTCTTGATGACCATTTTGAAAAACATACTTCCATTTTGAGTTTAACCATGATTTTTGGATATAGTTTCATGTTCATATAAAAAATAATTTTCCCAGAAGAACAACTTTTAAATCAAAGTTTATCATAGTTTTTAATTAACTAAGCCAAAACAGCCCCCGGTTTTACTACGACGACGTATGTCCGGTTTTACGGTGCTTTTCGTGTTTCCAAGTTTTAGATAATTAAGTTAGCATATCATATAGATATAGAACATGTGTGTAGTTGATTTTAGAAGTTAAGTTAGAAAGATTTACTTTATTTACGAACAAGTTTAGAATTAACTAAACTATGTTCTAGTGATTACATGTTCAAATCTTCGAATAAGATAGTTATATATATATGAATCGAATGATGTTATGAACATCATTACTACCTCAAGTTTAGTAGGTAAACCTACTGGAAGTGACAAAAATTGATCTAGCTTCAAAGGATTCTTGGATGCTTGAAAGTTCTTGAAGTAGAATCATGACACGAAAACAAGTTCAAGTCAGATTTCCACTCGAAATAAGATTGTTATAGTTATAGAAATTGAATAAAAGTTTGAATATGAGTATTAACTTAAATTAGAAAGATATCTTACTGTAAATAAGAAAGATTTCTTGAGGTTAGATGATCACTCAAAATGGATTTGCAAGATTGGAAGTAAGCTAGCAAACTTGAAAGTATTCTTGATGTGTTCTTGAGTTGTTGTTTTGTAAGTTGGTTTATGTATGGATTTAGGAGCTAGATTGATGTAGATTTTGATGAAGATGATGAAGAAAACTTATAACATGAAGAGAGAGTTTGAGAGAGAGTGATTTGATGCATAAAATTGAAATGAAAATGTGTTTAGGAGTAAGCAAGTTCACGTGAACTTTGATGTATCGTATAGGCTACATTAGTTTGATTTTTAGTGTAATCATTCATGGTAGATGTTAAATGATGGTTCCCACATGTTTAGGTGACTCACAAGGGCTGGTAAGAGCTGATCATTGGAGTGTATATACCAATAGTAATACATCTAGAAGCTGTGTATTGTACGAGTACGAATACGAGTTCATACGAGTAGAATTGTTGATGAAAACGAATGAGGATGTAATTGTAAACATTTTTGTTAAGTAGAAGTACTTTGATATGTGTCATGAAGTCTTTAAAAAGTGTATTAATACATCTTAATATACTACATGTATATACATTTTAACTGAGTCATTAAGTCACCGTTAGTCATTACATGTAAGTGTTGTTTTGAAACCTTTAAGTTAACGATCTCATTTAATGTTGTTAATCCATTATTTATTATATCTAATGAGATGTTAAATTATTACATTATCATGATATTATGATGTATGAATATATGTTAATATGATATATATATACATTAACTTGTCGTTACAACGATAATCGTTACATATATGTCTCGTTTTGAATTTCTTAAGTTAGTAGTCTTGTTTTACATATGTAGTTCATTGTTAACATACTTAATGATATATATAATTATCATTTTATCATGTTAAATATAGTGTAATAATATCTTAATATGATACATATATATTTAGTAAGACGTTGTTATTAAAATAATCGTTATATATATCGTTTCGAGTTTCTTAATTCAATAGTCTCATTTTTATGTATATAACTCATTGTTAATATACCTAGTGAGATACTTACTTATCATAATATCATGTTAACTATATATATATATATCCATATATATATATATATCATAATATAGTTTTTACAAGTTTTAACATTCGTGAATCGCCGGTCAACTTGGGTGGTCAATTTTCTACATGGAACTCATTTCAATTAATCAAGTCTTAACAAGTTTGATTGCTTAACATGTTGGAAACATTATTTATGCAAATATCAATTTCATTTAATATATATAAACATGGAAAAGTTCGGGTCACTACATAACGGGTGTTTAATACTTCGTAAACTTACGCACTCGCCAAGTGTACTTTTAGGGGGTGATATTTATATTACTTGTTAAGTTAGTTACCGGGTGCCCACGGATAAGCATATACTTTATTATACTGATTTGAAATACTGATTTGAAATGCTGATTTGAAGCACTGAAATCTCGTGGTCTACATTACATTGCTAATTACAATCAAACTATAGCTCACCAACATTCGTGTTGACATTTTTAAGCATGTATTTCTCAGGTACTTAGACGTTGTTACTTCTGCTGTTAGACTTGCTGTTATAGTCTTGGTGTTATAGACTTTCTATTACAAACTCGCTGTGTTAGACTTCCGCTGCATTGTTTAGAGATGTCTCAATCATGAAACTTTTACTTTGCATTCACAACTTATGTTACATTTGAACAAGGTTTTTGTAATGTCCTTTGTGTCACGTACTTATGTTAATGCTTTCTATTCTTAGAAGCATGTTATCTTTTGTAAAACATTTGACGTTGGTAAAAACGTTACTTTTCATGAATGCAAAACTTTTTTTTATAAATCATATAGTGTTGTAACCGTGTAATGATCCTGTTGTTGATGATCCGTACACGTTAATTTTGTACGGGGCGTCACATTTGGTATCAGTGCATTGGTTATAGGTAATTAGGTTGCATTAGTGTGTCTTGACCGAGTCGAGTAGGATTCACTAATAGGACTAATCTACAACTTGCTCGTTTACTTGTTTATGCGAAACTGCTGCATGCTACTGTTATATATTACTGCATGTTACTGTTTATTACTACTGCATGCTACTAGTTACCTGATACTACTGCATGACACTAATATCTACTACAGTTTTGTGTACTGCAATAGACTACCTAGGTTATTGTGATGCTGTTTCTTGCTACATGTCTGTTATCCGCTGTACCGACTTGGAAAATTTAATTTTCCTAGTTCAGATGTTTTTCTGAACCCTTTTCCCACTAGTCTAACCCTAAGAACTAGTAATATAATCCACGTGTTACTACCGTTCCACCGTTCCAGAGATCGAAACATTACTTCACGCAATCTAGGAAGAGTACCCCTCGGGTTACACGCCCACTAAAGTTGATCCTCGGAGGAGGAGATATATGAGGACTTGTCGGAGTAACCGCACCTCGCCCCACCTCCCGAGCTCACCCTAATTAGCCACGTACAATGTATGAACATTATAAGGTTGTTCAGTTTTAGCAAGTTGACCCGTATCCCGTACGCTTTCATGACCGTCACTTATCTCTTTCATTCTTCACCACTACTGGACG
Organism: Rutidosis leptorrhynchoides; assembly: GCF_046630445.1. NCBI lineage: Eukaryota > Viridiplantae > Streptophyta > Magnoliopsida > Asterales > Asteraceae > Rutidosis > Rutidosis leptorrhynchoides. Next base: position 282,669,143 of record NC_092340.1, on the reverse strand, counting down.
ATCTAACGACACTTCTGGACTTAGGTCCCTAACACTCTTAGGCATTGGAGAAGTCAGGAAGGAATCTCCTTTCACAAGGTCATAGTGTATTCCACTGATACTCAACCATATCCAAAGACTTGGGAGTCACCTCAAGACATATTGTATTACGACTTGCTACACGTATAACTCGACACGAGACCCAGATTGAATTTCTAGAAAGGAACTTAACGACATTACCTGAATCCGAACATTTTGAAGAAAATTTCGGGACATTTAGACATTGATGCATGATCTACGGAACCTACGCATCCACACCGAGAAACCGTGAGATTAATTATGTAGATTTTGTTTTGAGATAGTGATGTTATGCGAGGAGTATATGAAATAGTGTATATTTTACTAGGAAAAACTATTAAATACGATACAATTTTACACAAGATATTTATTTATTTATAGAATGGATATACCTAAACCTTGCTACAACACTTATAGGCAGTGTACCTAATCGTACAGTAGTGTAGTTTTTAGTAAGTCCGGTTCGTTCCACAGGGAATCTTTTAAACAAAGCTTAACGCTATATTAGTTTTAATTTATAAAAATACAAATATATATATATATATATATATATATATATATATATATATATATATATATATATATATATATATATATATATATATATATATATATATATAAGTAATATTATTATTATAGAGGGGGGTTTTTACCGTTTAATGACCGGTTTGTCGATTTTTAAAACTTTAGTCGCAGTTAAAACCTAATGTAAAATATTAAATAAATAAAAGACTTAATTTAAAGCGTAAAGTAAATAACGATAATGAAATTGCGAATAATAAAAGTGCGATAAAATAAAATTACGATAATTAAAAAGTGCAATAATTAAAAGTGCAATTAAATACAATGACAATAAATAAAAATGTGATAATTAGAAGTGCAATTAAATATGAAAATAAAGGAATTATGCTTATTTAAACTTCCGTAATCATGATGTTTGACGTGTTGATTTTAGTTTTATGCCCATGGGTTAATTGTTCTTTGTCCTGGATTATTCAATTTGTCCATCTGGTTTTTGTCCATAACAGTCCATCAGTCATAAATATAAAGTGCGAGTATCCTCGTCAAATTATCCTTATACCCGAAGTCAAATATTCCAATTAATTGGGGACTTAAACTGTAACAAGGTTTTAATACTTTGTTATCAATTATGCCAAGTGTCCTTGTACATAATTTCACCCATGTTTTAATAATTTCATAGACTATTAATCCATTCCAGTGTCCGGTTAAATGAACGATTATTCGTACATATAAATATCCCGCCCATCGTGTCCGATCGAGTGTATATGGTTATTTATAGGTATGTCCAATTGTAAATCTTTATATTAAAATTAACAAACTATCATTTAGTTAAACAAATATAAAGCCCATAAATAGCCCATAGTCTAATTTCCACAAGTGTCGTTCTTTTGTCCAAACCCCGATTATGGTACAAAACCCAATTACCCAAATTTAAATATTTAGCCCAACATCATGATTACTTCGTTTTAAATAAGCATAATAATAACTTAGCTACGAGACATTAAATTAAAAAGTTTGAACATAACTTACAATGATTAAAAATAGCGTAGCGTTACACGGACAGAATTTCGACTTACACCCTTACAACATTCGCTAACATACCCTTATTATTAGGATTAAAATTAAAATTAAAATTAAAATTATAATATATATATATATATATATATATATTTTACGTATGATGAAAATGAAAAAGGTGTTCATAATCCGTAGAATTGCATGGCCTTTTATAGGTGGATTTTTGACTTTATGGGCTCCGCGAGTGTGGTGCAATTTGCCTTTATAAGCTCCGCGAGTGCGGAGCTGTGGAATCCAGCTCACACAAGTTTGGATCTTAGTCTGCCGACGGATTTTATTATAAATATAATATAAATATATAATTTATATAATTAATTAATTATATATTATATTATATTTATATACATAATTAATTTATAATTTCTGATCCGTTGCGTCGTACGTTGAAAGCTGGTTCATGTCTCGGTTTCGGATTTTCGAACGTCCTTTCGTATGATTTAATATCTTGTACTTTGCGTTTTGCGGCTTGTACTCTTGTCATTTTTAGGCGTTCCTCATCAATAATTTGAACCTCTTTGCTTGTACTTTGTACTTTTTAGCTTTTTGGTTGTTTGCGTCTTCAATTTGTCGAATCTGCCTTTTGTCTTCACCTTTTAATATTTAAACAAATATTCCTTGTAAATAGGACAACTGCAACTAAAAGCTTGTCTTTCTTGAGGGATAATGCGATGAAATATATGTCCGTTTTTAGCATTATCAGATAGCATAGATAAAGCACCGTTAGATGAAATTGAGTAGAACTTGAAGTGATCACGTTACATTGACCATATGGAGTGATATTGGAATGAACGTACGATTTAGTACAATATAATGACACCCGGCCAGCGTGATTATATTGAAGTAAATCATACGGAAGTTCCAATGTTACTACATAAGGAATATGAAGTGATTCAAAGAAAATTTTAGTAGGAACCACTTGAGTATACGCATTATGGTCTGTTAGAGGTAGGGAAAGAATAACCACTTAGCCCAGATACTGTACAAGGAGGGCCTTGATTGCAGAATTGATAACCCAAAAATTTGTTATAGATATAGACAACCTGGACACTTAAGGAAAAAGTTCTCAAATAGGAAAAACTTTGGACCTACTTACGGTAGAGCAATCGTTATCTCATCTATGGAAACTCGCATGGATCCTGATTTTAGTTTGGGTACATTTTATCACAACGTTTTATTGTCTCAGAGTTGTTTAATACTAGAGCGATAGAAACCTTATATCTAAGAACCTTGGTGTTATGACTAATGGTAAGCTGGCAGAGATAGAGGAATAATTTAAGGTGGTACCTTAAAATTTACAGGTGGGTCATTTGGAGATGACCTCATATCAACAAAACTTGAAAGTTTTAAAGTAGTAGTTGGAAAAGATTAGTTACCTACGCACAAGCAGATGTTATTTGAGAAGATTGATAGAATTTTTCACGGTAGTATAGTAAGATTTGGTTGGAATGAACCTTAAGATTATCCTAACACCTATCAATTTGGAAAGCTTGATGTAATAGTTGGAATGGACTTTAGGATTAACCTAATACTCATCAAGTTAGGAAGCTTTGATGAAATAGTTGGAACGGATTAGCTTTCAAGGATGAAAGCGAAAGTTATTTATAGTAAGAAGATTATTCGTATACCTCGCAAAAATGGTGAGCCATTAATAGTTTACGGGGAGAGAAGTAGCCCGAAGCTGAACCTTATTAGTTGCATGAAGACATAAAAGGGTCATGAGAAAAGGGCGTTTTGCTATTTTGGCACATGTGAAGAAATTGGAGACTGAGGAGAATATTGCTCAAGAACGCTCGAACATTCTCGTCTTTCGATTCTAGGTTAAAGAGACCGGACTCCGATATTTTTCCGGAAGAATTTGGGTACCTAGTTTTGGGGATTTACGAGACCTTATTCTAGACGAGACCTATAAGTCACGGCATTCGATTCATCCTGGAGCTGGTAAGATGTACTACGATCCCAAGGAACAATATTGGTGGCTGAACCTTAAAAAGGACATTGCTACTTATGTTGGGAAGTGTCTGACTTGTTCCAAGGTCAAAGTCGAACACCAAAGGCCATCTAGGTTACTTCAACAACCCGAAATCCTACAATGGAAATGGGAAGGAATAACAGTGGATTTCATCACGAAGCTACCGAAAATGGTAGGCAGTTATGACAATATCTGGGGTATTGTTGACCGTCTCACCAAAACTGCTCACTTTCTAACCATGAAAGAAACCGATACAATGGACAAACTTGCACAATGATACATAAAGGAAATTGTATCCCATCACTTCAGCGATTCAGATTCTATATTAAAGCCTGCCCAAGAATCTTATTTGATACTCATTCTTACGCGACTCTAAATCCTAACTTATTTCGAGAGATTTCTTATTTGATGATAATCACACCATCATCCTTCTTATTTCGAGATTAGTCATACCAGTTCAAAATTTTCTAAAATCAATGGGTGGTAACTCCCATCCTCACACTCTCCCATTCGTATCTCACTTATAAGCAACAGCTTTACACTTAAGCATTTTTGGTCAAAGGACTTATGCCCTACCAATAGTCATCAACCACATTTAAATTCATTAGTTTTCATTACCTCGTGACATTGTTGCTTAAATATTACCCGACATTTTAAAAAAAAATCTTTTACTCGATCCTCATCGATCTTTTTCCAACTTGTAACCTCCGCAATATGAAAATTTTGTTTGCCAAAATTTTACACACACTATTTTATTGTGCGATCCTCTCGAAGTTTTATAAAAAAATAAATTTACTTTATTGCCATTCGTACAAATTTTAGAAATCATATATGTTATATATAATAAGGTAAATAATTACTTATTTTTTACTAGTACATATGAAATTTTACTTTCACTTTTACAAATCAATTCTTTTTTCAAAAGATATTTTACTTAGAATAGTGCATACTGTAGTGACCCGAACTTTTCCATATTTATATATATTAAATGAAATTAATATTTACATGATTAAATGTTTCCAACATGCTAAGCAATCAAAATTGTTAAGATTTGATTAATTGAAATAGGTTTCATATAGACAATTGACCACCCAAATTGACCGGCGATTCACGAACGTTACAAATTCGTAAAAACTACATGATGTTATATATATAGACATATATATATATGGTTAACATGAAATTATGATAAGTAAGTATCTCACTAGGTATATTAACAATGAGTGATATACATAAAAATGAGTTTATTGAATTAAGGAACTCAAAACAATATATATAACGATTATCGTTATAACAACGTCTTACTAAATACATATGAATCATATTAAGATATTGATACACTATGTTTAAATTTGATAAATGATAAGTAAACATATCATTAAGTGTATTACCAATGAACTACATATGTAAAAACAAGACTACTAATTTAAGGATTTCGAAACGAGACATATATGTAACGATTATCATTGTAACGACATTTAATTATATATATATATATATATATATCATATTAAGATATATTAATACATCATAATATCATGATAATGTAATAATTTAACATCTCATTAGATATAATAAACAATGGGTTAACAACATTTAACAAGATCGTTAACTTAAAGGTTTCAAAACAACACTTACATATAACGACTAACGATGACCTAACGACTCAGTTAAAATGTATATACATGTAGAGTATTTAGATGTATTAGTACACTTTTGAAAGACTTCAAGACACATATCAAAGCACTTCTACTTAACAAAAATGCTTACAATTACATCCTCTATCATTTTCATCAACAATTCTACTCGTATACACCCGTATTTGTACTCGTACAATACCCAGCTACTAAATGTATTTACTATTGTTATATACACTCCAATGATCAGCTCTTAGCAGCACTTGTGAGTCACCTAAACATGTGGGAACCATCATTTGGCAACTAGCATGAAATATCTCACAAAATTACAAACTAAAGGAACCTTATATGCAAGTGTAGTATCACGTTTTCCATCATCATTCATAACACTCTCATTTTTCTACTTTCATGCATCAACCAACTTTCTCTCAAGTGTTCTTCCATGTTTCTAAGTGTTCTTCAACATCTTCATCAAAATCTAGCTCAATCTAGCTCATAAATCCTAACCTAGATCAACATACAAAATAACAACTTAAGAACACATCAAGAACACTTTCAAATTTACTAGCTTACTTCCAATCTTGCAAATCCATTTCAAGTGATCATCCAACCTCAAGAAATCTTTCTTATTTACAGCAAGATATATTTCTAATATACGGTAATACTCATATTCAAACTTTGATTCAATTTCTATAACTATAACAATCTTATTTCGAGTGGAAATCTTACTTGAACTTGTTTTCGTGTCATGATTCTACTTCAAGAACTTTCAAGCCATCCGAGGATCCTTTGAAGCTAGATCTATTTTTCTCATTTCCAGTAGGTTTATACACAAAACTTGAGGTAGTAATAATTTTCATAACATCATTTGAATCATATATATAAAACTATCTTATTCGAAGGTTAAACTTGTAATCACTAGAACATAGTTTAGTTAATTCTAAACTTGATCGCAAACAAAAGTTAATCCTTCTAACTTGATTTTTGAAATCAACAAGACACATGTTCTATATCTATATGATATGATAACTTAATGATTTAAAACTTGGAAACACGAAGAACACCGTAAAACCGGATATACGCCGTCGTAGTAAAACCGGTGGCTGTTTTGGTTTGGATAATTAAAAACTATGATAAACTTTGATTTAAAAGCTATTCTTCTGGGAAAATTATTTTTCTTATGAACATGAATCTATATCCAAAAATCATGGTTAAACTCAAAGTGGAAGTATGTTTTCCAAAATGGTCATCTAGACGTCGTTCTTTCGACTGAAATGACTACCTTTACAAAAATGACTTGTAACCTGTATTTCCGACTATAAACTTATACTTTTTCTGTTTAGATTCATAAATTTAAGTTCAATATGAAACCATAGCAACTTGAATCTCTCAAAATGGATTTAAAACGAAGAAGTTATGGGTAAAACAAGAATGGATAATTTTGCTTGTTGTAGCTACGTGAAATTTGTAACAAATTTATACAAATCATAACTTAACTAACTTATATTGTATTATACATGTATTCTAACATATATTATATAACTTGGGATACCATAGACACGAATACAATTTTTTGACATATCAAATCGACCCATCTATATATATTTTGGAACAACCATAGACACTCTATATGCAGTAATGTTGGAGTTAGCTATACAGGGTTGAGGTTGATTCCAAAATATTATATATACTTTGAGTTATGATCTAGCCTGAGACTTGTATACACGAGGTCGTGAATTGATTCCAGATAATATATATTACTTTATTTTTGTACATCTAACTGTGAACAACTAGTTATAGGTTACTAACGAGGACTGCTGACTTAACAAACTCAAATCATTAAAATGTAATAAAAAATGTTGTAATTATATTTTGATCATACTTTGATACATATGTACATATTTATTATAGGTTCGTGAATCGACCAGTGGCCAAGTCTTATTTCCGGCAAAGTAAAAATCTGTGATAGTGAGTTATAGTCCCACTTTTAAATCTAATATTTTTGGGATGAGAATACATGTAGTTTTGTAAATGTTTTACAAAATAGACACAAGTTGTCACGACCCGGAAATTTCGGTCAAATTTAAACTCTGATAACTCTGACAAGATAAGCAAATTGATGTGTTGCATTAAAATATTTTCATACATTTAATTAACCTTTGGACTTTACCCTACGATTCACGAACAACCTATAATTTAAAACTCGAACCCGTCATGATTTATATATGATTTTACTTTCTTAAACAAAGACGTTTTATGATATAATAATTTCTATTATTATTACCTCTTAATAAAATAATTTTGAATATAATTAGTTCTAGAAAACTAAATTTTATAATATTTATATACGAAATGATTAAAAATTTACTATTAAACGATGTTATTTCAAATTAAAAATTTTAGGTATTAAGTCATTTTATTTTTATGATATAATTTTTGTAAATTGTTTTTAAGAAACGAAGTTAAATTAAAAATGTACAATTTGTAAAGCACAACGAACAACAACGTATAGCTTAAATAGTTGAATTTAAATTAATTCATTTACTATTCATTGAATAGTAAATGAAACGAAATTAATTTATTTACTATTCACATGAAAGCGACATGATTGAAATTATTAATTATAAGTTACATAAAATACCCCTGAAGTATTTTAAAAATACAACTTTTAAAATATTATTCGATTCGATTTTATTATTATATTATTATATTTTACTTTATTATATTATTATATTATTATAATTATAAACGAATGAATCCTTTTATTTTTATATTATTATTTTATTACTTTATTATATTATTATTATTAAACAAGATTGATTCCTTTTATTATTATAATATTATTTTCTAACTATATATATGAACGTCGATCGACCGATAACACACACTCATGATTTCATATTACTCTGTCCAATTTCTAGTTACATTTCCAAATTAGTATTAGTAGTATACATAAAATATTACGACAAGGTTATGCTCAAGTGATTTCAAAATGGATTTTCAAATGGTTTAAAGCTAGGGAAATTATGGGTTATAGCTATGGAGGTTATGGGTAATGTTCGCGGGTATTGTTCTCAAGTCAAACCTAGTGTTTATCATCTCCGTTGCGTCTACGTACTTTCCTGCAATATTGAATCACAATATTGATACGTGAGCATTCATATCTTATCTTTTATATATTAATAGTGTATCCATGTCTAGTGCTCGAATATATATGTTTATGCATACTTGTATGCTTTAATTTTGTCATTTGATAGTTTAAGATGAATCACGAATTAAATACATATATTACTGATAAAAGGTATATGATATGCATGTTTTTGGAAAGCTGGCGAAAAATCAATAACTTTTCATTTAGAAATCGCGTAATTTCGGTGAACGAATTAAAAGATATGATCAACTGAATTATGATTGACATTAATTGAAATTGCTTTTGAATCTGCAATTGATATTTAAACAACTTGTTTGTAAGATTGATAAATTGGATTTTTGAATATTACCAGCCGAGTAAATGAATCCTTATATAAGGTCCGTCTCGTTTTGTTATACAACTGTCAAAATTGACTTTTTGAAACGACTTTGGATAACTTTTGTATGTCGATCTCGAGCATTAGGATTATGATACACTATGACCTGACCTAGCTTGATAGACAATTATTGACCAACGTATGTTCTCTAGGTTGAGATCTACAGTTATTTGGTATTCCAAGTTTCGGTCACATTTCGGTGAACGACTTTATGTGCTGCTAAGGTGAGTTTCATATGACCCCTTTTTAATTGCTTTTGCAATATATTTTTGGGCTGAGAATACATGCAATTTATTTTAAACGCAATGGACACAAGTACATACTAAATTCTACATCGAGTTTGAACTGAAAATCCCTTAGCTTTGGTAACTAGTAAATGCCAGTTATAAGAACTAGTGGGCGCGAGTAGTGGTATATGGATCCATAGGGCTTGACATCCCCGTCTATTCCAGGTATAGAAACCCTAGCCTGAACTATAAAACAAACGTATGCTATTTGAGTTAATATACATTGGATTGCATGTATTGTACATGTTGGTTGCATGTATGTTAAAACAGCGGTACTTATTATATAGATGTTAAAGCTTAGTTACCAGGGTGCTCAATCTTGTAGAATAATTTAATAAACGTTTCTGGATGAAACAACTGAAATCTTGTGGTCCACCTTTATATACAGATTATGCGAAACACTAAAACTATGAACTCACCAACCTTTGTGTTGACACTTTCAAGCATGTTTATTCTCAAGTTTCCTAGAAGTCTTCCGCTGTTTGCTTATATGTTAGACAAGCTATTTGCATGGAGTCATACATGTTTTATTCAAGAAAACATTGCATTCACAAATTCATCACCATCTATCTTATTTTGACTGCATTGTCAACGGAAGTATTATTGTAAACCATTATATTACGGTGATTGTCTATATGTAGAAATCATCAGATATCGAAAACCTTTGATTTAAATATTCATTTATGGTGTGCCTTTTCAAAAGAATGCATTGTTTACAAAACGTATCATATAGAGTTCAAATACCTCGCAATGAAATCGATGAATGATGTGTTCGTCCATATGGATTTGGAGCGATCGTCACACAAGTACTTGAAATTACATTCTATGTTGGAATATGAATACCAAATATCACCCTTTTAGCTTGGTAGCCTAAGAATTAGGGAACATATACCCTAATTTACGCGAATCCTAAAGGTAGATCTACGGGTACTAACTCCCCCATACTGGAAAATGGTATGCTTTAGTACTTCGAGTTTTATACAGATAGATTGTTATTGAAAGATGAAATCTTGTGGTCTATTATTACAATTTGATATATATAGGTTAAACCTATAACTCACCAACATTTTTGTTGACGTTTAAAGCATGTTTATTCTCAGGTGATTATTAAGAGCTTTCGCTGTTGCATGCTAATTTATGGACAAGAGTTGGAGTCAGCATGCTTGTATAATAATGTTTAAAAACTGCATTCGAAGATTTAAATTGATGTGTAATATTATTGTAAACCATTATGTAATAATCGTGTGAAAACGCTATATTTTAGATTATCATTATTTGATAATCGTCGTAATACTTTTTTTAAACCTTTATTGATAAAATAAAGGTTATGTTTTGTTTAAAAATCGAATGCAGTCTTTGAAAAACGTCTCATATAGAGGTCAAAACCTCGCAACGAAATCAATTAATATGGAACGTTTATAATCGATATGAATGGGACATTTCAGTTGGTATCCGAGCGTTGGTCTTAGAGAACCAGAATTTTGCATTAGTGTATCTTACCGAGTTGTTAGGATACATTAGTGAGTCTGGACTTCGACCGTGTTTTCTTCAAAAATGATTGCTTAACACTTTTTATTGGAAACTATATATTATTAACATGTAAATATTATGTGATATATTAATCTCTTAATGTGTTTGATATTATGTGATAGATGTCTACTTCTAGTACAAATCCCATCGACTCACCTAATAATAATGAAGAGTCAAATATATTTTGGGAAGATTCACAAAATCCCGAGGAGGAACCGGAAGAGGAGGAACCGGAAGAAGAAGAGGTTTCGGAGGAAGAAATATTAATACCCATAGTTAAACGATTAAATAAAAGAAAATCCTCAACCAACGGACCAAAGTTAATAATGGTCAATGGTGTTTCCGCCGAGGAAACAAAATATTGGGAAATTATCAATTTTCTGATGAATCGGATCCCGACGAGGATTCTGATGATGTTATAGAAATTACATCGACCTAATTTGAAAAAGCAAAAGAAAACAATAAGGGAAAAGGTATCAAAATAGAGAAACCTGATTACAACCCCGATGAACTTTATATATATCGTAAACACCCGTACTTCTTAAATTTTAACAATAACCCGGGAACCTCTAAGCCACCAGGTTTTTCTAAACCATTTGTCAAAATGACGGCTCGTATTAGGGGAGCACCATATATCCCTAGGAAATTTGCGAAACAAACCAAGTCCGAAGAAGAAGAAACAAGTGAGTCGGAATAAAGAGTTGTAATCATGCGACGTAATATATGTAATATTGTGTACTTGTGCTTTTATGATAAATGTAAAAATTGCTTGTATAATTTGTTAAGTATCTTTTATGAATCTAACCCTCGTCTATTTTTATAATATAAAAACACAAAATGGATGTTAAGGATAGACAACCAAAAAGTTTAGAAGACCTACCCGGGGATATGATTGATGAAATCTTGTCTAGAGTTGGTCAGAATTCGTCGGCACAATTGTTTATGGCAAAATTAGTTTGTAGAACATTTGAAGAACGTTCCAGGCATGCCTTAGTTTATAAATGGCTTTCTTTTGAAAGATGGGGTATATCACATTGGGGAGACCTTAAGTTACGCCGTATTTTCTTTAAAGCATTAAATGCGGGGAACCCAAGTGCAATTTTACGCTACGGGTTAAGAACCTATTTTGACTCAACATATCCCAACATAGGACTTCGTGCTTTAGAAAGAGCTTATAACATGCAACATAAAGAAGCATGTTATGCTTACGGGTTAGTGATGTTCGCTTCTCACCAAAGTGAGAAAAAGAACATCGGATTATAATTTTTAAATAAAACCTTCCCACAAGTGACGGATTTGGTAGTTGGGGTGAGAAACAAGGTTTTTAGATTGTTACGGGGCTGTTGGGCATTACGAAACCCTCGTCCTTTTGACGACGTTACAACATGCTGCCTAGCTAACGGTCATAATGGTTATCTGCCACATAACCAAGGATGGGAAATAATATTAGTACAACCAGAATGCATGACTTGTTTATGGACTTATGAATTACGTGTTTTTATTGCCTTTGCTGAACGACTTGTGTATTAACTAGGATTGTTGTCACAACTATTTTGTATCAAAATTATTGTGTGCTATATTTTATGCTATATGTAAAATAGCAGTATTGTAAATTTGTAAAATATTGTATAAAAGTTTGAACGTGAAATTTATTGTAATCAGTTTTTCATATAGAATTGTAGTAGTTAAATTGTATGTTAGCTACTAAGTATGAACTTAACGGGTAGGTACTACCTGAATTAAAACTTATAAAACGCTAATATGAAGAAAAAACTTTTATAAATAAGTTCATATTATGCTACGAAATACTATTGACTACTCTTAATATTCTATATGATTAACTTAATTCTTTTGGCTATTTTTGAAGGAAATGGCACCGACTACTCATTAGAAGTTGAACATGAGCGAGGAAGACTTCCGTGTTTTCTTTGCTGCGAACATAGCCGCAGTGCATGCCGCAATGCAAAATAAAAACAATAACTCTAGTTCTAGCAGTGGAACTAATTCTACAAGTAATCGTGTAGGATGCTCCTACAAAGAATTCACTGCCTGCAAACCTTTGGAATTTGATGGAACCGAGGGTCCAATCGGATTGAAACAGTGGACCGAGAAGGTTGAATCGGTGTTTGCCATAAGTAAATGTACTGAAGAAGACAAAGTAAAGTACGCTACGCATACCTTCACAGGTACTGCGTTAACATGGTGGAATACCTATCTCGAGCAGGTGGGACAAGATACTGCCTACACGTTACCGTGGTCAGCATTCAAGCACTTGATGAACGAGCAGTATCGTCCCAGAAATGAGGTCAATAAGCTCAAGGTAGAGCTTAGAGAGTTACGAACACAAGGGTTCGACATTACCACGTATGAACGACGATTCATAGAGTTGTGCCTATTATGTCCGGAGCATTCGAAGATGAAGAAGAGAAGATCGACGCGTTTGTAAAAGGGTTACCAGAAAGGATTCTAGAAGATGTGAGTTCACACGAGCCCGCTTCTATACAAAAGGCAAGTCAAATGGCTCATAAACTCATAAATCAGATTGAGGGAAGAATTAAAGAGCAGGCGGCCGAAGAAGCCAACATGAAATAACTCAAGAGGAAGTGGGAGGAAAACGGTGACAAGAGTCACCAGTACAACAACAACAACAACAATTACAACCACAATCGCAACAACTATCCCAACAACCGCAACAATAATCGCAACAATAACCGCAATCCTAACAATAACTACAACAAACGTCCCAACAACAACAACCACAACAGCAACCATCCCAACAATAATAACAAAAGGCAAAAACCATGTCAGAGGTGTGAAGGATACCATCCGACTGGGTTCTGCACGACGACGTGTACTAAGTGTAAGAGAGGTAGTCATAGCGCGATGAAGTGTGAAATCTACAGACCGGTGATTAACAAAAATAATGCAATGAGTAATGTCGGGACAAGTAATGCCGCCTTTATTTGTTATGGATGTGGAAAACCGGGCCACGTCAAGAGTAAATGCCCAAACCAACGAAATACAAATGGGCAAAGCCGTGGAAGAGTCTTCAACATTAATTCGGCAGAAGCGCAGGAAGACCCGGAGCTTGTTACGGGTACGTTTCTCATTGAAAATAAATCTGCTTACGTTTTATTTGATTCGGGTGTGGATAGAAGCTATATGAGTAGAGATTTTTGTGCTAAATTAAGTTGTCCATTGACACCTTTGGATAGTAAATTTTTACTCGAATTAGCAAACGGTAAATTAATTTCAGCAGATAAAATATGTCGGAATCGAGAAATTAAACTGGTTAGCGAAACATTTAAGATTGATTTAATACCAGTTGAGTTAGGGAGTTTTGATGTAATAATTGGCATGGATTGGTTGAAAAAGGTGAGAGCAGAGGTCGTTTGTTACAAAAATGCGATTCGTATTATGCGCGAAAAATGAAAACCTTTAATGGTGTACGGAGAAATGAACAACGCGAAGTTAAATCTTATTAGTAATTTGAAGGCGCAAAAACTAATAAGAAAAAGTTGTTACGTCATTCTAGCACACATCGAGGAAGTTAAACCTGAAGAAAAGAACATCAGTGATGTTCCCGTCGCAAAAGAATTTGTCGATGTATTTCCGAAAGAATTACCGGGATTACCCCCACATCGATCCGTTGAATTTCAAATAGACCTTGTACCAGGAGCTGCACCAATAGCTCGTGATCTATACAGACTCGCACCCAATGAAATGAAAGAATTACAAAGTCAGTTACAGGAACTTTTGGAGCGTGGTTTCATTCGACCAAGTACATCACCATGGGGAGCTCCTGTTCTATTTGTCAAGAAGAAAGATGGTACGTTCAGGTTGTGTATCGACTACCGAGAGTTTAACAAACTTACCATCAAGAACCGTTACCTATTACCGAGAATCGACGACTTATTTGATCAACTACAAGGCTAGTCGGTTTATTCGAAGATCAATTTACGTTCTGGATATCATCAAATGCGGGTGAAGGAGGATGATATTCCAAAAACAGCTTTTAGGACGCGTTACGGTCATTACAAGTTTATGGTTATGCCATTTGGTTTGACTAACGCACTAGCTGTGTTCATGGACCTTATGAACCGAGTGTGTGGACCATATCTTGACAAGTTTGTCATTGTTTTCATCGATGAAATACTTATCTACTCAAAGAATGATCAAGAGCACGAAGAACATTTAAGAAAAGTGCTAGATTTATTGAGGAAAGAAAAACTGTACGCTAAGTTTTCAAAGTGTGCATTTTGGTTGGAAGAAGTTCAATTCATCTGACACATAGTGAACAAAGAAGGTATTCAGGTGGATCCAGCAAAGATTGAAACCGTTGAAAAGTGGGAAACCCCGAAAACTCCGAAGCATATACGCCAATTTTTAGGACTAGCTGGTTACTACAGAAGGTTCATCCAAGATTTTTCCAAAATAGCAAAACCCTTGATTGCATTAACGCATAAAGGGAAGAAATTTGAATGGAAGGATGAGCAGGAGAAAGCGTTTCAATTATTGAAGAAAAAGTTAACTACGGCACCTATATTGTCATTGCCTGAAGGGAATGATGATTTTGTGATATATTGTGACGCCTCAAATCAAGGCCTCGGTTATGTATTAATGCAACGAACGAAGGTAATTGCTTATGCGTCCAAAAAATTGAAGATTCACGAGCAAAATTATACGACCCACGATTTGGAATTGGGCACTGTTGTTTTTGCATTAAAGACTTGGAGACATTACTTATATGGGGTCAAAAGTATTATATATACCGACCACAAAAGTCTCCAACATATGTTTAATCAGAAACAACTGAACATGAGACAGCGTAGGTGGATTGAACTGTTGAATGATTACGACTTTGAGATTCGTTACCACCCGGGGAAGGCAAATGTGGTAGCCGACGCCTTGAGTAGAAAGGACAGAGAACCTATGCGGGTAAAATCTATGAATAAAATTATTCGTACTAACCTTACTACTCAAATAAAGGAGGCGCAACAGGGAGTTTTAAAAGAGGGAAATTTGAAGAATGAAATACCCAAAGGATCGGAGAAACATCTTAATATTTGGGAAGATGGAACCCGGTATAGGGCTGAAAGAATTTGGGTACAAAAGTTTGGAGATGTGAGAGAAATGGTACTTAAGGAAGCACATAAAACCAGATACTCAATACATCCCGGAGCGGAAAAGATGTACAAAGATCTCAAGAAGCACTTTTGGTGGCCGAGTATGAAAGCCGATATTGATAGATATGTGGGAGAATGTTTGACGTGTTCTAAGGTCAAAGCTGAACATCAAAAACCATCAGGTCTACTTCAATAACCTGAAATCCCGGAATGGAAATGGGAAAACATTACCATGGATTTCATTACTAAATTGCCAAGGACTGCAAGTGGTTATGATACTATTTGGGTAATAGTCGATCGTCTCACCAAATCAGCACATTTTCTGCCAATGAGAGAAGATGACAAAATGGAGAAGTTGGCGCGATTATACTTGAAAGAAGTTGTCTCCAGACATGGAATACCAATCTCTATTATCTCTGATAGGGATGGCAGATTTGTTTCAAGGTTTTGGCAGACATTACAGCAAGCATTGGGAACTCGTCTAGACATGAGTACTGCTTATCATCCACAAACTGAGGGGCAGAGTGAAAGGACGATAAAAATGCTTGAAGACATGCTACGAGCATGTGTTATCGATTTCGGAAACAGTTGGGATCGACATCTACCGTTAGCAGAATTTTCCTACAACAACAGCTACCATTCGAGCATTGAGATGGTGCCGTTTGAAGCACTTTATGGTAGAAAGTGCAGGTCTCTAATTTATTGGAGTGAAGTGGGGGATAGAGAGATTACGGGTCCGGAGATAATACAAGAAACTACCGAGAAGATCATCCAAATTCAACAACGGTTAAAAACCGCCCAAAGTCGACAAAAGAGCTACGCTGACATTAAAAGAAAAGATATAGAATTTGAAATTGGAGAGATGGTCATGCTTAAAGTTGCACCTTGGAAAGGCGTTGATCGAATTGGTAAACGAGGGAAATTAAATCCAAGGTATATTGGACCATTCAAGATTATTGATCGTGTCGGACCAGTAGCTTATCGACTTGAGTTACCTCAACAACTCGCGGCTGTACATAACACTTTCCACGTCTCGAATTTGAAGAAATATTTTGCTAAAGAAGATCTCACTATTCCGTTAGACAAAATCCAAATCAACGAAAAACTTCAATTCATCGAAGAACCCGTCGAAATAATGGATCGTGAGGTTAAAGGACTTAAGCAAAACAAGATACCAATTGTTAAGGTTCGATGGAATGCTCGTAGAGGACCCGAGTTCACCTTGGAGCATGAAGATCAGATGAAGAGGAAATACCCGCACCTATTTCCAGAAGATTCATCAACACCTTCAGCAGCTTAAAATTTTGGGACGAAATTTTTTTAACAGGTAGGTACTGTAGTGACCCGAACTTTTCCATGTTTATATATATTAAATGAAATTAATATTTACATGATTAAATGTTTCCAACATGTTAAGCAATCAAAATTTTTAAGACTTGATTAATTGAAATAGGTTTCATATAGACAATTGACCACCCAAATTGACCGGCGATTCACGAACGTTACAAATTCGTAAAAACTACATGATGTTATATATATAGACATATATATATGGTTAAAATGAGATTATGATAAGTAAGTATCTTACTAGGTATATTAATAATGAGTGATATACATAAAAATGAGTTTATTGAATTAAGGAACTCGAAACGATATATATAACGATTATCGTTATAACAACGTCTTACTAAATACATATGAATCATATTAAGATATTGATACACTATGTTTAAATATGATAAATGATAAGTAAACATATCATTAAGTGTATTAACAATGAACTACATATGTAAAAACAAGACTACTAATTTAAGGATTTCGAAACGAGACATATATGTAACGATTATAGTTGTAACGACATTTAAATGTATATATATCATATTAAGATATATTAATACATCATAATATCATGATAATGTAATAATTTAACATCTCATTAGATATAATAAATAATGGGTTAACAACATTTAACAAGATCGTTAACTTAAAGGTTTCAAAACAACACTTACATATAACGACTAACGATGACCTAACGACTCAGTTAAAATGTATATACATGTAGAGTATTTAGATGTATTAGTACACTTTTGAAAGACTTCAAGACACATATCAAAGTACTTCTACTTAACAAAAATGCTTACAATTACATCCTCATTCATTTTCATCAACAATTCTACTCGTATACACCGGTATTCGTACTCGTACAATACCCAGCTACTAAATGTATTTACTATTAGTATATACACTCCAATGATCAGCTCTTAGCAGCACTTGTGAGTCACCTAAACATGTGGGAACCATCATTTGGCAACTAGCATGAAATATCTCACAAAATTACAAACTAAAGGAACCTTATATGCAAGTGTAGTATCACGTTTTCCATCATCATTCATAACACTCTCATTTTTCTACTTTCATGCATCAACCAACTTTCTCTCAAGTGTTCTTCCATGTTTCTAAGTGTTCTTCAACATCTTCATCAAAATCTAGCTCAATCTAGCTCATAAATCCTAACCTAGATCAACATACAAAATAACAACTCAAGAACACATCAAGAACACTTTCAAGTTTACTAGCTTACTTCCAATCTTGCAAATCCATTTCAAGTGATCATCCAACCTCAAGAAATCTTTCTTATTTACAGCAAGATATCTTTCTAATACACGGTAATACTCATATTCAAACTTTGATTCAATTTCTATAACTATAACAATATTATTTCGAGTGGAAATCTTACTTGAACTTGTTTTCGTGTCATGATTCTACTTCAAGAACTTTCAAGCCATCCGAGGATCCTTTGAAGCTAGATATATTTTTCTCATTTCCAGTAGGTTTATCCACAAAACTTGAGGTAGTAATGATGTTATTCGAATCATATATATAAAACTATCTTATTCGAAGGTTAAACTTGTAATCACTAGAACATAGTTTAGTTAATTCTAAACTTGTTCGCAAACAAAAGTTAATCCTTCTAACTTGACTTTTAAAATCAACTAGACACATGTTCTATATCTATATGATATGCTAACTTAATGATTTAAAACTTGGAAACACGAGGAACACTTTAAAACCGGATATACGCCGTCGTAGTAAAACCGGGGGCTGTTTTGGTTTGGATAATTAAAAACTATGATAAAATTTGATTTAAAAGCTATTCTTCTGGGAAAATGATTTTTCTTATGAACATGAAACTATATCCAAAAATCATGGTTAAACTCAAAGTGGAAGTATGTTTTCCAAAATGGTCATCTAGACGTCGTTCTTTCAACTGAAATGACTACCTTTACAAAAATGACTTGTAACATGTATTTCTAACTATAAAATTATACTTTTTATGTTTAGATTCATAAACTTAAGTTCAATATGAAACCATAGCAACTTGAATCACTCAAAACGGATTTAAAACGAAGAAGTTATGGGTAAAACAAGATTGGATGATTTTGCTTGTTGTAGCTACGTGAAATTTGTAACAAATTTATACAAATAATAACTTAACTAACTTATATTGTATTATACATGTATTCTAACATATATTATGTAATCTTGGGATACCATAGACACGAATACAATGTTGTGACATATCATATCGACCCATCTATATATATATTTCGAAACAACCATAGACACTCTATATGCAGTAATGTTGGAGTTAGCTATACAGGGTTGAGGTTGATTCCAAAATATTATATATACTTTGAGTTGTGATCTAGCCTGAGACTTGTATACACGAGGTTGTGGATTGATTCGAGATAATATATATTGCTTTATTTCTGTACATCTAACTGTGGACAACTAGTTGTAGGTTACTAACAAGGACTGCTGACTTAACAAACTCAAATCATTAAAATGTAATAAAAAATGGTGTAATTATATTTTGATCATACTTTGATACATATGTACATATTTGTTATAGGTTCGTGAATCGACCAGTGGCCAAGTCTTATTTCCGGCAAAGTAAAAATCTGTGAAAGTGAGTTATAATCCCAATTTTAAATCTAATATTTTTGGGATGAGAATACATGCAGTTTTGTAAATGTTTTACAAAATAGACACAACTACTTGAAATTACATTCTATGTTGGAATATGAATATCGAATATCACCCTTTTAGCTTGGTAGCCTAAGAATTAGGGACCAGACACCCTAATTGACACGAATCCTAAAGGTAGATCTACGGAAACTAACTCTCCCCATACTGGAAAATGGTATGCTTTAGTACTTCGAGTTATTAATATAGATGGATTTCTGTTTTGGGGATATTCTATATGCATTTTGTAATGTCGGTTACCAGGTGTTCAACATATGAATGATTTTTATACAGATTGTATGTTATTGAAAGATGAAATCTTGTGGTCTATTATTACAATTTGATATATATAGGTTAAACCTATAACTCACCAACATTTTTGTTGACGTTTAAACCATGTTTATTCTCAGGTGATTATTAAGAGCTTTCGCTGTTGCATGCTAATTTATGGACAAGAGTTGGAGTCAGCATGCTTGTATAGTACTCCCTCCGTCTCATTCTAATAGTCCACAGACAAAAAAACGCAGTTTTAGGAAATCCCACTAACTTCATTTCTCCAAAAATGAAATATCTTCTCTCTCTAGATCCACCAATGAAATATCATCTTTCCTTTCTATTTATGGAAGTGGACTATCAGAATGGGACATCTCAAAATGAAATACTGCCCTATTGGAATGAGACGGAGGTAGTAATGTTTAAAAACTGCATTCGAAGATTTAAATTGATGTGTAATATTATTGTAAACCATTATGTAATAATCGTGTGAAAACGCTATATTTTAGATTATCATTATTTGATAATCGTCGTAATATTTTTTTTAAACCTTCATTGATAAAATAAAGGTTATGGTTTGTTTAAAAATCGAATGCAGTCTTTGAAAAACATCTCATATAGAGGTCAAAACCTCGCAAAGAAATCAATTAATATGGAACGTTTATAATCGATATGAACGGGACATTTCACATGCTGTACATAACTCTAGTTTACTAAGAACTTCATTTCTTTTCTTACATTGTCACCCTAAACGATTTCTATAAAATTTTCGTTGCTTGTTATATAAATTTTTTTGTGTTATTCGTATGCAAGTCATCATGAAGACTTTACAACCGTCAAAATCGAGAGATTCATGTGTGTGTGTGTGTGTGTGTGTGTGTGATAAAGGCACTTACTGCCACGTCACGCAGAGCCTTTGGGCATACACTAACACTTAAACTATTCAAAATTATTTTGTTACCCCAGGGATCTTATTTACCACACTGTTGGAACGATGCTCTTTCTTACATAACTCTAAGTCCTGACTTATTCCAGGGGATTCTCATTTAATGATATTAACACCATCAGTATTCCGACTTTAATATTAGTCATAACCTATTTGGCATTTTACAAAGTCAAGAAGCGATTAACTTCTCGTCCTCATGCTCTATCCTTCATACCTCACTTTTTAGCAACGACTTCGCACGTGAACATTTTTGGCCCAAAGACTTATGTCCTGATAATTATCAAATCTACATTGAATTCATTAGTTTTCATTACCTAGTAACATGTCACCTGATGATTCAAAGATTTTTCACTAGATCTTTTTCAACTCGTAACCTCTGAAATACGAAAAACTACGTTTATCAAAATTTTTACACGTTGTTTATTTGTGCGGTCCTCACGAGATTTATGGACAAATGAAAGTAATAAAATTTTTCTATCACTTATGCGATTTATAAAATCATATATGTATATATATAATTAAATTAATAAATTTACCCTTACTTATCTTGGGTTAGTACATACTAAGTTATACCTTCAAATCATTTAAAAATCGCTCCTTTATTGAGTTGTTTAACTTAAGTCCTTACTAAGAACTTCGTCTGAAGGTTTTTCAAAACTTCCTTAGTTGATTTTATTAAAGGTTTTCGTATTAGACTACACCACGTATGGATCACACTTCTTCTCACCCTCTGTTAGGGGTGAAGCTTACCATTAAGATCTTTGTTAAAAACTCTTGAGCCACTTTGGATGGCAGTTTTATAAAATTTGTTAGAAAGTCTTTGCGCTCATGAAATGTTCCTTTTAAGGTTATACATGGAAAAATTGCGGGCCGATAAATCAGTTTTCTGAGGTACGCTCAGTGGTCACCCTATTGTAGGAAAGGCACTAAGTGGGTTTCTACTCTCAATATTTCACGGCTAATTATCCAGTATGATCCAGTATGTTGAGGTACAAGAAGTCATTTTTGAGATTCTTTTCACTTGGAGTAAACCATTCTTGATGACCAAGGGTTCACGTATCTTCTCATCCGCGCATCCCCTTAGGTATAAGGATAAATTCAGATCAACTCGCTCGTTGTACGAAGAGTTCACTCTTGTTAAAAGATCACACCTTTCGTGCGATTTTCTTTCGGAAATGTAATGTAAAATACTTTAAAAATATATGAATCTTGTTATCCTCTTAGAAGGGACTGCTTAAAACATCTATAACGCTGATGTGGTTACTCTATATATTTCTTCCTTCGTTAGTTGCAACTATGGTTTCCTTCCGAAATTAAGTGGTTAGTAAAATCCGTGGCTAACACTATCCAGACATCAAGTCGCATGGTTGTGATCACCATGTTTTCCATTCTATTTGTCAGCCTTGTATTGCGACATAAGCGCTCAATGTTTTAGATGAGTTTGGTAACATTCGTGATGCATTTCATGCATCCAGCTTAATGAAGGTGCCTGTAAGGCTAAAAACATCATCTTTCCTTTTGTGGATATATATTCAGATGACATATTCATGTTAACAAGAAACAAAATCAATTTGTTAATCTTAAGGTCAAGAGACTTAATTAATGGCACATACATTTTCTTACTTTTATACACCCAAGTACCTTTCAAGGTAAATAGCTCACTTCTGAGCTCACGAATCTCTCAGAACTTTGATACGCTCCTTCTTCTTCAAATTCGGTACCGTTGTTAGTCACTCCTCAAAATTTCAGGACGAAATTTTCGTTAACGGGTGGGTAATGTAACGACCCAACTTTTTTGACTTATATTTTTTGCTCTATACTTGCACGAATCTGCGTATATTTGCGTACTGAGCTAGTTTATGCTCTCGGATCTTTATTCATGATTAATTACTCTCGTTAATATCTTACAACGTGTTATTAAGTGCGTAATCACTTAACTTGGTCCCCGAATGCTTTTATGACCGTTAGTGTCACTTAACGTTTAGAACAAGCTATGTACTTTGTACACGTTAAACTTTTGTCATAATTGGAATATTATGACTATGTAATACTAATTGTTATTTATTAATAACAAGTACTTGGCTTGATGGTTTCTTAATTGCGCTTAGTGTTTTACTAATGCACACTAGTTAGTCTTAATGGACTTTTTTTTTACCTTAATGAATTTGGCCCACCTACTCTAGCTATTGGACTATTAAGTTAGCCTAATTTAAATGGATTTATGACCCATTAAGATGTAGTACAAAACCCCATTAAGATGAGCCAACATACTAGCATTTTTGTTAACCATTACTACACATGTTGCATGGGATCCCAACAACAAGCACCGCCTTTAGACTATCACCATGCAAAAAGCAAAAAGTTGTCCCCCTTGTCCCCCCTTGGCCTACGGTTTTGGAGACACAAAGCACCACCTCCACCACTATAAATACAAGCCTTATTCTTTCATTTCACACTTGATCTCATTCTCATTTTACACACACTTACTCTCTAATTTTCTCTCTAGTCTTTCTCACACTAAAATTGTAAGTTCTTAAAATTTTCTTCTTCTTCTTCTTCTCTTCTTAATCACGACATCATCATCATAACGAGATCAAGCTTTTTAGCTTTTTGATCTTGTTATATCTTGTAGATTCAAACTTTTATTTGAATCCTTCAAGAACATAAAAGATTCAAGCTTTCTAGCTTTGGATCTTCATTACTTTGATGGATCTAAGCTTTATAGCTTAAGATCACTTTGTTTTTGTTAAAAGATCAAAACTTGTGTTTATGATCTTCATGAAACTTGAAGATCTAGCTTTTTTGCTTTAAAGATCTTCAAGAACATAAAAGATTCAAGCTTTCTAGCTTTGGATCTTCATTACTTTGATGGATCTAAGCTTTATAGCTTATGATCACTTTGTTTTTGTTAAAAGATCAAAACTTGTGTTTATGATCTTCATGAAACTTGAAGATCTAGCTTTTTGCTTTAAAGATCTTCAAGAACATAAAAGAATCAAGCTTTCTAGCTTTGAAATCTCATAATTATTGTTAAAGGATCCAAGCTCTCTAGCTTAGGGTTTCATTACTTTGTTTGATCTAAGTTATGTGACTTAAGGTCTTGCTTGATTTGAATCAAAGTTTGTAACTTTAATCTTGAATAGAACTTGTATTTGTGTTAAGACTAAGAACATGTGTAACCTTGGTTCATCATCCTTCTAAAACTCTTAAGTGAGTTGTATTTCTTCTTAGTCTTAACATTGTGTGTTGATGGTTGAAACTTGGTCAAATTGATGCTAAAACATCAAGAGTTGTACACTTGAGGCTTATACGCATCAAGGATGAGAACCGTGATGAGCATCTGTAACGACCCTACTTTTTTCGTTATCTTTTACCGTTAATTATTTAATGACCGTTAATTGTTATTCGTGCCACGTCATTTCTATGATCTATATTATTATTTTAGTAATAATATATTAATTAATATATGTTATATGATTATTTGTATTCATATTTCAACTTAAACGTTTCTACGTGTCGTGGATTTCTATCCGGCGAATCTTTTCGGTTTTCAAACCAACAGTCAACATTTTAGGATTTTTAAGTCCTAATTATTTTAAATATGATATTTTAATGTCATATGATTATATATAGTGTTTATATATTTTATTCGTCGCGTATTTGTTATCTCTCCGAAAAATCAATCGCGTAGAAGCGTTTTCGCGTTTCGGGCTTCGATCGGGCGTTCGGGCTAAAAGCAATTACAAATTTATCATTGTGGGCCATGTGGGGCCCACCCCATTTAGTTTTTCGCCGAAATACCACAAGGGAGGGTGTATAGCCTCATTTTTTCCTCATTTTTGGAATTACACTCTCATTAGCATTTTCCACCAAACCTAATATTTTCTCTCAAGTTTTTCCTCCTCCCTCTCCTCACTTTTGAGCCATCACCTACCACCACCACATTCATCATCATCTTCAACAATCAAGAAAGCAAATCAAAGGGCTTTCATCATTTACGGATTCACCGCATCGTTCTCTATGCGTCTATACCTTTCACTTCTCGATTAGGGTATAAACCCTAACCCTAGCTCTTTGATTTCTCATATATTTTATTGTATTTTGATGTTATATTGATAGTATAATGATTGTATGTTATTGTATTATTGTTAGTATGCGTAGAAATGCTCGTTAATTCATGTTTTCGGTTTAATTAAATTGGGACAGCAGCTTGTTGGTTAAAATCAGTGAACTTAACTGTGATTTTTGATGAAATAAAGTATATAGATGAGTTCCTCTCATTTAGTACATAATTTTAGGCTTTTGATTCACCTCTTTTCGAATTCCGGATCAAAAGTTATGATTAAAATGGTGTTTTGTTGGAATTAAAATGTGAAAACGAATTGTACCAGGTTTGGTCCGACTTTGTGACCACTTGTGGATTCTTTAGGGTGTACTAGTGTGTTAGGATTGATGATGGGATGAACTTTCATGTTCGGGTCATCTAAATCCAAGCCACGGATCACCCATTATGACTAAAACGTGTTTTGAATCGGATTAAAGTTCCAAGTTGTTTAATGGCTGATCATCATGACTTGGTTACTGTTCTTGGAGTGTTCTTGAGTGCACCAATATGTCGGGTGGTTTTATTAGGCGGAGATATATATAAGGCTCGCCGAAAATCGACACCCGGGGCTCAAGTTATGACCCGATGAAATTTTAATTAAAACTTATGGTTAATTATTAAAACTTATGATATAAATAATGATTTTCATTATTATTAAATTTCTTATGATATAAAAAGTAATTGTTACAATTTAAGACTTATGATATATATTTATTATATCATTTAATTTTTACTTATGATTTAATTAACATTTTAATTAAACTTATGATCAATAATACCTTTATTATTAATGAAAAATACTTATGATAATTATTAAACTTATATTATGAGATTATTATTAAAAGACTTATAATAAGGATTAATTAATTATTTAATTATTATAAGACTTAGTTATTATTTAATTATAATTTAATTATTAAATACTTATGATTTAATAATTATAATTAGAAACTTATGATATGATTAATAATTCATTATTAATTAATAATACTTATGATAAAATTTAAAATTTATTATTAATTAATAATACTTATATTATGACTAATATTTAATTAATTAATTAAATACTTATGTTATATTAGTTATATCATTTAAACTTATGTTAACTTTAATAATTCATTTTAATTTAATTAAACTTATGTTATGACATAATTATACATATTTAACTTTAATTAATATTATAACTTATATTATTATTACAACTTACACTTTTAAAATTAATGTTGACTATGTTTGACCAAGGTTGACTTTTGAGTTAACTTTCGGTTGACTTTGACTTTTAGTTGATTTTTGTTGACTTTCTAATTAAGGAAACTTTCCTAACTTAAAAAATTTCTAAAAATAGAAACTTTCTAAATATGGAAACTTTCTAAATTTGGAAACTTTTCAAAAATAGAAACTTTCCTAAAACAGAAACTTTCCTAAAATATAAACTTTCCTAAAAATAGAAACTTTCCAAAAATGGAAACCTGCTAAAAATAGAAACTTTCAAAAAATAGAAAGTGTGTGTCTGTACGCTGTTTCGATCAAACCGATGCATGTTCAGTATTGTTCTATGTCTACTTGCAACATGTACAATAGCTATCATACTAAGACTTGACCTAAGTTAGTTATTTATATCGACCTGCTTTATTTATAGGTCAGCGTTGTGATCATTCCTGATCACTTTACTTCATTTGCTGTTCGCTTATTTGTGTGGTTACTTCGTTTGCTATTAAGGTGAGTTATAGTCCCATTTTTCTATTTAAATCTTTTAGGATGAGAATACATGCAATTTATTTTATATTTTGGACACAAGTGGAGGTTGGTTTAAATTATTCATTATGAGTTGAACAAAAATATTCCCTAGTCTGGTAACTGTAATCACTAGTTTCTACTGGTGAACGCGAATCCTATGGATAGATCTATCGGGTTTGACAACCCCATTTCGAGCTAGTCGCGCTAGCAATTTATAATCGGAATGTTTAGTACTTCGTATTTTGTTGTAGATACACTTGTTCAGTGTATATTATTTATTGTGTTTGGCAAGGGTAAATAAATGGTTAAGTGGTTACCAGGTGGCTCACGAAAAATGGAATAATGTTTTTATATGTTTTCTAGCATATAATTTTGTGGTCCAAAAAGGAGTTGTTATGTTTTCAAACATAAATTTTATGGTTTAAATTAAATATTGTTTGCAATATTAACCCTATAATTCACTCAACATTTTTGTTGACAGTTACTCGCATATTTTATTCTCAGGTTCATGATTGATTACTTCCGCTGTGCTTAGAGAGTCTGCAGCTTCTGTTAAACAATAACTTGCATTCTATTTTGATACATTTAATAGTGGATGCTGTTGACTTTGTTTTGGTCAACTTTTGGTTAAGTAATAATGTATGGTTTTTCTAAACTTACATATTTTGATAGGTTTCCCTTATAGGAAATCATTTTTAAATAAAGAATGCAAGGTTATTTATTAAATTCATATAGAGTTATGATCAAGCTGTGGGACCAAGATAATGATGGTCGTCAAATGTATTTTGACGGGTCGTTAAAGTTGGTATCAGAGCTTTAGTTGTAGGGAATTAGGCTGCATTGATGTCGTTACCCGAGTCAATAGGGTGCATTAGTGAGTCTAGTCTACTGCCCGGCCTATAATATATTATTATATGTGATTATTTGTATCGTATTGGTATGTATATTGTTATCATACATACATCTCTATTATATTTTGAATCCGGGAGGAACTCCCATTCCGATTTAAACGTATTCTCCGACTCATGTGAACTTATCCTTATAAGAACACCTCGGGTATTTAAACCGAGAGATGTCATTCTTGACTTCTGAAATTTTCGACATTTCTATGTCATGTATTATGGTTATGTATATACCGTTTGAGTTATATTACGCGAGATGTCCTTCTTGACTTCTAAATGCTCGGCATTTCAATGTCAGCTATTATGTTTAGGTATATAACATTCTTGTTATATTACATGCCTTTGTGTTGTTGTGCCTATGTGCTTTGGTTTTTGAACCGAAAAATGTCATTCTTGACTTTTAGAGATTCTTGGCACTTCGAAGACATTTTTATGTCATCGTTACTCCTATTCATTGCTTTTGATGTTTATGTCTCTTGTGCTATTCTTAGCACATTGTTTAAGAAATCATTTTAGGGAAATTGTGTGGAAATCCGAGGTTGATCGCGTGTCCTGACCTCATGTAGTGCTATTGGAATGGAACTATGAATTAGTGAAATATAATGGCGTCAGGCCAACGTGATTATATTACGTTAATTCATAAAGAAGTCCTAATATTGTGACATGAGGAATAGAAAGCGAGTCAAAGAAAATTTTTACACTACTCATTCAGAAATTCCGATGTATTACATGGGTAGGGAAAATATTCATTATCTTATTTGTTGATATACGAGAAGCTCATTTTAACCAGATTATCTATCTCATGCTCTATCCTTCATAACTCGCTTGTTAGCAACAGCTTCGCTCGGGAATAGTTTTGGCCTAAGGACTTATGTCCTGATAATAGTCAAAACAACATTTAACTCATTGGTTTTCATGACCTCGTAACATTTGTTGGTTAAAAGTCGCACGACGATTCAAGTCCTTTACTCGATCTTCCACGATCTTACTTCAACTTGTAACCTTGCAATACAGATACTCTGCTTATCATCGGGAGTTTTACACATTTGTTTAATTGGGCGGTTCTCACAAGATTTATGGGCGAATAGAAGTAATGAAATATTTTGTCATGTATACTATTTATAAAATCATATATGTACGTATGGATTCAAATGAATAAATTTACCCTTGCCTATTTTGGCTAGTATATACTAAATCATACCTTCAAAATTATTTTAAAACCACTCATTTATTGAGCTGCTTGATTAAGTCAATTTGTTTTATATAAAATGGTACACGTTGTACATACTTCTAAATTTACTAAGAACTTCATTCCGTTTATGTTGTCACATCAAACGTTTAAAGCTTTTTCAAAACTCCTTTGATTGATTTTATCAAATTTTCGCATTACTCTACAGAGTGTTTGGATCACAGTTCTTCTCATCCTCCGTTTAAGGATGAAACTTACCATTAAGTTCATTGATAGAAACTCTTACACCACTTTGGATGCCGATTTTTATAAAATTTGTTGGAAAGTCTTTACGCTCATAAAATTTTCCCTCTTATGGTTAGACATGGCCGAAAAGCGGACCGATAAATCAATTTTCTGGGGTACACTCGGTGGTCACCCTATTGTAGAAAAGGCGCTAGGTGGGTTTCTACCCCAACTGTTATTATAGTGGGTATCATGGATATATATTACACTAGACCGTTTGAGGAGTTTCTACTCTCAATATTCGCTGTCAACCGCAATACCCTCGTAAACATCAATCCTAGGATTCAATACTTTGAGGTACACGAAATTATTTTTGGAGATTCATCTCACCGGGAGTCGACCATTCTTTATAACCCATGATTCGCGTTCTTTTCATCCGCACATAAATTTAAGAATATGGATGAATCCTAGATTTCCTCGCTCATTATACAAGGAAGTTCACTCTCGTTTAAATATCACACCTTTCGTACGTCTTCCTTTCGGAAATGTAATGAAAATTTACTTTGAAGTCCATGATCCTCGTTATCTCCTTTGAGAGAATTGCCTTAAATATCTATGCCACCGATGTAACTACTTCATATATCTCTTCCTTCATTGTTGCAACTATATTTCATTCGTCCCTTTGGGGAGCTCCTGTTTTGTTCGTTAAGAAGAAAGGTGGTTCATTTCGATTGTGTATTGATTATCGCGAGTTGAACAAGCTTACGGTTAATATCCGTTACCCTCTTCCGAGAATTGATGATCTGTTCGATCAACTTCAAGGTTCGTCCGTTTATTCTAAGATTGATCTTCGTTCCGGTTATCACCAATTGAGCGTTAAAGAAACTGATATTCCGAAAGCCGCTTTCCGTACCCGTTATGGTCACTTCGAATTCCTTGTTATGCCGTTCGGATTGATAAATGCACCTGCTGTGTTCATGGACCTCATGAACCGTGTGTGTAGACCCTATCTGGACAAATTCGTTATTGTTTTCATCGACGACATCCTTATTTATTCTAAGAGTGATGAGGAGCACGAAGAACATTCGAGGTTGGTATTGATTTATTGAGAAAAGAAGGGTTGTACGCTAAGTTCTCTAAGTGTGCCTTCTGGTTAAGAGAAGTTCAATTCCTTGGACATATTGTTAGTAAACAGGGAATACAAGTTAATCCTGCTAAGATTGAGGCGATTGAGAACTGGGAGATTCCGAAAACTCCTACTCAGATTCGTCAGTTCCTAGGTTTGACAGGCTATTATAGAAGGTTCATTCAAGATTTTTCACGAGTAGCGAAACCTCTGATTGTTTTAACACATAAGGGGAAGAAGTACGAGTGGAAGAGTGAACAAGAGTCTGCTTTCCAAACTCTGAAGAAGAATTTAATTTCTGCACTGATATTATCACTACCCGAGGGTAATGATGATTTTGTTATCTATTATGATGCTTCGTGTCAAGACTTTGGTTGTGTTTTGATGCAGCGAAAGAAAGTCATTGCTTACGCGTCACGTCAGTTGAAGATTCACGAGCAGAATTATACGACCCATGATTTAGAATTGGGAGCTGTTGTGTTTGCACTTAAGATATGGAGACATTATCTATATGAGGTCAAAATTACAGTGTAAACTGATCACAAAATTGTTCAACATATCCTTGATCAAAAACAGTTAAATTTGAGGCAGCGACGATGGGTTGAGACGTTGAATGATTATGACTGCAAAATTTTATATCATCCAGGGAAGGCCAATGTGGTGGCTGATGTGTTAAGTCGTAAAGAGAGGGCTGAACCTCGTAGGTTTAGAGCCTTGAATATGACAATATGAACTAACCTCGCTAGGTAGATTCTTGAGGCACAACAAGAAGCCTTGAAGGAGGAGAATTTCGTAACGGGAAGGTCAGAGGCATGAGTAAGAAATTTGAGGTACGAGCAGATGGCACGCGGTATTTTGCGGGACGTCTTTGGGTTCCAAAATTTAGTGATTTGCGACAACTTGTATTAGATGAGGGCATAAGGCTCATAAGTCTAGGTACTCTATTCATCCTGATTCAGGAAAGATGTATCATGATCATAAGGAGCTGTATTGGTGGTCTAATTTGAAAGCTGATGTGGCTACGTATGTGGCTAAGTGTTTGACCTGTGCCAAGGTTAAAGCTGAACATCAAAAACCGTCTGGACTTTTGGTGCAACCTGAGATTCCCGAGTGGAAGTGAGAAGGTATTACAATGGACTTATTGCAAAATTACCGAGAGTTGTGGGTGGTTATGATACCATTTGGGGTGATTGTTGACCGACTCACTAAGTCAGCTCATTTCTTACCAATTAAGGAAACATATTCGAAGGAGAAGCTTACTCGTTTGTATTTGAAGAAGATTGTTTCTAGACATGGTGTTCCCGTATTTATTATTTCGGACCGAGACAGTCGATTTACATAGAGGTTTTGGCAGACCTGACAAGATGCTTTGGGAACTAAATTGTATATGAACATTGCTTATCATCCACAGTCAGATGGTCAGAGTGAAAGGACCATTCAAACGTTGGAAGACATGTTACGAGCATGCATCATTGATTTTGGTAATGGTTGGGATAAGTACTTGCCACTGGCTGAAATTTCTTATAATAACAGTTATCATGCAAGTATTATGCCGCACCTTTTAAAGCGCTGTATGGTAGAAAGTGTAGGTCTCCTGTCTGCTGGAATGAGGTTGGGAATGCTCAACTCACAGGTCCAGGAATTATTCATGAGACTACCGAGAAGATCGTACAAATTAAGGAAAGTTTGAGAACCGCCAGAAGTCGGAAAAAGAGTTATGCCGATAAGGGAAGGAAAGATATAGAATTTCAGGTTGGTGACCGTGTTATGTTAAAGGTTTCACCTTGGAAGGGTGTGATACGTTTTGGTAAAAGGGGAAAGTTGAGTCCTCGTTTTGTTGGACCGTTTGAGATTATTGAGAGAGTTGGACCAGCGGCATATCATTTGAAATTGCTACAAGAACTCAGTGCTGTTCACGATGTTTTTCATGTATCGAACTTAAAGAAGTGTTTGGCCGAGGCCGATAAGACTATTCCTCTGGAGGAACTTCATGTTGATAAGCAACTTCATTTTATTGAGGAACTTGTTGAAATTATGGACCGAGAGGTTAAGACTCTCAAGCAGAGCAGAACTCCTATTGTCCGGGTTAGATGGAACGCCAGACGCGGTCCCGAGTTCACTTAGGAACGTGAAGATCAGATGACGCAGAAGTACCCGCATTTGTTCCCATATGCTGAGTCAACCCCTACACCTGCTTAAATTTCGGGACGAAATTTCCGTAACGGGAAGGTACTGTAACGACCCTACTTTTTTCGTAATCTTTTACCGTTAATTATTTAACGACCGTTAATTGTTATTCATGCCACGTCATTTCTATGATCTATATTATTATTTTAGTAATAGTATATTAATTAATATGTGTTTATATGAATATTTGTATTCATATTTCAAGTTATACGTTTCTACGTGTCTCGGATTTCTATCCGGCGAATCTTTTCGGTTTTCAAACCAATGATCAAGCTTTTGGGATTTTTAAGTCCTAATTATTTTAAATATGATATTTTAATATCATATGATTATATATAGTGTTTATATATTTTATTCGTCGCGTATTTGTTATCTCTCCGAAAAATCAATCGCGTAGTAGCGTTTTCGCGTTTCGGGCTTCGATCGGGCATTCGGGCTAAAATCAGTTACACGTGTATCATTGTGGGTCATGTGGGGCCCACCCAATTCATTTTTTGGCTGAAATACACAAAGGGAGGGGTGTATAGTGAAATGTCCCGTTCTTATTGATTAAAAACGTTCCATATTAATTGATTTCGTTGCGAGGTTTTGACCTCTATATGAGACGTTTTTGAAAGACTGCATTCATTTTTAAAACAAACCATAACCTTTATTTCATAAATAAATGTTTAAAAAGCTTTACGTAGATTATCAAATAATGATAATCTAAAATATCCAGTTTACACACGACCATTACATAATGGTTTACAATACAAATATGTTACATCGAAATCAGTTTCTTGGATGCAGTTTTTACACAATATCATACAAACATGGATTCCAAATCTTGTCCTTATTTTAGTATGCAACAGCGGAAGCTCTTAGTATTCACCTGAGAATAAACATGCTTTAAACGTCAACAAAAATGTTGGTGAGTTATAGGTTTAACCTATATATATCAAATCGTAACAATAGACCACAAGATTTCATATTTCAATACACATCCCATACATAAAGATAAAAATCATTCATATGGTGAACACCTGGTAACCGACATTAACAAGATGCATATATAAGAATATCCCCATCATTCCGGGACACCCTTCGGATATGATATAAATTTCGAAGTACTGAAGCATCCGGTACGTTGGATGGGGTTTGTTAGGCCCAATAGATCTATCTTTAGGATTCACGTCAATTAGAGTGTCTGTTCCCTAATTCTTAGATTACCAGACTTAATAAAAAGGGGCATATTCGATTTCGATAATTCAACCATAGAATGTAGTTTCAGGTACTTGTGTCTATTTTGTAAATCATTTATAAAACCTGCATGTATTCTCATCCCAAAAATATTAGATTTTAAAAGTGGGACTATAACTCACTTTCACAGATTTTTACTTCGTCGGGAAGTAAGACTTGGCCACTGGTTGATTCACAAACCTATAACAATATATACATATATATCAAAGTATGTTCAAAATATATTTACAAAACTTTTAATACATTTTGATGTTTTAAGTTTATTAAGTCAGCTGTCCTCGTTAGTAACCTACAACTAGTTGTCCACAGTTATATGTACAGAAATAAATCGATAAATATTATCTTGAATCAATCCACGACCCAGTGTATACATATCTCAGTATTGATCACAACTCAAACTATATATATATTTTGAAATCAATCTCAACCCTGTATAGCTAACTCCAACATTCACATATAGAGTGTCTATGGTTGTTCCGCAATATATATATAGATGGGTCGACATGATAGGTTGAAACATTGTATACGTGTCTATGGTATCTCAAGATTACATAATATACAATATAAGTTGATTAGGTTATGGTTGGAATAGATTTATTACTAACTTTCACGTAGGTAAAATGAGTAGTTTTTATCAATCTTGTTTTACTCGCCATTTCTTCGTTTCTAATCCGTTTTGAGTGATTCCAGTGGCCACGGTTTTGTATTGAACTTAACTTTATGAATATAAATATAAAAAGTATAAGTTTATAGTCAGAAATACAAGTTACAAGTCATTTTTGAAAGAGGTAGTCATTTTCGTCGAAAGAACGACATCTTGATGACCATTTTGAAAAATATACTTTCACTTTGAGTTTAACTATGATTTTTGGATATAGTTTCATGTTCATAAGAAAAATCATTTTTCCAGAAGTATAGCTTTTAAATCAAAGTTCTTCTTAGCTTTTAATTATCCCAACCAAAACAGCCCCCGGTTTTACTACGACGGCGTATATCCAGTTTTATGGTGTTTATCGTGTTTCCGGGTTTTAAATCATTAAGTTAGCATATAATATAGATATAGAACATGTGTTTAGTTGATTTTAAAAGTCTAGTTAGAAGGATTAACTTTATTTGCGAACAAGTTTAGAATTAACTAAACTATGTTCTAGTGATTACAAGTTTATAACGTTGAATAAGACAGCTTTTTATGTATGAATCGAATGATGTTATGAACATCATTACTACCTCAAGTTCCTTGGATAAACCTACCGGAAATGAGAAAAATGGATCTAGCTTCAAAGGATCCTTGGATGGCTTGAAAGTTCTTGAAGCAGAATCATGACAAGAAAACAATTTCAAGTAAGATTTCCACTCGAAATAAGATTGTTATAGTTATAGAAATTGAATTAAAGTTTGAATATGATTATTACCTTGTATTAGAAATATAACCTACTGTAAGTAACAAAGGTTTCTTGATCTTGGATGATTACTTGGAATGGATTTAGAAAACTTGGAAGTAAACTTGCAATCTTGGAAGTATTCTTGATTTTATGAAACTAGAACTTTTGAAATTTATGAAGAACACTTAGAACTTGAAGATAGAACTTGAGAGAGATCAATTAGATGAAGAAAATTGAAGAATGAAAGTGTTTGTAGGTACTTTTGGTCGTTGGTGTATGGATTAGATATAAAGGATATGTAATTTTGTTTTCATGTAAATAAGT